>NC_091075.1:8125000-8750000 GCF_032405125.1 Capricornis sumatraensis | reverse complement strand
CTGCTCTGCTTCCTCCCCACTCAGCCACTATCCTCATTCCCTTCACCACTGGTTAGATTTGCCTTTTCTGGAAAGTGACATAAATGACATCACAGTATGTGTTCTTTTACGTCCGGCTTCTTTCACTCAACATCTACTGTTGGAGAGACTTGTCCATGTCGTTGCCTGCATCAGCGTCAGCTTCTTTCTACTACTGAGCAGAGCGGCACTGTGTGAGGTAGTGTACTGCAATACACTTATCCGCTCTCCTGCTGACGGACATTGGGATGTTTCTAGTTTCTGACTATGAGGAGTAATGCTGTTATGAGATTCTGGACAAGTCCTTTTGTGTCAGTACAGTTTTAATTTGCTTCTTTCCTTGTGATTGAGGTTCTGAGGTCTTTTTAAATGAGTAAGAGCCATTCGCATTTCTTTCTCTATCAACTTTTTGTTCAAATCTTGGCCCATTTTTTTCAGTAGGATTGTTAGCTGTTTTCTTTATGTTTAAGAAGTTCTTTGATATTATGGATATTAGCTATCAGATAAAAGTTGCAAATATTTTTACCTGTTCCTCATTGTTTGGAGAAGGCAATGGCACCCCACTCCAGTACTGTTGCCTGGAAAATCCCATGGATGGAGGAGCCTGGTGGGCTGCAGTCCATGGGGTTGCTAAGAGGCAGACATGACTGAGCGACTTCATTTTCACTTTTACTTTCATGCACTGGAGAAGGAAATGGCAACCCACTCCAGTTTCTTGCCTGGAGAATCCCAGGGACGGGGGAGCTTGGTGGGCTGCAGTCTATGGGGTCGCACAGAGTCGGACATGACTGAAGCGACTTAGCAGCAGCAGCATTGTCTGTTTTTGCTTATTGTGTCTTTGTCATGCAAGAAAGTTTTCTTAATTTTTTATTTTCATGTAATCAAATTTGTCAGTCTTTATTGTTTCTGCATGTGGAGCCTTAATTAGGAAAGTTTTCTCACTCCTCAGTTATAAAAGAATCCACAAATGTTTTTACTTAGTACTTGTATGGTTTAATTCTCTACACTGAGCACTATGCCCCATTTGGAATTTAAGTATGCAGAATAGATCCAGTTTCATCTTTTGCCATCTGGCTTTGGAAGATGGGAAAACCATCCTAACATTATTTAGTAAAGTCTGTCTTTCCCCCAGTTATTTGAAATGCTATCTTAATTATGTAAATGTTCTGTGCAGTTCTCAGTGTCCTATTGTGTTCCATGGGTCTGATACCCATTCCAAACTGTTTTAATTATAGAGGCTTTATAGTGCTGGTTTTTATCTGGACCCCAGCTTCACTGCTGTCTGTTTTCAGAGTTTGATTCAAAAGAAAGAGAAAGAAAGAAATTCTTTCCTCTTCCATTCTCTTTCCTGTTTTGAAGTGGGCGTGTAGTGTTACTAATCATGGAGCAGGAAGGGCTGTAGAGACATCTCTTGCGTGCTTATGGCATGGCGGCTTCGGCGCCTGGAGAGCGCATTGCTGGTCTTGTCAGCACGTGGTTCGGAAGATGAGCCTGTCATTCCTGGGCTCCATAACTATGTATCCCACAGTCATGACCAACAGCAGCTGTCGATAGCCTCAGGTAGGACACTTAGGATCGAAAATGCAGCCTCAGAAAGCAAGCACAGTATACCCAGCATCGCATGTATGCCCCACCCCCCCTTATATTCAGCCTAGGGCCTTTATGCCTCAGCACCATGTTACGGCAGTGACTTACTTAGAGAGACGATATATTTCTAGCCACCTGACCCCAGGCTCTAATCAGCACCTTCGGCATATCTTATATCAACATGTCCTATATTTATGAGCACCAGAAATGTTTAAGTTCTACTTGTTAATGCCTATTTAGAGTTGAAGTACAGCCTAATAGGCTAACCATAAGAAAACAGAGTTTGTGTCTTCTAATTATTAAGACTATTAAAGGGATGTGCTTAAAAAAAAGAAAACTGAGCTAGAAACAGTACTGGAATTAAACTTTATCAACAGCTACATTTTTGCTGTGTTAATATTATTAAGCCATAACAAGTGTTCTAAAAAAGAAAAGTGTTTATGTCCAATTGTCTGCTTTTAATACTACTTAAAATTTAGATAAAAAGTTTCCCAAATACTTTAAAAGCTACATTTAAGAGTAAAGGTTTTTTTATACTTTGACTTAAAAAAAAATTATTTATTTATTTTAATTGGAGGCTAATTACTTTACAGTATTGTAGTGGTTTTTGCCATACATTGACATGAATCTGCCATGGGTGTACACGTGTTCCCCATCCTGAACCCCCCCCCCACACCTCCCTCCCCATCCCACCCCTCTGGGTCATCCCAGTGCACCAGCCCTGAGCACCCTGTATCATGCATCGAACCTGGACTGGCGACTGTTTCACATATGGTAATATACATGTTTCAGTGCTATTCTCTCAAATCATCACATACTTTGACTTTTCAATTACTACTTTTTCATCACTAAACAACATACCCGTTGTTGAATAGGCCAGGGTTTTGTAATTGCAGAAAGATCACAAGCTGTCATCAGCATCGCTCTGTTAAGGAAAAAGAGGTCCAATACTCCTGTTTACCTTTATGTGACTATAAACCCTAGTAAATAGTTAGTTAAAATAAAAAGTTAAATTAAAACCCCATAAACTACAGAGATGGCAGTTTACAAAGACTAAAGAAACAGAAATAGAATTTATATAGAAGCAGAACTGATACAATGGTATCACAGCATCAGTTGTTTTGGTTACCCAGTGAACCACTGGAATTTGCCCTCAAACTGCCTTGTTACAAGTATCTCCAGATTAGCAGAAGGAGAGAAATTACTAACCTGTGAGCAAAAACGTGCCTGCTATTATTATTTTTTTTTCACTTTGGCCTTCCATTCTCAGTGACAGTATGGTGAAAACACATTGATTACTAATAATTATCTGTGAAACATCATCAGCTATCCTATTGATACAACCCCCATGACAACAAGAACTGTGCTGGGTCATCCTAGTTCACTCAGCACACGTCGTGGCTCCTATGTGAAAAGTCTTTAAATTATTGAACAGTACCTGCTGGAGAGAAGAGGGAAATGAAAGGATATGGTGCTCTTTACCCCTTCTCTTGTTAGAGAAGTTGAAAATCATGTTGGACTCTGGAGGCTGTGACAAGGTGCTCTAGACCTCAGTACTGTGACTACTGTATGAAAATGGTTTCTCTTTGGTGTAGTGACTTTCCATGTCAGGTCTAAATACCTGCCATCGAATTCTTTCAATCTGTTTGAGGACATAGGCGAAAAGGTCATCACTGTCACATATAGAAACACTCAAGGTAAAGGACTGTGTCACTTGTACCTCTAGGGACAATCTAAATAAAAGTACATCTTCCCTAACCACATTAGGCCACAAAGAAAAGGGTTTTTGGCCTCAGACTGTCTTATACCAACTCTTATCTCAGGTAATGAGTACACCAGAGAAATGTTTAATCATGAAGGATTTCAATAATGCTTGCCAATGCAGACTGTCTCCCCCAAAGAAGACCATGCAGTGTCTGGATAAGCTTAAGTACAATCTGGACGGTGAAGAGTAGAAGAGGCAGCCTGAGTGCTAGGTGTACTGAGTGCTTCTCTGCAAGAGGCTAGAAGTTGGGAGAGCACAGCAGTGAAAGCGGTGGCACAGACTTGGAGCTGATTTTGGGTCAGCTGGTTGGATTCCATTTTTGTCACTGGGAAAAACTGGCCACAGATTGCAGCAGTGTGTGTGCGTTTCCAAGGCACTGCTCTAAAAGCATGTTGAGTCTCTTACATGAGGCATGACACTTGTATGAACAGACAGCTGGACGTGTGTATGTTTGTTTGCATGTGAAGTGATGCCTGTCTATCTACAGAGATGTCAGTTATAAAACTGTAACAGAGCACTATCAGTCTTGTTACTACTTCTGTCTTTATTATTCACGCTTGGTTCTTTTTTATTGGTCTAGTTCTTGTCATGGAAAAGGCAGTGACAGTGATAGCAAAGGATGGGAGGGAGGGAAAGGGAAAACAGGTGAGAAAAACAGAACCCTGAAGCTCTGACTCCACAACTAACACCAAAAAGAGATGTCCTTTTCATCATAGGGGACTGGAATGTAAAAGTAGGAAGTCAGGGGATATCTGGAGTACCAGGCAAGTTTGGCATTAGAGGACAAAATGAAGCAGGGCAAAGGCTAACCGAGTTTTCCCAAGAGAATGTACTGGTCATAGCAAACACCCTCTTTCAGCAACACGAGACAACTGTACACATGGACATCACCAGATGGTCAATAACAAAATCAGACTGATTATATTCTTTGCAGCCCAAGATGAAGCAGCTCTATACAGTCAGCAAAAACAAGACCAGGAGCTGACTGTGGCTCAGATCATCAACTCCTTATTGCAAAATTCAGATTTAAATTGAAGAAAGTAGGGAAAACCATTAGACCATTCACGTATGACCTAAATCAAATCCCTCACCATTCATTATATAGCAGAGGTAACAAGTAGACTCAAGGGATTAGATCTGATAGAGTGCTTGAAGAACTGTGGACGGAGGTTCGTAACACTGTACAGGAGGCAGTGATCCAAACCACCCCCAAAAAAAAGAAATGCAAAGGCAAAATGGCTGTCTGAGGAGGCCTTACAAATAGCTGAGAGAAGAAAAGAAGCGAAAGGCAAAGGAGAAAAGGAAAGATAAACCCATTTGAATGCAGAGTTCCAAAGAACAGCAAGGAGAAATAAGAAAGCTTTCCTCAGTGATGAATGCAAAGAAATAGAGGAAAACAACAGAATTCGAAAGACTAGAGATCTCGTCCAGAAAATTAGAGACACCAAGGTAACATTTCATGCAAGATGGGCTCGATAAAGGACAGAAATGGTCTGGACCTAACAGAAGCAGAAGATATTAAGAAGAGGTGGCAAGAATACACAGAAGAACTATACAAAAAAGATCTTAATGACCCAGATAACCACAACAGTGTGATCATTCACCCAAAGACAGACATCCTGGAGTGTGAAGTCAAGTGGGCCTTAGGAAGCATCACTATGGACAAAGCTAGTGGAGGTGACGGAATTCCAGTGGAGCTATTTCAAATCCCAAATGATGATGCTGTGAATGTACTGCACTCAGTATGCCAACAAATTTGGAAAACTCAGCAGTGGCCACAGGACTGGAAAAGGTCAGTTTTCATTCCAATCCCAAAGAAAGACAATGGCAAAGAATGTTCAAAGTACTGCACAATTGCACTCATCTCACATGCTAGTAAAGTAATGCTCAAAATTCTCCATGCCAGGCTTCAACAGTATGTGAACCAAGAACGTCCAGATGTTCAAGCTGGATTTAGAAAAGGCAGAGGAACCAGAGATCAAATTGCCAACATCTGTTGGATCATCGAAAAAGCAAGAGAGTTCCAGAAAAACAACTACTTCTGCTTAATTGACTACTAAGGCATTCTGCTAAAGCCTTTGACTGTATGATCACAACAAACTGTGGAAAATTCTTCAGGAGATGGGAATACCAGACCACCTACCTGCAGGTCCAGAAGCAACAGTTAAAAAGGGACATGGAACCACAGACTGGTTCCAAAGTTGGAAGCCTGTATATTGTAACCCTACTTATTTAACTTATATGCAGAGTTTATCATGCGAAATGCTGGGCTGGATAAAGCAAGCTGGAACCAAGATTGCTGGGAGAAATATCAATAACCTCAGATATGCAGATGACACCACCCTTTATGGCAGAAAGCAAAGAGGAACTAAAGAGCCTCTTGATGAAGATGAAAGAGGAGAGGGAAAAAGCTGGCTTAAAACTCAACATTCAAAAAATGAAGATCATGGCATCCAGTCCTGTCACTTCATGGGAAATAGATGGGGAAACAATGCAAACAGTGAAAGACTTTATTTTCCTGGGCTCCCAAATCACTGCAGATGGTGACTGCAGCCATGAAATTAAAAGACTTTTGCTCCTTGAAAGAAAAGCTATGACAAACCTACATAGCATATTAAAAAGCAGAGATATTACTTTGCCAACAAAAGTCCATTTAGTCAAAGCTATGTTTTTTTTCCAGTAGTGTATGGATGTGAGAGTTGGATTATAAAGAAAGCTGAGCACCGAAGAATTGATGCTTTTGAACTGTGGTGCTGGAGAAGACTCTTGAGAGTCCCTTGGACTGCAAGGAGATCCAACCAATCCATCCTAAAGGTGATCAGTCCTGGGTGTTCATTGGAAAGACTGATGTTGAAGCTGAAGCTACAATACTTTGGCCACCTGATGTGAAGAGCTGACTCACTGGAAAAGACCCTGATGCTGGGAAGGACTGAAGGCAGGAGGAGGGGATGACGGAGCATGAGATGGTTGGATGGCATCACTGACTCGATGGACATGAGTTTGAGCAAGCTCTGGCAGTTGGTGATGGACAGGGAGGCCTGGCGTGCAGTCACGGGGTCACGAAGAGTCAGACACAACGGAGCAGCCAACTGAACGGAAGGTCTGACTGCTGGTCTGCCATCATGTAAGAGAAGTAAACACTTCACAGTCATGTTCTTGCTCCAGCAATCTTCAGGATGCTATTTTTAGGTCTTCCAGTCAAAACAACTGTGAGTGTGAACAAGGGAACCCTACAGCCTTGTATGACACTCCACCACATTTAAAGGTCCTTCTAGGACAAAAAGAATATGCTTTTGAATTTGCAAATGCATTTATTTTCAAGTAAATACTTATATTTAGCCCTTTGTATAACATCTGTAAGAATTCTGACAGCCTCTAAGATCATCACATTGTAACAAACAACTGCAATAAAATTAACTGGATAGAAAAACCAGCTTTAAGGATAGTAATCCTACTTACAAAAACAACTCCTTTTGATGAGGATCTTCCAAATTGAATTGATTTTTTCTTATAAGTTCAAAAAATTCTCCTCGTCTCCTTTAAAATAAAGAAAAATTTTGGTAGTTATGATGAGTCCCCTAAGCTCTTATCCTTTTGGTCAACAAAGGCACATCAAGTAAAATTTCAGGGAAAAGAATCTCTAATGGTTTTTCTCATATAAGAATCTTATATTGTTACATATATTCTTATATATCAGAATATATAATCCAATATAAGAATCATATAAAAATCTTGAATACCTTACTTTCCTCCCTTCTACTATATTCTTTGGCTGAAATATTAAATCTTAACTCACTTTTAACTAAGGTCACAAGTAATGGAAATTTCAATTCTTGAATATAATTTAAGAAAATGAAACAATGTGAGTTAAAAATCTGATGCTGAGAATGATTTTTAGAAATTCTGCATATGGTGCAAGATCTCTATGGTTTCAATTTAATTTCATACATCTCTTTCACATAATTTTTTACTCTATACCAAAATATATGTCAGTATAAAGCTGTGAAGTTCTTCTGAAGCAAAGAAAGACCAGTATAAACTGATGTTTGCTCACTGTATAGTGAACACCTCTGTGTACTCAACATTGATAAGCATCTTGGAAAACTGCAAGACAGGAGTTCTTTTCATAACATTTAAACCAGTCAAAGTCATGGGACACTAATAAGAGAAACTTGAATAACAAAACTGCCTGTCTGTGACTGAATACCAAGATGAAAAGAGGTTTCAGAAGGATCCAGAGGGGAGACCCCTGTGGCTTGAAAAGGTCAGGAAGTCTTTGTGGTTTCAGGTACTTTTCAAATTATTGGTAACTTGACAGTCTTTATCCTGTAGTCATTTTGAGCTGAAATTTATAATATATATGTATATATATTACCCTAATTAACTTTAAAGTGCTCCAAAGTCCAAGGAAACAGACTCTTCTAGACATAAGTTGCTTTTAGATGTACAGTAGTGGCTATCTGGAATGAGGTTTTGTGTGTCTTCTGTTTGCTTTTAGTTCTCAAGAGTGGCTAAAACCACAGTGTGCATCTGTGTACAGCTGGGGAGAGGCCCTTGCTCCCAGGAGATCCCGTGAGCGTGACTGCCCCTCTGCCTTCACCCCCACACATGCAGCAGAGCGCTTGGTCTCTGTGTGGGAAACAAACGGCTGCCCAGACCCAGCAACGTCGTCCCTTTCTTTTAGAAAGTAAGTTTAGTTATGCAGACGCACACCTACATCACCGACACACTCTAATGCATGCTTTAATTCTGAAGTCGTTCACTTCATTAATTATAAGGGTCTGCATTAATACTCTTCTGCCAAAATCCAATAAAAAGAAACAAGATTTACTTGTTTGGCACTCAGCTCCTTTTCCTGCCCACATGGGCTTAGATAATAGTTTAAGGGACTGTGAAATGGTCAGAAGTTGGGGGAGTGAGGGACAGAAGGAAAAGCAGGTGCCCTTTATAGAGGGCATTATTATATTCTTTAGATTGGCCAGCCAAGCTTAGAATGACCTTGAGATGGTCATCTGCTTTGTGCAGAGCTTCAAAGACAAACATCAGAAGTAATTCTGTATTCTGTCATTTCTAGCATTAAGCAGACTTTTCTGGCTTCCTTGTTTAACAAACTGCTCCACAGTCTGATAAACAGCTTTGCCAGGACATTGGTTCTTATAATCTAAAAATATCCCAATGGCGATTTTTAAAGTTGGAAGCTGTGCAAACACATCCGAAATCTATCAATCAAGATATTTCTTAAAACTTACTTTATGTACAGTGCTAGGTCTGTAGCTAAAATAGCTTGCTTGATTATCTTCAGCGTGGTCTTATATTCTTCAATGGAGAGGCCACTGAGAATCTGATTGCCCTTTATAAAAAAGAAAACCATCATAAGCCCACCACTTGGAGACGCTGCTGCTAAGAACAAAATCTGAAAATACAGTCACATCTCTTACACACATTCTAAACTCAGGAAGACAGAGGACACCTACTTACATAAGTCAATACCGTGAAGTCATGTTTCCCCTTGATGCACCCACCCCACCACCTTGTCATTTGAGGAAAACACAGCTTCATGATGGTTCATTGACCAAAGTAAGCATGTTTTTCCAACTCTTGTACTTCTTGGTTTTAGTCCAGGTCCAAAAGTTAATGACTATATACCTTTTTCCTTTGGGCAAGTTAACTGCTAAATCTGACAGCAAGTAAAACTTTGAAAAATCAAAATCTATATTAATAGATACGAAGAACTGTAAATGATTATTTTAAAAATCATTTCTCTGGCTTCTATAACAAATCCAATAACATTTCTGGTGCAGGTTTATATTTTTTTAACTTCTTATTGGGCATAGTGTTTATTCTTAGGAACATGTGTGGTATAGATGGGTAGCAGGCATGAGCAATGTCTGCTTCCTCAAGAAAGGAAGAGTTTGAAACATTTATAAGGAGAATCTCAAAGATGGCTAATCCATGTGCAAATTATCTTAAGTTTTTGCTATGTAACCATTTTTAAAATTTCTTGCCTGTAATTTAAATCACAGTGACTCACTGATCTTGAACTAAGTAAAACATACTTTGGCTACTCAGACTATACTCAAAACAATATCTGTAAATTAAGTCAGATGTGCTTCCTAAACCTTAGCACTGAGGGGAAAAAACCCAGAAGCTTAGAAATAGGACGTGGAGGCAAAGGATTTGCTCTGAAAAGATAAAACTGCTGAGCTGGGGTCAGACATTGGTTAGAGGATAACTAGTTGCCAAAATTGTGATATATGTCTAATTAATAATCTATTATTATGCAAGAAATACTAGTTTTAAATGTAAATCACTTTAGATTCTGGACAAAACAGTACTGTTCAGAAGATAGCTTCTGATACTTTTATTTAATATAAGACTATGTTAAATGAAAAAGTAGAAATGTCTTTTGGTATTATACTTTAATTTTCCCTTCCACGAGCAAAAGCTATAAATTCTTATGTATTGGTGTTTACAAAGACAGAATGTAGAGATGGGTGTTATAAAATGAGGCCAGCCATATATACAGCAAGATTCCTTTTATGTTATAATATATTACATAGTAAGTTATGTCATCTGATAACAGAGAGCAGTGTGATAGGAATATTGTACAATGTGCTTTTTAAGAAAAAGGTTAAGCACATTTTCTTCAAAACTAAAACAGGATATTAAAAATGAAGTTTGAGCTGAAGGGCAAAGACAGCAAACTCCAGTGAAGGTACAGATGTTTCTGCTATAATTCAACATAGACATTCCTGACAAGTCTCAGCTCAGAAAAACCACACACTAACAGAATAACACGGTGTATGGGAGAAACAGTACTGGGGGAGACCACTCAAAGCCTATGCAACTTTTAAACCAGAGCAAAAAACAAACCAAGAATTAGGACATCTGAAGGTAACTTGGACAGGCCAGGCTCACAAGTCTGGCAGCTGCCTCTGAGGACATTAACGCAGCACAGAAATGGAAATGCTGGTTTATGGAGGCCTGGGGCAGTGCAGATAGAACTGGCCCGCGGAGACAGTGGGGCTGTATCACGGGAGGCACTGGGGGATGCGCAGCCCCCCTCCACGGCCCAGCGCGGTCCAGGGCGAGGGCGTGCCTCTGGGGCCAAGTGCCCACTTCCAGTGCTCCTGTAACAACGGAAAGGGCTGCACGGGCAGGAGCCAAGCAGAGCGTTTCTTCCTTTCTTGCTGAAGGCTGAAATTCAGCTCCCATAATTCTGACACCTAACCCAAGAGAACTTGTGCACGAAACAGTACAATTTGTACATTTTAGCGACATCATCCCCCTACTCCCACTCACATACTAATTCTTGTTAAAAGTCACATCTGTAGCAGACAGTCTGCACTAGAGCACGTGCAGAATTTACAAGGAGGTGCCAGAACTGGCCACATAACTCTTAGCCCTTCAGCCACACTGAGAGGCAGGACTGCATTCCTCCTCCCTCAAGTAAGAGAGAGCAGCCTGCAGTCACTGTGTGTCTCCTGGAGCTGGGTGGGTGGGTGGGGACTACAGTGCACGTGTGTCTGATTCCCGTCTGGAAAATTGAAAAGGCAAGACCCAGGCTGGCCAGACCCTCTGATTGAGCAGGAGGGAGAGGTTGCTTCCATTCAGGATGGGCTGCCTCTTCTGAGTTTTGGATGCATTAGGTCTCTTGAAGTCCTGTCCTTTTTCAAGAGGACCACAAAGAGAGCCAAGGAACCTCAGCAGAAAGGAGAGGAAAGTCACTACTCAGAGTTCCAGGAGCTGAGGAGGAAGTCATCAGGCAATACACTGGAGAGAGGTGACTACGCGTATTACAGGGGACGACAGTGGAAAAGCCCACAGTTAGGGTGCATGGGCACGATCATGGACTTACTCATAAGAACAGAACTTGTTTTAGACACCTATGAGGCGCAGAGAGGGGGACAGGCGTAAGAGCACCAGTCTGCTGAGTGTCCTGGGCCCTCTTCTTTCCTGTTCTCCAGGACGTGGGGACTGGGGGTGAAGAAGGAGTCAAAAGAAGCCTAAGGAGGGAGGAAAGAGGCCAGCCGGGGCAGAAAAAGAGGACCTGAAGCTTTAAATCAGGTCCAGAATCTATACTATCCCACAGGACTGGACGTTCTGGTTTCTAACTTGAAAACTATGCTGTATTTTGTGATGTAAAGCAGTAACTAGAAAGCTTTTACTTAAAAAGAGTCACCACAAAAGTCATAAGCCTCTTAAGTTTTCTAGGGCTCAGGGAAGAACGAACCCAGCGGGCAAATGTAAAGAGATGGAGACAAAATTGCTTTAAAATGATGTACCATGCGTTGTGTTTTTTCAACATAAGAGTGTACAACTTTCTTTTTTTTTCTTATTATAAAGGTAATATGTCCATACAATGGATAATGCGAATGATGGACAAATCCGAATCAGAAAATAAAAAAGCTAATAATTTAAGTAGACAGAGACAGCCATTGTGAAAATTTTGGTGTATATCATTTGAATATTTTCCTTAACATAAATATGACTGGCATAGCATATCACATGCTTTCTTACAATGATATTCATTTAGCCAGTATTGAATAACTTTATTCCTTAACAGAAATGTTGATTAGTGGTCAGAAGTTTCAATAAAAAGAGGAAAAGGTGTTGCCTGTGAAAGACATTTGAGAGCAGTATAAACCACATCATTTGACAAAAACAAAAACAGAACTAACAGAGAGCCATAAAATACCAGTTTTGTTTGTTTCTACTTTGCAATAACCAAATTGAGGTAAGGAACCAGTTTTCCCTTATCAGGCAACATTAAGACAGTTTTGGTTTCTAGAGAAGTAAGGCTGTGGAGATCTCAAATTGTTTTGGCTTTGCCTTTCTTACCCAAAAAGGAATAAAGCGTGCTCAAGAATTTATGATGCTGGGAATAAATCCAAAACTAAAAATAAAACTGAATTTATACACTCCCCTTTGAAAGTCCAGAACCATAAATCAGGGACTTACAGGACTATTAAGGATCATCAGGCACTGGTCAAAATGGTGATGCTCCATGATCGAATGGCAGTAGAGCTGAGCGAGTGGGTGTTCACTTCTGAAACATGGCAGAAGGAAGAGAGACAGAGTTTAAAATATGGCCAGTTTCCCCAGCATACCAGTTATCAGTTTCTTCTTGTTACTGGTTAACTGAAAAAGAGGCGACTTCATAAAAATTAATCCAACAATTGTCTCTCCTTCTGCTGGAAAGAGTGAGGTCATCTCTGGGAAATACATGTCAAGAGTCAAATGGTTTTCAAATATCAATGTTAACTGCTCCCCCTTCAAAGTACGAACAATTTCATTGGTTTTACTATTTATTAAAATAATAATAGTAGAAGGAATAAGAACAAAGGATTACTCTCTCTACACATGGAAAAAAAACAACTCTGAGAGAGCTGTACCAACAATACTTTACAATTTCAAAAGTGCAATTGCTTGAAAATCTGAAATGCCAATTTCCATGTAAGTCTTTGTTCTGAAACAAGGCTGAGGGTCAGCGTCTCTGTGCACGTGCCTGTGAGAGCTGTGGGTGGTGAGAAGCGAGGGAAAGGGGAGCAGTGGGTGCACGTCTGCCCCCCCGGAGGCGGGGAGGAGACAGCTAAGTCGGAAGAAGCCCCTGTGGGTGCCGCTTGTTGCAGTGAACTCGGGGAGAACGGTAGAGACCACCTGGCCAAGTAAAGTGGTGTGTGCGTGCTAAGTCACTTCAGTCGTGTCCGACTCTTTGTGACCCCGTGGACTGTAGCCCGCCAGGGTCCTCTGTCCATGGGATTCTCCAGGCAAGAGCACTGGAGTGGGTTGCCACTTCCTTTCCTTCCCGAAGATTCCTTCGGGATCTTCCCGACCCAGGCATCAAACCCACGTCTTACATCTCCTGCACTGGCAGGCGGGTTCTTTCCCACTAGCGCCACCTGGGAAGCCCATGTTAAGTAAAGGGGTGAGGAGGGAATATCACAGTCCGTTCATTATGTGTAACAGTCACAAATCAAGTTCTGAAGCATCATAAGCAGAGTCCTCCGTCTCCTAGTTCTCATGACCCTTCACATGGGAATAGAAAGCACCATTTCCACTATTTGTTCTTTCAAAACAACAGAAAAAGTTATAGTTCCTGAAAGTCTGTTTCTTAGATTTAGAGGACAGGGGTTTATGAACTGTAAAGCATCATACAAGCCTTAGATGATGCACCTGATTGGTCATTCCTTTATACTGCTGTATGAATCATTATTTTACTTTGTATTTCATTTGTTGAAGATAGGGACGCTACCCAAGACTGAGGAAAGGTGACCCAGGAGAAAATGAGCTAAGAGTGAGAGCAGCTTAAGGGAAAACAAAAACAGTAAACCGGAAATAGAGGTAAGAGAACGGGGGATCTCATCTCCTCCTCATACCATCAGCAACGCTGCTGACTCCCAGGCTGCCACGTCTCGTCGCTGTTGTGACCTTGCTCCCACAGTAACTCCGGCCTTGCCTTCTGTGCTCCCTTCATATCTAGTAAGTTGTACCATGAGTCAGATCCTGTGCTGATCACTGGGCAATGGGAAGACAATGGGGTGAACTAGAACAAGCAGATCTGTAAGGAAAATTCGCTGGAACCATTCTGGAGATGCATGGAGACTACTGGGATTTAGTTAGGAGCCTAGTGGGAAACTGTTCTAGTAGCCAGGTAAGAGAGAGCCTGGATTAGAGTGGATCTGAGAGAACTGGGGATTCTACTGGGCTTGGTAGAATCCCAAATAGAGAGAGTTGTTTAAGGAGGTAGACGAGTCAGGAGCCGGCAGTGAGTCCCGGCGTTGGGAACTAGTGGTGATGAGAGAGATGAAGGGGGAAAGCAGAGAGGCTGTTCCTGCATTGTCATTTATTGACACAGGGAAACAGGGAGAAGACGATGGGGGTGAACGAGGGAAGCTGACTAGATGAGCGCTCGATGTATTGATTTTAAGGCGGCTGTAGTCCAACCACGTGGGTATAAATGTCTGGACTGGAGAGACTCGGGTCACATCGGCATGCTCGGAAATCTGAGCCGTGCGAGCAGTCTCCAGGGAGATGGCCTGGGCTTACAGAGGCCCCAGCAGAAACAGACCCGTGATCCCCTCCACATCCTGCCTGGACTCTGCGGTCTCTGCTGTGGCAACAGTGTACTCTCTTCACTCAGACCAGACCTGCTAGTGCCATGTGTCTACACTTCTGGAAAACTACTGCGGCCTTCCTCATGCCCTTCACTTAGGAAAGGAAAAGCTTCTAGATACCTGATATTGTCCTTTATATAAGAAACTTCAGCACATCCAGTATCAGCATCTGTTTTACGCTGCTGGTTGTTTGTAAGTCTGTCACCTGTTAGATTGTATTCCTTTCCAGTTTGGTAGATTCCTTTTCCCCAGTGATAACAAGTACTCTCTGCTGTAACGTGTCTAGCCCTGTGCTAAGTAGTTGATTTCGTTTTGGCGTTACTCTCGTATAGGACGCTTTAGCTCACCATGTCAAATCCTCAGGCCCCCCAGACTGCAGCCGCTGTCGTCGCGTCCAGCGCCAGGCCTGCTGTGACACACGGCGTGAGGAGCCCGTGAGGAGGCGCCCTGCGCCGGCCCCGCGGGGACGCCTCATCTCTGCCCACAGGAGCACTCTGCACTCAGGCCGCTCAGCCGGGAGGGTGAGGGTGAGGAGGAAGGGCCTGCGCAGGTCAGCTGTGCCCGCGGGATACGGCGCGGGTGGAGAGCCGCCCCTCCCCGTTCGTCTCCGTCCTTCTGCAGACCTCTCTGCGTCTCCTGCCCTGGACCGCTCACAGGCTCCTGGCGGCACTGACCACCGGGTGCCGTGTGCACAGACATCTGGCTCCGTCGTCCTCCTCCTGGCCTCCTCTCCTCTCCATTTCCCACCTTCAGGCCTGCATTTCCACCCCCTGGGGTCACATGCACCCCTGAGCTGTATGCACGCCAGCTTCTGTCCCAGGCTCTGCTCCAGGGTTACCCAGCCTGAGATGTCACAACAGCATTTTAGCAATTGTGTTTTTAGACAACCTAAAGTTCAGAGAGATCATCTAACTTGTTCAAGGTCAACACAAATGGCAGAGCCGGGGTTCACACGCATCCTCTTCACCGTGTGACCCTGGCTCTTGACCTACAGCACTCTGTACACACAGCATCTCCTCACCGACCTAGCTGCCAGACTAGAAACACAACAAGGCAGCTACAATGGAAACGTGTTTAAAATTTAGAATGCATATTGCGTTTTTACACCATGCAGAAAGGACTGTTTCACATTAGAGAAGATTCTTGGCTTGTGAGATAAACAAATGCAAATTTACTTACATTTTTAGGTGTTTACTCACATGGTTTACCTTTACTTATGTTGTAAAACTCTGGATTTATGAATCAGTGACAGGGTGACAAGTGCCCCCAATTCTGTCTTTGCAAAGATATTCGTGGAAACCAGTGTATCCTCCGTCCTGTCACTCTCTCACTCTTTGAAACACGAGGCTACATCGCCTCCTTCTTCAAGGTCATGTCACAAGGACACTTTAAGCCACCCCTGCTGCAGGACTGTCCCCCACCGCTGCTAGTGAGCAGTCGTGGGTGAGCACACCCCCTGCCTCTCCTCCGGTTCTGCTGCTGCTGCTCCATCTCTGAGCGGCGTGAGGACACTGGGGCGGAAATCAGACCAGTGCCTCAGAAACCAGGAGAAAGTGGAAGTGCTGGGAGAAAACACAGCCGCCCCAGCACAGTATTCCTCTCCACTGGCTCTAACAGCCATCCTTTAATCTGGCTTCTCATCCACATATATTGCTCTGGGCTCAAATCTCTTAGCTACTCTTTGTAACCCATGCCAACCCATTTACTTCTCAACTTCACAATTTCTCTCCAAATCATCGTGATCACCTGCCAGTCAGGGCTTATTTTATGTTCCCGTTCTCTGTGATCACAGATACTCAAGTTGATGGATCATTTCACCCTGTGACTCCAGTTCTCTGACCTCCTTGACTCTGCTGATTGTCTTTTTTTCACAACAGGAGACTCCCTTCTTTGTTCCACAGCATCGAGCTGCTACCAGGCAGTCTTTGCTAGTCCCCGTCCCTCTCTGGGACAGAGCAAGATCTTGAGCTCTTGTCTGTCGTTAATAGTAGGCGCCTGTGAAAATAGCTAAAACTTGCTGAGCGGATAATCTGTGCCAAGTACTGTTCCAAGCACTTTGCATCTGTTTATACTTCTTAATCCTTGTAGGAAACCCTGTGAGACAGGTATTCTTCTATCTTTATTCTACTATACAGAGAAGGAGACACAGGAAGTTTAAATGACGTGGCTCAAAGACACACAGTGAGAGGAGTCAGGATTTGGATGTGCACTCAGGCCGTCCTAAGGACTAACTGAACTCACGTATATAAAGTGCTAGAAAGAGTTCCAAATGCCACAAGGCTAAAAGCTATGACTATGTTGAGGGTTAACTTCCATTATTGTTATTACTATTATTATTAGCTACTGACATTAAGACTAACTGAACTTGCACATTCTTCATATCCAGACCTCCAGTCTCAGGCTTTCCAGCGTTGCCAAAGGATGACCTCATTCCTGGCTCAAGTACTCTACTCAGTTTGAACTGCACGGACTACGGTTCCTGTGCGGCCGCTGCTGCCCTCTGAAGTCTCTGAGATCCTGCTGACCCTCTGTGACCACCGGCCCATTCATGACCCAGCTCCCTGTTGCTCCTCTGTTACAGAGCAGCGGGGACCACGGTGCAGGGCGAGTTCTTCCAGGACACACACACGTGATCAGACTGTAGTTACCAGGAAATTCTTTCATTCTGGTTTGGCTGAATCTCTGATTTTGAAAACAAAAAAACAAACCTCACTTGGTCACCCTACCTCTTCTAACCACCATCCTGTGTTATCCTCCTCATTGTTGGGCTCCTCTCCCCTCCGTGCTCCCCACAAGGACCCAGCATGCAGACACACCTCCCAGCTCTCTCACTCTCATCAGTGGCACCACTGTTGCTCATTTCTTGGACCCAGCGTTATGATTTCCCCCTTCTTTCTTGCATATAACTAACTGTTGAACATTAGATTTGAACAGTTTTCTTCCTTCCTCGAGCTAATATGTGATGTTCACATACACCTGGCTTCCCCTAACAGCTTTCTGGCTGGCCTCTGTGGCTCTAATTATTACCTGTTTACCTTGTACCACACTTTCAGACCCTTTCTTCTTAAGCAATGCCATTAACCACTCAGTGGTCACCCACCAAATAAAACACACAGCCTGGTTTTCTAGCCCTCCCTCGAGAGGGTCTTCTAACTTCTGCCTGTTCATCCTCTTACTTTTCATTCTGACTAGTCAGGCTAGCCATCACTGCTGTGCCAATGAAAATGTCCACTTCATGGTATTTCTGGAATATCTTCATGTTCTCTCCTCTCCAAATCTTACTCACTTCAAAGATCTGGTTTAACTCCGACTTCTTCCCTTAACAATAAACATGGGCTACGCTGATCATGACCCATCTCCTTCTCTATCGAACACTTCCAGCCCATGTTGTTAAAGAACACAGGACTTACCAGATATTTTGACATTAATCACCACTGTTTGAGGAGACAATAAAAATTCCTGGAGAACAGGAAATTTTACGTGTTTATAGCTCTCTCCCTAACAAAGTACAGGCCCCAGTAATTGCACATTATCTATCTGCCTAAAATGTAGGGATAATTTCACTATATTTACATTTATAAAACACAAATCCTGAATCTAACCAAGTAAATGTATCTACCACAGTCCTCCTATATGGACTACAGGCCTAATGGGGGAAAATTTCTCTGCATAAGCAGATGTCTGTTCTTCAGCCACTCGTTCCTGTGACCGTCTGTGTTTAGTATCCATCTGAAACCACTCTTCCCACCATCCAGCCATGTGGGGGAGGAAGGCGCAGGCAGTGAACTCTCCCCCCAGGTATTACACTGGCATCCTCATAGTGCTCCTCATAAAGGCAGTCTTCCTGAGCCAGGAAGGAACCAGAGAATCCAATCAAGAATCAAAACCGCTTCCTAAACAAGGGCTCTCTTACTTCAGATGTTCTGTTGAGATCTTCAAGAAGAACAAATGACGGTAGTTCTGTTTCTGACTTTGCTACTTCATAAGGGCTTTTTCTCTTTTTTGATGCATTGACTTTTATTTCTGTGCTGCCTTTTATTTGGTAAAGGTCTGGACACAGTACACCTTTCTAGAAGTCAGTTCTTTATATGGAAATGTTTCTGACGCTCTTAGTCTCCCAAGAGGCCCCTGGTTAAGAAAATCCTCCTGGAGATACCACTTGTTTATCACCAAGAAGAAAAAGAGAAACATCCCTGGGACATTCTTGGCTTCCTCTACTCAAACCACAGGGATGTAGGAAAAAATAAGTATCTCTGAAGCTCCTTTATTTTTGAAAGTTGTTATTACTTGGCGCAAGTCTACTTTGCGGTATATGTGGAAGTAAGATCCTGCAGTCTTTTTCCCAGGACTTTTTTTTTTTGAAGAGAAGATGACGTTTCTCCAGATGTTTTTTCCTGGGCAATTATTTTTAAATAAACAAAGGGAAAAAATAGCTGAGTCCTTTTCTTCACTCTGAAGTGCGGCAGTGTGGCCAGCCATGCAGCAACAGTCCATGCCCTGATGACACGAAGCTCAGGGCTGAGGGAAGGGAAGGCCGCCCCGCTGACTGGCCCCCAACCTGCTCTCGACTCCCCGCCACATGTCTCTTCGCATCACTGCTCCCGTGCTGATGTGAGACTCAGGACCACAGTACGTTGCAGAGCACCAAGGGCAAAGGGCGCGTCACACAGTCAGTTCTCCAGAACGTCAGATTTTAGAGAGGGAACAGCTCGCCTCCGACAGCCAGGCCAGAGCGTGCTGTCCTTTCCAGTCAGTGGTCGGAAGAGGGCGTCGTTGCTACATAGCTACAATTCTTTTGACATCAAGTTTTCCACTTACTGTATTTAGATAAAGGGGATGTGATTAGAGAGCTTTCTGAAGTTCTCTCAAGTTATCAGATATCTGGAATTTCCTAGGGAGATATATGCATTAGCTGAATCACTTGCATACTTTAAAAAATGTTCAGTAATAAGGAATTTTCACCAAGAAATGTATGCTTTCAACTAATTTGCTCCAAGAGAATAAGTGTCATGACAGCATTTATGACATCATAAATCTGATGATCACCGTTAGAATCGCATTTGCCATTGCAAATGTTACGTGAGCACGGTCCACAGGTGAGCCTGAACACCTTGTCTGAAGAATTAGCATCTTATACTCTCAAAAGCAGTCCCAAAGCAGGCTTCTGATGACGACAGGACTATCCCCAGCACCTGAAGCTAAGATTCATTTTAACACTTAAAAATGTACCAGGCATTCTACCTGGTAGTGAGGTGCATTATGTCTTAAAAAACTTATGGCCACCCTGTGAGTAGGAATGCTATTATCTTGATTTCACAGAGGTGAGCACCCCTGCTCACGATCACACAGGGACTCTGTGGCGAGGGGGAGGACTCAAATCCGGGTCTGAACTCAGAGCCCAAATTTGCCAGTCCTGTGGTCCACTGCCTTCACTAAGACCAAAAGCCTCTTTATGGATGGCACTGACTAATACGTAGGATCGAGCTAAGCACTTTTCAAGTGCTATCTTTTATTCCAGGGTGAAATTCTACCGTTGATGTACTAGTCTTAATAGTTTTCCAATGAAGCTCTTAAGCCTGGTGTTCATAAACTAAAGCAAAACTCCTGGTAATTATCCAATGAAATAAGATTCTCAACGTAAATACTTTTCGAACTTCAGGCCAGAGATGTTCCCGATGTGATGTTGGACTTGCATTATTCTTTCCATTTCCCTTAAATAAAACCAGAGTATGTTATGGGACCCTGACCAACTGAAATTTCGTACCATTAGAATTTGCTGTGGCTTCTACTTTTAACAAGACAGCCCTACAATTTGAAAGAAACACCATCTTCTGCCACTGGGGCAAATGGCTTACCGCTGTATGTATGAGTTATTGACACCGCGGTGATCCAGATCATGGCTTAAGGCAGCAATCAGCAGTGCGAGTATCTCCAGGTCCGTCAGCCTCTTCTACATGACCGAAGACCATGGGGAGAGAACGAGAAAGGACCGTTTGGTAAAGCGCGTTATGCTACCTCTTTTCACCCATCATGTGGTTTTGTCCTCAGCACTTTACATATGTGCTTCTTTCTAGTCACAGAGGACTCACGCTAGAATCCTTTCCTGCAGAGATTGAATCAGTCATATTATGTCTTCAGAATGGGATTATTATCAACAGAAAAAATTAAGATGCCTCACATAATCAACAATCTGTCCATGTGCAGTCAATGTTTTTTTCTTAATTATCTACATACATGTGAAATAATCCAAACTTCCATCAACTGTCTTCCCTCTGAACTTTTGCAGGGAACTTTCTGCAGTCCCTCTAGATTCTGTGGCCTTTTCTCTCTGCCAGTTGCTATATACTTTAGTTGCTATATACTTCACTCTCTCATTAGGAGCACAGATGTGATTACTAGCCAACAATAGGAAAAAAAAGACGAGGAATGAAAATTTGGCTTTGAAAAGTTGCACAATATATTCCAAAGCCAAATACAGGTTATTTTTAATACCTGCCATTTGTATTATCTACTCAACTATTCTCCTTCATTAGTAAGAAAACATAGGTGAAATTATTATCAGCTCTGTTCTGTTGGACCTCTTAACATTCTACATAGTAATGTCTACAGCATATACAAACGTCACCATTCTATTATTATTCACAAAAAGCAGAGAGAGGCTTCAGTGATACAGTCCTCATGACTGTCTCAAACCCCAAAATAAATTCACCTTATTTCTTATAAATGTTTGTTAGAGTAGGAAAATACAATCATGGTATTTGATATGTCTTCTTAAGACAACAATCACTTTTTTTGTAGCTCTAGCCAGCCAGTTAGAATATGCACTCAATGAAAGTCGAGACAGAGGATAACATTTTTAGAGTTTGTTAAATAAAAAAGAGCATGGAAGCTCTGAATTAAAAACAGTCATAAGACGGGTGCCTGGAATCACTTACCTAGAATAACTAGTCAATTCCCAGTGAAGTTAGAATCTAAGGCCAGAGATGTGAAAAATCTGACCTGGAAAGGAACGAATTACTTGACTGTTTTCTGTGCTGATCTTCCTTGTAAAAGCCTCTGGTCATGTGTATGAAACAAAAACCTTTTCCATGAAATGATATTTATAAATTTAGTGCTCCAGAGAAAATGTGATAGAGAACCCTGGGCCCATCTCTGGAGCCAAGTTCAGGACCCGAGTGGTTTTCGAGAAAGTCTACTATGGAGCAGTTTAAATGTGACTGTGAGAAGCTGGATACTTTTCCTTCTACTGTGGAGTTTCCTCTGAAGGAGGTATTTATTTGGCCAAAGACTATTAACATGAAGCTATTTAAAAAATTTTTTAAACATGCAATGTATATTATATATGAAAGAAAAATAGAAATTGTTTTGCCATATTGGTCTTGAATTAAGAGATGCAGGAGACAAGGGTTCATTCCCTGGGTTGGGAAGATGCCCTGGAGGAGGGAATGGCCACCCACTCCAGTATTCTTGCCGAGAAAATCCCATGAACAGAGGAGCCTGGTGGGTCACACTCACACGGGGTTGCAAAAGAGTCGGACGTGGCTCTTTTGCATAGCACAAGCACACACAAGACAATCTACTTCTAACTGGCAGTAAGTATTATTCTCAGTCACCACGAGTGCACATTAAGAAAACTGGAAGGATATGCTGTAAAGCAACAGGATGTCTTAAATACATAAACGACTCTGAGCAGTACCTGAATCTTGCCCGCTTTCAGTGCAGCAAACATGCACTGCGCTGTGTTAAAGGCGTGTCTCCAGTTATGATAGGCAACGCTCTTCCGATAGTTCTTCTTCACACTTAAAATCCACTTGCAAAGGACCTTTAGGAAACAAGGTGTAAGGAGTCAAAGTAACTGCTAATGCTTATCCTGCACTGACTTCATGCACTGTCCAAAGCATGCACATCTGACCCCAGGGCTCGGAGGGACGCACTCCAGATGACGAGACTGGCATTCGGAGAGGAAGGTTGCCCAAGGTCACGGTGCATGTGAAGGCTAGGGCCAAAATTCAGACCCTGACAGTTTGATTCCAGAGTCCACCATGCAAACCACGGTGCCAACTAAATTAGATGTAAAAGGCAAGGCAGCTCTAAGAAAGGCAGGGCACAGACTAGCTTTTTAGAAGATACTATGTCCACATGTGATCAGCTGGGACAGTCCACAGTCGCAGGTGCACGAATCCACGCTCAGGGGGCCGTGCAAGCAGCTACTCTCCACTTCTCATGTCCTCTTTCGGTACGTCCGCAGAGGTGTTCGTGAGGCCCTTCTGGGGACAGACTGGGGGCAGGGCACACAGCACACATCCAGGGACAAACTAAAACTCCACATCATAGTCTCTGTCCCTTTAAACGATTCTTAAATATTCAGGCAGAGTTACTGCTTGGTTACCAAGAAGTAATAAAAAAAAAAATACACACATAAAACCCTGGTGAGTGTGTGTACGTGTGTGTGTTTAATCTATATATTTTAAAAGATGGAGGAAAAAAAGGACAGACTGTTCAGACAATCTCACAAGCTAGGTTTATTTAATTCAACTCCTAAGTGGTGGATTTAACAAAATCCCCGGGGGATTCATGGGCCCTAAGCATGATAATTTTGTGTTTGTGTTAGCATCAGAGTCTGCCTCTCTTCGATTCTGAATGATTTACTATGCTTTGGGGGATCTCTAAAAATAAATATGTGCTTCTCTCTATGTATATTTATGGGGATATTTCATACACAAAAGCCATTGCTCTGGGGAATGGAAAAAGCACCAGGGAAAAGAATCCTGCTTTAATAACATTCAACACAGTTTGATTGGCTGCAGAAGTAGGCCAAAAACAAGGTTTATTCTTTGTTGGTACAAAATTGCTTATAGAGGATTTGGCAGAAAAATCAGTGCTTTCATATCCTCCCTTTTCTTCTCAGGTCTCTTTCTTCCTGTTCTATGACGCAGTTCACAGAGAATTCTGATAAAAGGAACCCAAATGTCCCCAAGCTCTTTTACCTACCCCTGAGGAACCATATTTCCCAGAGGATTTTTGAAGGCTAAGACTGACATGTGCTGACCTGAAATACACTACAGCATGACCATTTCTGAATAAAGTTGACCCTGAAGGTCATAGATTCATCTTATTAGGGGAATTTTAAGTAAGAACTATTAACCTTCTTTTGATATGTTTAGAAAGTATACAGTGAAGTCTTGTAGAAAATTGTCTAGTTGCTAAATTGTGTCTGATTCTTTTGCAACCGCCTGGATTGTAGCCCTCCAAGCTCCTCTGTCCATAGGATTTCCCAGGCAGGAATACTGGAATGAATGGGTTGCTATTTCCTTCTCCAGGGGATCTTCCCAACCCAGGGATCAAACCCATGTCTCCTGAATTGCAGGCAGATTCTTTACCACTGAGCCACCTGGGAACTCCTGTTGTAGAAAATTACTGGTGATTAAACATAGAATCAAGGAAAATAAGCAGGAAAGCCCAGATATTTAACCTATGGGCATATCTCCCTACTAATCATAAAATCTGTAGACATAATTAAATGGGCATGTATAACATGTAATGGGAAATAATGGACAAAATAATTATGAAACTTAATCCCTAATGGACTACTCTTTTCTTCTTCTTTTTGGGGGCCATGCTGCACAGCTAGTGAGATCTTAGTTTCCTGACCAGGGATTGAACCTTGTCATCCTAAGTGGACCTAACCACTGGACCACCAGGGAACTCCTTATTCTGCTTCTACTGAGATGGGCCTGTTGAACTGAGTAACCCAACGACTGCCCCATTGTATCTAGTAAGTAGATGCAAGTACAGTTTTGTATTCTGTTATCAGAATGTTCTTAACAGCATTTAAGAAAATTATGGTCAGATCTGTTTAAATGCTTGGTGGCTATGCCTGGAATGTTCAAACTTGTAATACGGCCTTTCGTACAGGACTCCTGAACAGCTGTGAGCAGTTTGGAAGACCCTAGGGAGCATGCTCAGTACAGTGAATCAGTCTCCAACAATTACAAAGGTTTCCTAAGTCCTGAGCAACATACTTAAAATTCTGTGCGAGGAAGCAAAGAAAGAAAACACAGCTCAGCTCCTGCCTTCAAGAGTTTCAATCAGTAGCAAAACTAACAAAAGCACACATATAAAGGAAATAAGTGCACGTAAAAATGAGAACACAAATTTATAAACTGTCAACAGGATTCCAAGTGGCATGAAGTCAGTCCTAGAAAAAGTTTTCCCAGGAATAGAGACTGTTGCGTCATGCTTCAAGGAAAAAGTATGCTGTGGTACAAAGTGGAGCGGACTTGGAAGTGGACAATCCTGTCCATTCATGGGAGGAATGGCTTGTCAAAGACAGATGGTAAAGGAAAACAGGCATAGCACACGCAGCTTGGTAAAGTAAAAGAATCTGTTTCAGAGATCCAGGAGAGTTCCAGGAGAGAAAAGGTCTGGAAGCCAACAGGGACAAGAAGACTTGCCTTATCTTTCAGTAGGAAGGATTCTTTGTCAGGGCACCTTATGATGCTAACATCTTTTCTAGCAGCAACATTTTAATCATCCTAAAATTATATCTGAAATGTATAGTGACAATAATATCTGAAATAAAACAGATGAGTCACCAAGGCAGGAAGGCCAACCAGAGTAATAGAGATGTTCAAGCTGACACTGGCCAGAATCAGAACAGAAGTTACTCAAATGAAAAGCAGAGGAGATGAACGAGACACCGAGGAGAAATACCTGTCTAATGGACAAACATTCAGTGAAAGGTTTAAAAATAAAATGAGAGAGAAATTCAAAGGACTACCTTCTTATCCAACACTCAAATGCTATCTTAAAGCTTATGTTTTTAAATTTACTTTTAATTGAAGGATAATTGCTTTATAGAATTTTGTTGTTTAGAGCTTATGTTTTTAAGAAATAAATCAATTTATGTAATAATTTCATAAATAGGTACAAGGATCATATTCCTGTTCTGGCCAGGCCCTTTCAATAGAGCCATTACCGGTGCAAAGTATAGATCTCAGGAATGAAAAGGGACCTAAGTTGCTATCTAGATTTATGTAAGTCCTATAACTAGCAAGCAGCAGAACTGAGACTCACATTTAGATCTTCTGGCTCTAAATGAGATCTTCATTCCATTAATAAAGGCTTTACTATATGAGCCCTATGGGGTAATATAACCATGGTCAAATTTGGTTTAAAGAAGGAATTAACTTTCTACTTAATACTTTTGTATTAAGCAAAGTATACAAGTGTGCACACATACACACACATACATAGACAATCACACAGATGCATGTATAATTCTCGCAAGACCCCCATAGGGAAAGTCATACCATTATTCCCAATTAACAGATTACAAAACGTGAGAATGTGAGCAATTAATTGCCCAAAGAAATGAGAGCTAATCACCAGTAGAGTTATGACTCAAATCCAAGAACCTTCTACTTCATCATGCTATGTCTGGAGCTTCCCTGGAGGCTCAGATGGTAAAGCATCTGTCTGCCTGCAAGGCGGGAGACCCAGGTTCGATCCCTGGGTCGGGAAGATCTCTTGGAGAAGGAAATGGCAATCTGCTCCAATACTCTTGCGTGGAAAATTCCATGGACAGAGGAGCCTGGTGGGCTGTACAGTCCATGGGGTCGCAAAGAGTCGGGACACGACTGAGCTACCTCACTTTCACTTTCACGCTAAGTCAGTTTCTTCATTGGTAACACAGGGACAGTAATAACCAAAGGTCCTTTCTTGAGAGCTTCTTGAAATAATTAAATGATATGATATCCCTTAATCAACACACTCTAATAGGAGTGAACTATTGCTAGAGTCTACAGATTGTGTTTTCACCCAAGAATAATATAAAGTTTGGTTAAATTGAAGGAAGAACCAGATTTGGGCTCCCAGTAATACCAGAAATGACACTGTATTAACCTTAACTATATTAGAGCTCAGTTCTCAGACCTAAGTCAGGCTCTGAGATCAGGGACAGCTCATCACTAAAATGTGTCCCTAGCACAGTGCTGGGTACACTGTTTATTGTTAATAAATTTTCATTTTATGAATTAGTGGAGGCCTTCAAGGTATTTACATATCCACAAAGGAAATCCATACGAGGAGACTGGACATTCAACTGACGGGAAAAAAAAAAAAGACAGCTTTAAAGGCAAATTACTAAATTTCTTTTTCATATAGGCCTTTCTGTTCTCCCTTATTCTTTGATGCAATAACACAGGCATTATGAAACAAACTAGAATTCCCTGAAATCTCCCCAACTGGTATGAGAAGGGACTGATCTCAGTCTTGCTATTTTTGAGGCAAGTAAGGTAATTGGCTGCGGTTAAAGTCAGTCTTCATCTTCACTCCATATGCGTGACCCTGTCTGAACCAAGAACTTGGCTTCACATCAGCCCCTCTGCTCCCTCATTTCCAAAGGCGTTCATTCTGTTTGGGTCCTGTGTTATCATAACCTCTGCAACCAGATCTTATTACTTCCCTGCTTAAGATTCCTCAGTGACTCACCACTGTTTTCAGGATAAAATCCAAATTCCTCTAAGTAGCGTACGAGGACCCACGCGGCCTGCTTCTCACCGTCCTCCAGCTGCCCTCCTGCCACCGTCAGCGCAACCAGCGCTCCACGCCCCACCCGCCCCTCAGCTTGCTCTCTGTCGGGAACACCCTGCCCCGTTCTGCAGCCTGCTGCTTGATACGTGTAGGAACCCAGTACATGTCTTCTCAGTGGCTGATAAGCTTCCTTCAAACATTCTGGGTCTGTATGAGGTGACAGTGTATGAATCTTCATTCATACTTCATTCATCTTCATTTCATACTGAAACTTCATTCCATACTAGCATCCAAAACTAATTCTCTTCACACACACACAGTTTCCAGAGCACATCACTACATTCCTACCTCATGTTTCATCTGGAAGTTCTGCACAAGGTTGAGGTCAGTGAACATCCGGATTGTGCACAGTGCCGTTTCCAGGTCAGACAGCTCAAAGTCGCTGAAGCTGAAGTCAGTGATTTTAAGGGTCTGGGCAGATGGCACCACAGCAGCCTTGGGTAAAGGGAGGGGAAGAAAACGAAGTGAAGCTGTTGATCAGAGCAGCACAAATGCAGAGTTTCCTTGCTTTGCTTTCAGAAATGGCACGTTGGACTTAACTTTTTCTTTTTAATGTCATACACTAGAAATATTTTACTACAGAAGTTATTCCTTTTTTTTTTTAATAACTGAGCCCCTTGTGGGTAACTGATATGCTTCTAAGTAAGGCCAGGTGGAGAGAGGGTAACTGTACCTGGAACACTAGGCAGATCTAAGGAGTCCAGTGATCCAACCGCTTTATATTTCCTCAGTGTCAATTCACTCAGCAGATATTTACTGAGTAGTTATTCTGGACCCATCCCAGTACTAGGGACTGAGAATAAGTAGTGAGCAGGATAAAGATAATGTTCCAAGCATTTTATGTTTAATTCTCAAGACAACCTTTTGAAATGGATACTCTAGCTCCATCCTTGGTTTGATTTTTAATCATCTAATGGTAGTAAACACTTGCAATTTCTTCAAATACACCTTGCTCTTTTTAAAAAATCAACAGTCTTTTTACCTCCTGGTTCTCCTACTTTCTGTAACTGAAGGACTTCAAGACACAGTTCCCATCCAAATTAGAGCTATTAATAAATGCCCGTCAGAGCCAAGCCCACTATGGGAATACCTGTTTAATCACACAAAATTCACTACAGTGTACTTTCCTGTTTATCTGCTCCTAACCACACTGGACTGACAGGTGGCGCTGAATCTTATACATCTTTGTATCCATTGTATCTACTGATGGATATAGTTCTGATATTTGTTAATATGAATACTTATTAAATGGATGGGAGGGGAAAAATCTCATTCTCTTCACTTGATTTGAGTTACAAGTTATAAGGTCTGGTTTTAAGGTCCCAATTCCTCCTAGAAAGGTGAAGTCCATTAATTTTGAGTTGGAAAACTAGCAGATGTATTTATTCCAATCTGTTTTGTTTGGCATTGAATATTTTTAAAAATCACCATTATTTGTTACATTACTTAAAATTGGGAGATTTTAACAATAAAGCGGTTTAACAATAAAGCAATTTCTGGTCTTTCCTGAAAAATCAGGCCACACTGAGCTTCAATTCCCATGAAGCGACTCGCCACAGCCAGCTCTCCTCCCCCAAACCCCCACCCCACACCCCCAGGCCCCTCAGACTGAGCAGATTTCGCTCCCAGATTCTCTGCCAGGCCCCCCACCAGCATGAAAACTTGTAAGAACCTCACTCCTCAACCCTCTTGACTATTTACTCTGCCAGCACTTTAGCGGCCTTAGCCACATCTGGCTGAAATTCATCTAAGAGGCTTTAACTTGGTGTGGGGCCGAGGGAAGAAAATACAGAAATCTCAACCAGGTTCCTTCTGATGTTTTTTCCTTGATTTTCTCTAAACCCCTGAAGTTTCCTCTGAGTATCTGCCATATCCCTTCTTTGCTCTCACTCCACCTTTTTGTGAAGTGAAAAGGTCAAACACAGAATTATAAAACCATATGGAGCAACCTCGAGCTCTCCCCTACCAAGCGGCGGGCACGTGCACTCTCTGTGTGTCGTGACTGGCACCTCTTACGCATACCAGACGTGTTTCAACCTTAAAAGAAGGTCACCCTCTTCATACTCCAAACTAAGGCTCTTTCCCTGAGCCCAAACTTCACGAGACAATGTGCCTTCCATCCAGCCGGCTCCATGGGCTAAGGCACGGGCTGGATGAGGG
Organism: Capricornis sumatraensis; assembly: GCF_032405125.1. NCBI lineage: Eukaryota > Metazoa > Chordata > Mammalia > Artiodactyla > Bovidae > Capricornis > Capricornis sumatraensis. Next base: position 8,720,759 of record NC_091075.1, on the reverse strand, counting down.
GAAGGGAGGGGGACTGAAATGTGTGGGTAAATGGCTGTGTTGTTTACAGCAGCCTCCAGCATCGTAAGGCTCTTTCCCCGAGCCCAGATTTCACGAGACAATATGCCTTCCGTCCAGCTGAAATGTGTGGGTAAATGGCTGTGTTGTTTACAGCAGCCTCCAGCATCGAGACCGAGCAGGCACTGGAGTGGAGCTCGGAAGTGTGGAGGTGGGAGCACACCTACCTTTTAACTCAAAGCGGATAACAGCTGCTTCTGTTAGACATTGCACAAGAGAACAGATGTTCATTCCTTAGGGCATCATTATTCTTAGAGCAGGAAGTTGTCTTTCGCTCCTTCCACAAAGGACATTCTAAACACCACGGGACACAGACAGCCAACATGCCTGGTGCCTTGCTCCATTACACACTCTAACTCCTGAGCACTCTCTTCCGAGAGAAGAGACGCTTTTCTTCTGCTTGATCAGCCTCGACACACCATGACTCAACCTTTTGAGCTGATCTAAGAGGGGTGTGCAGACATTTTCCTTCAGAACCTTGTGGTCAGTGATACAGAGGTTCCGGATTCTTGGGATCGCTTGCTATAAGTCATGAGAAAGTCATACATCATTAAAGCTCTCATAAACTGCTTCTCTGACCATCACAAGAGAATTCAGCTTTGTTTGCCCTGAAAGGGCTTGGGATACAAGGGATTTGAAATAAAACATACTGCCTGTCATTCTAACTTACCATTTATAAAATAAAATATTCTACATCTTACTAATACGCAGGGGAAAAGATGTGGTGTGTCTGGGAGAGGTTATGTATATACAATTCTGGGTTTTCATAGCTTCTTCCTTTCAGGGATGGTTTGTCAGAATTTGCAAAGTGAAATCTTTGGTGGGTAATATAACTTATGATATTGAATACTTAACAGACATAACATTTTATAGACTCTGTAAAGCAATACAGTGCTATAGATATATATATATGTATTATGACTGAATAACCCAGTTCAAAACTTCTGGAACTATGATACCACCTAACACTGTTCAAAGGTCTTCCCTGGTAACTCAGAGATAAAGAATCTGCCTGCAGTGCAGGAGACACGGGTTTGATCCCTGGACTGGGAAAGTCCCCTGGAGAAGGGAATGGCAACCCACTCAAGTATTCTTGTCTGGAAAATCCCATGGACAAGAGGAGCCCGGTGGGCTATAATCCACAGGATTGCAAAAGAGTAGGACAAGGCTGAGTGACTGAACAACACTATTCCACACTGCTATTCTCCCACGTGAGCGCACAATGCTTGTGAATTCTTAGGGAAAAACAATTAGATATTTGCCTGCTTAATTTGAATAGAGTTAAGCCTTTCTAGAGTTGGCATTCTGCTGCTGCTGCTGCTGCTGAGTTGCTTCAGTTGTGTCCGACTCTGTGCGACCCCATAGACGGCAGCCCACCAGGCTCCCCTGTCCCTGGGATTCTCCAGGCATTGTAATCCATGTCAAATTAACCAAATACCAAATGTAAAAATATATATATATACAAAGCTCCTTGGATAAAATATTTAACCTGGCAAACAGTTTGCTAATATAATGTCACTTTTCTTCTGAGTCCTTTAATTACATCTGCCACTCAAACTAATAAACTAGTAATCAACTATTAATAAAGAAACTATTCTTCATGTGACTCTTTAGAGGAAATTCATTTAAGTCCCTTTTTTATTATGACTCCTTTTCCTAAGGCCTTGATCCCTTTTCACCATTCTTGCAAAAATTAAAAACAAAGACAAACAGCTCTGGAAGTGAAATTCACTAAGGGTGAAACTGGACACATTGCTCAGTGGTCTTTAGTCAGAACCAGTTGTTCTGGACGACCCTGGTGGTCCAGCGCTTAGGAATTGTCTGCCAGGGCAGAAGACACGGGTTTGGTCCTGATCCGAGAGGATTCCACAGGCCACGAGGCAGCTGAGCCCGGCGCGCCCCAGCCACTGAGCCCGGCGCCCCAGCCAGCGCTCCACAAGAGCGCCACTGCAGGGAGCAGCCCCGGGCACTGCAATGGAGAGAGCCGGCTCGCGGCAGTGAGGCCCAGCCCAGCCATAAACACACACACCTAATTTAAAGGTGCTTCCCTGGTGGTCGAGTGGCCAAAAACCTGCCTTCCAATGCAGGGAACTCGGGTTTGATCCCTGTTCAGGAAACTTAAGCTCTCACGTGCAACTAAAGCCTGTGCACCACAGCTACGGAGCCTGTATACGAAAGGTTCACAAGGCCACGACTAAGGCCCAACGCAGCAAAATAAAACAAATATTAAAACCAAAACAGTCATTGTGAACACCATCTGACTGATAAGGAACTACATAATAGACTGATCGTGAACCAGCAACATCCCAGATCAGCCACCACATTTGCATTTTGGCATAATGATGTGAAAAGCTGACTTATGTGAAAAGACCCTGATGCTGGGAAAGACTGAAGGCGAGAGGAGAAGGGGACAACCAAGGATGAGACGGCTGGATGGCATCACTGACTCGATGGACGTGAGTTTGGGTGAACTCCAGGAGCTGGTGATGGACAGGGAGGCCTGGCGTGCTGCAGTCCATGGGGCTGCAGAGAGTAGGACACAGCTGAGTGACTGAACTGGTAATGATCATAAAAAGAGAAATCTGAAAGCAAGGTGAAGCACATGGTGAAGCCATGTTTGCTGTTAGGGGCTCTGGTCCCGATGTCCCACTGACTTTGTCACCCTCAACAAGACATACAACCTTTGCCTATTTTCTCACCTGTAAAATGAGGGGGTTGGATCAGATCATCACTAAGGTTTAATTTCTCTCTGCGACCACACAACTAGGATTTCTTACTGCCTTTTCACTTTGGAACCCAAGGCCACCCTGTGAGTGGCATGTAAATCTTGCCAGTGACATTCTTGTATAGGTCCAGGCTCTGTCTCCAATTCTCTATCCATTTAGATAGATGGTGCACCCTACCTGTTATGGTTATACTATGCTTTTCATGCTTGACTCCTCACACGGGAGAGAGGAGACATTCCTCCTCCAAGAAGGCTTAAATACAGGATCCTAGCCTCCACCATGAGAGCAGAGGAGGGTGAGACTGGTTACACAGGGGCCTCTATACTTACTGCAGTAACACCCTAAATGGAAAATTGAGTTTTCAGAAACTGCCATCTCTGTGTGTGTGTGCTGTTGTTGTTGTTGTTTTTTACATGTAGGGGTAGGGAGGTGTCTGCATTGTGGCCATTTGTTTTCAAGGTTAATTAATACTCACTTCTGGGTATCCTTGTTTCCCCTCCTCTGCCTGGAATACAGCCCTCACGTCATCATATAGCTAGTCCTTTCCCGTTTTTGTATGTCTCAGCTGCACCCAAGAACATTCTGTGGTAGACCCTGTAGCAAGACTCTATTAACACAATATCTACATCCACCTTTTCCGAGCGAGCCTTTGTTTTCCTAAGAGTCAAGAAAGCTCAAAAATTTATTTCCTGGACTCCCTCTCATCTAGGGTTCCAGATGGAATTTGGTTTCTCCTGTGAGGTATACTTGAGGGAGACCTGGATTTCAAACTAACACATGAGGAACCCATGTTCCTGAAATGTGGTTCCAGAGGGTGTCCAAAGCTGTGGAGGCTGCAGTTCCAGCAGAAGCTTTCTGACTCCCAAACCGTGCCACCCTGGCTGCCTCTGAAAGGAAGTGCTATTAATGGGTTTTTGATTCTGGCTTCCATGGGAGTTCCCACACTGAGCCAAACTACAGTTCTGTTGTAGGACTAATTCCTGAGGTCATCCAGCCACCCTCTCCAATTCTGTGAAAGCACTTAATTATTTTCTGCTTTAAACAGTGAAAGGAGCTTCTGTTATCTGCAGCTGAGTCCCAATGGTGCTCTCTGGGCAAAGTGTCGGTGGGCAGCAGGTTCTCAGGGTGAGGCGTCTGGGTCAGAGAGCTCTCTTGGACTTGAAGGCAGAAGAGAACCAAGTTTCCGTTAGAGCAGCACCTCCCGAAGTTTGGTTTCGGTGTCTGCAGTGGCCTCTGAGAACTTGCTGAAAATGCAAACTCCTGGACTGTAGAACAGAACACAGACAGTGAAGGGCAGGGAAGCCTGGCAGGCTACAGCCTACAGGGCTGCAAAGAGTCGGACCCGACTTGGTGACTGAACAGCCACCAGCCACACAGAGCTACTCGATCAGAAACTCTGGGAGCGGAGCTCAGCCACCTGTATCACAGTGAAACTTCCAGGTGGTGCTGGTGAGTGCTGGAGAACTGCTGCATTAGAGTGGTTATTAATAACCAGTAGCATGTAACAGCCACTGAGGTCGTCACTTGCAGTTATAAAGAAGGAGATCCTTCTTGAGGACCCGTGATGGCTGACGTATCATACAGTCGTGGAACGCTGCTTCCAGCTGCTGTGGGAGGATAACAGGAAGGAAGGAGAAGCTCTGGACTAGAAATTGTGAGGCCAAATCATGATCAGAAAAGTAAAGAGTTTTTATGGCCTTCCTAAAACATTCTACCTGTTGAAGCACTAATAGAGCCGAAATCCACACTCAATCTTATCCTGCAGGTTGCTGAATTATGGTACAGGATGAAATCAGACTTGCCACACCTCTTAGATGAACATTGGAGCACTGATGAGGGGTGGCTGAGGCACCAGGAATGAAACTGAGATGTTGAGAAGGTGTGGTCCTTCACGCTGGAAGCGTCTCTACAGTATAATTTCACATGCCTATATTTTACAGTCATGGCACCTTTCTTCCTGATTATAATTACATAATATTATACAATTATGTTACACATTTTAGTTCCTCACTATTCTTTAAATCTCAAGAGGGCAAGAGATTGATTATTCATTGTTATATCTGGAACACCTAACATAATACTCACATAAAACAGATAAATATGAATGTATAAATAAAAAATTTGTGATCATCAAGCACCTAATCAATTCATCAATATTTAATATTTAAACACAATATTTAATAATATTTTAATACAATATTTAATAATATTTAACAATAATGTAATTTGGTAAAGAGCTATAATACAAACATTAAAATTGGTAATGAACCCTGCTATGTCAGACACAACAGACGAACTGTAGACTGCCTTCTCTGACAGTTCAAGTATTCACTTTATTTACTTTTGAAAATCTTTATTTATTGCTGACTTCCTTCTTTCATTTGCACAATGAATACTTCACATTATAATTTTAAAAACTCAGTGTAAGTGGCAATAAAGTTTGATTCATCCACTTGCAAGAACACTGGAAACTCAGGATGGGAAAACAATTACCAAAAGTGTTCTGCTTTTTAGCAGCTCTCGTAGGAAGTTACTTAACATGGTCAACTCAAGATGACTTCCCTCAAGTAGAGAATTGGTTATATATAATTCATAAACCAAAGGTTTACATTTCTCTTAGAACATACGGTGCTTTTTTCTTCCAGTAAGTTTTCCACCTACCTGTTTTGTTCTTTGGCTAATTAGAAAACGAGTGTATACTTTTATATACCAGTTAGCACAACTGACACCATCGTGGGCCCATGTTGACCTCCCACTGACCCTGCCCAGGACTGTACTATGTAGTAACTAATTCTTCTGTCCAGGGCTTTGTAGTTAATAAGTATCATTCAGGTCCAGGTGGCCTCGCTGCCCTGCTAGCTCCAAACAATGGTGAAGGCCTTCCTTAACACATTCCCGGTACCTGTAAGACTAGTGACCCATGCATAAATCTTGGCTTAGGAATGCACTCCCTGCTTCCAAGCACCTCCCCCAAACCCCAGGGACGCTATAAAACTGTCCCAATGGGGCCCCGTGGTGTGGAGTGCAGCACTGGATGCTTCCAAACTGTTGCTCATCTGATCCCACCCCATAAGTTACCTTACAGTGAAATGATCCACTGCTTATATGGGGCTGCCTGCCTCATTTAAAGATACCTGCTCAGTTCAGCAGGCACTTTCAGTTCCCGCCAACCTCCAACAACTTTCCTGGGTGAGTATAATTAGAACAGCTTAAGCAAAAAGACTTGGAACATGACAGGGAAGATGAAGGCTTCAACGTTGCTTCTCCTGTATTAGAACTGATTTCCCTCCCAGTGTCACCACTACTAACAGTAACTGGTACATAACGGGTATGTGGAGGGGGCATCTGTACCAGGAACTCTGGGCACTCCAACTCTCTGAAGGAAGTTCCTTTATTATCCTCTTTTTACAGACGAAGAAACCGAGGCATAGAGAAACAGAGGCACAGATTTGCCTGGCATCACAGAGGTGGAATCTGCACCCAGACCTTTCTCTCTAGACTCACGTTCTTAACCATCATGCTATATTCATGAAAATGAAAGCTGGCAATGAAAATGTATCTCAGCACCCCTCACCATGACCAGCTCTGTGACCAGTTAGCAGGCGGTTTTATTCAACTATTAAATTATTTCTAGCTTCATAATCATTTTAAGAAAAAAGAAAGTATAATCTTGTTGAATGCTTTGACGGATTATGAACTGTGTTATTCCATGCTAGATTACGGACTTTCTAAAAGCCTGAATTTTCCAGAATCAGTCATTCAACAAAGCTTGTAAACCAGGTTCCTGTTAAGCAATCACTAAACAGTAGCTATTTCTATTATTATTATTAAAATAGGACTCAAGGACTAACAGTCTGATGGAGAAGACAGATACATAAATAATTGAAATACACAGATTTTTAAGTAACAACAACGTTAAGTATGCTGATAGTTTCCATGAGTGATCGCTAACAACACAGTGATGGAGAACTTAAGTACACATTTACTGTTTTAAAGTCATTTCGAATAGTTAATTCTGACTGGCCACAGGGCGCCCAAATTAAACACTTCTGTGTGTGTCTGTGACAGTGTCCCTGGAGGAGACGAGCATTTGAATCAGTGGACTCAGCAGGGCAAACTGTACTCTCCAGGGTGGGTGGGTACCACCCAGGCCACGGAGGGCCTGCACAGAACCTAAGGTGGGAAAAGAAGGAATTCGCCCCTTTTTGTTGCCTCCCACCCTGCTGGAGTGAGGCCATCCCGTACCTTCTCCGGTTTTTGGACCAGTATTTCTGCCATCCGCCTGCCCTGTTCTTGCACCCTGAGACCACACCAGACGACACCAGGGGCTTCCTGGGTCTCGAGCTTGGAGACAGCAGACTGCCAGACGTCCCTGCTCCCGTCATCACATGAGTCAATTCCTAAGAATGTCTCTCAAGTACATACAGAATCTACTGGTTCTGTCTCTGGAGAACCCTGACTAATAAAGTCACCTATCTTTATAAAGTCAGGGACAATCATTCCTGAGCTTTATCAGTACCTTACTTAAGACACCCGACAGCCCTTCTCTTATTCAACTACCACTTGTTATGAAATAAGTATTTACACAACAGAAGGAGACACCCTGGAGACCCTTTTACACAACCATGGAGAAGACACTTCATAGGAAAGAATGCACTTTAAAAGGGCATAGTCTCCTTGAAGTCCATAAAGCACATGCTCAAGGAAAATAAGAATACACTTGGGTAAGGTAAATACAAGAGTCATTTAAAAATTATTGAGTTTCATATTTTTGGTGGATGCTCATGAATAAAGGTTATATTTAGCCTGTGGCAAAGTCTCTGGCAACCTCAGAAGAAAATACAGACGTGTGGCTTCACAATGTGCTCAACTGTACAAGCTTCAGACAAAAAAGGTCACACTATAGTCAGAGCCACTCGGCCTGCCTTAGGTCTGACGTATCAAATATCAGGACGTAAAACAAAACTCAGAGAAACTCCTAACAGCCAACTGTTAGGAACAGGCTCCTTATTCAGAAAGTTATTTATCATAATAACTCTGAAAAGAAGGGCGGCTACTGAGTTTGATCTTCCATAAACTGTCAAATTCTTCCAATTAGCTTCAGTGTTTTATGAAGGCATTTTGTTACATTCCTCCTTGATGTTTATTCAATATAAATGTAAAGAGGAAAAGAGATTTTCCTCAATAATACATTATTTAAGGAAGTTATTTACAGGAATGAAATTAAGATATCTGACATGTTTACTGGTAGCTACAAGGAGAGACGCCTCGTCGGGTATTGGAAGTTCTCCTCATCAGTCTCTGGCCACTGTCTCACGCCTTGGGGCATTTCTTCTTTACACAGCTGTTTGGGTTCAGGTCTTTGAACAAAGCCACATTATAGCCATCACACTACACCTTACAGACGTTTAATGTCTTCCTCATGTTCAGAAAATGTGTTCCTAAAGAAAAAGCCCCACACAATTAGTGTATAAAGCTGTTAGACTACATCTTTCCCAAGAAGATTCAAATACAAATGAGAAAGAAACATTACTAATACAAAAAGGGGTGAATATCCCAACTCAGCACGTGGAACCACATCTTAAAGAGAATGAAGAAGGGAGTAAGACACAGCAGGACCGGATTAGTGTATTTTCTCCAATTACTCTATCAATGTATTTTCTGATTTCTCCTTCCTTTTAACATTATATAAATGGATTCCTTTAAATCGCAATATGGGAGAGGCACAGACTGTAAAAAAAACCTTAAAAAATTAATTTTTCAAAACCATGTAAAGAAGGCACATGACCATGTCAAGATTCCAATAAAGCCCATTCCTGCTGATAAGTAAAACTTCAGAGAAAATGTAGGACCGCAACTGGGACTAATACACAGATCTGGCCAACACCCAGTTGGTACATAAGAAGCTCAGGAACAGTGCCACCATACTTTGGAGCTAAGACTGCCACTGGAATTAATCCACTCATCAAATGAAAGTAGGAAGAGTCAAACAATCTATTAGATCTGGCAATGTGGAAGACACACAGCCCAATTCGTGTTACAGACATCTATAAAAACGAATGCAGCAACTGACCGTGTAGAGGAAGTGAAAGGACCCAAACTGTTCAAAAACACTTGTAGCACTTCGTGAGGAAGTAGGTGCCTCACTGGATGCCTTGTTACTATACTACGGTTCAGTGACACTGGTTATCAAGCTCATAGGGTCAACTCTTCTTCATTATTATCTGCTCAAATTTTTCCATTTGTAAAATTTGATTATCCATAGAGATTTCTCCCAAAGAAATCCCAAAGAAGGAATGTGATGAGCATCTTGACATAAGGAACTGGCTCTGTCCTCTACCACTGCCTTCGGCAGTAAGAGATTTGAATCAGGCGTCTGGTTTTGCCCCTCACTGCTGTTACCTGCAGCAGTCACAGACATGCCTGATCAAGGGGGTTCATGTGAAGTTACTGAAAGGGTAAGGTCAGGATGAGGTATAAATGCTGTCCTAGGACATCCTGCCTGAGTGGGTAGTTTCTTCCTCTCTCACTATTTTGATACAGGATCACAACAGGGTCTGTTTGCTTTTAGATACAATGTCTGTGATGAAAGAAATTGCTGTACAAGAGAGCAAGCCATAGGGACTGGAACTGAATCAGCACCGACTCCATGACAAAACTGAGAAGCACATCTAAGCGACTGAGCTCTGATAGATATTTATTCACTGTGATTCTAGCAAGGGAAGGCAGGAAAGGCAACCGACCAATCAGATATGCAGCTACTTGTAATAGACACTATTTCATTCTGATAGCTTAACTATGACTTTCTAATGATCATAGCCAGGTCAACTGGGGTCCTTTTATTTTTATCTCAAAACTTGTGACCAAAGATCATTAAAGGGCATATGACACAATGCTTGTCTAAGGCCCTATTTCTGCTACACCAAATTTTAAGCCAACAAAAAATAAGATTACAAATAGGACAAAAATGTCAAGTAAAGCAAGGGGAAAAAAGGGATTCTGAATTTCCTATCAACTTTGTTATACTTTCTGCTATAATGAGAACTTTTCTGAGCACAGAAATATGTAGTGTACTTAAGCATACTATCTCAAGAATGCATTTCTAAAAATAAAAATTAAGCCTTTGACAGCTTTTCAATTATTTTAGGTTTTAAATTGAGATGAACCATTAGACATGTGACTAAGATAGCAATTCTGGTAATTGCTGGATGATGCAGGCACCTGTGTAGTTGGGGCTGCAAAGGAATTTTTATTAGGCTGATAGAAAACAGAGTTGAAATCATTTTCTGAATTTCAACCAATTTAAATGAATTATCTGACCTACGTTATCCTAAATTTCTCAATGCAGCTGCCAGAAATCTCTTTTCCAAATGGAACAACAGATGGTTTTGAACAATACTTCAAGACAACAATGCTCAGTTTTTCCAAAGTGTTTTCCTCTTGCCAAAATTATAAACATGATTGAGAAAATAATTTTCATATTTTTCTGAAAGAATATGCCATTTTCAAAGTAAAAAGCAAAATTTAATATCCTAATGAATTTTTTAAATTATTATCTTTGCTAGTTTTTATTTATCTAAAACAACATATGGAAGAATGTAACCTAGCCTCATTTTGCAGTAATATTAATCCCACAGAGCTTGCAAGCACTTCAAAATGTTTGTCTCCATGTGATCATTTCCTGCTCACAGTATGCAGTTAGTGCAAAACTCTAGCACTCTAGGAGGATTAGACAAATGGGCAATTAAGCCTGATGTGAGAGATACTTTAAACTTTTAAACCTTTGTAAATAATTGAAAAACAGCTCATTTCTTCAAACATCATCATAAGCAAAAGAAATATAGCCAATTCGAATGAGGCTAACCCCCAGAGAAGCTTAACCTTTCAGATGAAATCATCCAAAAGTTCCTTCAACTGTTCTTGGCAGATGACTCAGCTTCATACTCAGTGATTTAATCAAGAACCTACAAGTCTGGACCCTCCTTCCTTTCCTAGCTCATTCTCTCCAGGGCTGTGCAATGATGTGTGTGCTTTGGGTCTGGACTGTCTGTCCTGGTACCTACTCACAACCTGGGAGATCCTGAGTAGTGCAGTCTAAACTCAACCTCAGATTCCGTTTTCAAAATGCTAATACTGACCTTATAGGGTAGCTGTGGACTTAATACACTTAACATACACAAAGAACTTCAAACACACCAGGTATATGGTAAGCGCTCAGTAAGTGTGAGGCTTCCCTGGGGGCTCAGATGGTAAAGAATCTTCCTGCAAGGCAGGAGACCCATGTTCGATCCCTGGGTTGGGAAGATTCCCTGGAGAAGAGAGTGGTAACCCACTCCAGTATTCTTGCCTGGAGAATTCCATGGACAGAGGAGCCTGGTGGGCTACAGTCCGTGGGGTCGCAAAGAGTCAGACACGACTGAGTGTCTAACAGAGTAAGTGTAGCTATCATTATCACCCCTCTTCTCTGGTCTTGGCCAAAGAAATGTCTCTGTAATGCTTAGACCACTTCAAGGTCCAGACCTCTGTCACCGTCCTACATTCTTAGGCTCATGCTCACCTTGGACCTTGCCCCTTTGTCCACAAACATGTTGCCTCTCCTGCTTGTGAGCAAATTGCTCACAAGCACAAAACAAAACAATAAAAAACTTGACATGATGCAGCCAACACCCTTCCTAGCTATTTCATTCTTTCATACAAAACATACTTTTAAAACTACTACTCATTTCCTCCACTTTCTCACCATCTAGTCTCACCTTTTGCATTTTCACTCCTGAAGCTGCCTCCTCCACCATCACCTAATCACTGAATCCAGCAGCCTTTTCTCAGTCCTATCTCTCAACCTTCCTGTAACAACTGATGGGATCTCCTTCCTTAAAAAGCTGTTCTGTTTGCCTGCCCTAGCCTAAGTCTGCCTCCCTGTCTAACTACCATGTCTCTGCCTTAGCTGGTTTCTTTTCCTACAGCTTCCACCTGAACGTATATCTACACAGCTCTGCCCTCAGCCTCGCACGTCTTTCCGCATTCTCCCGCACCTGCTCGCCTTTCCGCATTCTCCTGCACCTGCTCCATCCCTGCTGCTGCTGAGTCGCTTCAGTCGTGTCCGACTCTGTGCGACCCCATAACGGCAGCCCACCAGGCTCCCCCGTCCCTGGGATTCTCCAGGCAAGAACACTGGGTTGCCATTTCCTTCTCCGATCCTATCATTTCACTATCATGGGACTCCACCCCCCAAGCCCCATTGTTTAACCTCCAAATTGCCGCCTCTAGTTCCCTGCCCTTCCCAGTGTGCAAGATGTCTATCTGGTTGTTCCACCTGCATCTCAAACTTACCATGTTCTGCATCAAATCTGTCTTTTCCTTTTTAATATTTCCACTTTGGTTAATGAAGGGGGTGATCATTCTTTGAACTGCCAAGGCCAGAACGTCTGAATCATCTTTAAACTCCTCCCTCCCTAAAGCTCATCACAGACAGGACAGCGCTAATGAGCAGCGCTCTGGAGACAGACAGTGCGAGTGTCTATCCTGACTCTTCACTTCCTGCCGGTGCAACCCAGAGCAAGTCCGTAGGCTTCAGTGTGGTGTCCGTAGGCTTCAGTGGGGCGTCCGTAGCACAGCTTGTGCAGTTTACATGAGGAAACGTATGTGAGGGCATGGAGCGCGACCATTTGGCAAGCCATATGATGATGACAAAGAGAAGGAATCTCAGTGGCCTCAGTGATCCTCTCATTGGTCCCTCGCTCCCATGACATCTCACATACACTTTATGTTGTCTCACGTGACTGTAAACTCACAAGGCAGGCTTGGTCATCAGTGTCTAAGTGCTTCAAATTTCCATTAACCTCAACCAAGGCAATCTCAATCAATCCCCAAACTCAAGACAATCTTCTGACCCATCAATGTGCTTTTCTCTCCTAGCAACCTAAATAAGAACTTTGCAACAATTCAGGAATTGACCTTATTTGAACCCAATTTCAAATAACATTCTGCAAGCCATATGGTTTGAAATTAAAACCATTCTCCATTTCTAATAATGCAGAGTACGTTAACAGTAACAAGCTATAAAATCTTTGTTGTTAGTACTCGAACCACACAACCACCTTGCAATCCCCTGTCCACACTTCCTCAGGAACCATAAACTAAATTTAATTTTGGCTTAAGAAAGATGTAAAGATTATAACAATTATTGGGAAAATATCAGAATCATTTAATGTGCTACAAAATCAATACAATGTTATCATTTGCTCTGTGTTATCAGTGAATTTCTAGCCTTGCAAGAAAATAGGTTTGATTCAATCTTTTTTATAAATGTCCATATAAATATTTACTACATTTAATTAAAAGTCTAGGGGACCACTACCCGCAGCAGCAGCTGCCCTGAGAGACGCATATCTATGTCTTAATTAGGTACCTCTGGTTAGCCATTTCTACAAAGGAGGAGGAGGAGGATTACCGCTAAGGACTGCAGCTCTCTGGTTTCTTCCTCTGCAGCTGAAGCATGATAAGACAGAACCTACGGGGTGAGAACAGAAGGAATGCATGTTATACAAGAGAGGAACACCCAACACAGACCACGACTTCAAGCCTGGGATTCTCCTAAGCCTTCCTGCAGAGGTATCTAGACTCCTCAAAACATTGTATCTTCTTTGCTGCTTTCTTCAGCAGAGAGAAAATCTCAGATTTTTATTCAAATGCTTCTTATGGAAACGGAAAGTTACACTCTCTGTGTTCAAAGAAAACTGTCACTTTTCCCATGACAACATTGATACAACAAACACATTATTTATAAGTCACACTATTAGCTCAAACTTGGCAGAAAATTCTGTGTTGCTTTTCTTAAACAAACATACTGACTTTAGTTATTTTACGGGTGTACTGAATCAAGATAAAAGACTTCTGCATAAGCTGACATTTTAATGTTGATATTTAGGAAGAAAGCAGTCTGGAAGTGGCTCTCAGATGAGGCCTGTAACCACTGTAGAATTCATAAGGAAAAACTGCGTAGCAGAGAGATAAATGTCACACAGATTCAAGGATACTTTTCCACTCACAGGATTCAAGAACTGAGAAGAGCAGAAGTGGCCTATAAATCCATCTGTTAACAGCAGAGGACACCTAGGCTCAGGGATTCTCATCACTTGGCTGTGAGCTCACCCAGTGAGTAGAGGGCCTGGGACCCAGCTTTCATCTCCTAATCTCATACACTTTTCACCATCCTATTGGAGTTACAAGAAGATAGTAAGGCAGATTTACTATCTTCCTATAACTTAGCATGTGACTCATTAATTCCCATTTTCAAAACCGATAACTCCAAATGATGGGATATTTTAGATGTTCTTCTAAATCAGGATAGTTAAATTGTCTATCATATTAAATATTTTTAAAAGTTCACTTTTGACAGAGTTAACACAGATTTACTAAAATCTCTTAAAGTTTTAGGGTCAGTGATAAAAAGGTACCTCATTTTAAACGGCGAGTCAAGTAATTCAGTGGCCCAAACCAGTTTTCCTTGAACTAGTCTTTAAAATTGTAAGCAATTAAAAATCTAAAGCCAGATGGTAAGTATGTCTATATATTGTGATTCAGAATATTACACTATGGTAATGCGTGTGACTTGTCTTACTGTTTGACGCATTAATCACTAGGAAACCTAAGGAACCGCAGAACTGCTGTTTCCCGCTGCCGTGAGTGAAACTGACAGGTCACAGCTAACCTGCCGTTGACACCAGGGAGGTGGTCTGTAGAGGAAGGCTAAGACGGTGACCCTGAACAAGTCTAATATAAGCCGATGCGATGCAACACGGATAAATGAATAAAGGAATGACACGACACGCTAAGTTTAAAAAATTCATTTTACCACGCACTGAAGATAAAAATAGCACCATACTCATAGGGTTGTGAGGATTAGCTTTTGCTGATACAAGTGAGAACACAGAGTAAGCACTTGATAAAGGTCAGCTATTGACTGTTGTTTTACTGTCATTATACTGATGTCTTCTGGGTGAAACTAATTCCCTGTCATAAGAAAACACAAGGGACTTATGTCCCTAGGTTTTACCCAGCGCCTTGGGAGAAAATTTTTCCAAGGTTAAATCTGTGATCACAGATATGATTTCCTATAATGAGTTGAAATTGGAAAATGGATATACTAAGTGAAAGCAGAAGTACTCATTTTTAACTGAGATAAAACTATAGTGTAAAAATAGAAACAAATCTCAATGAGGAAAATACTCATAAATTTTGAACAAAATTATCTCTGGGATTTATTTCAAAGTAATCAATGGATTAATAAGGAAGAAGAGCACAGAGAAGCGGGCAAGAGTGTGGATGGAATGATAGTAGCCACAGGTCAACTGAGGACAGCTAATGAAGACATGGGGGCTCCTTAGCTATCCTCTCTACTTCAGCATTATGTTTGAAATTTTCCAAATAGGGAGTATGTTTAAAAAGAGATTAATTGCTAATTGATAGCTGGCTTAGAGTCAATTCTTCAGTACAGTCATGGAAACAGTAAAAAATTGTATTAAAAATTGTATATATGTATATGTACACATACATTTAATTTAAAATATATGTATACTTGTGTGTGTGTGTATTTGAAACAGATTTCTACTGACTTCTAATCCAAAGTCTCTTATATAGTACTTTACTAAAACTATTTAGAGTTTTATATTCACATTAGAAAGTACACCATCTTGGTTACTGGTAAATCTTGACTTATACATCTTTCTAGCTCTTATTTATTAGGGGCTGGAGGAAAAGTTACAATCCATAACTCAAACATTGATTCCTACTGATCTCTGCTGGCTAAGAGTAGGCAAACACTAAAATATATTTCACACCAGTGTATGAATGACTAAAGAATGCCCTTTCTGAAGTCTAATTCCCAGGACTGGTCTATGATGTAAGAAATTTCCATCTTATACACAGTGAGTGTTTTCAGGCAGTCGGTGAGGCACATCCGGAGATGGCTGGCGCAGGTGGGTAGGCGCATCCTGCTTGGGAGGGAGTCTTGTTTGAAGCCAGTCCCCAGGCCAGTAGTTCACACTCAGAATCACCTGGCGGGGGGCAAAGGGGGCTGGTAGTAACACAGATTTTCAGCCTCCACCTAGGACTTACTGAATCAGAATTTTCTCAAGATCCACAAATCTGTAACTTGGAAGAGTTTTCCCTCTTCCTCATTTTTGATTCTGAGTGCTTGGGATATCTGGTTTTGTTTTTTTGGTGTGTGACTAGAGCTGCTCATGAGAAGACACGGGGAGGCTCAGGCAATGGAGAAAGGACAGGGCGCAGGGGACTAGCATCAGTGTGAGCAGCTCGTCACTAAGGTCCAAGGAAAGCTTTCGGCTGAGAAAGCGGAGGACGGAAGGGACCCGGACCCTGAGCTTTGCTATGGTCGTATGACCTTCGACAAATTTCTAAAGTATGCTGGGCCTCCGTTTCCTCAGCTGTTTAAGTGAGGAGAGAGGAAGCACATGGTTCTCGTACGGTCGCCGAGATGTGACAGCCACCGAGCGCTGCCACGGGAGGGGTCGGCCGGGAGTGCGCTCGGGAGCCTGGGGCGTCCTGCGGGGCAGCCCACCTCTAACGTGACCATTTGCTTGGCCATGGCTCTCTCTACGGCTTCGTACATCTGCGTGTTCTGGATCCCCAAGCCGCAAAAGATGACGAAAGCTTCCAGAAACTGTTCATCGTTTCGGTTGAAAGGCTTAACTTTGCCAGTGGTTTCCTCCATCTTATTAACAAGTTGGCAAACCCCTATAATAATCCAAGAAATTGAACAAATGTTACTATTCATAATCACAACATGCACTGACTTTAACACAGACCCCCAAAGGTCTAGGGCTTTTCTCTTAGGAATGCTTGCCATCTCCACAGATGCAAACGGATCCTCACAAATATACGCTAGAACAATGAACTGAGTTAATTTACACGCAAACTCATTTCACACAATCCTAAATGTATGTTGTCTATGTGCAAAAAATATCCTAGAGTACTATTTTCTTTCAGATTCTGTCACGAATTTTATATCAGTTGAATCCTCAAAGACAATTTGTCCTTTGGAGACTAATTGGATTTTTGTACTCTTGCCAACAGAACAATTTTGATGCACATCAGAATTTTGGGTCACCCAGGCCGCCTTTCCTTACTGAGAAATCAGAAGTTAAAAAACACAATTATCCACAAAATAGAATGTAGGAAACAGACAGTTCACAGAGACAGTCTCAAATTTCAAACATGTACCTCTGCATCCAGGAGAATGTTTCCAATCATTTTTGATACTGCAAAGAAATGCACGTAGAGGTGACTATTTACTTAGATCTAAGAGCAGAATTAATCTTTGAAGAAAATCATAACTTAACATCCCAAGTCCTGGCCTTTCTTAGAAAGTCAAACACACAGTATATACAAATGGAAGACCATGTCAAATCTTAATTGAACTCATGGTTCTATGGGGCTCCGATCCCAAGGGGTCTCTGCGAGGAGTCTGATGACCTTGTACCTCTGGGGAACAGTGTTTCTAATGTCCTGGGTCTTCTGTCTCTACACACGTAACACAGACCTCCATCGCGTGCCCACTGCGGAGTAGGTGCGGTGCTCCACGCTTCAGGACACACGTGGACTCTGGTCTGCGTGACTTACACTGAGAAAGGTGCACTCACATCCACTTTACAGATGAAGACACTGAGTCTCAGGAAGCTTAAGTCATGTGCTCCAGGGTGCTTACGTTTACAATTGAAATCCCAGGTCAGCCTAGCCCCAAAGACCAGATTATCACCATGCAGCTGCCCTGTGCCTTTGACCTGTCTGATGACTGTTAGCGGTTTCCTGACTGCCTCTTGCTCACCCACACCTTTGCCTATAGTTTTCCTCTGGCCCCAGTCTCTTTCCTGTTCCCCAAGAGATCCCTAAATGCCCTTCACAGGGAGCTCCCAGTGGCCTCCCGCTTCCCCAGGGGAGGCAGACACCTCTCCTAGCTCCTTATCACCTGGAGGGTCATGGGGAGTTTTACTTCTGTCTCTCTTTCTAGACTGTATATATCCTGGGCTTAAGAGGTTTTATTTTTCAGTTCCACTTCCTCAGCTAGTCAGGCCTGGCACACAGCAGGACTCAAAAAATGTTAACCAAGTTAATGAAAGGATGCAAGACTGCAGTTCTGACCCAATTACTTTCCCATGAAGACTGTGCTTTGCTATCTCTTATTTTTCCTGGAGCACAAAAGGATTTCAGAGAGTCTGAAATCATGCATGGTTGCACATGTAGTCACCATTGGGGTGCACTTTATTTTTAACACTACAAATTATCTGTATCCTCCTTTTGCTCTTTGTTTGTGAGAGTTTTTCTATTTTAGACAGTAAAGCCATCCTTATCTATCAGTATTACCACTGCAGAGGTTAGGTCTCTAACACTTATTCCATTATCAAGAAAAATTTAAAATCTGGACACTGCAAGTAAAAACCATGAGTAAATGGCAATCAGCATTCATCATTTTAAAAGACCACACACCATGTACAGTGCAAACACAAGGGTTATGTCCTCCAACCTTTGTGAATCCCCAAATTATAAAGATGGAACTGTTTATGAAGGCATCTGGCTATCTCCCTCATCACATGTTCTTGAGTCATGCATTCTTTATCTTCATATCACAATGTAACTGCATTTCAATTTTTACTAAGTTTTCTCCTGCTTGATGGCCACTTTTCATAAACAGGATTTTTCTTTTTATCACTTCCTAAGATTGACTGCATGTATGGAAAGGAAAAGACAAGCCGGTGAGGCTGAGATGTGGTCATCAGGCATTCTGCTAGGCTTGGGACCGAGGTAAGGAGCTCTTTCCAGGACAACAGTCCAAATCATAAGCCTCAGTCAAGTCCTTGAATGAATACATTGTTGTTTAGCCGCTCAGTTTAGTTCAGTCGCTCAGTCGTGTCGGACTCTTTGCAACCCCATGGATCGCAAGGCTCAGTCTGGCTTGCCAGGCTCCTCTGTTCATGGGATTCTCCCAGCAAGAATACTGGAGTAGGTTGCCATTTCCTACTCCAAGGGATCTTCCCGACCCAGGAATCGAACCCGTGTCTTCTCCTGTGGCTCCTGAATTGCAGGCAGATTCTTTACTGTTGAGCCGCCGAGGAAGCCCAGTAAGTGGTATTAATACATACCTCATGAATTGAAAGGTACTACAAGGGCATATTCAGCATTCACACAGCAAGAGTTGACTGTGCCGACCACAGCTCAGGGCAGAACACCGAGCATGTGTCTGTGTCATGACCCGCCTCGACAGACAGGCAGACACAGAGTAACACTCAGGATAAGAAAAGGGGAGAGGACGGGTGATCCCTTTAGAAATATACTTTGATTCTTCTTTGAAAGCAGTCACATTTATAGAGCATTCATGATAATCTCATTGATCTCCTTACACCCTTCATAAAATTTAACTCTATTAAACAGAAATAACCTAAGCTGGAAAAAAATCTATGAAGAAGAAAAAGGTTTATAACAAACAGGGTTCTTTGAAAAAATGTAAAGCTTGGACCCATTTACAGACAGTTTGCACAACGTATTTCTTAACGATGTGGAAGAGTGGATGAAGAGTATAGTAATGAAATGTAAAACTGGCCCTTTGAAATGCCACATCTACCAGCAAGTGATATAAAATCAGAAGCACTTATACATAAAAACAAAGTAGTTATTGCAGAACCAAAAATAAAACAAAATCACTCAGCCAAAATCAATCACTATGTATAATTCAAAACATTCAAAAACATATTAGGTGAAAACCGAGAAGTAGCAGAGCTAGATAATAAAATATCAGTGTTACGTAATATTAGTAGCTCAGAAAGTACTTGTACAGGCATCATTTCACATGCTCACAACAGCAACTCTGAGAGCTAGCTGGCACTGAAGGCCTCTGGAAATTGTGCTGAAGGGAACTGGGTAGTTTCTCAAATCACACACTGAGGTTTCCTTTTCTATAATTCCAGAGGTCAGATGTTCTTACCAACCACAGCTTTCCTTCTGGCTTTGTGGCAGAGCAGGGCGTCAACGCTTACATTCTGCCTGTGGTCTCACGCCTTCTTTCTCACACAACGTGGCGAGATGCCAAAACTGTTAACACTCGTGGCTCAGACAGTAAAGAACTGGCCTGCAGTGCAGGAGACCTGCATAGGATGCTTGGTCAGGAAAATCCCTTGGAGAAGGGAATGGTTACCGACTCCAGTATTCTTGCCTGGAGAATCCCATGGACAGAGGAGCCTGGCGGGTTACAGTCCATGGGGTCACACAGAGTCAGACATGACTGCGTGACTAACACATATACACACAAGCCCTGCCCTTTTATACCCTTATGACCAACCTTGCAAAAAAAATTTTTTTTCACTTATTTGCCAATTATCTTAATTTAGGAAGTTTTTTGCTGCAGAAAAGATTTAATTTCTCAAGTAAGTCATCTTTTAAGTTTTCAACTATCGTGTCTTGCTTTTAAAAGAAGCTCCCTGTTTTAAGACTACATATAAACCAATATTTTCCTCTAGCACATTTACAGATTCATTCTCACATTTAATCTTCTAATTCTACTTAATCCCCCCCCCCAAATTGCTACTGGATTTTTATGAAACTTAGTTATTCATCCTTTAATAATTTAAATTGTCACCTCAAATAATAAATTCATATTATTTCAACAATGTGCTTTTTTCACATTTAAATTTTATGAAATCAGTTTGCATTCTCATCAATTGCTTGTAATGGTGTAACAGAAATCATGTTTTTCTTTCTTTGAGGTACATAAAATGGTGTCTTTCAACCAATAAAATCTTAGAAACAGAAATATAGTCTATTATATACCAACACAACTTATATCAGGCTTGGGTCTGCATTTAGACTTTCTATTGCGTTCCATCAATTTTGCCATCTTTTCGAGCACACATTTAATACTTTTAATTGTTACTTATGCAGCATTATTTTAATTTCTGATAAGGCAATTCTCTATCCATCAACTCTGATTATTTTACACTATCCTTCCAGAAGAATTTTATAAATAATTCTTTTTATATGTTATCCTCCAGATGAATATTTTATGTTTGTTAAGAACTCCCTTCCCCTTTGAGAAACAACCTTATCAGGACATGTATTAAAATTGAAATAAAACCTAATCTGCAAAAACTTGACGTCTTAAAAAAAATTCTTATCATCAGGAAATGTTTTGTCAGTTCATGTACTGAAGATTTTCAAGTTATCTAGTACAGTTTGATAGTTTTCCTCACATAGATGTTCCTATTTCTGACAAAGTTTATTCCTTGTTACTGTTGAAAATGGGATTTTTTTCCATTATTATTTCCCAACAAATTTGTCTTGCCATGTAAACAAATTATTTTCCTTTAACAATTTGAAAGCCAGGCACTTTTGCAACTCTAGCTTTAGATAGCTTCTTTCAGCTGATTCTCTTGGGTTTTTCCACTTAACAATCATATCATATTGTTAGTTATTTTGTTATTTCCTTTTTCATACTTCACCTTACTTCATCCTTTCCTGTCCTCTGGTTGCTTTGGTAAGAATTTACTTTGGGTAATAGTGTTCTTTTTTTTTTAATGACTTAAAAAATATAACTCTTTCATGAGAAATTTTAAACTCTCCTTAGTATTAGTTATTACCAATTTTTATAGAATTTGTTTCATCAAAACATATCACTTTTTTGGTACAGTGTATTATATAACATCTTTTAATATTTTTTCTGCATCTATAATTACATTTCTTTTCTCATTCCCATTTGTTTCTCTTATTTCCCTCATTATCTGTGTTGAATGTTTGTTTAGTGTTTGCCCATCATCTCGTTTTACTATCCCTTTTCATTCCATAAATTTCTCTTTTCAATTTCTTTCCTCTGCTTTCTTTCTTCCTATTCATTTCTTTATTTTGGGGGCATTGTGGGGAGTGAGATGAACACTTAGTTGAAATAGTTTCATTATTTCCTGATTCAGTTCAGTCACTCAGTTGTGTCCGACTCTTTGTGACCCCATTTTCCACAGCAGGCCAGGGCTCCCTGCCATCACCAACTCCGGAGTCTACTCAAACTCATGTCCATCGAGTCAGTGATGCCATCCAACCATCTTATCCTCTGTCGTCCCCTTCTCCTCCTGCCTTCAATCTTTCCCAGCATCAGGGTCTTTTCAAATGAGTCAGCTCTTCGCATCAGGTAGCCAAAGTATTGGAGTTTCAGTTTCAACATCAGTCCTTCCAATGGATATTCAGGACTGATTTCCTTTGGGATGGACTGGTTGGATCTCCTTGCAGTCCCAGGGACTCTCAAGAGTCTTCTCCAACACCACAGTTCACAAGCATCAATTCTTCGGCACTCAACTTTCTTTACAGTCCAACTCTCACATCCATACGTGACTATTGGAAAAACCATAGCTTTGACCAGATGAACCTTTGTTGGCAAAGTAATGTCTCTGCTTTTTAATATGCTGTCTATGTTGGTCATACCTTTCCTTCTAAGGAGTAAGCATCTTTTAATTTCATGGCTGCATTCTCCATCTGCAGTGATTTTGGAGCCCAGGAAAATAAAGTCTGCCATTGTTTCCCCATCTATTTGCCATGAAGTGATGGGACCAGATGCCATGATCTTCGTTTTCTGAATGTTGAGCTTTAAGCTATCTTTTTCACTCTCCTCTTTCACTTTCATCAAGCAGCTCTTTAGTTTATTATTTCCTGATTAAAATAGCCAAATATTTAAAGCTCTACACCTCCTCTAAGTACATTTTTGACCTTATATCTTGCATTTTTATATTAAATTGAGGTAACCACTAATTTTCTGAAATACTATACTTTCATTTTGACTTTTGATTTCTTCTTTGACATTTGGGAGAATGTTTCTAGTTTCTAAGTGAGCTTTTCCCTTCTAATTTATCATTTTATTATGCATTTCTAGTTTTAATGCACTGTGATCCATGACAGTGGTTTTCAATTCTACTTTCCAGAAATGACTAAGTTTATGTTGTATGTGTGTATTTGTAAATTTCTAATGGATATTTGAAAGGATTTTGTGTTTTTAAATTATGACATATAAAAGTAAATGTATGCCAATTAAATCATTTCATTATTTATATTAATCAATTCTAATGTTTCCTTTTTTCCTATTTAGCATTTTATGAAAAAAGTATTAAAGACTCTCACTATGACTACCATTTTGTCCACTTCTCTTTGTATTTTTAATAGCTTTGACTTTTATATGTCAATGATGTTATTTACCTTATTAAAGGCATTTAGATGGGGAAACAGTGGAAACAGTGTCAGACTTTATTTTGGGGGGCTCCAAAATCACTGCAGATGGTGATTGCAGCCATGAAATTAAAAGACGCTTACTCCTTGGAAGGAAAGCTATGATCAACCTAGATAGCATATTCGAAAGCAGAGACATTACTTTGCAGACTAAGGTCCGTCTAGTCAAGGCTATGGTTTTTCCTGTGGTCATGTATGGATGTGAGAGTTGACTGTGAAGAAGGCTGAGCGCCGAAGAATTGATGCTTTTGAAGTGTGGTGTTGGGGAAGACTCTTGAGAGTCCCTTGGACTGAAGGAGATCCAACCAGTCCATTCTGAAGGAGATCAGCCCTGGGATTTCTTTGGAAGGACTGATGCTAAAGCTGAAACTCCAGTACTTTGGCCACCTCATGCGAACTGTTGACTCATTGGAAAAGACTCTGATGCTGGGAGGGATTGGAGGCAGGAGGAGAAGGGGACGACAGAGGATGAGATGGCTGGATGGCATCACTGACTCGATGGAGGTGAGTTTGAGTGAACTCCGGGACATGGTGATGGACAGGGAGGCCTGGCGTGCTGCGATTCACGGGGTCACAAAGAGTTGGACATGACTGAGCGACTGAACTGAAATGACGACAATTACACTTCCCTCTGTGAATTTATTCAATGCAAAGTGATTGTGTACATTATGCTCTTTTATCTTAAAATCTACCCCCTCTAATACTAATATTGTTATCTCTATTCAAATTTTGCCCATTTTGTGTACAGCGTGTTCTTATAAACAGTATACACTTCATATTAATATCTTCCAGAAATTCCTCAGTGTTGGTGGTCCAATAAAGGTAAGCTCTGTTTTCCAGGGCTACTATGAAGTTTCTCTTATTTTTCTATTTCTTCAATCAATTCTTGAAACTATAATCCTTATGTTTATTTTCATTCTGTAGATTTTCACTTTTATAATTTAAAGATATAATGCCCTAGTTCTTTTTTTTCTCATTTTCTTCCAGTTATTACTGTCCCTACAGTCTTATTTTCTATGCTTCTTATCATTGAACACAATTTACCTCTAACTGGAAAAACTGGATACCTTAAGCAACATAGGCAATATGTACCATGTATGACACTGCACAATGTTATTATGTTTGCATTAGGGAAATCCTAGCAAATATTTTTACAAACAGCTGAACAGATTGCCAAATGATATAGTTTACTATGAAAATAAAAAATTAAGTAGAAGTAAAATTTAAATTTACATAATTTTACAGCATTTACTTATGCATTGGAATCATATTGCCACACACAGATGAGCAAAGAATTAGACAGTATGAGTTTAGAAAATACATTCAGTAAAAAATACGTCTCTCTCATACTTCACTGTGTCAAATAACATGTAGTGTAACACTATGATTTGTATTACTTTTGCACTAAAAAAAGAGATATAAAGAATTATCTAAAGTGGAAATGTTCTCAACAACTTTTCTTTTTGGATGGGAATGGAACTGATTTCTTCAAAACATGCCCTGAAACTGACATGGAAAATAGACATAAGTATTTCTAGTAAATATAAGAAAAAGACAAACTTAATCTAATAAGTAGGGGAAATGATTGGTTAAAATAAATGAATGCTTCATGAGGAAAGGAGCCTCTTAATAGTCTTGGAAACAAAGTCGTGGAAACATTCTGGAGCAGCCAGACCACTGAGCAAACATTAATGATACAACAGGCCCTGCGCTCGTCTAATGTCTACAGTTTCATCTAATTGTCAGTAATGGAAAAAAAGGAAGGAAGGAAAGATTACAAAAAACACATGGGCCCGTCTGTCTTTCCGCATGTAACTCTGTAGGGATTCTGTATTAGAATTACATAATAGCAAAATCTGGTCTGTGACATATAAGAAAAATTATTACAAGCATGCTATTTTCCATGGTACATCTGTGAATATAAAGTTCACTTGAGAATTCAAATTCTCTGTTTTGTTACACTTACAGAACCGTGGGGAACACTGAAAATTTTCCCTATTGGAATTACCTTGAACCCCCACCAGAAATCTCACTAGGGTATTTTTCTTTCTTTTAACTGGTAGGGAATTTTTCGTTCCCCAAAACAATATTTGCTTACTTTTGACCCTTGTTATCAAATAAGAGTGACACAAAATGTACGCAAACAGAAGTCTGATTATTTTAGCTGGTACTGTTCATTTCTTGTTCACTTGTCTGGAACGGTGACAGGACCACAGAACGTGGATTCTGAACAGATCTGAAGGGTGTGACTTAGTTGTATAAGGTGCCCACAACACTCCAGGACTCTTGCCTGGAAAATCCCATGGGTGGAGGAGCCTGGTGGGCTACAGTCCATGGGGTCGCTAAGAGTCGGACACTACTGAGCGACTTCACTTTCACTTTTCACTTTCATGCATTGGCAACCCACTCCAGCGTTCTTGCCTGGAGAATCCCAGGGACGGGGGAGCCGGGTGGGCTGCCGTCTATGTGGTCGCACAGAGTCGGGCACAACTGAAGTGACTCAGCAGCAGCAGCAGCAACTGTTTAAAAGGTTAATCGGAGAGTGGAACCACGTGGATATCCTGAGTCCTATTCCTATCCAGGGATCTCTGTGCTTTCCCAAATGACTCTTATTTATTATTTGTGTAAAGTGGTGAAAAAGCCTGATTATAACTTCCTCTAGCCATTCCCAATTATTCCAAAGAGATGCTGCTAAGAAAAAGCAAAGACATGACTTAATGTGGCCAGCTGCCACTCTGCCCTCCTTCTCACCAAAACATATTAGTATTAATAAATGGTGCATCACTTCTGGAGTTCATTTCACATTTTCAAAGGTCAAAGGCAGCTTGTTGTAAGCTCTACATTTCTATCAAAAAGCATAACATCTGCCATGTGGTTTGCACCTAACTCCCTAGGACTTCAGCTTTTAACTAAACATTGACTCAGAGTCATACCGTAGGGCACCTCCGTCAATTTTCTTTGGTCTCTGTTAGGGATCTGATCGGTGATACCCTTGGAAGGAGCTAATACATGAGTTCACTAGCTTCTCCTTTGTTCTCTGAGAACTGAGAGGTGTGCAAGTGATGAACAGCCTTCAGGGAGTCGCCAGGCTGTCTTCCCAGAGGCTGATGAGGCAATTCACCAGTGAGCCCAGCCCCGGAGGCTCGGAAAGCAGATTACCACGCCGAGGACACCTCCTGCTCTCTGGGGTGCAGAACAGTACTTCAGCTCACAGACTGACTTATGAAACCAGAATAGTATCAAGAAATGGGTACCAACAAGAAATGGATCTGCCTCAGGAATGCGAGCAGTGCACCCGTAACTCAGCCCATGGCCTCAAGTCCAGGTGACTGATCTACGAGAAGGAGCAGCTGGCAAAGCGAGCCATGCATTCTCTTCACACGAGTTAACGTATCTTGGAAAGTAAATAATCAGAACAAGGGAGGTCAGACTGGTGGGCTGTTTAAAGGTGTAAGTCAGTGTATCAGTCTCTAAGTGAGGACGCACAGCAGGAGGAGAACTGGATCGCTGGGGGTGCCAGGACCACCTGCTGGACGCACGGCCACCCAAGTGCTGGTCTCAAGCGGTCAGAAGAGCCTGTGCACCGACACAGCCTTCCACACCCATCTCCACGAAAGGGGCCAAGGTTCCCAGACTGCTGGACAGAACCTGAGAGGCAATTTTAGTGTTGGTCTCCCCACTCCCCACTTTCATAAATACCTCCCTGCCCCACCTTTCTGACTGACACTCTTCTTTAATAAAATTACAGTCAAATCTTGGAACTAACAAGAATTTTTTTTTTTTCTGGAAACTGATTTTCAACCTGGAAACTAATCAGATTTCTTAAGGTAAATTTATACAGCTAAGTCTTGTGCTAAGTCTTGTACCATTAGGGTTTTTATTTAAAAGTTTAAACCTTTATTTCAATTTCTAGGGGGAATATTTAACAGTTCAGGCTATTTTTACAGCGTCAATCACGCATGTGTTAGTCACTCAGTTGTGTCTGACTCGTTGTGACCCTATGGACTGGAGCCCGCCAGGCTCCTCTGTCCATGGAATTCTCCAGGCAGGAATACTGGAGTGAGTTGCCATGCCCTTCTCCAGGGGATTTTCTTGACCCAAGGATTGAACCTAGGTCTCCTGCATTGCAGGTGGATTCTTCACCATCTGAACCACCAAGGAACCCATAATTGGCATAGAAATTGCCTTTGCTACTCTTAATATAACCTGCAGTGCCAAGAAACAAATATGTCAGTAACGGGAAAGATCGTCTCATTTTTCTGAGAATGCCTTCTTCCACCATTCCTGCAGTAGACATGTTTTACTAAACTTTATTATAAGAACGCAAACTCCTTGAGGCAGGGATTTTGACTTATTCACGGATTTATCCCAGGTGCTGAAAACATGGAGTGTTCAATGCATACAATCTACAATCTAAACCACATATTCAAAAAAAGAGAAATCATAAACTAAGATGTGAGGCTCCAAAACAATATACATTATCAATTTGATATCTCTCAGTCTACTAACTTTCAACATGTCATTTTTAAACAAAACCTCTGTTGAAACAGGATTATAATTACAAAAGTATATCATATTTAACAAGATATTTAACAAATGTTTATTGACATCTATCAAGGTAAAATTATTTCAAAATTCTTTTATCATTCCAATTTTCATCTTTTTTTTCTGTATTTTAGTCTTTAAATTTACACTGGAAAGAAGTTTCTGGGAATATATGTTTTTCTTTAATAAGTGCAGAGTGGAGGTCAATGAAAAGGCTTTACCTATCACTTTGTTCTTCTTTCCATTTTTTATAGGTGTACAAAGCAAACTTCTAATGCACTGCTGGTTTATATTTCCCATGTTTTCATTCTAAACAAAGAAACGAAAAGCAAAACAGCTAAATACTATGAACAGATTGTCTGCCCATTAGATGCTATACAAACTATACTGGACATACGAAGTTATTAATATGCTTATCTTTTATTAGCTGGAGATAACATCAGAGTGTAAAAAATGCACAAATTATAATGAAGTTCATATAAATGCAATAAAAAACAATCAGTCTTTACTAAAAATACTAAATATCCTGTTTAATTTTTTATTTTCCATTTTATTTACCTATATTTCTTTTATTTTCCATGTTAAAGTTTCTTAAGCAGCTTACAGTAGTACTAAGCAAAATATTTACTGAGTTCTAACTATCCCTGTGTAGTAGATGTCTCAAGCAACTTAATAAGAAGGGTAGAAATCAGAATCTTTACACCACCAAGGATTCTACACATTACAAATGTCTCTTTCTTTAGTTTTACCACTGTTTCTATTGTCTATATTGCTACAGTCTTAAAAAGGCCTCCTAGATATGAAAGTAACAAAGTCAGCTGCAATGCTTTTCTTAAGTCAGATGAGAGAAAATACTAGAATCTAAAGTTTTCAGTGTCTGAGAAACTGACCCTTGTAGGTTTGCTCTCAAGAAAAACAAATACTCATTTTTTTTTTTTCACAAGGTGTTCACTGTGGTAGATTACCAGTTACAGACACTCAAGCCATATGGAACTTAATTTTTGAAGACAAACTCAGGAACTCTAGCAATACTATCTCAAGAGTGTCAACTGATATTAAGTAGGTAATAGTGAAACTACCTCAAAGTTAATGATATTTCATGTTTTCAAAACTGACAAAAGTACAGAGAAAAATACGGTAAGTATAGCTGACCACCTCTGAACAGATGTTCTGAGCTGTTTTATTTCCCTTCCTCAGATCAGGGCTAACACAGATCACTTCCAAAGAGCCAATTCTGGAGCCAGTCCTTCAGTTAAGAGTAGTACAGAGCAGGTCCGATAGGAAAACAGCCATCAAGCTCCAAGTCTAAAACCGCATTACTTACTGTCCAGGGAAATCTTTTGTCCTTACTGACATCTGGGATATTAAGTGGTTCCATAGTATTTTTGACATACTGAGCATACATGTAATTGATTCTGTTTGCATCACGTTCCCTGTGGAAAGAACAGAGGTGAGTTCTTTCCATGCAGTGAAAAAACACAGGCAAAACAGGCATACAGATGGTTATAAGAGAAACACAGCAGTCTGAAATTATGGAGCAAAGTGTACAACTTAATTAGAAAATGAAGCTTTAAACATATTTGATGATACACAACTTTAGTAGTTACTACAATTGAAATTTTTTGAAAAAACAAAGGCTCACAATTTTTCAGCTATTGAAAACAAGTTTAAAATGTCATTAAGTAATCTTCTTAACACTCTTAACGGTCATGTTGATTTTTGTGCCATTTAATATGAAATCCCTATGAATTTTCCTCTATGACTTATTTTCTCATCAGATTATAGAATGACTAAAGCCAAGTGTCTGTTTTTATTTCCTTATTTGTCTACTCATACCAACAGAATAATCTTTTACACATTTTAGACCAAGAGAAAAATCGAGCAGGTCTAGAATTTTATGAAGTTTTTCTCTCTTCATTTTTCTGCTTTGCAGTGCTTTAAGACATATATTTAAATTAAAAACAATGCTTTTGAACTTACAATATTTTCCCAACTCTTTTTCCAGTTTCTTGCTTAACAGGTAGAACACAAAAGGTTAACCTGATGTCAGAGGGTTTCTAAGTATAATGCCAGTGCCAGAGTTGGGAAAACAGAATAGAATATGTCTTTTCGTTAGGAAACCTCCTACACTCCCTGGTGATGGGAATAAACTTGACAAAGATGGTCAGATTATGGAAATTTACTCCACAAATTTCTGAGAGGCTGTGCCTACAGTAACTGTAAGATCACTATCTGAAGAAATAGGAAAGCCTAATAGTGGGAAGAACTATGCAAAAAATATCTTAATGACCCAGATAACCACGATGGTTATCTAGAGCCTAGAGCCAGACATCCTGGAATGGGAAGTCAAGTGGGCCTTAGGAAGCATCACTACGAACAAAGCTAGTGGAGGTGATGGAATTCCAGTTGAGCTATTTCAATTTCTGAAAGATGATGCTGTTAAAGTGCTGCACTCAATATGCCAGCAAGTCTGAAAAAATGTGCAGCAGCCACAGGACTGGAAAAGGTCAGTTTTCATTCCAATCCCAAAGAAAGGCAATGCCAAAGAATGTTCAAACTAACACACAATTGCACTCATCTCACACACTAGCAAAGGAATGCTCAAAATTCTCCAAGCCAGACTTCAGTATTCAATAGTACATGAACCATGAACTTTCAGATGTTCAAGCTGGATTTAGAAAAGGCAGAAGAACCAGAGATCAAATTGTCAACATCCGCTGGATCAATGAAAAAGCAAGAGAGTTCCAGAAAAAACATCTACTTCTGCTTTACTGACTACGCCAAAGCCTTTGACTGTGTAGATCACAACAAACTGTGGAAAAGAGATGGCAATACCAGACCACCTGACCTGCCTCCTGAGAAATCTGTATGCAGGTCAAGAGGCAACAGTTAGACCTGGACATGGAACAACAGACTCGTTCCAAATAGGAAAAGGAGTACGTCAAGGCTGTATATTGTCACCCTGCTTATTTAACTTCTATGCAGAATACATCATGAGAAACACTGGGCTGGAAGAAGCACAAGGTGGAATCAAGATTGCCAGGAGAAATCTCAATAACCTCAGATATGCAGATGACACCACCCTTATGGAAGAGGAACTAAAAAGCCTCTTGATGAAAGTGAAAGAGGAGAGTGAAAAAGTTGGCTTAAAGCTCAACATTCAGAAAACTAAGATCATGGAAAGAGTGGAAACAGTGGCTGACTTTATTTTCTTGGGCTCCAAAATCACTGCAGATGATGACTGCAGCCATGAAATTAAAAGATGCTTGCTCCTTGTAAGAAAAGCTATGACCAACTAGACAGCATATTGAAAAGCAGAGACATTACTTTGCCAACAAAGGTTCATCTGGTCAAAGCTATGGTTTTTCCAGTAGTCATGTATGGATGTGAGAGTTGGACTATAAAGAAAGCTGAGTGCCGAAGAATTGACGCTTTTGAACTGTGGTGTTGGAGAAGACTCTTGAGAATCCCTTGGATAGCAAGGAGATCCAACCAGTCCATCTTAAAGGAAATCAGTCCTGAATATTCATTGGAAGAACTGATGATGAAGCTGAAACTTCAATACTTTGGCCACCTGATGCAAAGAACTGACTCATTTGAACAGACTCATTTGATGTTGGGAAAGACTGAAGGTAGGAGAAGAATGGGATGACAGAGGATGAGATGGTTGGATGGTGTCACCAACTCGATGGACATGAGCTTGAGCAGGCTTCGGGAGTTGGTGAAGGACAGGGAAGCCTGGTGTGCTGCAGTCCATGGGGTCGCAAAGGGTCAGACACAATAAGCGACTAAACTGCCTGAACTGAATAGAGGGAAACATTTCAAAATTAAGTGGTGTCTCAGGAAAACTGTCCACTTGCTCTGAGTTCTCAAGTTTCCAATCTTTTCCTATCTCCCATCCTCTCACTCAGCCTGCGCAAACTGCTTCTAGGACAGTGGTCTCAAATGGTATTCTTGATCACTAGTGATACCACAAAGGCTCCTCAAGTCGTGGCTTCATTCCTGGCTGAGATATTTTTGTCTTTCCTTTCTCTGATGTGGCCAAAATACTAGAGTGGGTAGCCATTCTCTTCTCCTGGGTTCGAGAACCGAGATCAAGACCTGGGTTCAATCCCTGGGTTGGAAATATCCCCTGGAGAAGAGAATGGCTACCCACTCCAGTATTCTGGCCTGGAGAATTCCATTGACTCTACAGTCCATGGGGTCGCAACGAGTCAGACACGACTGAGTGACTTTCAGTTCTTTGATGAACCTACACTTTAGGTTAAGTGTAATTGGCCACGTCAGGTAATGACTATATGTCCAGTACTATATACAATGGAAAAAAAGAATGAAAGGGAAACGACCATGGTAACGGAGGAATAGATGAACTTCAGACTGAACACTTCTGAGCCTAGACTGATAACCTGGGAAGGCATGAAAAATGTTAGACACATTAGACCCAAGATACTCCTGGCTTCTTAATACTTCGTACATAATTACCTGGGGAGAATCCCAAGAAAAGGTTATGAGATAAGTGCAGGATTTCGGTTAACAAAACTTTTTAAAACAATAAATATTTCATGGAAAACGGAAGTCTCAGGAAAATAAAAGACGCTATAGTAAAGATAAGAAAAATGAAAAAGCATCTACAAAGAGAAAGGAGTACACTGGAAAGGATTCCTTTGTCCAAATGTCTTTTACAATGATGATGATAACATGTGACTTTTGTTATTATCATGATTTCAACAGAGGGAGCCAGATGAACCCAAACACTTAAGCAGTCCAATTTCAGAGTCTACACTCTCATACTCCGTGTCTATCGTTTTTCAAAGGAGTACAAATCTTTTTACTATTTTAAAAATAGTAAGTGTTCCTGCATTTAACTATGTTTCCCAATATAATTATAATTAACAAGTAGTATATATATTCCAAAAACATGAGCTTAAAGGATTAATTCCATGTATTTGTCATTATGTGATAAAATACATGTTTAAAATAAACATGGGGCTTGCCTGGTGGTTCAGACAGTAATGAATCCACCTGCAATGCAGGAGACCTGGGTTTGATCCCTGGGTCGGGAAGATCCCCTGGAGGAAGCCATGGCAACCCACTCCAGTATTCTTGCCTGGAGAATCCCATGGACAGAGGAGCCTGGCGGGCTACAGTCCATAGGGTTGCAAAGACTCAGGCACAACTGAGTTTAGACTAAGCACAGCACAAAATTAACATGAAGTTAACTAATATGGAATTATAGCACTAAAACATCTATTTCTTAACATTACGAGCTTACAGAAACAGTATAACATCACATTTACTTTTCCTTCTAATTAGGTGGCTCTCTGAACTGAAGCACAGGAAACTCTGAAACCTCCCACCATCTGGAAATGACCTTCACTTCTCAAATTCTACAAACCCCAAGAGCTTACTGTGTTAGATCCCATTGATAATACAATTCTAATAATTATGTATAATGTTCACCTTCACTATTCTTCATTTTTATCCTTAACATTTCAAAACTGTCTTCAATAAATTATTTTATCTTTTAAAAGTTAATCAGATGGTTGGTTAGAAGAGTACTAAGTGAGCCATACTTTCCCACTGACATATAATTGCCTAAAAAGAATGATTTGCTTACCGCTAACATCATCAAACTGCCAGGCATTTCATCTCATGAAAGATGTTTGCATTGACAAAGTGTTTAATAATGAAAACTGGAAAGGCCTAAATTCTATCAATAAGAAACTTCAGAAATGTAATAAAGAATCTGCTGGCCAAGGGTCAGTATCAGCTAGTCCTTTTACAAAGCTAAAGCTACTATTTTAGTAACGTTAGCACCATTTTAGTTTTCACAAAATGAAGCCTGATATCTAATTTTTATTATAATAAAAACATACATCACTAAGAGGTCTTATACTGCATCATAAGATTAAAAGCTAACTATTAGCTAATGTAAGGCACTGGTGTTGGATAAATTTTCATTACTGTAAACTTGGTTAATGAATCAGTTAAAATGGTCCATGTAAATTAGTCTCTTCTAAGGTAACCATACTGATATTTATCCTTTATTAAAAAATCTTTACACTAAGACTGTCTTGGAATAATTTTTAAAAGTGGAAAGATATATTTTCTTTTACAGAGAGGGAATGTGATATTCATTAGAAACAAATCAAGTATACAGTTCAGTTCAGTTCAGTCGCTCAGTCGTGTCCGACTCTTTGCAACCCCATGAATCACAGCACGCCAGGCCTCCCTGTCCATCACCATCTCCCAGAGTTCACTCAGATTCACGTCCATCGAGTCAGTGATGCCATCCAGACATCTCATCCTCTGTCGTCCCCTTCTCCTCCTGCCCCCAATCCCTCCCAGCATCAGAGTCTTTTCCAATGAGTCAACACTTCGCATGAGGTGGCCAAAGTACTGGAGTTTCAGCTTTAGCATCATTCCTTCCAAAGAAATCCCAGGGCTGATCTCCTTCAGAAAGGACTGGTTGGATCTCCTTGCAGTCCAAGGGACTCTCAAGAGTCTTCTCCAACACCACAGTTCAAACGCATCAATTCTTTGGCGCTCAGCCTTCTTCACAGTCCAACTCTCAACATGCTATCTAGGTTGGTCATAACTTTTCTTCCAAGGAGTAAGCGTCTTTTAATTTCATGGCTGCAGTCACCATCTAGTAAGATTTTAGTTTTTTTAATGCATATTCACCAGTAGAGGTCACTATTACACCAAGTCACTGGGCTTGTTCAGCTATCAGAAGAATTAGAGGACTTATCTGAATTAATAACAAAAAATCCCAATGTGAATACATAAAATAAAAGTACACAGAAATATGCTGCCACACAAATACATTTAAAGGTAAATATACATAATTCCTCATTTTACACATTTTTCTTTTCTTTTTTGGCTGTGCCTCTTAGCTTGCGCAATCTTAGTTCCCCAACCAGAGATGGAACCCAGGCCCCAGCAGTGAAAGCACGGAATCCTAACCACTACACAGCTAGGGAATTCTCATCATTTTATACATTTAATATGCATATCATACTCATTTTCCTATTATCCTCTGGATATATATAAATTCATAAATAAACATGTATATATATATTTGTCTACATAGTAATCATTATTTATGCAAGCCAAAAGTAAAATAATCAAATATTTAATGTTTAACAGCTTTCTAAAATGTTCATTATAAAAAGCAACAAAAATGTATGGTGTCATAAAATAAAAATAGTATCTATTAATGTTCCTCCTAAGAATAAGACTTCATAACTGACCTAGGCAGCACAGCCCAATACCAGCACTTAAGAAAGATACATACATACTCACTGGGACATGTGCATACTATCACATATTCAAAAAGGATTCAAACTCCACTAAAGCAATGTTAAATATGCCAGAAAATACACACACAGAAGCTTAGGAAAGAACAGATGTGGAGATGGGAAATAAAGTTCAGTTCATGACTAACAATGCCAAAAGGGAAATAAAAGTCAGCTATTCTGATATAATTGTATGAAAGAAAAATTCAAGGGTAGCAGAAACATCTCTGGGGTAGAGATTCCACTGTTTATGTACCCTGACTACCCATTCCACAGCCAGGTCAGGAGTCACGGCCCAGGTCAGGGGTACCCTGCAAGTCAAACACATTCCCTATCTGTCTCCATGTTACTTCTGCTCCTTTGCGGCTTCCTAAAATACTTCAAATAGAAGAAAAAGTCTTTCATTGTATCATATTGGTAAAATAATACTCAATATAATTTTTTGATTTAAATACAATCACTTAACAAAGTAACAACTTTAAACCGCTAGAGTCAACAGTTTCTCCATCCTGCTGGGGAACACAGAAAAGGACAGGAAATGTCATGAAAGGGAAGAGAAGAAAGGAAAGGATATACCGGGCAGAAGACAGCTTCTGCAGACCCCACGCTGATCCATGGGGTCAGTCCTAATGAGGAAGGCTGGGACAAAACCAGGTGGCACACTCAAGCATTTTGTTCTTGCAGCTGCAAGCTCAGACAGTTTGGTTTTACATGACCTACAAAGATGATTTTCATTTTATTTCCAGCTTTTTATTACAAACATTTTCTTCCAATTTTTTATGGTGAACTTTTGAAATACATAAGAAAGCTGAAAGCAAAATAAATATCCTACTCTTAGATTCAACAATTTGTAATATTTTGCCACATTTGCTATATCTACATATGTGCAAATATATTCATTTACTTATACTAAATTTAGATATATTTATTATATTTAGATATATTTACTGTTTTATTTATTTTTGGTTGAACCATATTTTTTGTTGAAAATATCTTTTTTTTAATTGAAGGAATTTTTTTTTTAAATTGAAGTACAGTTGATTTACTATGTCATGTTAGCTTCTGGTGTACAACACAATATACACATATGTATATATGCTATATATGTATATATACATGTATAACACATATATGTTATATATATACATATATAACTGAATCTTTTCCCTTTTTCAGATTCTTTCCCCAATAGGTTATTACAAAATATTGAGTATAGTTCCCTATGTTATACAGGAGGTCCTTGTTGATTATGTTTATATTCAACAGTGTATACAGGCTTAGTCCTAACCTCCTAATTTATCACCCACCCACCCCACAACACCCTACTCCCTCCCCAGCTGGCCCATCTGAACTACTTTAAACTAAGGTGCAGACATCCTAACACTTTATCCTTACATAAACCAGCACGAATCTACTGAAAATAAGAACATTCTTCTACTAACCACTTAGTGATGCCAAAGAAAAGGTGACAATGATTCCACACCAATACCCAGCATCCAGTGCATATGCAGATTTTCAATTATCCTCACAAATGTCTTTGATAGCTATTTGTTTTTGACTAGGATCTAATCAAGGTTCATGTACTGCATTTGGCTGCTATGTCCAAGGACAGCCCCTCCCTCCATTTTATCCAATGACTGTTGACTTTTTGAAGAGACTAGGCCAGTTATCCCCTGGTGGCTCAGATGGTAAAGTGTCTGCCTACAGTCTGGGAGACCCAGGTTCAGTCCCTGGGTTGGGAAGATCCTCTAGAGAAGGAAATGGCAACCCACTCCAGTACTCTTGCCTGAAAAATCCCATGGACAGAGGAGCATGGTAGGCTATAGTCCATGGGGTTGCAAAGAGTCGGACATGACTGAGCGACTTCACTTCACTTCACTTCAGGCCAGTTATCTTACAGAATGTTCCATAGATTTGCACAGAGGTTGTTTTTCAAGAACTACCGCCAAGGGACTTGGTTCCTGAAGATATTACTGTGACATCATTCACCAACATGAAGTAATTCTCTGATAGGTCAACTGTAGAGTAAAAACTCTGGAACTTTAATCTCAATAGTAAAGTTAAATAATGTTCTATTTCCGTAATCATATGCAGCTTTTAATTATCACTAATAAGAGGTAATATAAATTGACATGAATTATTTTAGGGAGCGAAATAAGTGAAAAAAATAAATAGTGAAAAATACAAATGGCATTATGCCCAAGAATTCCTGACGCTTGACCCTGGCAGACTTATATTCCTTGGATTATCTGATTGCTTAAGCAAACACCACCAGTAATTTGCTAAGGGTACAAAAATATGAGAAAGAACATTTGTTAGTTTACTCTAAATCCTTTTTAAAGTTCTTCAGAAAGCACATATAAAATTGGACGTCTATAACCTTGATACATATAACCTTGACTTTCTATTTTTTCTGTGTACCAGCCAACAAAAAATGAATACAAACTTTAAAATTACAAAGAACACGAAAAAGAAACGAACTGCAGTAGATTTCTGATTCTCGCCACGTGTACGTGTACTGGTGTGATGGAGACTGCAGGCACTCTTCTGGGCTCAGTTAAATCCCAGGGCTGTTTCCAAATCAGAACAGACTCAGAAACCTATCACATTTTCACTGAGGGTCCAAAGTACAAAGAAAAAATATATCTGAAATATATGTCTGTGGGT
This sequence comes from Capricornis sumatraensis, assembly GCF_032405125.1. Lineage (NCBI taxonomy): Eukaryota > Metazoa > Chordata > Mammalia > Artiodactyla > Bovidae > Capricornis > Capricornis sumatraensis. Next base: position 8,683,195 of record NC_091075.1, on the reverse strand, counting down.
CTTGAATGAAGCAGCTCACAGAAAACACTGTACCCAGGCCTATACTAACTGTGACACCATTTGCTCTGTGAAAGAATTCTCCAACAGGTCAACTGCAGTGGAAAAAACCTGGAACTATAACGTCAAAGAGTAAAGTATTTTCACAAATGAAGTTACTTGTAGGAGGAAAAAAGCAACTACAGCTTCTGTGCCTTAAACAGGTCGTGAAATAGCTATGTAACCAGTATTATGTACATGTGAAAACAACAGAGAGGCCGTAAGTCCTTACCGTGTTAAAGTATCTGACGATTTTTCTAATTCCTCACACTCCATGTGAAACACACTAGAAAAAGAATCCTGGAAACAGAGCAACAACACATACTGAGAAATATGTTTGAGAATACACTGAAAACTATCTAGACACAGACATACAAGTCTGTGGAACTGAGACCCCACTTTCTCAGACAAAACTGACCCAAGTACTTACTTCACGACACTCTCAAACCTACTTCCCATTACTGAGAACCGTGCTCTTATTGTTTCTGATACTGACCTACAAAAATACTTATTTGAGTACTATTTGTTTTTGCTTTTCTACCAGCTGTAAATGAACATGTTACCTTCAGATTTTCTCTGTATTTATTAAAAACCCTCAAGTTTTAGCTTTTATGCATACATTCACTGCTATTCTTGGGTCTTTTTTTTTAAAGACACAATTCAATAATATTTATGAGATTATTAAATTATGAAGATTTTAGCAACAAAGAGACATACTTTTGAAGTTAAATTGAAAAGCAGCATACATATTTGCACCCATACTATAACTGAATAAAAAATTGGAAGGAAACAAATAAAACAATGATATCAGTTTAATGTGGGAACAGAAGAAAGGAGTACATTTTTTTCTTGTTCCCATTTAGATCTTTGCTCATGAGGTGAAATGTTTTTTATCAAAAAATAATTACAGTATAAATGAACATCAAGTCACTTAATTGCTACCCCCAACAAATTAAGTCTTTAAAAAGTGAGCAAAACAGATTAATCGGCATCCTGCTGAGCTATACTTTAAAGCAACTCTGATACCAGTCAGTTGCTGCCATGATAGCTGTTAACTGGTAGGATAAGCTGAATGTTAAATAAAGTGATATTTAAATGGTCTAAAAAAGGAGTGCCCTTGTGTATAACTTTCAAAAATTAAATGACAAAGAGCAGTCACAGAGCAAAAATGGTGAACTGACACACTGCATTAAATTCAGACCTGAACTTTAGAAGGATAGCTACAATCTTGTAATTATCTCTATATTAAGGAATTTATAATTGATTGAAAATATTTTAAGTAATTTCCATGAGAATACTGATTATCTTACAGCACAGTGAATTCTCATTTGATTTCCTATTAATGAGAGTTATACACACACAAACACAATGATTCAGATAACACTAGAGCACACAGTCCTGTCTTCCTAATAAAATAATTAAAAATTTAAAATATAAGTATTAAAAATCTTTTTATAAGTAAAATAATATTTTACAAATAAAATATATTTTATTTATAAAAATAATAATTTTTTCAATAAAATAATAGAAAAACTAGTATTCCCCCCCCATGCATGCATGCTAAGTCACTTCAGTCATGTCTGACTCTTTGCAATCCTATGGACTGTAGCCCATTTCTCCACCCACCCCCCCTCCACAATCAATTCCAATATCCTATACAGATTGTAATTGACTTTATGCAAGTAAGAATCCCTATTTTCTTTCCTAACCCACCAACGAAGAGCATGTTCTCAGGGTCTAAAGGAAAAAGAAAACAACTACATCAAAAAGAAATATACCAAAAGCAGTGATTCATCAGTTAAGAAGGAAAAGAAACTGCATAAAAGAAAACGGCCTTAGGCTAAAGGTGCTGATGCTAACAGCAAAGTCAGCTGGCCTGTAAGTAACCAGCACTCATCTTTCCACACAGATCTTATTTCTTTACATGCAAATCAATGGCTTGAAATCTACAGCTTAGAATAATTGAGCAACTTTCCCTGGTGGGTGAAGAATTTGGGACTAACAGGTACCTTTAACAGCACTGCCTCCACTGGGCCATGCCTTATGATTTCCACACAATCCTGTTCCGCTCAGAATAAACAAGCAGAACAGGTCTACCTGCTTACAGCAAGAGGGCACCACTATTCCTGGGCAAGAAAGGTCTGCACACTGTAATGACGAAGCATAGTGCAGCCTTGATGGAAGCAGCACACTGACATTCCCATGGTGACTGCTCAGCGGAGGGTCAACAAGGTGAGGGCGCGCCGGGGCATCCTCCAACCTCATCTCCACCCGTTTTCAACCAAACAACTCATTCTTTAATCAGCTTTAGATAAACAACCATGTTCAGCTGGACTTGAGAGAGAGTTCTGAGGCCAAGATGAGGTTTAAAAGCAATGCTTTAAGGACCGTAAGCTTCTGTCTTTCTAAAAATAAAAAAGTCATACTCTGTACTCACGGAGCAATCTTCATCCACTATGAAAATGGTGCATTTCTGCACCTGCATGAAAGAGATAATAGTGGCAGCTATTTTCTTTAGAATTACTTCTAATGATTGTTGTTCTTCAAAAATTAAGCTAGCAAGGTCAAGCAGCACCTAGACAAAAAAATTAAGAGCTCTGATTTAGTAATTATTAAAGCAATACAATGACTTATATGGGTTGTAAGTGGTTTATATATAATCTAACAAATTACAACCAAGTTTAAAAAGAAAACGTCCCTATTGATTGTCAGTACAATTAGTACTGTGGTTACGATCAGACTCTGAAGTCAGAGCCAAGAGTTTTTAATTCTGGTTTCTCCTCCTGCGGGCTTTGTGATCTAGTTTCTTGAAAATCAGAATAACAGTACCAAAATTATGGGGCTGTTGTGAAGACTAAATAAGTTAACATTGAGCAGTGTCTGATACATAAAACACACTATTGTTTTCGTTGATCCAAACTTCTGAGATCAACATTTACCAACATTGCCAACATTTTCACAGAAGAAATGTTTCCCTAAATAAACAAAATTTTCAGAGTTTCTTTCAAGTTTTTCCTGATAATTTCTCTTTCCTTTAACTCCAGAGAATTTCATCTAGTCTCACCGGAGTATCTGTGCATGGAGGGGAGAGAAAGCGTTATTATTTAAGATTTACTGAAAGCAATACTATGCCAGGAGAGGTCTGAAAGCTGAGCAGGAATTATTCAGTTAGGAATAATTATTGAAGTTAGAATAGCTATTGAAGAATAGTTGTTGAAGTTAGGAAGGAAAATATCACAGTCAAAAAGAACTGCATTGAGAGAAAGTGGCATATTGTATGTTTTGATCAAACTTTCTAAGAATAGAGAGTGTCAAGGGGAACACTAAGCAGATGATATTGCAGAGGGTAAACAGAGAAAGAATCCCCAAAGCCCTGACTGTCTTTTGAAGCAGTTTGCACTGTGATGGATTGTGGTAGAGAAGGGACAAGAGCACCTCATTTTCATAAAGTGAAGCCTGGATTAATGAGTGGTGAGACTGGAGCAGGGAGATGTTGGGAAGATGCTGCAGGTGGAAGTCATGGAGGGTCCACTGTCTTATTAACACAAGTTCTAAAAAGAGACATTAAAGGTGGGGGGATGAATTATCAAAGAAATAAGGAAAAAGAAATACATAAAGCTAAGGGCTTACATCTCCAGACTGAAAGGAATGACCAGGTACAAGCATGATGAATGAAAACAAGAACCATATTGTGAAATTCAGTTACAAGAGCAACGACAAAGAAACAATCCCAAAAGCTTATAGATAAAAAAGAGCTCCAGGAATCAGAACAATATCAATGCTGGCAGAAGACAAAGCATAATCTCTAAATTCTGAGAAACGTTTTCAATGCAGAATTTTATACCCAGCCAAACTGGCAGGATGCTATAATAAATACTTTTATACATGTAAGGCGCTCACGTCACAGTATCTGTCGCAAGTAGTTAATTAAGAATGTGCTACAGCAGAACAAGGGATAAACTGAGAAGGGAGGAGCCCTGGGATCCAGTGGATAACTAGTGGAGTCTTCCTAAGAAAGCAGTGAGGGAAGTCCTACCGTGAACCCCGCACAGCAGGCATGAGGAGAAATAGGTTTGCTTGAAAGGAGAAAGGAAGAGAACCTCAATCTGGAGATTCTACATGAAAAAGAAGAACTCCAGAGAATGCCTAAATAATGGAGAGTTTGTGGGGGTAGGGCAATAACATGAGGCTACACCAGTGCAAACAGTTCAAGGAAAAAGGAGTAAATTTCAGAATCAACAGGAAAAACTAAATTATATAACAAAGGTAATATGAGCAATATTTATATCGCAGTACTTATAAATACTTTATTTTAAATTGCAACTTTGGAATTAATCCAGACAAAGCTTTAGAAAAGTTAATCATGGTTGTAGAACAATACAATTCTTCCTAAATTCACGATGGAGTCACATCTTGATAAATCCATTGTAAGTTAAAAATCCTGCAAGTCAAAAATCTGTTTAATATACCCAACCACCTGAACATCACAACTTAGCCCAGCCTACCTTAAACATGCTCAGAACACTTACATTCGCCCACAGCTGAGCATAATCATCTAACACAAAGCCTATTTTATAATAGAGTATTGAATATCTAATCAATTCACTGAATACTGTACTAGAAGTGAAAACTGGAATGGCTGTGTGGGAAACAGAATGCTTTGAAGTTGCTTACCCTCATGATGGCGTGGCTGCGAGGAGCTTTGGCTACTGCCGCCGCCCAGAGTCACGAGTATGTGTCACCATCCCAGGAAAAGACCAATATTCAAAATGTGAAGTTTGGTTTCCACTGAATGTGAATAGCTTTTGCACCATTACAAAGTTGAAAATGTAAGTCTAAATAACCAGTGTAAATTGAAGACCATCTGTGTACATGTTATCAGAGTGGGCAACATAAAAGAAAAAGTCCAGATAGGAAAAGCAGAGGTAAGGAGTAGTAATTGGGAAGGAGAGATGAGGGATGTTCAGATCCTTATCTTATAAAGCAGGGAATCAAGAGATGATATCTCTAAGTGATAAAATAAGAACTAAATCCTTAATATTACAAGTACAATTCATTCAATAACTTAAAACAGTGACATCATAATACTGGTACCATGATGACAAAGGGTGGTGTAAAGTTAAAAGGAAATCTTTATCTGTTAACAGTGACAAAGCAATAGCTCACAGAAAAATACAAAATGGAAAAAACATCCATTAGAACAAACAGTAGAAACCGTTAAAATATTTAGAAACTGAATCTGTGATATATATATATATATATATATAAATTTAACCATTTTCTTAAAAAGAATTTCTGTACTCCCTCTTTATAATCAGACTTGCCTGATTTCTCTTGTTCTCCAGCAGTGAAGTCTCATAGAGTTGAGCATTATGAAGAACAATTCCACAAAATGCCAAGTAAGCAGCAAAGTCCTAGAATACAGACAACAGGCAAGTAAGAACTGTCAATAAACCTGTCTTGTTATATTGCTGGAAACACGAACAGCATCCAAAAATATTTATAGTTCAAATAAATATTAAAAAACCAACAGCATCAAATAAACAGAGTAGATGTTTATTCTGCATAAAATTAGAAACTGATGCAAAGCAAGTGTTAGCTAAATGATACAATCCGTAGATGACAAGTGTTAATAAAGTCACCTAACGTCATAAAATAGTTATAAAATAAGCAAGGAGAAAGAGAGGAGACAGAGATCTCTTTACATGATTTGATACTGAAATTCACTTTATGCAAAAGTTAGTGTAGTCTCTAAATGATATTAAGACTTGGATTTAAGCTAAGACCATAAAAATAGTCCGTACCTTATTACTGGGGCAAACTGAAAGCTCACATGCTTGATAGGAGAATACTGGCAACAGCAGTCCCATACTAAATTGCAGATATTAAATATATTCTTTTAAACACGGGCCTATCACCCTCACAATACTATACCAAGGTGATGTGTTCACAGTTACACTAATTATTGATTAAAAGAAGTGGCATATTTTATTCACAATCATGAATTTATTCTGCCAAGAGATGATACCGACTAAGAATGACAATCTTTCAAGAGGGGTTTACCTGAATGGATTATAGACGAATAACGGAATAAACAGCCAATCTAGGACCATGTTTCCCACCACATATTCTCAGAGGTCATTAACAGAATAGGAGACTAGATGACTACTACACATTTAAAAAGGGACTTGCTATGTTCCGAAGCAATTAAGACATGGGGACCAACACCAGTGCCAATACAGCCTACAGCAGGAGACAAAAATAACTCTCTTATTGGAATGTCTTCCAAAAGTTCCTACTAATTTTCAGTGGAGGGACAGAAATAGCAATGGGCTTAAAGAGCAAGAATTCAGTGGGCTCCGTGATATACATATAATTACATATCCAGGAAGAGAAATAGTAAAACCTACTGACAGAATGAAGTTATAAACTGGTTTAAGGACTTCCATCCTTAAACGGAAAACACGTCGATGTGGTGCAAGGAAACTATCCCTTCAGAGTTGGACGAGAAAGGTAATAAAATAATGCTGACTGCCGCTCTTTCTGAAGCTAAAGTCACATCATCCAGCCTGAATTCACACCTTGGCGCCCCATCGTCTGTGTGCAAAGCTTATAAAATATTCTGAAATTTGCTTCACCAGGAGGCAATTCCAATTTTTAGTGGTCCTGGAGTGCTGAACTTGGAGCAGTTCTTTAGGGTTTTGTTTTTTTTAACTTAATGTTGAATTTCTTTATAGCAGTGATGAAAAGTAAATGGGAAAGTTAAAATATCACGTCACTCTCTGGATAGCCCCAGCATGCACACGGCCCTGAGGAAGGCTTGGGGGCGTGGCGAGGCAGGGGTCAGGCTGGGGGCGGGAGTTCTGTTGACTGAAGACCACAGGTCAGTACTGATTTAGCCAGAGGAAAGAGACCCCTCTGAACATTTCAGATCCTTTCAAACCATACTGCTTTTGTGATCAACAGTTTTGACAATTGCTTATTCCAAAGGTCTATACACGCTAAAGGGAAAGCATCTTCCTAAATTGAGGTCATACTAGGCACAAGTTTTGGTACCTTTTCATCTTTTTCAGTGAATGTCCCACCATTTCCTGATTTCTTGTTGATAGCCTGGGCTACACCAACAACCTGGTATAAGAAGAGAACATTGATCATTTCATTGACAGAAATTATTGGTATAAATTCACCAAAGCATGAAGAATTTCTACCTGTGCTTTAAAATAACAATAAGCTATAAAATTAAAACAATAGCTACAAAGTTAAAACAAATCCCTCAGCATTTAAACTAGTCCCTTAGCATTCTGTAATTTCTTTTTCTCATAAGAGTTCAAATGTTTCTAATTTCTTGAGTCCCAAACTGTATTTTATTTTGCAATTCCATACTGCTCTGTGAAAGAAATTTATTGGCAATCACTTTTATTGTGAATAATTTTCATGGCTTTTTGATAGAAAATAAACACAATTTATATTATATTTCAATAAAATATATGACAAAATGAATATTTTACATTGGTTTTAGCTATAATATTTCAAATGGCTAAATGTTATTTTATTGCAAATGAAACAGGACAAACGGCCCAGTCACAGAATTTAAAATATAGGAGAACCAATTAGGGTAAAAATAATTCCTAATGTAGGAACGTTGTCTAACTTCTTTGGAAATTTCTGAACTTGAAAATTATCTTACCATCAACAGACTTATTTGGGGGGAAAGAAGTTTTATTGAAAAATCAAACAAGAAATTAACAGACTGAGCCTGATTTCAAATCAGAAGGTGTTTGAAAGAAACTACATCTTAAGAAGACTGAGCTAAACTCTGGAAATGTGCCTGACATTTCCACAAAACACTTACCAAGACTCCTAAGAACCTTCTCATCTTTCTGCTTAAAGCATATTTTACTTACCCATTTAGTTCCAACTTAGTTTCCATATTACCTCAGTTTTATAAAGACCTTCAACTTACTTTTGCTTCCTCTTTATTACTCAAAGTTCCACTCTTTCCTTCCTTCTGCAATTTAATTAGTGGAAAAAGCTATTATTCTCTAAATGATTATATTTGAGGAATAAAGTCCTTAGTTTTGTGTGGACAGTTCATCCTTTTTTCTTAGCTCATCCTAGTCCCTTAGCTTTAAGAAATGGAAACAAAATTCCTCTCTCACACAGTAGAGCAAGGAATGGGAAACACATTCTTGTCTGATGCGGTTTTCTGCTCTTCTCAACACATTTCTCCCCGCCGCCATAACAGTGTACAAGGATGTTGACTTTTAAAAAGCAGAATCATTCAATTCTCCTGTACCTATTTTACACTCGTTAGTTCTTGGCTAACAGATTTCTCAAGGCTCCAATCTCAATGACTAAATGCTTACAAAAGCTTTTGTCTAAGGTCAAAACACCACAATTGCAGCCAGACACATTCACTTAAATACAACTGATGGGAGCCTCTTTAAAGTCTGGGGTCTAATATACAGTGCTACCAGTAAAACTGGATGACTTTAAAACCAATACAATATTGTAAAGTAATTAACCTCCAATTAAAATAAATAAATTTATATTTTAAAAAATCGCTTTTGGTGAAATTTTATCCTCCACTTGTTTGCAGAATAAGGATGGGGTGTGGTGGTGTTCTGCATTTGTTCTGTCTAGCAAACTGACCAGAAATCTTGTTCACAGGCTTTAAAACCTACCATGTACACCATGAATACCAACTCTTTCCTATATTTAATTTTGTTTCCTTAGCATTACAACAAGATATTAATCATTAGGCAACTTCATGGAATAAGGACTTCCAATGATGAATTTTCCATCCTTTGTGGTAACAAATTATTTCTCTTACTAATAATTTTATAGATTTAGATAGGTTAATTTAAGGGATGATAAATTAAATATAAGTAATATATTCTTTCAAAAAAACAGGCAAGTTCTTTCAAGAGACTATTAGACCAGGAAAATATAATACTCATATGTGCCTCAATACCTAGATGGATGACATTTTTAAAACAGCACTGATAAAGACAACAGATAAAAATCTGAGAAAAGGTACAGTGTTTGTCCAAGGTGATGTTAAGACAGGAAAAGGCCAGAAGACTTTGATTCTCCAAATTTCATAGAGCCCAGCAAACCATGTACCCCATGTCCTCCTCGTGTTAATAAAAAGTCTTTCCTTTTTCTACCATCTATTGCTCCTTTCAACAAATCAGTTAATTTTCTTCAAGACAAGGTTTTTAATGTCAGTTTACAAGGACAGCTTTTATTCAAAGTATTTGTCAGACCTCGTATCTGAGAGGCGAAGCCCCTAAACATGTTAGCTTCCATATCAGAAACCCAATCGCTTCTGCTTACCCACTGGCTACCTGCAGGGCTCTCAAACACCAATGCTTTATGCTATTTTTTAAAGCATCAAGAAGCTTCTCGGTTTTCTATTTCACCGGCACTTTTCACAGCATAAATGCGTATCATGTCCTCACAGGGTCAAGTGTTCTTTTAGGAATGCAAAGGGCAAGACTTGATTCTGGCTGGGTGACAATGAGGAATGTGACAGCTGGTCGCTGCATGGACAAGTGATCATCGCCACAGAGAACAACTTCTTCCTCCATCAGCAGCTGCCCTGACCTTCACTGAGGCCATACATCAGTTTCTACGCTTCTCCCCATTCCTCGTTCCAGGGGATGCTCGGCATGGAGGCTAAAAGGCAGAGAGAGAAGGCAAAGGCTCTACAATCTTAGCTGTCTCTCTCTCCCACCAGCAAAATGTCTCTATCATTATGACGCGATTCCAGACCATCTACAACCTGAGCTGAAAACCTAACTTCATCAAGAAAACAGGAACTTAATGCAGACAGAAGACAGTGGAGAGGTCTCCCTATTGCTCTTCCTCAAGCTTTCCCAACTCAGTCATTCATTCAGCAACAAATATTTCATTCAACAGATAATCAATAAGCACCGTGAATGTCCCAGTCACTGTTTTAGACAATGAAGAGGGCACAGTAGTGGACAAGACAGATGCAGACCTGCTCTTCAAGGAGCTGACGTTCTAGTCAGGCTGTTACACTCTGAAGGGAATCCTACTCCCATGCCCTTGCCCACACCTCTTATACAGACAAAATGGAACCGACGGGTTGACCTGACCACTCCAGGCTGTTTCACCTCTCTTCCAAATCCTAGGCAATTGGCAAACGATGGCCATGTTCCATGTGGTAGGCAAGATAAAGACCTACAAGGATGTCCCATCCTACTCCCTGCAACCTACGACTATGAGACCTCAAATGACAAAAGGGATTTGGCAGATATGACTAAGTTACATATCTGAAGACTATCCTGAATAATCTGGGTGATCCTAATGTAATCAGACGGCTTCCCCAATGGCGCAGTGGTAAAGAAACCACCTGCCAAAGCAGGAGACTCAGGTTCCATCCCTGGGTCGGGAAAATCCCCTGGAGAAGGAAATGGCAACCCACTCCAGTATTTTTGCCTGAGAAATCCCATGGACAGAGGAGCCTGGCGGGCTACAGTCCATGGGGTCACAAAGAGTCAGACACGACTGAGCAACTAAGCACATACAATGTAATCACAAGAATCCCATAAGGATTTGAGGATTTGAGGCAGGCAAGTCAGAATTAGAGATTTTAAGATGCAGCTGCAGGTTCTGAAGATGAGGAAGGGGCCACAAGCCAAGTGATGCAGGCAGCCCACTGAAGCAGGAAAGGTTAAGAGGATAGATTTCTTCTCTAAAGACTTCACAGAGAAACACAGCCCTGCTGACACTTAGTGCCAGCCTGCTGAGAACTATTTCAGACCTCCAAAACTCTAAGATAATACATTTGTGTTGTTTCAAGCCATGAAATTCCAGTAGTTTTTTCACGGCAGCAATAAAAAACTAATACATTCCGTTAGCATTACTCTCACATGCTCCCGTCCCTGGGCACTCTTCCTCACCCCATATCATATCTTGTGCTTCACCATTTAAATCCTCACCTCCTTTGAAAGCCCTGACATCTCACTGCTGTTGTTTTCTTGCCTTCAGTCTACCTTTGACACTTATGCCAAATTTATAGTGTTCTTCTTGGAACACTATTTTGCACGCAAAAATGATCTCTTTACTCAAAGCTTTTAATGGTTCCATCCATCCATCTATAGGACAAAAAAACTGCAGATTCTCATTCCTTACACTCCACATAAACTAAAATCACTTACAAGGGTCTTTGACACAGAATGCCACAATGACCTTGGCGTACTTCATCCCTTGAAAGATTTTCTTCCACTTTCTCAACTGAGGCTGTCTCCAAAAAGCTTGCCTTCAAAGTCCTTTGAAATTCTGTGTGGCAGTTAAGCGTGCCACAATCTGGTGACGAGGTATTCTCATTTTTAACCTCATTCCTTCTACTTACATCCTAAATTTGCAACACAGTTGTTTCCTAAGGACATGATTCATATCTATGCCTATGGAAGCATCAATACCTGACACTGTTCTCAATGCTTCGTAGATACTTGCTGTTGATGATAAGGGAAGAAGGGTTAGAGAAATCAAAGTTTTTTAGGGTGATGTACTTACTGAAGTTTTGGTGCTAGTGGTAAAGAACCTGCCTGCCAATACAGGAGATGTAAGAGACAGGGGTTCGATCCCTGGGTTGGGAAGCCACCCCCCCCCCCCCCCCCCAGAAAAGGGCATGGCAACCCACTCCAGTAATTGTGCCTGGAGAGTCCCAAGGACACAGGAACCTGGAGGGCTACAGTCCATAAGGTCACAAAGAGGCGGACACGACTGAAGTGACTTAGCACAGACATACTTACTGGATAATTCACATCTGAATAACAGTTAATAATATTTGACTATTTTTCTTCTCTTCTTCCCTTGATATTAAGAGTTCTGTCCTCATACATGAAACTTATGTGGCAGCAAGAAATATACACACTTAATAAGTCTTTAGCTATGGAGTTGAAACTTACAGCCTAAAAGGACTTTGGAAAAGCGTGAAAGAAAAGTCTGAGATTGTTTTAATTTTAAAAATATAGAAAATCACAGAGAATGAGAAAATAAACATCCACCCCTTGTCATCTAAAACAGCAGGAAAGTGGGGCTTGTTAAAACATTGCTTGGTGGGTCCCACCCCCAGAGTGTTGGAGTCAGAGATCTAGGTTGGGGCCCAAGAATCTGTTTTACTACGTTCACTAAAAGTTCTCTGCTGCTGCTGCTAAGTCGCTTCAGTCATGTCCGACTCTGTGCGACCCCATAGACGGCAGCCCACCAGGCTCCCCCGTCCCTGGGATTCTCCAGGCAAGAACACTGGAGTGGGTTGCCATTTCCTTCTCCAATGCATGAAAGTGAAAAGTGAAAGTGAAGTCGCTCAGTCGTGTCCGACTCTTAGTGATCCCAAGGACTGCAGCCTACCAGGCTCCTCCGTCCATGGGATTTTCCAGGCAAGAGTACTGGAGTGGGGTGCCATTGCCTTCTCTAAAGTATCAGCAAAGATTATCAATTTTTACGGCTTTCCAAGTGGTTCAGTGGTAAACCATCCGCCTCTCAATGCAGGAGACGCAGGAGATGCGTGTTTGATCCCTGCCTCGGGAAACTCTCCTAGAGAAGGAAAAGGCAACCCATTCAAGCATCCCAGCCTGGGAAATCCCATGGAGAGAGGAATCCATGGGGTCGAAGAGTGGGACACAACTGAGAGACTGAGCGCGCGCACAAACGAGACGTACAGAAAAATTGGGGGTTTTCGCCCAAAGCGGGCGGAAAGCTTGTAAACCGACAACACGGAGGTAGACGGCTGACCACGACGACACAAGGCCTGAGCACAGCGGAAGCAGTTGGGGCACGGGGTCTCCACAACGGACGGCAGGGGCGAGCGCACGCGCAGAAGGACGACGGGCGCCGAAAGAGCGGTGCCGAAACCCGGCCGCCCCGCGCGCACGCGCGCATGCGCCCCTCCCCGCGTTCGCCCGATGCGCGCGCACGAGCCCGGCCCCGTTGGCCCCTCCGCAGGCGCGCCCCCTGCCCTCGCCCTCCTCCCCTTCTGCGGGAGCCTGGGTCGTAAAAGCCCGAGACAGGTGATGCCAAATGCTGCTGGTCTAGGGACAAAATACGTGTTGATAGCCATTGATGTAGAACTGCTCAATATTAATATTTGGTAATGTTTCCTCTTTTTAAGTTAAATTACGAAGATATCACATTGGACTTTTCTCTTCCCAGTCTCATTGTATTTGATGCCAAATGTCTGGGATATTTGCAGTTTTTTGCTACTACAAACAATCCACAATGAACATATCTGTATAGGACTCTTTGTACATGTGTGAGAGCTTTGGGGCTTCCCGGTGTTGCTAGTGGTAAAGAACCCACCGCCAATGCAGGGGACACAAAGAGACCTGGGTTTGATATCTGGGTTGGGAAGATCCCCTGGAGGAGGGCATGGCAACCCACTCCAGCACTCTTGCCTGGAGAATCCCATGGACAGAGGAGCCTGGCGGGCTACAGTCCATGGGGTTGCAGAGAGTCAGACACGACTGAGCGACACAGTTTGCACACACACAGGTGAGAGTTTCTTTGATGAAATCTTTAAAGGATTCTAGAATTTTTACCTTTATCATCAGTGCAGAAAAGCTCTGTTAACCTCACATCCTAACCAGAACCTAGTATGATGAGGCTTTTTAATCTTTGTCTATCTGTTGGTAAAAATGTATCTCATTATTGCTTTAATTTGTATTTCCCTGATTACTATAGAGAATGAACACTTTTTAATTATTATTGGCTACCTTAGTTTTCTTTTTCTGTGTTGCCAATGTGTATCTTTGCCAATTTTGACCTTTTCATTGTTGTTTTGAATTGTCTGGCTTTTTGAGAATCAAAGTTTCTTATTTCTTTAAATGGCTGGTAAGACTGACTTTACTTGGTTGTGATCCATTTTATCCAACTGTTATGCACAAGTCCTACTATACCTATTTCTTTCAAGAGTATGTTTATGGATCTTCCAGGGTTGGGAGACAAGACAAGAAAGATTACAGGAGTGGATGCTTTTACTCTTGCAGCCTGGGTGGCCAAGAAGAGGCAGTCAGGGTGAAGAGAAACTTTTAGGAAGTTGCAAGATGTAAACAGCAGTGCCCTGAAGATAACTGGCATCAGAAATACATTATCAATGGCCAGTGGCTCTAATATAGTTAATAAACCCATTCCTGGTCAAAAAAAAGGAAAACTTATAATGCCAAAAAGTTTGCCATTTAAAAAAAGGAGAAGGAAGGGTCTGCAATGTAATGGGTACTTTCTCTGTTAATCCTTCTAATCTTTGTCACAACACTTTTGGGTCAATATGATTACTCTTATTTCATTGCAAGAGCAGCTGATATTCAGAAAAGTAAACCAGGTAGTGCAAGAATGTGGAGACCCCCATGCTTCTCCAGGTATAACCCTGTAAGCTATGATCTTTCCACTACTCCCCTGCAGGGGAGAGTGGGCCAGAACTAATATAAAATACAGCTTCCTAAGTACTAGGACTCAAACGAGACAAATCCTGAAGACCACCAGTTTCCCAGTATATCCAGGACTGTTCTCAGACCCCATACATATGCTTATCTTGTTAATGCATGCTTTCCTCAAAGGGAATGGAACAGTTTTAAAACGAAACAAAACCAAGTCCAAAGTGGCTGCTTAAAGTTCTGTTTTCTTAGACTCCTGATTATAAATTATGTTTACTGCCAAGAACTACTTACATAACATAGAAGTCCTATGTTTCAGGGGGAACTAGATAATAAGCAATTTCAAAAATAAGCAGATTATTCAAGAAAAAGCAGAATAAGCCTATGGTGATAAAAGTCAGAACTGGGTAGCCCATGGCTCTTGGGCATTGACAATGGACAATGGTCATTAAAGTGTTCACTATCTTGATTGGGGTGTTACTTACACAGATGTATAAACATTTGTCAAACCTCATCAAATTGTATAATACACATAATTTACTGTATGTAAACTTTACCTTCTGAACTGAAACTTTACCTTAGTTTTTAAAAGTAATCTGGTGATTGCTTATGATGTTGTAAGATGGCGGTCCATGTGCTGAGCTCCCAGCTGCCCTGGTCACGGAGGGACGCACTGAGGTCCTGACCGTGTGCTCCCGGATGGCACCAGAACACATCCACCTTTCGGGGTCAGTAGCTGTCCCACCCTGGGAACATCCAGTGGGAGTGGTGCCAACCTGAGATTGGATCCCTTCCAGACAAGGGATGCTGGGCATAATTCTTGACCCGAGTATTTATTCTTATTCCTTTGCACCAAAAAAAAAAAAAAAAACCAAAAACTCTTCCCTGCCAAAAGTCAAACTCTGCTACACCAGTTTTTAAGTGATGAGGTGAAGGTCTGAAACCTAGAACCACAGGGACTTGCCACCTTCTTATTAGACCTCTCTACCCCAGGGATACAGAGATTCAGGTCTGAGACAGAGCAGCACACAGCTGCTGTGAGCGAACTGTCTCCTCCTCTGCCCTTTACAAACTGCAGAGACACAAAGGTTACATAGCAGAAAAGAGCCTGCTGTCCTTCTCATGACAGGCAACGCTCAGCCCTTACTGTTTTTATTTAATTTTCCATTCGTCCATTTGTCTGCCCTTGCATCACTGCACAAGGAGGACAAGGACATTGTCTGACCCTCCGTTTGGTGACAAGCTCTGCGGTGGGCACTGTCACACTCCCTGTCTCACTACGACCCCCGTCAAACCTTCCACTATTTGCACCTCCCGCTGAAGCTTCACAGACCAGTCACCTTAAGCACAGAGGGGTGAAGAGAGGTTCTTCAGCAATCACTGACCTTAAGCCGGCCCTCAAGACCGAGTTGTTTTTACTACAGTTGTAACTCTCTCCTTTGAACTCTATCTTGCTTGGCTAATTTGGAGCAAGTGCAAAATAACAATAAAAAATTTGTGTACTCAATATATGTTGTTCAAATTATACTTGCACTTTGTATCAGAATAATCCTATCACTGTCTAAGCCCACCTTTACACATGTCATTGCCGAAAATGACTTCAGAGCCTGGGCTCTATTGACCAACTAAGATTTATTTTCAGGGAGAGGTCCTGCGTTCTGCCAGGTGCTGCCTTGCAAAAGCACAGGCTTCACCCGGACAGTTGCTGTTGGGTTTGGATTCCATCAAACCAGGATGGAGTCTGTTCTGGCACTGCCTACACTTACAAAAGGTCCGTGCTCTGCAGCCTGGCTGATGCTGTTCTAGTAAAGCTCTCTGATAATTACAGGGTGAAGGGGTGTGCCCATAATGCGCACCCAATACACACAGAACAGAAGTAACACAGCAAAAGCAGCAAAACGCAAGTTTCATGCATCAGGACACTGAACAGGCTGAACCTCACTCACAAATCAAAGCTGGTATCACAGGGTTGAGAGAGCACCTTAATGGGAGCTGAACTAAGTGTTTAGATCAGTGTTCTTGTTTCTACTAGCCCATCGAACTGCATCACAGCCAGTTAGATATTCACATCATAGAAGCTAGATATTCACAACATTTAACTGAAGAGATCCAGGGGGAAAATCTGTGTGTGTTTATCATTTTTTTTTTTTTTACATTTAACAAATCCTTCATATAGAGAATATAATTTATAGTATTTTATCTCTAAGTGTTTTTTCCTCCAAGATGGAAGATGAGCCTTAAAAGATAACCTACAGGAAAGCTCAGATGCAGAGAGACACCAGTCTCGCCAGCAGAACTCGGAGCAGTAGGCATTACCAGCACAGAGGCGTGCCCGCCTCCACACAGCTGTGCACTAATGCACCGAGTAATTAACTGGGAATCACTGTTGGCAACTCTGGATTTTATCATTCTATTATTCCTGTCCGTAATTTTGCATTTTCCAAAACTAAAATAGTACGAGAGTTGGTTGGTAGCTTTTCAGGTACAATCATGAATAAAGATGAACAAGGTAACTATTTCATGGTGAGAAGAATGCAGCCTTAGAATAAGATGACCTGGGTCTGAATTCCAGCCCTCCCACTTTACAGATATGAAATATTGGGACATTTTCTTAACTTGACCCAGTCCTTAATTCTGCATCTGAGATGGGGATGATGATGTCAGTATAAAACACTTATTTCTGATCTCTAAAGGTTGGCAGGAAGATCCAAGTACTACTGCTATTAACCACATAGCCTTGATTAAATTTCGACTTGAGACCCCTTTTATTTGTTTTAGTTTCTAGGCTCTAAAATGGCAAAGATACATTTTTAAAAAAAAATTTTTAAAGTAGATTTCAGGTAAACTAGGTTACTGCACACCAGGCATGCAGTTTAAATGTCACCCTTTCATCTCCTTGGTAAGCATTCTTGTCTCACCTCGCTCTCATGGAGTCTACAGTCTAGGGAGGGCAAACACAGAAACCAGTAAGCTGATACATAGTATGCCTAATGGTGACTAGCAAAGATGGAAATAACGGTTGATAGTCAATAAAAAAGGGGCTTTCCAGGCAGCTCAGCAGATAAAGAAATCTGCCTGTCAATGCAGGAGACACTGGTTCAATCCCTGGATTGGGAAAATCCCCTGGAGAAGGAAATGGCAAGTCACTCCAGTATTCTCGCCTAGGAAATCCCATGGACAGAGGAGCCTGGCTGACTACAGTCCATGGGGTGGCAAAGAGTCGGACACGGCTGAGCATAACACAGCACAGCAGCACTCAATACGGACGGCCGAAGAACTTCATACTGAGACGTCATCTGAGTGAAAACCTGGAGGACTGCAGTACTCCAGTGGTGGCCTCTCACAGCAGGGCATGTGGGTTCGATTCAGGCTGGGGAACTAAGATTCTGTGTGCCATGGGGCAACTAGGCCTATGTGCCGCCACTACTGAGCCTGCGTGACCCAACAAAAGATCCCACCTGATGCAAGTAAGGCCCAATACAGCAAAAATAAATAAATGAATATTTTAAAACAAACCAAAAAAGCCTGATGGAGATGAGATGGTGAGCCATGTGGAGAACTAGGTGAAGGGACTTCAGACAAGGAAACAGCAAGTGCAGAGGGCCTGGGGATGGAGCTTACCTGACTTGTTGAGAAAACAGCTGTGCTAGAGAGGACTGGCAGGGAGAGAGAACAGGTGAGATCAGACGGGCTTCAGGGGCTGGATCATGCGGGACCTTTCTTAGACAGTGAAGGGGAAAACCATTGCAAGGTTTAAAGCAGGGGAGAGATGAGATCTAACAAGTTTTATAAAGTGCATTTTAGACTGGATTACAGGAAGTCCAAGGCTGGAAGTACGGGCATCAGCTGGGGTGGGAAAGGCTGCTGTAATTCAGGTGCTCCATGCCGATGCGCCAGTGAGGCAGACGTGCAGGTGGAGAGCACTGACTGAAGGGGCCATCGAGGGTTTGCCTGATGCGCTGGATATACACTGGGGGGTGGGGGGATGAATTTCACCTGATTATAGCCTGTAAGGAATATAGCTTGAATGACTGGGATGACAGATAAGTTAACTGTGATGGGGCTGGGTACAGAGCAGGTTGAGAGGGAAGGAAGATCAGGGGGGGTGTTTTAGACATGTTACAGGGTAAGGCGAGAACTGCGAGTTCTCATCGCTAGCTCTCGCCTCATGGATGTCTTGTGGCCCTGCACAGAGTGGTTTCCGTAGAGTGTTGAGGCTGAAGGCTGGTGCATTATGCTCCAGCGAGAGGGAGGAATGGAAACAGCAAACAGGGATAACTCTTTCCAAGAGTTTAGCTCTTGTGGTCATCAGGGAAATGGTGGTCTCTGCAAGGAGATGTGCAATCCAATGAGCATTTGCTTTTGTTTTTAAGATGGGAGAAATAATAGCATGTTTGTATGGAAAGGAGTACGTCAAGGCTGTATATTGTCACTCTGCTTATCTAACTTACATGCAGAATACATCATGAGAAATGTTGGACTGGATGAAGCACAAGCTGGAATCAAGACTGCTGTGAGAAATATCAATAACCTCAGATATGCAGATGACACCACCCTTATGGCAGAAAGTGAAGAACTAAAGAGCTTCTTGATGAAAGTGAAAGAGGAGAGTGAAAAAGTTGGCTTAAAACTCGACATTCAGAAAACTAAGATCATGGCATCTGGTCCCATCACTTCATGGCAAATAGATGGGGAAATAGTGGAAACAGTGACAGACTTTATTTTGGGGGGCTCCAAAATCACTGCAGAGGGTGACAGCAGCCATGATATTATAACACACTTACTCCTTGGAAGAAAAGTTATGACCAACCTGGACAGCATATTAAAAAGCAGAGACTACTTTACCAACAAAGGTCCGTCGAGTCAAAGCTATGGTTTTTCCAGGAGTCATGTATGGATGTGGGAGTTGGACTATAAGGAAAACTGAGCACCGAAGAATTGATGCGTTTGAACTGTGGTGTTGGAGAAGACTGTTGGGAGTCCCTTGGACTGCAAGGAGATCCAACCAGTCCATCCTTAAGGAAATCAGTCCTGAATATTCATTGGAAGGACTGATGCTGAAGCTGAAACACCAATACTTTGGCCACCTGATGCAAAGAACAGACTCACTGGAAAAGACTGAAGGCGGGAGAGAAGGGGAAGACAGAGGATGAGATGGCTGGATGGCCATCACCAACTCGATGGACATGAGTCTGAGTAAGCTCCGGGATTTGGCGATGGACAGGGAAGCCTGGCATACTGCAGTCCATGGGGTCACAGAGTCAGACAGGACCGAATGACTGAACTGAACTGATGCTGACAAACCAATTTGGTGGAGGAGGCGCCTTGGTGATTCTGGACACAGTGGGAGGAGCTGCTGGGCTGTCTCTGAGCAGATGAGATGGATGAGAGAGCACAAGTGCCAGGCTGACCTTTGCTACTTCACAAACAGTTAAAGTCAAAGGGGAATCAGAGGGGACTTCCCTGATGGGCCAGTGGTCGGACTCTGAGCTTCCAATGCAAGGGATAGGGTCTGTCCTTGGTTCAGGAACTACAATCCCACATGCTACTTGGCCAAAAAAAATTTTTAATTAAAAAAAATAGAAAAACCCCCAAAACCCTAAACAATTTTTTACTTAAAAAAGAAAAAAAAAGGGGAGGGGAGAGGCAGGAATCTAGAGAGTATGAAGTCAGATACAGGAGTGGGGAAGAAAGACGGGGAAGTGCTCTGTGGAAGGACGCCTCTAATTGCTTTGTTTGTCACTGAAATAGTAAGCAAGACCACCAGCTCAAAGTGGGGACGGGGACACAGCACTGAGATCTGCGGAGAGAGGAGAAAATAACAGACAGTGAGGCAACACATCCACCCACTGCCCCCCAAAGGGCCAACTGTTTTCATCCCCACAAACCCATTCTCTCTTTTGCATGTTCTATTTTAGGAAATATCACAATTCTCCCTCATTACATCTACCTAAAAAACCCAGAAAGTATTCTACATTCTTTCTTCCACTCAACCCTCCATCAAATCAACCCCTCACCCCTACAAACAGAGGTGTAACTAACAAGTCCACTTCTAGTCTTGATTCTGTAAACTCCTCCTTACCAACCGCCCTGCTTCCAGACAGAACCTTCTCGGCGTATGAACACATATGGAAATCAAAATCTATCAAGCATCAAATTATGTGGCTCTGGGTTACAGTATAAACAAAGGAAACTGTTCATCCTTAATGCTGTGGCCACACAGATCTTTAAATGATAGCAAATGCTTCCTGGCTTAAAAAATAAAATAAAACCCAGCACCTCGTTTGCATGGCAATCTAAGGACTCTGTGACCTTGCCAGGACCTGCCTGTATGGCCTCATCTCCAGTTTATACTCAAGCAAACACTCTGCTGAAGTACTGGACACATTGCTTCCACTCGTGATCCATGAGGGAGGAAGAAAATATGGTGCAGAAAGATAACAGATAATAAAGACACACCAGTGGGTATTTTCCCATGGGTATTAAGAAGCCAAGGACTTAAGCTACACGCAAACAGTGATCTCACGGAGACTCGCATTGGTGACATAATGTTTTAAGACTTTTAATACCTCAATCATTTGCCATAGCTCAAACAGCAGGCATCTCCCTCTTGTCTCCTCAACCTTCTTCTATGGAGAAGGGAATTGCAACCCACTCCAGTATTCTCGCCTAGAGAATTCCAGGCACAGAAGAGCCTGGCCCACTATGGCCCACGGGGTTGCAAAGAGTCGGACATGACTGAAGTGACTTAGCACGCGTGCATGCTTCCTCTTCTGTGTCTACGTTCTCTATGACTCAAGCCAGTCTGGAAGAGCACATATGCCAACTTGCCACATTTTTGAAAACTCTTATCTGTGTTGCCTCTGGTAGATATTATTTTTTTAGTACATAAAAGGCTGAAAAACAATAATTTTTAAGATTTTTTTTTTTTTTTACTGAAGTATAGGTAACTTATGTTTCAGGAGTACCGCAAACTGATTTACTTATATACAAATATATTCTTTTTCAGATTCTTTTGCATTATAGATTATTAGAAGATACTGAATATAGCTTCCTGTGCTACATAGTAGGTCCTTGTTGTTTAAGATTATTTTATTTTCTAAAAATATTTTTTCTTATTTATTTGCTGAATCGGGTCTTAGTTGTTCTCAGGTGAGAACTTCTGTTGTGGCACAAGGATGCTCTCATTGTGGTGCACAGCTCAGTAGCTGCGGTGCACAATCTTAGCTGCTCCACAGCAGGTGGGATCTTGTTCCCTGGCCAGGGATTGAACCTGCGTCCCCTGCATTCCAAGGTGAATTCTTAACTGCTGGACCACCAGGGAAGTCCCTAAGATACTATTTTAATTAACAAGTAGAGTTCCTCCTTTATCATCTGGCCAGTTTTAAGGAAAGAAACTAAAGCCTCAAAATACACTTGGTACATTTGGTGGTTTCACAGTATGTCCACCCACCCTTTGACATTCCTCTCTTCAAGAGCTACAGCCTCACGGCCCTCCTCCTGAGTCTGGATCTGATGCCTGGCTTCTTTCCTTTTCTTTTTTAATATTTATTTATTTGGCTACCTCACGTCTTAGCTGCAGAACAGGTGAGCTCTGGTTGCAGCAGGCAAACTCTTAGTTGAGGCATGTGGGATCTAGTTCCTTGACCAAGGATCGAACCCAGACCTTCTGCACTAGGGGTGTGGAGCCTTAGCCCCTGGACCCCCAGGGAAGTCCCTGACACCTGCCTTCTAGTGACTAGTTACTATGAGGCAAAAGTGAGCAGCTCTGGGGACCTGATCATCCAAGGCGCTGCTGATTTCTCTGTGCTCACTCTCTGCCACGTGCTGAGGACAGGGCGTGATATGGGAGGGTCTCCTGCCAGGGCGAGCGAGCCCTCTGGGAAGCGCACGCTCACGCGCGAGGCAGGTGTCCCTGCAGCATCCTGAGTGCAGCCGCGGGCAGGGAGCCGGGGCCGGAGCCACCCAGATGGCTAGGCTGCTCTGGCATTCCTGAACCACGGAAACAGATAACAGAGGCTGCTGTTCAAAATAAGCTTAGAGATCATTAATGTCACCCTCATGATCACCAACTAATTAGTAATAATCAAATGGATCTGGAATTCTAAATCCAGACCATTTTCACTTTACTTCACCAAGTGATGCCAAAAAAAAAAAAAAAAAAAACCCACACAAAGATGATTATGATTCAAAAAATTTTAAATATCATCTCTTACACTTTAATTTGAACTCTGCATATAATATTACTTTCCACTCTGTGGTAGAAGAGAAATAAGTAGGAACTTTTCGATGTGGATTTAATAAGAAGGAATATAAAATACATAGTTTATAAAGCATTTTACCTATATAATCTTAGCTTTTAGATGGGTACAGGTATTCATATATATATATCTACTGATAGCAGCCATGTCACTGACAACTATCTTAACTCTTTAAGAATGTATACAAATTAATAATGCATGAAAGTTATTTAATAATAAAAATCCATCCCAAGGCCTAATTATGTGGCTCTGGGTCAGATGTTATACAAAGAAATTACGAATATCTGCAACTGGTTCCCGGAGAAGGCAATGGCACCCCACTCCAGTACTCTTGGCTGGAAAATCCCATGGGCGGAGGAGCCCGGTGGGCTGCAGTCCATGGGGTCGCTAAGAGTTGGATATGACTGAGCAACTTCACTTTCACTTTTCACTTTCATGCATTGGAGAAGGAAATGGCAACCCACTCCCGTGTTCTTGCCTAGAGAATCCCAGGGACGGGGGAGCCTGGTGGGCTGCCCTCTATGGGGTCGCACACAGTCGGACACGACTGAAGCGACTCAGCAGCAGCTGCTGGTTCCAGACCTCTACTAGTCATACTTCAGGATCTATAGAAAACATCTCAAAATTAAACTTATAAATGCTCTATCAAACTTAAAATGAAGTGCGAGAATGATTATTCTAAAAGTACAATGAAGATAAACCTCATATTGAATAAAACACAGCATTTGCTCTGAACCAAATTTTCTGAGCATCCACAATAAAATTTGTGTAAATATAGCCTACCATTAACGTAATATTCAGTCTCAAGGGTTTATTCACTTTTCTCCTGGATCAGCAGTGTGGCCTCAGGGATCAAACCTATTAGTACTATATTGTTCCTCTGATACTCTTAAGAAATGTTTTTTCCTGAGGAAAATAGTTACCATCTTCTTTGTAAAATATACTTGTTTATTATGCAAAGGGCAATGTGGAAAAGGAAAAGAAAAGACCATCAACATCAAGATATCAAGTCTGGAACCATCGGAAACTTTTCAGAGTATTTCTGTTTTGTTTCTAAAACAAAGCTATGAAAATGTCACAGGGGAATAAATGCAATGGACATTTTATAAATTAAAAATATATATATAACCGGCCAATTCTTTAGGACTAGAATAGATCTAGACCCGCTGCCCGTCTACAATTACACTCTCCTTATTCGTGTAGCTGTTTTCATCTAGGCCGATTTGGAATTGTAGGATGATGTATAAAGCTCTAACATTTATTTTTCGAAGCTTACGTGTCCAGTTTAAGAAAAGCTCAGTTGGTAGTGCAAGCAGGATGTCATAGGCAAGTATTTAGCCTGCCTCCACCATCTCCCAGCTTCCTCTCTCAAGGCTGTGGGATCAACACTGCAGGGATCTGCTGTATGAAACCACAGCTTTCATCCTTCCTCTGTGATTTCTCCGGCTCTTAAAATCCAGACTTTCAACTTATGTACTGACTAACGAACTTATTTAACATTTGTTCTGTTACCTTGTATTTAATTTTGATACAAAATCTTCTCAATGAAACTGAAAAGAAAAATTTTTAAAGTATCTTCCTTGCTTCATTAAAAAAAAAACAAAACCTCATTGCCTAGACCAGTGCTTTACATATTACAATGATTCAACAACTACTTTTAAGATTAGATGATTTAGGAGGGGATGACCGGCCCCATCACTTCATGGCAAACAGTTCGGGAAACAGTGGAAACAGTGGCAAACTTTGTTTTTTGGGCTCCAAAATCACTGCAGATGGTGACTGCAGCCATGAAATTAAAAGACGATTACTTCTTGGAAGGAAAGTTATGACCAACCTAGACAGCATATTAAAAAGCACAGACATTACTTTACCAACAAAGGTCCATCTAGTCAAAGCTATGGTTTTTCCAGTAATCACGTATGGATGTGAGAGTTGGACTATAAAGAAAGCTGAACACCGAAGAACTGATGCTTTTGAACTGGGTGTTGGAGAAGACTCTAGAGAGTCCCGTGGACTCCAAGGAGATCCAACCAGTCCATCCTAAAGGAAATCAGTCCTGAATATTCATTGGAAGGACTGATGCTGAAGCTGAAACTCCAATACTTTGGCCACCTGATGCAAAGACCTGACTCATATGAAAAGTGCCTGATGCTGGGAAAGATTGAAGGCAGGAGGATAAGAGGACAACAGAAGATGAGATGGTTGGATGGCATCACCAACTCAACGGACATAAGTTTGAGTAAACTCTGGGAATTGGTGATGGACAGGGAGGCCTGGCGTGCTGCAGTCCATGGGGTCGCAAAGAGTCAGACACGACTGAGCAACTGAACTGAACTGAGAAAATTTTTAAATGAGCAGATCAAGTCATGTAGCCTAAGTTTTGGAAAACATTTACTTTTTTATACTGCACTTAGATTCACACATTTGATTCCATTAATGCTTTACTTTATGATTTTCGGCATGCAACAAATCTCTCTGACTCATCAAAATATTTATATTATAAATATCATAAAATTAGCTGATATGTTTTGAAGTTTTTCAGGTTTCTTTTAAAAGAAGATATAAAGTTAGATAGCTAGCTAAAAATGCTCCTTTATCACACTGCAAACAAAAAAATCCTTACCATAAATACTTTATTATGGCTATTACATTTGCCCTGAAGAATTATGTCATCAAGTACGATAAGATAAACTCAAGATGATAAAAACAGAGGAGAATAAAAGCTCTGATTCTAAATTAGATTTCTACTTAATAACCAGAGTCGACATTCAACCAAGAGAAAACAGGTGTCAGCCTAACCTGACATTATTGGATATAATCTCCACCTCAGATCAATATGAACATTTTCTAGAACTTGCATTATTTCACAGTGTCCTGGCTTCTACCTCACTGATGCAGCCATTATAAAACAAAGCACTCATCTCCACACACCATAACAAGCAATACTTCAAGAGAGGGTAGTATTTCAGGAATAGATCAGCTGAGCTACAGAGAAAGAGCTGAGTTTCCCTGCTGCTGCTGCTAAGTCGCTTCAGTCATGCCTGACTCTGTGCGACCCATAGACAGCAGCCCACCAGGCTCCCCTGTCCACAGGGCTCACCAGGCAAGAATACTGGAGTGGGTTGTCACTTCCTCCTCCTGAGTTTCCCTACGCTTCTTTACTAAACATAGAAGAACCATCTAGTTATAGTAATAACTAATGCACGTGACAAAAATTTAAAAATGGATCCAAGTGCCCAGGTCTGAAAAATCCAGTGTTAAGCCTAAAAGAAATTTAACAGCAGCTCTAAAACTTCACACACTTGCTGCAAATGTTTTCATGAGGCTTCCTGACTCACCCAGATTCACATGAACCATGCTCCTGTGGCTCATATCCCTGGAAAACATTTCTTCATGTTTACTGGCTGTATCACTCTGAACACATTATAAAGGGCAGACTCTGACCCCTCTTCCTCCCCACCCCCACCTGCTCCCTTTCTTCTTTTTTTTTCCAACTTAAAAAAAGTCTGCCGGCAGAGCGGTTTCAACACAACTCTGAAGAGCCACCAGAATATAGCCAGTTCTCCTTGTCTCCACCTTCAAGCCCTGCTTCTCCGTGCTCACATCAGGGAACGTCCCTCCCCCAAATCAAAAGTAATCTAAACATTTACTGCAGCAGCTCAAGAAAACAATGAGGCGGAAGAAAGAGACTGCAGTCGTCGTCCACAGTGGAATTCTAAAAAACCCTCTCGCCTAGGTTTCAATTTCAGATTCGCCAAGTTTTAGTTATGTGACTTTGGCCAAGTTCCCTAAATGTCCTGTATCTCAGTTTCATCTTCTGTACGTGGGAATAAAATAATGACCACTTCCTCTGGTTGTGACAAAGATTTAAAAGAATTAACAGGCATCGAGTCCTCTGAACAGTTTCCACAGGATAAGCAGTTATTTCCCAAGTCCTACCCACGTTGTTCCTCAAACCATTTTATTATACAGCCTAGACTGGCTCTTTTCTCTCCCTTGACCCCTTTACTTTTTGTCTTCATTCATTTTCTCTAGCCAATAGTTCTGTGACCTTTCCCAAATAAATTAGTTTAGCTTCGTCTAGCATTTCCAGTCTGCTCCCTACCACCACCACCCTTTGCCCATTAACCCCACTGTCTTAGAAGGGAGTATACAGAGAGGGTAAGGCTGTAAACATCTATCCTCTATGACTTAAAAAAAATTCTATCACAGAAGTTTTAGGAATATCTATGATCTTGACTTTCAAAAAGGCATCGCACTATGATACTTACAATTGTAACACTAATGAAAAGAACTCCTGAAAATGTGTAATTACTTGAAAGATTTCACAAGAAGAGAGGCAGATGAAGTGATTACATATTTTACTGAATCTTAAAAATCTTCCTGAATATTCTGGACTATGTTGTAGTTCAGACTCTAGTATTCAGTATTCAACTGCTCCTTTCAATCAGCTCTCCAGAGCCGGTACCTTAAGAAACGGGGGTCACTGAAAGGTGCCAAGGCATTTAATAAAGAATCAATAATCATATTTCATCTTTGGTTCCTTGGTAATTAGGTGGAGTCAGTGTCCGCTTACTCAATACAACTGCACTAACACAAAGGGAAGAAACCAAATTTACTTTTCCTCATTTATGAGCAAAAACAATGAAAAGTATCTTTCTTTGAAGCTTAAGGTTTGTTAGAGGGTGAACAGACCAGTCAGGGACTGTGCTGGCCGTCATCTGATCCCAGCTGCCTGGTTATTATGTGACTGATGACCTCTTCATCCTTTTTTTCTCATGAAAGTTCCATGTCTCCTCTAAACAAATGACAGCTGACATTTATTGATCACTTCCCGTGTGCCAGGAATTATGTCAAGCCCTTTGCGTGAACAAATACATTTAATCTTTACAACAACCCTGTCCTTTTACCAACGTCCTTTTACAACCCTCATTCAGCAGATGAGGAAACTGAAGAGCCAAGGGATTAACCAATTCCATCCTGGTTTCTCATCAAGTAAGTGTTGGAGACTGGATTCAAGCCCAGAGCAAGCATAACAAGTACTGCCCAAAGCCCTACTGGGGCTCTCCCATTGTGATTTAAAAAGCTTCGTGGGAGAAAGAGCAGTTTTCTATTGTATGTACACAAGAGCAAACATTGCCCCCAGTTTGTTTATGTAGCTATAAATCCAAAGATAATTGTGGAATCCATACAGTTCATCTTCTTAGTGTTCTTGGTCAGCTAAATGACTTTTTATACCACAACCAAGCTGAGAGTATGACTGTTTTTCCTGACTGGTTCTCTTCTTTCCTTTTTTTCTGAAGAAATAATTCTCACAGGAAATAATTTCAAACCCAGCAGTGTGAGCGTGGGAGGAGAGGACAAAGAACGGGGAGGGTCAGCAAGATGTTTAAAAAGCTGTGTTTGGAAACCTTCCCATCAGTAAAGTTACTAAGACGCCAGTGAAGTCACTGAAAATTTTTTATCTCATGAAATGTTCTGTGTGAATAAGCTTTTGTGAAAACCAG
Source organism: Capricornis sumatraensis (assembly GCF_032405125.1). Lineage (NCBI taxonomy): Eukaryota > Metazoa > Chordata > Mammalia > Artiodactyla > Bovidae > Capricornis > Capricornis sumatraensis. Next base: position 8,654,989 of record NC_091075.1, on the reverse strand, counting down.
TGAAGAGCTCAGTCTTCTCATCAAATCATCGCAGGGTAAAATGGAGACAGCAGGGGAGGAAGAAGAGGCCTGGAGGCAGGCAATGCTGAGAATGCCGAACAATGCAGCAGAAATCTTAGGCGGGGCTCTGGAGAGTCGCAATCTGGGGACCTGTGGCTGAGCCCACTTTACTCAGGTCTGTAAGTGAGCAGATGGCCCGTGACTGTGAGCGAGGTTATTTATTCATGCAATCAAATTTAAGCGCTAAAACTTTAAAAAATTGACACCAACACGTGTTGCCTAGGATGTGAAGCAACTAGAACTCTCATACACATCAACAGTAGAAAAGCATACGGCACAGTCACTTTGGAAAGGACTTTGGAAATTTCTGATAGAGTTCAACAAACACCCAACACACGACCTGGAAACACCCCTCGTATCTATTTACCCAAGAGAAGCGAAAATATGTCTACGAAAAGACCAGTATGCAAACATCAACAGAGTGTCTTCTCCTCAGAGACAAACACTGGAAACAACTCAAAAGCCTACCAACGGATGAACAGATAATCAAATTGTGGCACATCCACACCATGGAATAACCACTCAGCAGTAACAGAGGAACACACTACTTACACACGCAAGAGCAGGGATGAATCACAAGCATGACACTAAGCGAAAGAAGGCAGACGCGCAAGACTGCAAACGGCGTGACTCCACTTACGTGATGCATATGACATTCTAGAAAAGGCAAGATACCAGCGACAGAAAACGGGTCAGGGCTGCCGGCAGCTGGGGGTTGAGGGAGGAGAAGATCGACTACAGGGAGTGCAGCGAAGTGTCTGAGGGGACGGAAATGCTTTGCACCTTTTAAAAATTTTATTAGTGTTGTTATTAATTTGGCTGCACTGGGATCTTCAGCTGTAGCACATGGGATCTAGTTCCCTGACCAAGGATCGAACCGCAGCCCCCTGCACTGGGAGGGCAGTCTTAGGCACTGGACCACGAGGAAAGTCCCAGATGTTCTGTATCTTGATGACAGTGGTAGTTACAGGACTGTACATGCACCTCTTGAAAACTCATCAAACTATACACTTAAAATGAGTGAATGTGATTACCTAACTGGTACCTCAGCACAGCAGGAGCTTTTGTTACTGTTGTTTTAGTTTAAGCGCCCCACTCCAGTCCTCTTGCCTGGAAAATCCCATGGACGGAGGAGCCTGGCAGGCTACAGTCCATGAGGTCGCAAAGAGTCGGACTCGACTAAGCGACTTCACTTCCTCACTGGCAGTTACAAAGACAGAAACGTGTACCCAGAGGATGCTCTCTTGCAGAAAGGCAGTCTCCTCACCCTGGTGATTTTGTTGCATATTCTCATGGATTCCCTCAATCCTCAGTGTTCATGCAACTTAGAAAGAGATGTTTAACAAGAGCATGATTTGGGCTAAGTCTCTCGACCAGTACAAAGTTGTTTCTCAGGCCATGGTTTTAAAACATACTTATAAACTAAAAGCTGAACATCACCTTCTTAAGTGCACACAATTACATCCTTGGTTTATAATTAGGGCAGCCAGATAAAACATAGGATGCCCAGTCAAATTTAATTTTAGATGAATAACAAATAGTTATTTTAGTATAACTACGTACTCCAATATTGCATAAGATATGCTCTCTATTTCTTTTATCTTGCAATCCAATTAAAGAACACCATTGGTCCATGTATGGTCTTTTCATTTATTCATTCACAATTAATTAGCTAATTAATTATGTAATCTTATATATATGTTTTAGCTGCAGGTATTTTTAGTAATCATGGCTGTAACTACCTTAAGAAACCATGTAGCAACTCTAAGGCACTGAGAAGGTATTTAGAAGACTGAGAAATTGCTGACTTGGGAACCTGTTCACCCAGCTGTGACTACAGGCCGGGTGCACCAGCATCACCTCAGTGCTTGTGGGACAGACTCACTCAGGGCTCACCTAGACGACTGAACTCAGAACCTGCATTTTAAGATTCGACATGCACATTCCTGTTTTGGAAGCACGGAGTTAGAGCACTGTATTTTAGCATACGTAGCGGGGATCAAAGGGAAGCTGACTCGAAGTACAGAAACTCCTCAGGAGAATATTTGAAAAGTTCAAGCATGACTTCAAGATCTGAATCATGGTACAATACAGGTACCAGGAATGAAATTGAAAGAAAGAAACGGAAATGGGAAACACTCATAGAAAAAGAATCTGTGGAACTTGGTAAAAGACTGGATGGGCTGCCCAGGTGGCTCAGTGGTGAAGTACCCACCTGCCAGTGCAGGAGAGGAGATGCAGGTTCCACCCGTGGGTCAGGAAGGACCCACTCCAGTATTCTTGCCTGGAAAATCTGCAGACAAAGGAGCCTGGCAGGCTATAGTCCATGCGGTTGCAGGAGTCCCACAGGACTTAGTGACTGAACAACAACAACTGTGGTTTTGGTATTTCTAAATGCTCCGCTGGTGATTCCACTTGCAGCCAAGCTTAGGAACCACAAATAGGAGCTCTTTCAATCTATTTGTTTTCAGGAAGAGAGATGATTTTCAACCCTGGCTACACTTTAGAATTATTTGAGGAGCTTTAAAAATGTATCAGTATCTACACCCTGCCCTTAGAGATTCTGATTTAATTTGTAACTTTTTAGAAGTTCCACAGTTGTTTGTAATGGGCACGCAGGGCTGAGAACACTCAAGTGAAGCATTCAGTTTAAATGATCATTTATTAACTATTTTTTCAAATAAATGTAAAATGAAGAGAGAATTCAGTATGTACAGAATCCAAACCTTCTAATTAGGTGAAATATAAACCAACCTATTTTCATCTGCTTGTTATAATTTCACAATAAATTTTGCCTGGAGTTAGCTACAATATCCATTTTTTTCAAAACCTCATTTTGAGTAAAAAATAAAATCAGTTGATGACCACTGAGATTGGATAACCATTTATGAAACAAGCATTATTCAAAGGCTCAAAATATAATATGAAATAAATTGATTATAATCACAACCACAATTATATATCTTAGGATAGAGTAAGGTCTTCAGGAAACAGAGATTAAAAAATTATATGTCTAAAGTGTATTTCTAGGTAAAAGTAAATAATCAGGATACAATTCTATTACTGAAGTCTAAATAAAACACATGAAGCAGAACACTTAGGCACTTTCCAGTTAACTGCACTAAAGCATTATTTCAGAAGTATGAAAAGTAAAAAAAAAATTTCAAAAAGAAAAATGCTTCCAAATGACCTTTGATAGAATGGAAAACTGGCTTACCTCTTCCCTATGATTCTTAATTGGCATACAAAGAATACTTTGTGTCCTGTAGCCTGTAATTTGGTCAACTTCGGCATTGAATCGAGGATCCTAGTAAGGAAGATGAAATTCAATTTAGTGACTGACTTGTTCAATGACTGATGTCATTTTTCTGATTTATAGAATTAGAGAAATCTAACCTTTGACTTACCTTGTTGCTCTGAATGTTAAATTTTATCACTGTAAAAGGTATCAAATCATGTAAGTACATATAATCTCTGACAAAGATAAGTTTAAAGTTTTTTAAGGAAGCTAGTGTTCACGAATAAATACAGATGCAAACAAATGTTAAAAAATAAAGAAAATTCAAAAAAGTAACCAATTTAGATAGTTTCACTTGAACTCCAGAAAGAGTGACAACTCTCCTCTTCTGTAATAAAAATTGCCTATTCCCATCTCATTGATTCTTCTGAAAAAGAAAAGCATCTCTGGTCTGAAGTTTTTTCCCATAAAACCCACCACCTCCAAAATGACCTTTGCAATACTGATGTTACTTCCCTTGTAACGACTGACCTTGTTCTGTGAATAGAGGAGCATGATGGGCTATAGTACATGGGGCCACAAAGAGCTGGACAAGACTGAGCGTAACACGACAGCAACAAACGACTGTTTATCTATTACCTCAGTATTCTGTATTTCTATCTCAGATGTAAGAATTAAAATCTTTTTTTATTTAATACAAGTGCATGGCCTTCATCAAACTATAAACAACTCCTTAATCTTCTGAATCTCTTTCCCCTTTCACAAAGTATGTCCTTGCACATCCAATAATCACAAAGGGCTTTTGAAATGTGTAAAAGTTCAAAATGTGGGTTAAAGAAAAAAACAGGCAGGCTATTTTCCATTAAACCAGATTAAGAAGATTAAAGTTAGGCTGTAAACTCCATGAGGGGCCTTTATTGGTTCATTGCTGTATTCCCAAGATCAACTCAGGAACTCAAAACCATTTGTTAAATAAATGAAGCAATTCATTAATGACTGATACAACCGTTATCCAATGTGATCATTTTTAGCTTACTATAGCTTGAAACAAATCTTGTAGAGGTAGGAGGATAAACTCAGGGAATGGACAGATACTAGCATATGAGATACAATTAGAATGGAAGCAAACATACCAGAATATAAATATCTGAATGAATATTGTTCCCTTCAAAGCAACAGCCTTGGGAACTTACATACTCAACCTAATAATAGAATTATTGTTGTAAAAATTCTGCTTTTGGAATTCCCTTTGGAAAATATGGAGTAGTCACACTGGAAAAATCCTCATCTCTGAAGGTCATTTCTTTCTTTTTTTTTTTTTTTTTAATTAGTCTAATGTCACGCAAAGCCAAAGCTGTGAATGAAGTAAATGATTACACTAAATTCCATCAAACAAGGGTCAGAAATGAGGTCAATTTTCCCATTTAGAGGGCCGAACTTGGCCTTAAAGACAAACTTTCAAAAGAAAAGTTACAAAATGGTGGCAAATCAACATAAATATTTTATATTACAAATGAACACTATTGCATTTTAATTTTTCTGCAAACATGGTCAAAGTTGTATTGAAAAGACACAGAAAATCTTGCCTGAATGTTTCCAAAAAACAGTTTTAAATAACATGCTATATTGCAAGGTATCTAAAGAAAGCAGACAGGCTACTGATATGGATGAATTAAAAGAAGTTAAACATTATGAATTTATACAGGGAATTATTCCATAAGCTAATAATCAAAATGTGAATGGAAATGCATCCTCAGCAATTATTTTGTTAATGAATATCTGAATTACAAGACCAATTTATAAAGAAGAGGATTAAACCCAACTATCTAATCAAAGCAAGAGTTTGAAATGGATAGGACTTCCACAGATTTTTGTGTATACTGGAAGTTTAAAATAAACAGCAACCTTGGATTTCCCTCTTCTGTGAAAGAAGTAGGAGTAACGTCCGCCTCAAAATCACTTTAAGAGAATCTTGGCATCTCAAAGAATTTGCCTTTAACAATGCATCAGTGCAAGGGCTACAAACGCGGAGAACTTCTAACGCTTCTAGGCCCAGGAACCACGGAAAGAAAAATGGAGCACTACTGTTACTATTGTTATTTCTTTCACTGTGAATGAGAACATGACAGTGGGAAAAAAAACCACACACACAAAGCTTAAATATCCATCTCCTATAAAAAACAACTATTAGCAGACTTGTCCTCCTGCTGGAAAATATCTGACCAGATCAAATAACTGAGACAGCTAAACCGCACACCGTGCAGAGGAGAACGCAGATGGCTGCACTGCAGTAATCTCGCTCCTCCAGGCAGCGCTCCTCCCACCACGGAGAAGGCAGGTGGTCCCCAAAGCAGCCACGGTTCCAAATGGAGCTGAATTCGGGGCTTCTAAAGTGCTTTACAAATAACTGATGAAAGAAGAGAAGGGAAGGGCAAGAGAGAAAGGGAAAGATACACCCAACTGAAAGCAGAGTTCCAGAGAAGAGCAAGGAGAGACAGGAAGGCCTTCTTAACCGAACAATGCAAAGAAATAGCAGAAAACAACAGAATGGGAAAGACTAGAGAGCTCTTCAAAAAACTGGATATATCAAGAGAACATTTCATCCAAGGATGGACACGAGGGACAGAAATGGTATGGACCTAACAGAAGCTGAAGAGTTTAACAAGAGGTGGCAAGAATACACAGAACTGTACAGGAAAGGTCTTAATGACCCAGATAACCATGATGGTGTGATCACTCACCTAGAGCCAGACATCCTGGAGTGTGAAGTCAAGAGGGCCTTAGGAAGCATCACCATGAATAAAGCTAGTGGAGGTGAAGGAATTCCATCTGAGCGGTTTCAAATCGTAAAAGGTGATGCTGTTCAAGTGCCACACTCATGTCAGCAAATTTAGAAACCTCAGCAGTGGCCACAGGACTAGAAAACGTGTTTTCATTCCAATTCCAAAGAAAGGCAATGCTAAAGAATTTTCAAGGTCAGCTGAGTCGCTCAGTCCTATCTGACTCTTGCGACCCCATGGACTGCAGCACACCAAGCCTCCCTGTCCATTACCAATTCCCAGAGCTTACTCAAACTCATGTCCACTGAGTCAATGACACCATCCAACCATCTCATCCTCTGTCATCCCCTTCTCCTCCTGTCTTCAATCTTTCCCAGCATCAGCGTCTTTTCTAAGGACTCAGTTCTTTGCATCAGGTGGCCGAATATTGCAGCTTCAGCTTCAGCATCAGTCCTTCCAATGAATATCCAGGACTGATTTCCTTTAGGACCAACCAGTTTGATCTCCTTGCAGTCAAGGGACTCTCAAGAGTCTTCTCCAGCACCACAGTTCAAAAGCATCAGTTCTTTGGTGCTCAGCTTTCTTTATGGTCCAGCTCTCAATCTTTAAACTACCATACAGTTGTGCTTCCCTCATAGCTAGTCGGTAAAGAATATGCCTGCAATGCAGGCGACCTGGGTTTGATTCCTGGGTCGGGAAGATCCCTTTGAGAAGAAAATGGCAGTCCACTCCAGTATTCTTGCCTGGAAAATCCCATGAAAAGAGGAGCCTGGCAGGCTACAGTCCAAGGGGTCGAAAGAGTCAGACACGACTTAGCGACTAAACCACCACCACAGTTGTGCTCATTTCACATGCTGGCAGGGTTATGCTCAAAGTCCTTCAAGCTAGGTTTCAGCAGTACATGAACCAAAAATTACTTCCAAATGTACAAGCTGGGTTTAGAAAAGTCAAATGAACCAGAGATCAAATTGCCAATATTTCTTTGATCACAGAGAAAGGAAGCGAATTCCAGAAAGAAAAAAAACATTTGTTTGACTATGCTTCTTTGACTATGTTAAAGCCTTTGACTGTGTGGATTACAACAAACTGGAAGATTCTGAAAGAGATGGGAATACCAGACCACTTTACCTGTCTCCTGAGAAACCTGTATGCAGGTTAACAAACAACAGTTAGAACCAGACATGGAATAAATGACTGGTTCAAAACCGGGAAAGAAGTGTGACAAGGCTGTATATTGTCACCCTTAAATTGAATTAAATTAAATTGAATTGTAACAATTTAATAAAAATTGCTAAGTTTTATTTAACTTAAGGAGATCCAACCAGTCCATCCTAAAGGAGATCAGTCTTGAGTGTTCACTGGAAGGACTGATGTTGAAGCTGAAACTCCAATACTTCGGCCACCTCATGCAAAGAACTGACTCATTTGAAAAGACCCTCATGCTGGGAAAGACTGATGGCGGGAGGAGAAGGGGACAACAGAGGATGAGATGGTTGGATGGCATCACCGACTCAATGGACATGAGTTTGGGTAAACTCTAGGAGTTGGTGATGGACAGGGAAGCCTGGCGTGTTGTGGCCCATAGGGTCACAAAGAGTTGGACACGACTAAGTGATGAAATGTATGCAGAGTACATAATGCAAAATGCTGGGCTGGATTTTTGAATCATATGCTGGACTCAAGATTGCTGGGAGAAATATCAACAACCTCAGGAATGCAGATGATACCACTCTAATGGCAGAAAGTGAAGATGAACTAAAGAGCCTCTTGATGAGGCTGAGAGAGGAGAGTGAAAAAGCTGGCTTGAAACTCAACATTCAAAAAACTAAGATTATGGCATCCAATCCCACCACTTCACGGCAAATAGAAGGAAAAAGTAGAAGCAGCGACAGATTTTATTTTCTTGGGCTCCAAAATCACTGTGGACAGTAACTGCAGCCATGAAATTAAGACGCTTGCTCCTTGCAAGGAAACCTATGACAAACCTAGACAGTGTATTAAAAAGCAGAGACATCACTTTGCTGACAAATATCTGTCTAGTCAAAGCTATGGTTTTTCCAGTGGTCATGTACAGCTGTGAGAGTTGGACCAGAAAGAAGGCTGAGCACTGAAGAATTGATGCTTTATTACTCTGGTGCTGGAGAAGACTCTTGAGAATCCCTTGGACAGCAAGGAGATCAAACCAGTCAGTCCTGAAGGAAACCAATCCTGAATATTCACTAGAAGGATGAATGCTGAAGCTGGTGCTCCAACAGTCTGGGCACCTGATACAAAGTCTCTCACTGGAAAAGACCCTGATGCTGGGAAAGATTGAAGGCAGAAGGAGAAGGCGGCAGCAGAGGATGAGATGGTCAGACAACATCACAGACTCAGTGGACTGAATCTGAGCGAACTCCAGGATATAGTGAAGGACAGGGGACTCTGGCATGCTGCAGTTCATGCAGTCGCAAAGAGTCATACAAGACTTAGAGACTGAACACCAGCAATAACAAAAGGGCTGGGATGTGCGAGGCAAAGTACCTGATAAGACAGGCTGTGCTGTGGGTGGGGTAGGGCATAAAGGAGGAGCGGCAGAAGACAGTGGCTAGCCAGGTGGAACATGTACTTGGGAAGACTCTTAAGAGAACAAGCAAAAACTACCTGTTGAAAGCTGAAAGTGGAATAGTGCTACCAATTACAAAAATGTTTGAAGACACTGGGGTCCCACCCATCAGAGGTACCTTCCAGTAATTTCACTGCCTGCAAGAATAAAGGTCAGCCCTGTTTTAAAAGAAGATGATATAATCCAATGACTTTCAACAAACAGTCACAATGTCCAGCCTACAATAAACATAGTCACAACAAATGAAGAAATAGGAAACTGCAACCCATAGTGAAGAAAAAGAACAGTCAATAAAAAATGACCCCAGGATGATTCAGATATTGGAATTAACAACAAGAACTTCAAAGAAGCTATTATAAATGTACTTAAAAACTTAAAATATGGTAATAATGAACAGATGAGTATCTCTGCAAAGAAAGAAAAAAAAGTCTTTTTAAAAAGCCTGATGGAAATTCCAGAACTGAGAAGTACAAAGTCTAAAATGAAGAGTCCGCTGATCAACAGCAGATTGGATGAGTCAGTAGAAGGTGGATTGAGTCTGAAGGTAGACTGAGAAAGCACCTAAGCAAAAAGACAGAGGAAAAACAGAAACTATAAGAAGTTAACAGAGCCTCAGTGTTCTCTGGGACAACATTAAATGGTCTAACACATATACAAGTGGAGTGCAAAGAGAAGAAAATGGGGCTGAAAAAAAATATTTAAACACATGACCAAAAATTCCCTAAAGTCAGTGAAAACCTTAAACATATACCCATAGTGTGGAAATGATACATAACATGAAACATGTAAGAAATGAAGGCTGGCTGACTTCTCATAAGAAAAGTGAAAACCAGAAAAAAGTGGGAAAACAGTTTAAATATTGAAAGAAAACTACTGTTAACCGAGAAGTATCTTTGTAGTAAAGATATCTCTCAAAATGATGGTTTAAACAAAATCAGAGAATTTGTCACCATCAGACCAATACTAAAGAAATACTAATGAAAGTTCTTCAGCCTGAAGAAACAGATTCTACAGAAAGAAATAAAGAGCTTGGAACTTGGCCTGCGCACAAGCACAAATATATAAACAATAACGAAATGGACCCCAAAAGATACTGCTGGGATTTATGTCCACGAGTGTCCTGCTGACATTTCTCTCTAGGAGTTTTATGGTAACAGGTCTTACATTTAGGTCTTTAATTCATTTTGAGTTTATTTTTGTGTATGGTGTTGTAGAACGTTCTAATTTCATTCTTTCACACATAGCTGTCTATTTTCCCAGCACCACTTATTGAAGAGACTGTCTTTTGTCCAGTGTATTCCTGCGTCTTTTGTTGTAAAATGGAATATTACTCATTCATGAAAAAGAATGAAATAATGTCATTTGCACAACGTGGATGGATCTAAGATTATCAGACTAAATGAAGTAAGCCAGACAGAGAAAGGTAATTATGATACTGCTTATGTGTGGAAGCTTTAAAAAAACCAAAAAGACACAAATTAACTTATTTACAAAACAGAAATCGATCTATACACATAGAAAACAAACTTATGGTTATCAAAGGGGAAAATGGGGCAATAAATTAGGTGTTTGGGATTAACCAGCTGTATATAAAAAAGATAACCAATAAGGGCCTACTGTAAACCTGGAGAACTATATTCAATATTTTATAATAACCTAAAAGGAAAAAAATCTGAAATATATGTGTATGTGTACATATATATACACACACACACACACATAACTTTACCACTGTGCTATACATCTGAACATGCCACTGTAAATCAACTATACTTCAGTTAAAAAAAGAAGGAAGCCTGGTTCTTCATTTTTGGAGGAAGAAAACAAAAGGTACCTTGAGGTGTTAGATTGAAATCAGAGGTAAGAATTTATTGTTTATAATATAATGGGTAGCTAGCTATAGGAATAAATAAAATATTAGTATATGTTAGTCTGTGTATTTTTTTCTAGCTCTATCTGCTGAAAAACTAGTAGCAATGAGCATGCCTAGTGCCTAGATCTTGGTTTTAGAATACCATCCCTTCCACTGAGAGGAACCAGATTCCCTAGGTCTACGGCAAGGAAAGTGTTAGGTAAGTCTAGAACATCCTGCTAAGCAGTTAAAACTTTCAGCTCCCCCAGAAAGCAAGAAAATGCCAAGAGTGATGTGGGAATATATCAAAGAGACATCGGTTCAGTCACTCAGTTGTGTCCAATTCTTTGCGACCCCATGGACTGCAGCACACCAGGCCTCCCTGTCCATAACCAACTCCCAGAGTTTACTCAAATCATGTCCGTTGAGTTGGTGATGCAATCTAACCATCTCATCTTCTGTCGTCCCCTTATCCTCCCACCTTCAATCTTGCCCAGCATCAGGCACCTTTCATAGGAGTCAGCTCTTTGCATCAGGTGGCCAAAGTATTGGAGTTTCACCTTCAGCATCTGTCCTTCCAATGAATATTCAGGACTGATTTCCTTGAGGATGGACTGGTTGGATCTCCTTGCAGTCCAAGGGACTCTCAACAGTCTTCTCCAACACCACAGTTCAAAAGCATCAATTCTTCAGCACTCAGTTTTCCTTATTGTCCAACTCTCATATCCATACATGACTACTGGAAAAACCATAGCTTTGACTAGATAGACCTTTATTGGCAAAGTAATGTCTTTGCTTTTTAATGTGCTGTCTAGGTTGGTCATAGCTTTTCTTTCAAGGAGCAAGAGTCTTAATTTCATGGCTGTAGTCACCATCTGAAGTGATTTTGGAACCCCCAAAAATAAAGTCTGTCACTGTTTCCATTGTTTCCCCATCTATTTGCCATGAAATGATGGGGCCAGATGCCATGATCTTCGTTTTCTGAATGTTGAGTTTTAAGCCAACTTTTTCACTCTCTTCTTTCACTTTCATCAAGAGGCTCTTTAGTTCTTTGCTTTATGCCATGAGTGTGGTGTCATCTGCACATCTGAGGTTATTGATATTTCTCCTGGCAATCTTGATTCCAGCCTGTGCTTCATCCAGCCTGGAGTTTCGCATGATGTACTCTGCATATAAGTTAAATAAGCAGGGTGACAATATACAACCTTGACATACTCCTTTCCCAATTTGGAACCAGTCTGTTGCTTCATATCTGGTTCTAACTGTTGCTTCTTGACCAGCATACAGATTTCTCAGGAGGCAGGTCAAGTAGTCTGGTATTCCCATCTTCTTAAGAATCTTCCACAGTTTGTTGTGATCCACACAGTCAAAAGCTTTGATGTAGTCAATAAAGCAGAAGCAGATGTTTTTCTGGAACTCTCTTGCTTTTTCAATGATTCAATGGATGTTGGCAATTTGATCTCTGGTTCCTCTGTCTTTCCTAAATCCAGCTTGAATATCTGGAAGTTCACGATTCATGTATTGTTCAAGCCTAGCTTGGAGAATTTTGAGCATCACTTTGCTAGCATGTGAGAGATGAATGCAATTGTGCAATAATTTGAACATTCTTTGGCACTGCTTTTCTTTGGTATTTACACAATATCAAAATAAATTCCCTTAAGATATTAATTAATTACAACGGGAAAAGTGTATCTTTGTAGTGAAACACTTAGTGGTCACCACTTTAACCCACTTACCGAGTTTAACATCATCAAAAATGTGGTAAAGTAACATCGTGTGCTACCTGGCAACACATGCTAAGAAGGTCTGTGGTATAATTAAAAAAAACATGTTTGGTCTGGCATTAGATCTCTTCAAACCCTTGGAATTACCTGACTGATAGTTTTCTTATATTCATAACAGGCCCCTGCCAAGCATACCTGAGCTCACGCTGATGCAAAGTCTCATGGGGGAGAAGGCCTCCAGTAGCTTCAGGACTGGGGCTGGCTGCCAGGAAAACCAACTGGGTGATTAGAGGGTCAGAACACTCAGCCCTGCCACTGGATAAGGAAGAGGGGCCTGGAGATTGAGTCCAATCAACAATGGTCAATAATTGAATGGCCCATCCCTACATACTGAAAAGAAAGTCAGATTCAGGGAACTTTTGGGTAAAGGTGATCTACCATGTGCTGGGATGGTGTTGCCATAGAGGGTGGACAAGGAAGTTTTGTGTCCCCCGCCGCTCACTCCTTGCCCTTTGTATCTCTTCTATTAGGCTATTTCTGAATGCTATCCTTTATAAACATACAGCTATAATCTTACGTATGGCACTTTCCTGAGTTCTGAGTCATTCCGGCAAATCATTGAACCCGAGTGGGGAACCCTGGCAGGAACCCTTGCATTTTCAGTCAGCCCAAAACACATGTGGCTAGCCTGGGGCCCTTCTTACGGCTGGCATCTTAAGTGGGGACAACACTGTACAACAGGGTCCCTAACCTCGGGGTTTGCACTCACTCCAGGCAACTAGTGTCAGGACTGAGCTGGACCGTGGGACACCCCAGCTGGTGCAGAGGTGAAGAACTGATCGTCGTCTATAAAGCCAAACGAGGTCGAAAGAACGTTCGTGGTGTTCCTGCCAAAAGTGCCTAACTTGAATCTATTCAAGAAAAACATTCTACAAGATAACTGGCCTGTCTCCTTCCAAAATACATGTCAAGAAAGATAGAGAAGCACTGAGAAGCTACTCCAGAATTAATGGAAACTAACAAGATAGGACAAATACGTGCAATATGTAACCTTGAGTTAGAGCCTTGAACAGAGGGGAAAAAAAATCACTGCAAAGGACATTCATGGGGCAACTGACCAAAATTGTCTATGGAATGTTAGCTAAGAGCTTTGTATCAAAAAATTTCCAGATTTTGATAAAAGTATGACAAGTGTGTAAGACAATACTCTTGTTAGGAAATATGTATAGCAGTTGCGTCTCAGCCTTTCAGCTAAGATCAAGTGCAGTATCTGTTCTTATCAGAAAATACATATAGTAAAAATGTCTCCGAATGGCTCAGAAAAAAATAATATGCATGCATTACTTACATGCATTACACACAGAAAAAGAAACTAATAAAGCAAATGGGGCAAAATATAAACAATTAGAGAATCTGGGTAGAGGGTATATACCCAAGTTTCTGATACTGGTCTTGCAACTTTTCTATAAGCTTGAAATCATATAAAGATAGACATAACAGAAAAGAAAAAAGGAAATAACCAACTAGATTTGCCAAATTATATGCTGGCCTCCTTCCACAAAGTGGAATATCTAAAGATTATTAGAGCATTTAACAAAGATACAGCAGTTCCCAAACTCTGTTCCCTAGGACACAATTACAACATAACAAATGTTTCAAAATTGGTAATTTATTAAAATTAGGACAGTGGCTATTGTTATTTCTTTCTTCTGAAATTCATTTTGGAAGTAATTTTATTCATCAGAAATTGACTTGAGTAGCACCTGAGGCCTGCACGATGAGAGATGGTGAAGACGTATTTATCTGAAGAAGGACTGAAGGGGGGCGCTGAGGCTGCAGCAGGAAGAGCTGCAGCTCGAGGGTAAAGCCCACCTGAGTGGCAATGTGACCCTTCCCCAAGAACCCTCCAATTTCTCTCCCTAAAAATCATGGTGTCCATGGTGAGGCTGCCCCATGGAAACAAGAGATGGGTCTAAGTTTTGCATTCCTGTTGACTTAGGAAATAAAAGGGTTATGTAGACAATAGAAATCCTTTGACACAGGAAATCTTGGGAGGCGTAAGGCTTCCACCAGACACAGAACCAGGGCTTCAAGGCAATCTGTGATAGTTAATTTTATGTGTCAACTTGATGGCTAAGGGATGCCCAAACGGCTGATGACACGTTATTTCTAGGTGTGTCTGTGAGGATGTCTCCAGAGGAGACAAACATCTGAATCAGTAGAATGAGTAAAGAAGGTCTTATCAATGCCAGTGGGCATCATCCAGTCCCTTGAGTAGGCAGAGGAAAGAAGGACGAATTCGCTCTATTTGAACTAAGATATCCATATTCTTCTTGCCCTCTTGCAGTCCACCAGAGCTCCCGGCTCTAAAGCTTTTGATTCAAACACAGACCAGAGTTACACCGCTGGCCCCCCTGATTCTTAGGCCTGCAGACTCTGAGTTATACCATCAACCACACCAATCCTGGTTCTCCAGCTTGCAGATGGAAGGCAGACTGTGGAACTTCTAAGCCTCCATACCCAAGTGAGCTTATTCCTACAATAAACCACTTCTTATTTATCTCTATATATCCTACTGGTTCTGTTTCTCTGAAGAGCACTGAGGGATACACAATCTGTTCTAAATACTGGATGATGTCTAGTGTTCAAGTATTAGGAAAATTCCAACACATTTATATAAGTTGTTCTGATCATTGTGTCAATGCCTTATTATTAATAAATGCTGTGCCACATCCAAGAAAGCTGTATGAATGATGGCCTGATAGAGGAGGAGACGATGTGTTGACTGGACTCCACTGACATCTGTGGTGTAACTGAAACTCATTGGTCTAAGCTGTGGATCGTGTCATGTTTTAAATATGTGAATGTATTATTTTATCAGTAATAAAACAGTTGAATTCCCAAATGTATACCATTCTGTTACAAAGTTTTAAAATGGGAATCAAATGTTGACCATTTCTTAAAATCAATTTATCTAGGAGACTTTTTTCTTCTTAGCTTCAATCTGAACACTACTTTATCTCATGGCCACTGCTTGGCTTCCTACTGCTGCACTACACCTTCTAAGTATTCTGCAGTCATGTAAGCTGAAGAAATGCTGCTATGCAGTCATTTTTACAGATTACATATCTAAGGAATGTGTAGGACTAAGAAAACACAGAACATGCTTTCATATTTTGACCATTTCCACAAAAGGCTATGAGACAGTATTTTGAATACTACTAATTATGAGTGGGCTGAGCAATGAACTGCGTGTGTGCTCAGCCGCTCAGCTGGGCCAACTCTTTGAGACCCCATGGACTAGCCCATCCGGCTCCTCTGTCCATGGACTCTCCCAGGCAAGAATACTAGAGTGGGTTGCCATCCCCTTCTCGGGGATCTTCCTGACCCAGGGATTGGACCCATGTCTCCTACATTGGTAGGCAGGTTCTTTGCCACTGAGCCACCAGGGAAGCCAAGTAATGAATTATCCACTAGCCAACTGATTTTCACTGTTAATACCAACGTAAATTACATCACAATCAATCCCACAACTTCTAATGAAATTCTGTGCCAGGAAGAACTTCTGCAAGGCCACTATAAACGCAGATGGAGGGTGTCAAGGGTGGAGTAGCAACATGAGAAATCCACCAGGCTAAGGGGCTTCACCCTGCTGCTGCTGCTAAGTCGCTTCAGTCGTGTCCGACTCTGTGCAACCCCATAGACGGCAGCCCACCAGGCTCCCTCGTCCCTGGGATTCTCCAGGCAAGAACACTGGAGTGGGTTGCCATTTCCTTCTCCAATGCATGAAAGTGAAAAGAGAAAGTGAAGTCACTCAGTCATGTCCGACTCTTAGTGACCCCATGGACTGCAGCCTTCCAGGCTCCTCCGTCCATGGGATTTTCCAGGCAAGAGTACCGGAGTGGGGTGCCATCGCCTTCTCTGGGGCTTCACCCTGGGGCACTGCAAATCAAGGGCACTGGGCCTATTTTAGGCAAGAATTAAATTACTGCTCACTGCAAAACAAAAATTACACCATATTATTGGGTTGGCCAAAAAGTTCTTTCAGACTCTATGTAACAGCTTATGAAAAACTCGAAACTTTTTCAGCAACCCCAAAACTCTAAAGATGGTAAAGAAATTAAATAAAATTGATATAAGTGAAGAAATCCTCAGTGCTGGTGAAGTTTACGACAAGGCAGACAAATGAAGGCTTTCTCAGCAAAACTGAAGCGTATTTATGGTCCTGCTCTACCACTGCCACCTAAGATGGAAGGGGATTCAGCCAATTTGGCAGCAGTCCTTCAGCTGTGCCCTTAATACCCCTCTTGGCGTCTGCTACGGTGTGCCGTTATTTACAGAGCTCAAAGAGGTCATGGAGATGGCTCCGTGAAAAACCAAAATTGAAAACACTGCTGGTCTAGAGTGGATTCTGAAAGCTATCTCAGGATTTAACAGATGTGAACTATCACATATCTCCTCAGACCCCTACCCTCAGAATTCCTCACCAGTCACCACTATTTACTGACCCAACTTCAAAGCCTGAGGCATCTCCAACTTTTCTTCTCACTTCCATCTCCTGCGAGCTTCCACGTCTGGCAGATTCAACTGCTTCTGCAATCCATTTCCTCCTTTTGATCTTGAAGGCCAGTGCCCTGGTTTAGGTCCTTACTTCCTCAGCCTATTAAAATAGCCTCTCCTACCAGTTCCCAGTATTTTTCCACCTAATTTGCTTTATGACCACCATAATATGCATCATTCTAAAACAGTCTGAATCACACCAGGCCCCCTTTCAAACCATCTTCAATTATTCCTCATGGCTCTGAATCAAATACATACTCCTCAGCTGGGCATTCAAGACCTCAGTGATCTCCAGTAGCTCCTCAAAACCTACACTATCCCCCACATATATCCACACAAGCACCACATGATCCAACTTCCCATCTTCAAAATTCTCTTTACACCTGGCTCTTACCATGCACACAACTCAATCTACTCAAATCTTACCCATCCTCCAGGGTCTGTGTCAATTATTGCTTCCTCAAAGAAACCTCTCTCCATCTCCCCGATTACCTGTGATCTCCTACTTCCCTGAACCTAACACATTTTTCCTGGCTCTATTATGACCTGCTTTCTACTCTACTTATTTATCTCCTCTACCACAATCTTCTCTTAATCAACACTTATTAGGACTTGTCTCTGTGCCAGGCACTGTACTAGGCACCAGGAGTACAGGGCTGAACAAAACATCTCTGACCCCTCAAACTGCACAGAGGAGCCTCAACTTCTCTGTGTTACTATGGAACCTACACAGTGTACCACATGATAAGCAGCAAGAACATTGTTCTATCAAGGCGCTAGAACATGATTCATAAACATACTGCCATACAATTAAGATGCTTTGCTTAAAATCTCTAACTCTATTAATAAAAGAATCATTTTCAATAGGAAATTTGAAGAAACATATATTGTAATCTTTAAGTCTGTAATAAAGACTTGTTCACTACTGAAACAAAAATGGAAGAAATATCAAATCCTTCCATCAAAATACTGTAGAGCAAAAATTCCTATTTTTTGAAGATACACATAAATTTATTTGTTTAATAAAACAACTGAAAGAGTGGAAAGAAAGATAATCAGACTTTGTTATCAATGAGACGTCAAATGAATGAGTATGATTAAGTGAATGAATGAATTTTCAAAGACTATTGGTTTGGTTTTCAGACAGTTTTTGGACCTATTATTTTAGAATCTCAGTAAAATCCTCAGAAGTTCGCATAGTGATAATCTGGATAGGGATATGTATAGTGATCAAGAAAAAACAATGAAAGAACACAACTGTGAGATGAGCTATGTCAAATCATCATTAAGGACAATAACAAGACAACATTTCTCTAAGGCCTCTGTGTTGGACTCAGCCACCAGTGAAGAAACTGACTTTCAAAGATGGGGAGGTTCTTAACCATACATTCCCACTTTAAATAAGTTTGTAAATGATGAAATCTCAGTTTCAAATATCCCTACGATTCACAGCAGCTGCCCATGCCCCATCCATATTCCATGCCCCACCCTGCCCGTTCCAAGAGTTTACTTACCTCATAGGCGTCTTTGATGTTCAAGGGCTCGCCAAGAGCGGCCACATGTCCCACGATGCCTTTGTTCCACTCTAAGCGGATGCAGTTATTTGAAGCTTCTTCCAGCGTTGAACCTTCTGCAACATCAAAGAGGCGGCTGATAAGAAACTTGTCGTTGGAGCTGTCCTCACAGACGAGGAATAAGGAGTAGCGGTCGGCGGAGATGAGTCCATGGATATGCAAGAAAATTTTGTGACATAAGGCTGTGACATCCAAGTGACTAGAAATATCTTTCACTAATTCCAAGAGTCTCGAGCACTGGTCCCCTTCATCATTATCAAACCGTGGGGAGGTTAGAGGCATCTGTTCCTTCTTGTCTGAGTCAGAGAGGAAGCTCACAGTTCCCTCAGAATCCTTGATAATGATGGGTCTAAGTGGCCGATCGAATTCAGAGGCAGAGATCTTCCTGGCCGGTGTTCCAGGGACACTGCTCTCTGCACGGGGACTTGGCTGCAAGGGGCAAGAGCAGGATTCCGTGTGGCCTTTGATTCCTTCCTTGCACACAGGGATGGTGTGAACTCTCTCAGCAAACCATGCATTGACCATTTCTCTGTAGAAAAGAACATGTAGGCACATCAAATATTTGAGGAAGATGGGAATGGATAAATAAGATGTGGTGCGTATATACAATGGAATACTACTTGGCCATAAAAGACTGATACAGGGTCACTTGCAGAGACGTGGATGGACTTATTGCCTGTCACACATAATGAAGTCAGAAAGAGACAAACAGATGTCCTCTACTAAGACATATATATGGAATTGAGAAAAATGGTACTGATGGACCTATCTGCAGGGCAGGGACAGAGATGCAGACGTAGAAAGCGGATGGGTGGACGTGCAGGGGGTGAACTGGGAGCCTGGGACTGAGGGATGTGCGCGGCCGTGTGGAGAACAGACAGGCGGTGGGGACTTCCTGTACCGCGCAGGGAGTTCAGCTCGGGGCTCTGCGGGGACCTAGACGGGGGCGGGGCGGGGATAAGGGAGGGGGTGCGGGAGAGGGGCTATGTGCATACACAGAGCTGATGCTCTTCATCACTGAGCAGAAATTAACACGACACCCTTAAGCAACTGTACCTCAATCCAAACAAAGCAGAGTGTGTGTGTGAGAGTGAGAGAGAGTGTGTGTGAGAGCGTGCGTGTGTGTGGCATGCCTGCTCGGTCATGGCTGACTCTTTGCTATCCCACGGACTGTAGTCTGCCAGGCTCCTCTGTCCATGGACTTTCCCAGGCAAGAACACTGGAGTGGGTTGCCATTTTCTACTCCAGAGGATCTTGCCAACCCAGGGACTGAACCAACATCTCTTTTGTCTCCGGCACTGGCAGGCAGGTTCTTTACCACTTTGCCACCTGGGAAGCTCCCCGGAAAACTTCTAAAATCCTCTCATGGTTAACTGATGCAGTAACCATTTGTCATAGAAAACGAAAACATAATGGTCTATTTAAGACAGTTTATTTTGAAAAACTGAAAACAATTGTTTCAGTGAACATTTTAATAAATGATTGACTCCTATGTACATATATTTTCAGATATCTGATTTATAATGCATCAAGTGTCAAGCTGTTTCCTCTCAAAATCAGCTTGAATTAAAGTAAAAGCCACTAAATGTAACAACAGTCTTAGGAAAACACAGGCATGGAAATTTGCTATTTAAAACACACAACTTATTCTGAAGTTAAATATTTTAAATTAAAAAAAATTATCTGAATTTGGCTAGGTAACATGCTTAATTTTAGACAGTTTTTATCTATATCACTATATCTAGATTAGATTTAGGAAGGGAAATAGAGAAGAGAAACAATTTGATCTAGTATGTGGAAGAAAGATCGTAGACTTCCATTAATAATATCCTAACAATGTGTGTCCAATAATCTAGAATAATCTTCCATTTACTCCTTGTATAAAGGAGGAAAACAAAAAACAGGCAATAGCTAGTATAAAAAATTTAATCCAAGAATATTTAAATTATTTATGTTGTTCATGTGCCACTCCATGAAGAAACCTATCTGAGCTAAAGGTTTCATAGTCAGTATTTTAAAAAACAAACAAACAAACAAATATACCAGATCATATACACCCAAAAGACTGCTGTTCAGTTCAAATAAATCCTCTTGGGAAGCTGTAATCTGATGCCAAGTGATGGCCCCATTACTTTAAATATTCTGGGAACTTTTGAAACTAACTTCTAAAAAAGTCAAAGTCATATAAGAATATTAGTTTTACCTAAAAGCTAGATCTTGTTTTTCACCGAGCCTTGCTTTGAATAAGCAAAGAAAACCACAAAAAAACCAGAGTAACGGCTAACTTAATACATACTGTATGCAGATGATTTTTCCCCCAATACAGACCTGATTTTTCTCCAAACTCAAAAATTTATTTTCAAAAGACAATAACTTGCTAGCACCAAGGATATTTAAAAGAAGTGGCCTATAAGAGCAATGCAATCTCCATGCGACAACGGTTTACTGGTTATTTTCATGAAACAGCCAGGATGCAGATACTCTCCAATCCTTATTGGCTGCAGCAGAAATTGATAACACCTCTTCAGAGGTCAAGCAGGCAGAATCTAACAAGTTTTAAAATGCATTTATCCTTTGTCCCAAAGATTTTACACACACGGCAAAAGAAGTTATCAGTGTATTTATTTAGTTTGTTATAGCAAAGATAAGAGCAAACTAATCCCATAAATAGAAGCCTTGCAAAATACATCATGGAATATTTATAAACGGAACACTGCGCCTGTGCTAAGGGGCTTCATGTCCAGCTCTGCAACACTACGGGCTGTAGCCCACCAGGCTTCTCTGTCCTTGGGGTTCTCCAGGCAAGGATATCAGAGTGGGCTGTCACGCCCTCCTCCAGGGGATCTTTCCAATCCAGGGATTGAACCCGCATCTCTTACATTTCCTGCATTGGCAGGCAGGTTCTTTACCACTAGCGCCTCCTGGGAAGCCCAAATGGGACACTAGGCAGATATTACAAGGTACTGACGTGAATAATCACCACAATCTATTAAGTGAAAAAAGAAGATCCAGAAGGAGGAGAGAAGAGTTATCATTTTTCTGGGTCTCCACTAAGTCTTTCACTTATAGAATGTTCCCTGAATTATTTTATTTTTAACAATAATCTATTGTTTGGTAAATATATATTACCCTGAATTGACACCAATCTAGAATGAAATGGGTAAAAAAAAAAATAATAACATAGATATTATCAGGTTTATCTCATAATTCCAAGTGTTAGATACATTTTAAAGCTCTCTTTAAAAAGTATTACTTACTATATTACTCCAGAATATACCTACAGTGCAGAATTTTTTTTAATGTAATTGCCAAATATTTTATAAATGCATGCCATGGCTTGGGACAAAATTTCTAGTGATAAAAATATGCTCTCGTAACAGTGTATCTCAAAAACTTCTATAGAAATGAGGGGGACATACTTTGGGAAATGTTTATGTAACCTCCAAAGTCACAAAGCAAGACCCTGCCAAAGACATTGATGTCAGATATGCACATGAGAAATGTAAAGGAAGCATCTGAATAAAATGTTTTGTAAAACATGAAACACGAACACAGCAATATGTTTAAGTTAATCTAGTTTATGTGGTTAAAAAATATGTACACATAACTTAAAAGCTTCTCAAATCAACATAAAAACAGGTACTGTAACTATGTCAGCTACAAACCTGAAACACAGCCTCAACTTATTTCTTCTCACTGAAAAATGATGATCGACATTTTAATCAAACCACCTACCTGACAACATCTAAACAGACACCTTAAAGTGGTGAAATCACAATTCCTAACGCCCACCCTTCGTCTTGCTCCAATCTCACTCCCCGTCCATTTTCTTCGTATCAATAAATAGCACCATCCCCAGTTACTCAACTGGACATCTAGGAATTACTCGGAATTTGTTTCCTTCAACTCTCACGTCCGATCTAGCAACCAAGTCCTGTCCAGTTGACTTCCAAAACCCTATAGTCCAATCTGCTGATTTCTGTCTCCTGTACTAATTCCCTGGTTCAAGCCGCCATCATCTCTCATCTTGGACTTTGGCCACAGCCCCTTATCTGGACTCTGAAATCATACTAGCCTCCTTCAACCCATTCTCCCCATGGCAGTTAGAGCAATCTTTGAAAAAGTAAGCCTTAACATCTTAACTATCTTACTGGGCTTCTCACTGAATTGAGAATACAACCCAAACTCTTCCAATCCCCGACCACAGTCCCTCCTGTCCACACAGGCCTCCCTGAAGCTCCTCAAGCACATCACACTTTGACTGTCCCCAGGCTGGAATACTCTCCTCACCTGCATCTGGCAGGTCAAAGCTCCCTCCTCATCTGCACAGACAGGTCTTCCCTGCTCACTCCACCTCTCAAGGGGCCCCAACACACTATGTTCCCCCCAACACGATCTGAATTCTTGCTGTTCTTCAGTCGCCCAGTTGTGGGTGACCCCATGGACTGCAGCACACCAGGCCTCCCTGTCCCCCACCATCTCCCAGAGCTTGCCCAGGTTCACATCCATTCCATCCGTGATGCCGTCCAGCCATCTCATCCTCTGACGCCCTTGTCTCCTTCTGCCTTCGATCTTTCCCAGCATCAGGAACTTTCCCAATGAGTCGTCTGTTCGCATCAGGTAACCAAAATATTGGGAGCTTCAGCCTCAGCATCAGTCCTTCCAATGAATATTCAAGGTTGATCTCCCTTAAGACTGACTGGTTTGATCTCCTTGCAGTCCAAGGGACTTTCAGGAGTCTTCTCCAGCATCATAGTTCAAAGGCATCAATTCTTTGGCATTCTGCCTTTTTTACAGTCCAGCTCTCACAACTTTACATGACCAACGGGGAAGAAGATAGCCTGGATTTTACGGACCTTTGTTGGCAGAGTAATGTCTCTGCTTTTCAACACACTGTCTAGGTTTCTCACAGCTTTCCTGCCATCATCTTCTGATTTCATGGCCGCAGTCACGGTCTGCAGTGATTTTGGAGCCCAAGAAGAGGACATCTGCCACTACTTCCAACTTTCCCCCTTCTATTTGCCATGCAGTGTTCTTGCCTGGAGAATCCCAGGGACAGAGGAGCCTGGTGGGCTTCCGTCTATGGGGGTCGCACAGAGTCGGACACGACTGACGCAACTTAGCAGCAGCACCAATGGGGCCAGGTGCCATGATCTTAGTTTTTGTGTTTTTTTTAATATTTAGTCTGAAGCCAGCTCCTTCACCCTCATCAAGAGGCTCTTTAGTTCCTCTTCGCTTTCTGCCATTAGAGTGGTAAGGAATTCTATCATCTATTTTTCTTGTTTATTAACCTGTTGGTTTACTGTCTGTTTCGTTCAAGGAGATGTAAATTTCATACTCCTCTGTCTTGTTAACAACGGCATTCCTGTACTTAGAAAATGTCTATCACACATTAATACTATGTCCCTGATAAATATCTGAGTGAAGTGAATGAATAAATAAATGAAGCCTCCTAAACTAACTGCATTAAAAAGGACAACAGTCTTTTGAAAACTTGAATGCTTAGAAAATCAACATTATTTTTTAGCTATTAATGGCCACCACCCCTTGAATGTAAGCCTCGTAACTGATCGTGGCTACTCTACCCTCACTTACCCCGTACGGCCTGTTATGCATCTTAAACAGAGCCAGTGCCCCCACAATCTCTGTTAGATATCTTGCATTATTATGTTTAAGTTGTCTCACAGGTGTTGTATTTCTAGATACTTTCTTGGAGAAATGAACTCAGTATTAAATGACACAGGAAAAGTAGATCTGGTATATTCAGTCATTCAATCAACAATTTTTATTAACCACCAGTCATGGGAGGAAAGGTTTTCTTAAGACCACATTACTGATTATCTGAGTCCCTGTAGATATATATGCCTGTGGAGGAAACATAAGTTATCATAACATCAAAACAATTACTTATAAACCAGCCATAAATAATATTAAATCATCTCTTACACCTCTCTCCTTTCAGGCATCCCTTGACGTTTTGTGGCGCATGACCTATGTGGCTATGTGAAGTGAGCCTTCTTTCCTGAGACTAGTATTGATCATCTCCTGTTCTTTAACACTTTAAGCTCTACAAATACAAATCACTTGCAGACTGAAATGTAAACTTACCTAAGATATAGAATTTCTAGAAGTAGAACAAAATGATGTTGGAGACTATTCTAATATTACGTAAAGCCACTAATAATTAGAGGTTAAGCCCAATTAAAAACCAGCTAACAAAATCAACAAGGATCATTAACATAACAAATACCTGAAAAGAGAATTCTGTTCAAATAAGTGCATTCTAGAGTAAGAAAGGCTGCTGGAAAAACCAAAGATCTTTAAATGTTAATTTTAATAAACTGTATCTGGGGGAAAAAAAGCTCTATGATTTTGTTGCAAACGTGAAACAAGTGAAGTTATTTGCCAGAAACTGTCTATTTTAAATTAGCTTGGAGTTTCCATTATAATTTAAATTTTATTAGATCTAAAATGAATTTACTTTCATAACCTGTGGTTCCATTTTTCAAAGTAAAGTTCCAATCAAAACCTTTTCACTGATACTTCTTCATTTTAACTGGATTCACTTTAAGTGTCCTTTGCTCTAGACTGTATTATTCTCATTAAGTTCCTTGTGCGCGTCAGGCACTGCACTGCCACCAGGGATACAGGAGTGAGCAGGCCCAGACCTCTCCTCCCAAACTGAGACTTATTATGTGTCCAGAAGTTGCTTATACACATACTGAATTTTGCTGTCATACGAAGTTATATGTCATTGTTTAGTTGCTAAAGTCATCTCTGACTCTTTGAGACCCCATGGACCGCCAAGCTCTTCTGTCCATGGGATTTTTCAGGCAAGAGACTGAAGTGGGTTTTGCATATAAGTGAATAAAGATGGAAAGATGAACATGTCAAATACGAGGGTAAATATACCAGATGGGATTTAAGAAACCTGATTGATAGCTCTGACTGGGGCAAATCCCTTCTATGGCCTGAGACAGGATCTCTACTTTCCCTTCTTTCTCTTCCTTTTGAAAAGTATGTCTATCAAAGATACTGGAAGAAAAAAAGCACCATTTTATTTAAACCTGGTGAGGCAGGTATTAACAATCCTACTTTCTAAATTAAGAAGCTAAATTAAATGGCTGAACCAAACATACTCTGCTATCTGATAGCAAAACTAGGAATCAAATTGAGGTTTCCTATTCCAAGTCTTACAACCTAGAAGAATATAAAAGTTCCCAGAACATCAATGTTTGTCATGAATAAGACACTCCATAACATCCAGATGCAGTAGAAAGAGTAAAAAATCAAATTTAAACAGATACGGTATAGAAAGAACACACTCGCTTGTAACAGCACATCCTCTAACTTAATTCTTTCCATCCAGACCACAAAAGGATGGTACACTAAACCACTGACGTAAAAACACTGTGTCAAGGGACTCAGAACAGAAACTCTGAAGGATAGTGTCCTTAAAAAAATCTGACTGAACCTCATGCCTGTTTCTCTGAAAACAGGTCAGGATTTATAAACCTAAAATGAAGCACTGAAAAGAATGCAGAGTGAATGTGTTCAAGATAAGAGGAATTCTCAGGGTTGCATTGCTGTTGTTGTTCACTCACTAAGTTCATGACTGACTCTCTGCAACACCGTGCACTGCAGTACACCAGGCTCCCCTGTCCTCCACTATCCCTGAGTTTGCTCAAATTCACATCCATTGAGTCGGTGATGCCATCTAATCATCTCAGCCTCTGCTGCCCCCTTCTCCTCCTGCCCTCAGTCTTTCCCAGCATTGGGGTCTTTTTCAGTGAGTCACCTCTTCGCATCAGGTGGCCAAGGTACTGGAGCTTCAACTTCAGCAGCATCCCTTCCAGTGAATATTCAGGGTTAATTTCCGAACAGTTGATTAATTTGATCTTCCTGCAGTCCAGGAGACTCTAAAAAGTCTTCTCCAGCACCACAATTCAAAAGCATCAATTTTTCAGTGCTCAACCTTCGTTACGGTCCAACTCGCACATCTGTACGTGACGACGGGAAAAACCATAGCTTTGGTTATATGGACCTTTGTCTCTGCTTTTTAATATGCCATCTAGGTTCAAAGGAGCAAGTGTCTTTTAATTTCATGGCTGCAGTCACTGTCCACTGTGCTTTGGCTAGACTTAGCAAATAAAAATACTGGATACCAATTAAAGCTGAGTTTCAGATAAATAATGAATACAGTTTTAACATAAACAGTCTCTAAAATTCAAATTATACTTAATTTATTTCAAATGACCATACTAGTCATTTGATATTCTGTTTTTCCCAACTGAAATTGTTGGCAGATAGACATCAAAGAAAAGGTAGGTCTGTATAGCACATCAATTAGCTGTGCTATCAAATAACTAACTGTATCATTGAAAGAGCACAAAGGATCCTGTGTATTATGGTAACTGAACTTTCAAAAGCTCTTAGATTAATCATTTGTGGCATAAAATTCTTCTTTACATCAAGCCTTTTCATGTTACTGTCCAAATCATAATATATATTTAGTAGAGAAAAAACAAACTGCAATCTACTTATATAAGGGAGGCTGACACATTGCTAAAAATTCTTGGGAAGCACTGAGAGGCTATGTTTTTAGACATAAATCCC
This sequence comes from Capricornis sumatraensis, assembly GCF_032405125.1. Taxonomy (NCBI): domain Eukaryota; kingdom Metazoa; phylum Chordata; class Mammalia; order Artiodactyla; family Bovidae; genus Capricornis; species Capricornis sumatraensis. The sequence continues at coordinate 8,627,983 of NC_091075.1, read as the reverse complement.
AAATTCCAATCTATACTTTAGCATTTGTTACCAATGGGATTTGTCACCAATAGCAAACTATTTTCTTCTTCTGAGTTTCAATTTCATCCCATATCCAGCCTGTTCTAACTTCTTCCTGAAACGCAAGGTGGTGACTATCTCCAGTTGAGTGTAAAGTCAAGAACACTACACTGGCCATCAGGAGATAATTCTACTGAACAATCACTACTTCTCTGGAGCTCATTTTCTCCTGAATACAAGTTCTTCATTGTAAAAATGGGCGGCTCTCTGAATGGGTCAGGAAAATTCCCACAAGTGCTAACATTATCCGCAGACCAATAGGTGGTGATTATTATTAGGTCAGTCAACTCTGGTCATCTCCTTTTGTCCCTCAGCTTCTTCTCTTTCTTATTCTTTCACTTATCTCATGGGGCTGATATTCGAGTCAAATTAGAGAATGCACATGGAAGAATTTCAAAATCTCTTCCACACACTTGAGATGCTGCTATCTCCTAGACCCTTTCCAGTGGAGCTGTGGGGCTGGAGTACGGGGCAATGGGTGTTTATTTCCTCATGACGTTCAACCAAGAGACTCAGAGAAAGTAAGGGGGAAGAATGCCATGTTCCTGGTGGCACAGGCCCACAGGCTGAGTGGGTCTGATATGATTTTGAAACAGCCTGTCTTCACACACCGTGACCATCTAGGTCCTTGTCCAAAGAGGATACTGCAGACTGTTATTTATTATGGAATCCCACTAAGCTTCCCCCTAAAAAGAGGAGTTACATTATAACTCCACATAAATTACACCCTGGCTGTCTGAGCAAAAAGAACGAAATGGATGCAAATTCCACAAAGGTATTTTACCCTCTGCTGGAGGTTCTAATAACTTAGAAACCCTACTTTCATGTAAGCAAATCTTTGTTAATTGCCCTGCAAACAAAAACAGAGCAACCATCTTGAAGTCTTTGAGCTGATTTAACTTTTACAAGGCCGTTAATGAAAGACAACAGGCCCTGGATGCTAGAAATAAAGCCACAGCCAAAGGAAATGCAATAAAAGTTAATGCCAAGAATTTATAATCAATGACAAGATCCTGATGTTTAACATCCCATCCAAATCATTCCTTCTCTCCTCACCAAAACCTGTTTTATTATCCTCTAGTCAGTTATTTCCTTCCATGTTTTATTACACAAAAAAGTCTTACCTCATAAATGAATTATACTGTATGCCTCTTTTAAAATGGGTAAACATTCAGTTTTGTTCTTAAACTTTTACAATATGTCTTACAATAACTGGAGAAATCCTGCATGCGAGCTAACTCACTGCAGTCATGTCCGACTCTTTCTGACCCCATGGACTGTAGCCTGCCAGGCTCCTCTGTCCATGGAATTCTCCAGGCAAGAATACCAGAGTGGGTTACCATTTCCTCCTCCAGGGCATCTTTCTGACCCAGGGATCAAACCTGTGTCTCCTGCATTGGCAGGCAGGTTCTTTACCACTAGCACCACCTGGGAAGTGAGATGCAGAAACTCTGGAGGGTACCAAGATCAATGCTGGGAGTTATTCCTCTTGGGTAACATAAATGTGAATACTACTTGTGATTTCAAACTTGTATCACAAGTTTGCACAGATGCTACTCATGGCTCACCAAGGGACCCTTTCCCACAAGGCAGGTAAACAGCAAGTAAAGAAGTAAAGAACCTCAGAAGTAAAGAACCCTCCCCAACTGATATTAATTAGATGGCAGGAAATGAAGCCAACTGGAAGCTGATAAAAACTTGCTATGAGTTATCATAAATGTGACTTGGATTTTAAACCTCAAATCTTTTAAAACAATGAATCCAACCAGAAGTTTACTACCTTAATATTCTACTTTACTGAAGACCCTAGCAGCTCAAGAGTCTTGCCCAAGCAATGATGATGTAATATAAAAATCAGTGTCCGGAGGAATAATCTTTAGCATATTTTGACTTCATGAGGCTTCCTTAGAGCATTAATAGCACTGTATCCTTCAAGACAATGTGTCAGTGTGGGTGGCTGCTGCTGCTAAGTCGCTTCAGTCGTGTCCGACTCTGCGACCCCATAGACAACAGCCCACCAGGCTCCCCCATCCCTGGGATTCTCCAGGCAAGAATACTGGAGTGGGTTGCCATTTCCCTCTCCAATGCATGACGGTGAAGAGAGAAAGTGAAGTCGCTCGGTTGTGTCTGACTGTTAGCGACCCCATGGACTGCAGCCTACCAGGCTCCTTCACCCATGGGATTTTCCAGGCAAGAGTACTAGAGTGGGGTGCCGTTGCCTTCTCCTCAGTGTGGGTGGAGCGCTCAACAAAATTGAGTTTATGCACTCAAAAGGCCAGGCAGCCAGGTTCCAGCAGTGCTGCAGGAAAACGCTGAGCACTGGCATTTCCAGTGTCAGACATTTGGGGTCTTTAATAATATACAGAGGAATGGAATGAATACATTCACTTGTGAATGATCAAAAAACAAACAAAACAGAAGGAAATCTGTGGGGCAGAAAGTCTAGGTGAATTGTCTTTTTTTTTAATCACTGTAATAAAGAGTTTATCTCATGAAAATTACACATGTGGCAGAAATAAAGTGCTATTTCATACTACACATCCCATGTGTTCATATTTTTAAAGAAGATGAAAAATATATTATCCTTAAAATAAGAGTCAAGGTAATGATTAATAATATGTTTTTACTGGATATTTAAATAGTTTTAATTTTTGTATTATCACCTATACTTCATCTCATACTTTTCAAAAATTTTATAAATTGGTTAGTAATATTCACTAAAAACCCTGGGGGAGGAAATGGCAACCCACTTCAGTGTTTTTGCCTGGGAAATGCCATGTACAGGGGATTCTGGTAGGCTGAAGTCCATGGGGTCGCAGAGAGTCAGACACGACTGGGCACATAGGCACATTCATTTAAAAAAAGAAAAGGAAAGTCCCTATATGATGGCACATACTCTGTTAAGGAGGAAAACTTTCCCCTTTTGCACTTTCTCATTTTCACTCAATATTACTGCCTGTCACAGAAAGGAAAACTACAGTTTATAATTTATATTATAACTAATATAATTTTCCACTAATCTAATTAGATCACAGTTTTTCCAAATGCCTATAATCTAGAAGTATTAAATGGGATATGCAAAACACTGCATAGTGAAATACAAGCTCTCACATAGCATTTCAAATATGATTAGCAAACGGATACACAAAGTAGCTCCATCCAATAATAACTTAACTTTCTACCAAAGTTGAACTGCTCACTCCAGTTACAAAATGAATCTTAAAAAGACAGGAATGCCTTAAAATACATATTCAGTATTCCAGATGCTTTGAAAGGGAAAAATAATTAAAATACCTTGTCTAGGTTTTAAAGAAAATTTCTTGGCATCAAGAAAAGGAAACAATTTACAAAGCAGTGTAAAATTCTAATGCAAACATAATCATCCAAATGAGTTAAAAATATAATTAGATGAAACCTACTTGTAGAGCAACTAGTTTAAACATTTTAAGCCATTCTATTTTAAGATATCACTAGAGAGTTCTCACTTTTTACGCTCTAAAATCATATATGGTAACAAAACCCACTTGGGCAAGGTCTCTAGGCAGCTCATTTAGTGACGTGCTTGCACATTAAGAGGCACCAGGAGGAACCTCAGCTTCTTCCTGAGTTAAATTTCTCATTATATTACATCTCTGAGTTTTTCCTTTGCTTCCATTAATACTGACACTGAACTTCAGTAGAGAATGAAGGGCCCCAGGTGGGACAGACTTAGGCTTCAACCGGAGTTGCTTCTAAGATAAGACCTCAGGTGCATTATTTATGCTGTCTATAAAATGGAGATAAGGGTATTAATCCTCATAGGCGTCTTAAGAAAATTAAGAAAAATGACACCTATAAAGTGATCGCATAGAGTCTGGTACTAAGGGTTTAATATATTAAAGTTACTGTTTTTAAGTTAATCAAACATTAACTGGAGTATATTTTCAAAGGCAATTAAATTTTTTATAAAAATAAAAATAATTTATTCATGGATTTCTACAGAATAACTAGATGTTAGCCATTTGTTTTCCAAGCTCCTAGTGTAAAAGCACGAATTTCTCTACAAAAACACTTGTGCAAAACAAAAAAGGTGTTTTAATGTCTGTAGTTTCTCGAATTAGAATTGTAAAAACATGGACTCCTTAGACCAACAACTACTTATGGATGACATAATTTTCTAAATAATACATAAAGAATAAGAGCTGATCATTTAGCTGAGAAAAATCACTCTGAGAGCATAACTTGTTTTTCTATTACTACCCAGAACTTAATCGCTAAAAATAAGTTATAGAATTTGGAGGATGATGTGGTTTCTAAATACCAAAGATATAATAAAACTGTTTAACAATTGTGATAAAATATACAACTAACTGCCTATGATAAAAGCCTTAACAATATTTCATAAAAATCATAATTTTAAACTGGGGAATGGTTTCAATACTTGATTAAAACCAATGCTTTAACATTTGCTACAGGAGATTTAGGGATTAAAGTCGGTCTGTTTTAGTTCCTACCCAAGGGGGCTTACTTGGGGGAATTCTGTAAGTAGGTTGATACTTGAGCCTCATGGATGTTACCCTTGTGTGGTATAACATTTGGGGAGATTTGCAGGGCGCCTCAAATAAAACAGAACAAAAAGCTGCAGGCCCTGAATGATCCATAAAACACAACGCAGGAACACGTTTCTAAGGCCACTATTAAAACATCACCCCTTTCTCTTTCTTTCCAGTGCTTTTTCCATCTTCATGTGAATTAACTAATTAAAACTAGAATCAAAAAGAGTGTACTAATTTCCTGTCAAAGGATGGTTGATAACATATGGAAATGGGCTAAATCATCTGTAGGAAAAACAACACAAAAACTTACATAAAATATAACAGATATTTCTCCTGCTCCTGGATCCTGATTTTATAGTTTTAGCTGCCATGTTTGGACACTCTGACCTAGATCCACCACTCTCACTTGGAAAATACTTAAAGAAGTATTTTGAGAAGTTGTGAAATCAACTTCTGCTGAGAATCAAGAATGCCTAGAGATGAAAGAGAATTTTAAACTCATTTATAAATCTCTCTGCCTTGATTTCTCACCACTCCCATCTCACATAAAGTCAAGGTCTATTAACCTGGGCCAGTTACCAAGTTGGGGACACAGATGGGAGGTCTGAACTCCCATTCCAATTCCCTTTCCAGTACCTTACACAGTCTTCAGAAGGTTCTGTTCAAACCATTAATAAAAATTCACTTTAAAAATAAGGACACAAAGTCTATTAAATCCCGATTCTGTTGTTCTAATTTCCATGTATCAGAATAGGGGGATGACTCCCCAAACTTGCAATTATAATTAAACCACTGATGATTCCCAATGTATAATAAATTGTAACCTACTGAAAATCACTCTAAAAAGATTTTTAAATATGTATTATTTCCTTTAAATTTCTTAAGAACACTAGAAGTAATGTTATTAACATTTTACAGAGAAAGCAAATAAAGTACCTAAAGGTCATACTCTTAAGAAAGATGTAGTTTGGGAGTTGAAGCTTAAATCTGTCCTAGCTGGGGCCTTTAACCATCGTAAACTGAAATAAATTTTAAAGGGCTCAGAACAGTGGTTCCCAACCAAGTACTGGTACCAGACTTTGGGGGGCATTTGGAAATGTGTGTCAAAACAATCGGGGTGCTCCTGACATTTAGTGTCTGGGGCCCAGGGATGATAAACATCCTGCAACATGCTGAGCAGCTTCTCACAACAAAATGTATCACTACCAAAGGCCAAACAGCATCCCCTTTAAGAAGCAATAGTTTGGGAGAATGGCATTGTAACATGTATACTATCATGTAAGAATCGAATCGCCAGTCTATGTCCGACGCAGGATACAGCATGCTTGGGGCTGGTGCATGGTGATGACCCAGAGAGATGTTATGGGGAGGGAGGTGGGAGGGGGGTTCATGTTTGGGAACGCATGTACACCCGTGGTGGATTCATGTCAATGTATGGCAAAACCAATACAGTATTGTAAAGTAAAATAAAGTTAAAATAAATAAATAAATAAATAAAAAAGAAGCAATGGTTTATTGTAATGGAAAAGAATTTGAAAACAGAACATATCTATAAAATATACATACTATACATATATATAAAACTGATACATATATAACTGAATCACTTTGCTGTAAACCTGAAACTCACACAATATTGTAAATCAACTATACTTCAATTAAAAAAGGAGAAAAAAGCAAGGGTTAATAAGAATAAAAGATTACCATACTATAGCAGAGTATTAAATGAAACAGGGGAGATCTGAGACACCTCCAAGTGATTCCTACAATACCCCTACTCTGATGTTACACTGAGTAATTCCCTTGCTTCTGGCATGGATTAGAAACAAATGCTGCCTAAAGTTATTTAACGTTCCCAAGTCTTCTCCAGCTATAAAAACATCTCAGAAGCTTACTGGGACCAAATATAAATAAAACGCATAACCACTTCATATGGTTTTACATTCAAATTTGACCAAGAATAGGAAGAGACATGTTTTGCAATTTTCCATGCATTCATAATCACATGTATGAAAAATGTTCCTTAAAGAAATACCTATTTACATTTAAAAGAAAATCTAATAACCAGAATCTATGCTGTAAATATGGAAGTCAATTTGTTTTACAGCTTAGACATGGAGAAAAGATTAGATTAGATTGGCATGTCTCAATCTGAGGTATGAGAAGCCCTCAGAGTCTGCAGCAAGTATGTTTTGAAGATCTGTAGTAGGCTCAGATGGTAAAGAACCAGCTTGCAATGCAGGAGACCTGTGTTCATTCCCTGTGTTGGGAAGATCCCCAGGAGGAGGGCACAGCAATCTCTCCAGTACTCTTGCCTGGAGAATCCCATGGACAGAGAAGCCTGGTGGGCTACAGTCCACGGGGTCACATAGAGCTGGACACAACTGAGTGACTAACACGCGCACACACAGTTTTTCTATGGAAACGCTTCAATTCTGTGTTTTCACACTAATGACAACAACAACAACAAAGACCAAGATGTACACTTTAAATTACTGGAATGACCACCTTATAACCAACTACTATCCTGCAGTTGTAGGAGTCAAGTTTATATTTGTGTTTACAGTCACACTGCAGCCCAATGGTTCTGGGATAACGAGAAAACAAAAGAGGTAGATTTAACATGCAAATATGCTTTCAAGCCAAGTAAAACCAAAAGCTGGTGTACTGTGCTATAGGACTAAAAGTTTCATGCCTGTTGAGAGAGACCCAGTGGGAAAAATGAATCATCAGAGGCAACTGTAGCAAAAGCAAGATGACCTCACCAGACCCTAGCATCATATTGCAATTAGGGCCACATTTACTCCACAAGGATGATTTAATGAGTGTTGTCAATTTGCATTTGGCTAGAGTTTTATCATTGTATTCATAATCAACTTATACATTTATTTTGGTATTGCAGTTGCACAAACGCTATAACTATGATTAAATTATACCTACTCTTAAGAATTCCACATTTAACTAACATTAAGAGAAAGTCAATATTAGGTACGGCAGATAGCTCGAACTTCTGGGTGCACTCACATCACTTTCCTTTGGGAACTTTTCCTCCCCCACTGACACATCACATTATGGGTTACCTGCCCCAACGAAGTAAGGAGACAAACCTATTCTTCCAGAGATAAAAGTTGGTCCAGAGCAGGCAAATTATGCAAGTAAGGCCAAAATAATTCTGAGGGGATTGACATGGATAAGAAGGTATTTCTCAAACATCAAAAGTTTAAGACCCACATAAACTTGCCAAGAAAAATGTTCCAACACATGAAGAAAGCCTGCTGGAAAATAAAACCAATATAGCATAGCATCAAAAGGATGGCTGGACAAATGGATGGATGGTGAGATGAATGAATGGTGAGATGGATGGAGGGAAGAAAGGGGGAAAGACAGATTGATTAGATATATATACAGGCAAAAAAAAAAAAAAAGAATACTGACAAGATTATGTCATCACACTGAATTTCACATCCAAACCAATACCCAGGAATGTCACTTTTGTATGAGTTCAGTATGAATTTCTGTCATTTGTGACCGAAAGTTTTTTAATGGAGGTTTAAATAATGGAGGTTAATAAGAATGTCTTTCTTTAACAGGGGAAGGTTACTTAAATTTGAGAAACTCTGGATTACATGATCTCTAGCTCTATAAAGTTCAAAGATCTTGTATGTGTTTTAAATATGTCACCAGCTTAAAAAAAAATCAGGATCTTTTCTTATAACCTCAGCACGCTTATTCAACGGAAAGTAGAAGTGATTACTTTTTTCATGATTTTTACCAGCGATATTATATCAGATAGGAGACTTTTCTCTCTCAAGTTTAGATGTAATAAAATTATTCAGAAAAGACAGTTTGAAAAAGTTAATCTTACTTTATAATTCAGAATCAAGGAAACGGTTTCAAAGAACACAGAAGCTAACAATGGCACCCAAGACTTTAAAAAGCAAGTTCACTACAAACTACAAATGGGGCATATATATATATATACACATACACACACACACACATCCATATATATATTGAGTTGGAAGAGTTTGCTTTTTTCCATAACATGTTCCGGAAAAAAACAAAGGAACTTCCTGTCCTACCCAATAAAAGGCTTTTAGAAGCTTTTAAGAGTATTTATCAGAATGATTCTTATAAACTTAACACTCAGTTTGCTTTACCTGCCTGATATTTAGTTGGCAATACATATAAATTCCTGCCAGTTAGAGAAAATAAATAAAGCACTCACACCATGAAAAAAAAAAGATTCAAAATAAAATGAGAATACCAAGTCAGTAAGATTACAGAGCTAAGTATCAAGTGAATGACTCATATGGAAAAGTTTCTTCCATTTTTATTCTTAGTGTAATTCACAGGTACTTTTTTTTTTAGCTGAACCTGATTTAACAGATACTTCCAAGGCCACATCAATCAGCCACATCAATTGGTCCACTAAATCTGTATCTGTCCAGCTAAACTAATCTCATAGGAAGTCCTGCACAGTCAGTAGCTACTCTGCATTCAAAATTCAGTCATTTTTCAATCCTTCACTATCAATCAACTCTGATTTATTTAATTACTCTGCAGTCCTTACCAAAGGCTCTTATCCTAAGAAGAGCTTTTATCCTACACTTAGCCCTGAAAACAAAGAAAGAAAACAACTCAATACAACAGTTACAGGTATAACAAATAGTTTGAAAGATATTTAGGGGACAAACTAATAAACACCAAGCAGTTTCTTTTCCCCCAGCCTTTTCAAATATGAAAGAACCTTCTCCCAACCATTATTAAAATGTACTATGAAGTTCAAGCAGTTGTAAGTTAAATCATGTCTTCAAATCTAGAGGAAGCTACTCTTTGTAATCAGGTAAGGGTGAAGGTACAAACTCTACCCATACGACTTGAAAACACCTTCAGATATTTTTAAAGAAATGATATCAGAGACAAGACTCAAGTCATTTCTTCAGGTGGAACTATCTAAATAGGAAATTCTGTTGCACAACATAATCAAAACGCTAGAAGCTGCTCATCTTTAGGGCCTGAAGATGACGTCATGAAAATATTAGCAAGTTCTGTAGATCTTTAGATCACAAAGATACGTCCTTCAGGACTTCCCTGGGGCCTCAGAGGGTAAAGCATCTGTCTACAATGCGACCGATACGGGAGACCTGGGTTTGATCCCTGAGTCGGGAAGATCCCTGGAGAAGGAAATGGCAATCCACTGCAGTACTCTTGCCTGGAAAATCCCATGGACAGAGGAGCCTGGTAGGCTACAGTCCATGGGGTCGCAAACAGTCGGACTGAGCGACTTCACTTTCACTTTAGATCACAAACCGAAGAAAAAGTTAATGAAATGTATTACAAGCCTAAGTATTATATTAATATTAAACGAATATATTTATTTTGAGATATTTATGACTAACTGCCACTGCGCTGGGTTCTACCACAGTTTTAGGAATCATGCTCTTGTATTGCGTGGGGGCTTAAAAAACGGAACCAAATAGAAAAAACCTTGAGAACATTAGTGACCAAAGAGCGATGAGAAGCATCATTTCAGGGGCTCCTGAGGATTCTTCCAGATTCAATCACATCCAAATTCAACCCACATGGAGCTTTTAGGGCACTAAAAAGTGCCTTAGAGCTGGCTATAAGGACCCTGGTTATAAGCAATACAAGGATAAAAGGACATTATCACACCAGAATTACCGTAATAAAAATATTAGAAATAATATCAAAGCCTGACTAAGTCAATACCCACAGGATTTTATTGTCTTCAACCTTAATGGCTACTTAACAAAATATGTTTAACAAAATGTTTGTCTGAAATTGTGAAAAGGTTATAGTCCTATATGATATAGAAATAATCATTTTAAAGAGTGCATAGCAATATTTATTTCACACTCATCATCTGACTTTAAGAAAAATATCTTGCAAATAATAATTACAGCTTCAAGAGATGAAAAAAATATTAAAAACAAGCAAACAAAAAAGAAAGAATCCTAAATAGTGAACCTGGAACACCAACTAATTCACCACAGCTTTGCAGTGTTAAATAAAAAGTCTATCAGAGAAAACTGTATGGGAGTGTAAAACTTCTGTTTCTGGACTTTGATCCAAGAAGTCATAAAAAGTTGCCCTCATTTAATATCTATTTCCAGTATATGCCAAATATTCTGCTTTTGTCTAGTACAAAACAAAGTAATAAAAAGTCAATCATATTACCTCCTCAGTACTAAATAACATAAGACACTGACCACAATCACAGTAACTATTGAAAGGTAAATTATTCTAATATGCCGTCAAGAATAACAACAGCTGTTAAAGTGGCATTAGCACCAGAAAGGCTTCATTTGCAAAGGCAGGAGCATTTAAGCCCTTCATGAACACGGTATCTCAAACCTGTAGGACTGCAAAGCTTTCTACAACAGAAAGGGTGGGAATTTTCCACAGGTTTTAGTTTCTAGTCGCAAACTAATTTTTATGCCAATAGATTATGTTATGAATTGTTCAACTGACACTCTCAAATTCACTTAAACAGGTTTTGATTGCTAAAAACCATTCATTTGTGTGCTGCACACTCTGGCTTTTAAGGAGGTGTTTAGCTCTGTATTGAAAGATAATTATAGAAAACAATGTAATATAGCAGCAATAACTGCTTTCCAGGTCAATCAAAATTCACAGGTGTTTAAACGAGAGTTTAGGAGTGCTAGAACCTTCCTTCTATTCAATGACGACTATTGGGTGCAGACCATTCAGTCTGGGAAGAGAACAGAGAAGCATACATAAATGTCAAACAATTAAATCAAATAAGGAGGAAATAGTTCTACCAATAAGCCTGTCTACAGATGCAGATGGCCAATCTATGTAAATCCAAATTTATTTTAAATAAATAAACATGCAAACTGCCCCTACAGAACTATTCTATTTCACAAGTTTCCTGAATTACAACAGTATTCATTTTATACATACAAAATTTGAGAAGTGGGGGGAGCAAAGTAACACGAGCTTCTTGTTAAACACACACACACACACACACACACACACACAACTTAGCTGTAAAGTTAGTCTCTGCAGTGATTTTACCACAACCATGTGAATCACACGGTGTTTAGCAGGTTGGCATTTTTATATCCAACCTCTCATCCTTAAAATTTTAAGTCTCCAGCTAATGCTATCAAATATAAGCCCAAACTGGAATATTGTTTCTAGAAAAAATTATGGCTACACACAAGACTTAGATTATATTCTTCACACTGACAACTTTCAGCACTTTATAATTCCTCAAACTGAGGGCCTGCACTATTCTTGAATATCTTCACTTTCGTTTTCCAACTTCTACTCAACATAAACTCTTCTCTCAAGATTATAAATACACACACACATATCACAAAGTGTTCAGCCTACTCTCAATTGTAATATCAACTGTATATCAACTGTAATATAAAAACTCCAACTGAAGAAAAAGTCTTTAACAGTCTCAGATAATCTAAATTTTACACTAAGTAGTGTAATTTTGAGAATTGAGATTTTAATCCTATGCTACTTTGGAGAAAAAAAATGTGAAAAGAAAATTCATTTAACTTATTAGGAAAAAAATATTACTCTTCAAGTTTTGGCAGATTCTCAAAGTGAAGTGTTCTTATGTATGAGTTAAAAGCTACCGCCAAACACCCCCAAGTTTGTGTCTTTAAAGGGAGAGGAGAGAAAACAAAGAAAAAGGATATTAACGCTGATTTTTAAATAAATAATTTCGTTCTTTCTTAATAATATGCCTAAGGAACATCTCTAAAGAACATCCCCCTACACACTTAAAAGATCAGCCCAGTCCTGCCCAGTCTCTTACGCGCTGTAATTCATTAAGGATGGAAGTGTGCAAACGGTTAAAGGAATCCGGGGACAGACGGCCTCGGAGGAGGCGACCTCTGGAAACTGTTGGCCTCCAGCAATGGATCATTCCAGGCCTAGACGGTCTTGGTGCTCACCTCAAACGCGCAGAAAAGTGCCCTTCCGAAAGAAATCACTTTCATTCAGGGTTTATCCTCTGGTCACTCCAGATTAAGTATTGTGATAGAAGACGAAAGCGACGGAGAAGAGGATTTTAAAAGGAAGGCGGAGTAATTAAACAGAAGAGATAAGGTTTGTCCCAAAACCTTCGCCTCTTTAAAAAACCCCCAAAGTCATCAAACCGATAGCAACCCTCAACGTTCGTTGGGAGAAACGGGAGTTAAAAAGACTCATCTAAGATTTCAAAAATATTACATCTGCAGGAATGTAAAGGAAGACAAAAATGTCAAAGAACGCATTTCCAATAAAGCATCTCCCCGCCAGTGTGACCCGGGTGCCACCACCCAGCACAGCACCCGGCCCCACCGCGCCCCCGGGAAAAGTGGCAAAGACGGGGGCAGTGCTGAAGGAAGTACCTTGTTTTGTCTCCAAATGGCAACATAGCAAACGTGGGAAGTTGGAGGTGCACACCAGGCGGCCTCGGCGGACCCTGGACTGCAGGAGGCGTCGGGGGCGATGACTCGCCCAGGTGAGGCGGGTCGCTCGAAGCCGGCTTCCCTCCGGTCCCCGCCGTCGCGCCGCCGCCCGCCGCCGCCCGCTCGCCCCGCGCCGCGCCGCCCCCTGGCGGGGAGCGCCAGGCCGGACCGCGGCCGTGCGCCGGCCGGTGGGAGCCCGGCGGCCAGCCCCGGCCGGCTCCTCCACCATCACCGCCCCGCGCGCGCCTCCCTCCCGGCCGAGGCGGCCACCTCCGGCTGCCCGAAGGCCGCTGCCCCGAGGCGGCGACGGCGAAGTCCGGGCCCCTTCTCCAGAGGAGTGCGCCTGGGAGTCAGCCCGCGTCCGCGCACAGCAGCCTCGCCCTCGCGGCGACTTCGCATCAACTCTCCGGCTTCCGGGCACCCGCCCGCCTCCCACTCTTCGTTCCACCCTCCTAGCCCCGCGGCTTCAGCCTCAACGCCTCTCCAATTCTCCCGCGGGCGTTTCCCACGCGCGCCTCGACTGTCCGCTGCGCAGCCTCCTCCCCAAGCACAGGCTCCCTCCTCCCCGCCCTCCGCAGCAGCCGCCCCGGCGCTTGGCTCCGGACCAGGAAGACTGGCCTCCGGGGTCGCCTCGGGCCGCGCGGGACCTGCCACCCCCCGGGGTCAGCTCTCCGCTGTCCTTTGTGTGCGCGCCGCCAGGCCCTCCGCGGAGCGCCTTCCACGCCGCCGCCTTGCGCGCAAACGCGAAGGAAAGGAAGAGCGCGGGACAACCAGGGGACTGGAAGGGGGGCAAAAGACGACAGCACTCACTCTGGGACGGTTCCGGCATGGTGCTGCCTTTGGGCTGCTTCTCGGTCTCGCCCCTACCCCGGCTTCCCCGCCCCGCCAGGGCCGGGGCAAAGGGGGACGGGGGAGGAGCGGAGCCACCGGGGCCGCGTCGAAAATGGTGCTTCCGGAGCTGCAGGGAAGGGGGTCAAACACTGTTTTGGTTTCGCTAAGGAGATTTAGGGGAAACAGGAGGCTAGAGAAAGGCCCGTGAGCGCAAATATAGGGAAATAATCTTGCTCCCAGGGAATGCTAGGGCTGCCGGCGTGTGGAGGGGGTGGGGGTGGGGGCTCGGCACATACGTTTTTGTATTTGAACTTTTGTGAGCAAGTTGGATCGGATCCGACGCTTGGGGTTTTCGACTGTACTCGGCTTAAAAGTCGAGGTCTCTACACCGTAAGATCATGGCCCTACTTCAAAGGCAGAGGGCCTGAGAGTGGAAATTGTTTAATGCTTAAAGAAGGGGAAAATTCAATAGAGGACAGAGATAAACCCCAGGTCACGCTCCATGCCCCACCGGGTCTTCCTTGGCTCCTCTTCTTACCTGGTGCCTTTCCTAACAAAGTAAGAGAAGGTAAAGTCCCAGTGATCGTCCAGCCACGCTTCGACCGAGTCCTGGTTCCACTGCTGTTGCGGCCGCGCGGAGCCGGGGCCGGCCCTCTCCATGATCAGCGCGGCAAGTCTCTGCGGTCAGCTGGTGCTGGTTTTCCACTCCAGCTGGGGTCCCTCCCTCGGAGGAGCAGAACTCGCCTCGAGACCCTCCCCCTTCGCCCTGCTTCAGTCGGGCCGGCTTTCGGCGGAGCTGCTCACTCGCCGGGCCAGCCTCCTGCCGCGCCCCGCCTCTCCGGGTCCTCACCGCTTCCAGGTGCGGCGGGCGGGGGGGTGAAGGGTGGGGGTGCCGCAGCCCCGCGCCTTCCCCGGGGTCTGTCTGAGACTGGCTCTGGAAGTCTCTAGTCTCCAGATTCCGAGGCGGCCGGGGCGGCGACTGGCGAGCTCTCCGGAAGCCTAGTGGCCAGGACTAGAAAGGAGGCCAGGCGGCCGCTGGGGTGCGCTGCATGCCAAGCCGGCTCCGGAGGAGCGCGCAAAGGTAACGAGGGATGTGTTCGCTGAGCGTCCCACTCTAGGCAAGGGAAAGGTCACGCTGTGAAGACCCAGCCCAAACCCAGAGAGCTGTAGCTGGGGAAATTTTCGCCCGAAAATGAGAGGTGCTGGTAGCCCGCGCTCTTTTTCCCGGACCTGGGAGAACAATGACTGTCCTGCCTCGCTTTCCGCCAGATCAGCGCGTGGGTCTGGGAGGAGCTGGGACCCACCTCCCACGAAGCCCTGACGGCGCAGCGGCTGAGGGCGCCCCAGCCAAGGACCACGTCTGGGGTGACGAGATCTGGGACATGAGTCACCAAAATAGACTTGACAGTCCTGGTGGGTAACTTCTAACAGAACCATTCCTGTGATTAACTTTAATAATAATAACCATAGTAAGTATAAATTAACTGCCTTCACAAGAAAGGCTTAATTTGCATTAAGCCCCCTTTCCTAACTGGAAAAAGAAAAAAGTAGATTGAGATACAATAATCACTATGGTTTGTGTATGAAATCACAAATCTCTATACAAGTAGGTTAACTTGATCCTACGGGCAGTCCCCAGGTACCGTGCAGAGCAGCCAGTTAGCCCAGTTTTTAATTAGTCATTTATATTGAACTGGAGTTAAAATACACAGACCACGAAAAATGTATCCGTTTAAAAGGGCTCAGCATTCCTACCCTGTTTTGTCGTATCCTTATCATGCTTTAATAGGGCTTCCCTTGTGGCTCAGCTGATAAAGATCCCTGGGTTCTATCCCTGGGTTGGGACGATCCCCAGGAGAAGGGAGAGGCTACCCAACTCCAGTATTCTGGCCTGGAGAATTCCCTTGACTGTATGCTGCTGCTGCTGCTAAGTCGCTTCAGTCGTGTCCGACTCTGTGCGACCCCATAGACGGCAGCCCACCAGGCTCTCCCATCCCTGGGATTCTCCAGGCAAGAACCCACTGGAGGGGGTTGCCATTTCCTTCTGCAATGCATGAAAGTGAAAAGAGAAAGTGAAGTCGCTCAGTCGGGTCAGACTCTTCGCGACCCCATGGACTGCAGCACACCAGGCTTCTCCGTCCATGGGATTTTCCAGGCAAGAGTACTGGAGTAGGTTGCCATTGCCTTCTCTGTATGGCCTGCTGCTGCTGCTGCTGCTAAGTCGCTTCAGTCGTGTCCGACTCTGTGCGACCCCATAGACGGCAGCCCACCAGGCTCCCCGGTCCCTGGGATTCTCCAGGCAAGAACACTGGAATGGGTTGCCATTTCCACGGGGCTGCAAAGAGTCAGACACGACTGAGCGACTTTCACTTCACTTCTATCATGCTTCACAAAAAAGAATTGGGAGTCTTCCCTTGCTTTATTCTCATCCCCATCTCCCTGCAGTTTTATTATGGTATTTTGCAATGACCTAATTTTTTTGGCAGAATTAAACTGGAGCTGTGTGTTTCACAACGTGTGAACGACACCGTTAGCAGTGATATACCAAAAGTGATTTAGCTGACATACTTTTAACAAACTCCTTTCAAAATATTTTTGGCAAGAATGTAAGACATTACTCACTACATAGAAACACGTAATTAAACAGATAATATGAGAACTTTAAGAAATGTCTTCCAGTTCCCCAGTGCAATGGTTTATGCTTCCTTCATTAAATAATTGTCCTTTTGTAATTTCAGTTTCTTTGAAACTTCACTGTTGTATGCAAGTAGCCACAAACCAGTAAAAAGCAAGCAAAGGAGTATGAAATTAATACATGATAAGTTATATCAGATTTTAAAATGAGAATTACCTTCTAATTTCTTACTATGATAGTGATTATAGTGCTCATGACCTAAAGACTGTCTCCTCAGTGCTCAGTTTTTCTCTGTGGAAGGTTATGCATTTCTCCTCTCAGGAGGTCAATTATATTTTAAAATTCTACTTCCAACTGAGGATGGAGTGAATTTTTGGCTTAAAATGTTTGCTTTAGTTGGCTACCATGATTAAATAAACAGGCATTATCCAAATGCCCATTTTCTCTCACAAACTGAAGGGGTTAACTTATCAGAAACCAGGAAGGCGTCTAAAATTTGTGCAAGAAAAACAATCCCTGGACTCTCCCATCAGTGAGTCTCAATTCTGTGTGGTATAGATGTTGGGTGGGGGTTACTGTGAAAGCCGTTACCTGAGTGAGTATATCTCAAGGGATGGGATGAGGCATTTCAAACTGTTCTAGTCTCTAGAAAACTCAGATAGAACAGTACCTCTTGTAACTTTAAAGTACTTAAAGTTGAGAATATTTTGAACTGGCCTCACCCTGGCATCTTGTTCTCTGGTTCCTTTTATTCTTTATCCCCATTTTTTTGTAACATACATTCTTTCTAACTTACTGATATGGATTGCTGTAAGCATATCAAATCTTGTTTCAGAATAAGTTGAAGGATGAGTAAATAATAAACATTACCAGGAAATAACTTGGAAAATGACATAAATGCTACTTTAAAAAAAAAAAATGCAATGACCTAACAGAAAGCCCTCCAACCTGTTATATTCTCATTGTACTAGGAAAAAACCCGAAGTCTCTAACATGGCTTACAAGGTTTGTATGACTTTTACTCATTTCTGTTGCTAAAGGTTTTGTTCATACAACTAGAAAAAACAAAAAAACCATGACTGATCAAATTCCTTTTCCAAAAGAGAACATAGATTATAAAAGTCATGACATCTTTCCTGCCTTTTTTTCCCAATACTATATAGTATCTTCTTTTTTCTTACAGCAAAGTTATATATTCTGAGCTTGAGAAAATTGAGTAAATATATTAGCACATATAATAGGACCTTCTTCAGCGATCAATGCAAAGAAATAGAGGAAAACAACAGAATGGGAAAGACTAGACATCTCGTCAAGAAGATTAGAGATACCAAGGGAACATTTCATGCAAAGATGGGCTCAATAAAGGACAGAAATGGTATGGACCTAACAGAAGCAGAAGATATTAAGAAGAGGTGGCAAGAATACACAGAAGAACTGTACAAAAAAGATCTTCACGACCCAGATAATCACGATGGTGTGATCACTCATCTAGAGCCAGACATCCTGGAACGTGAAGTCAAGTGGGCCTTAGAAAGCATCACTACGAACAAAGCTAGTGGAGGTGATGAAATTCCAGTTGAGCTGTTTCAAATCCTAAAAGATGATGCTGTGAAAGTGCTGCACTCAATATGCCAGCAAATTTGGAAAACTCAGCAGTGGCCACAGGACTGGAAAATGTCAGTTTTCATTCCAATCCCAAAGAAAGGCAATACCAAAGAATGCTCAAACTACCGCACAATTGCACTCATCTCGCATGCTAGTAAAGTAATGCTCAAAATTCTCCAAGGTAGGCTTCAGCAATACGTGAACCGTGAACTTCCTGATGTTCAAGCTGGTTTTAGAAAAGGCAAAGGAACCAGAGATCAAATTGCCCACATCCGCTGGATCATGGAAAAAGCAAGAGAGTTCCAGAAAAACATCTACTTCTGCTTTATTGACTATGCCAAAGCCTTTGACTGTGTGGATCACAATAAACTGTGGAAAATTCTGAAAGAGATGGGAATACCAGACCACCTGACCTGCCTCTTGAGAAATCTGTATGCAGGTCAGGAAGCAACAGTTAGAACTGGACATGGAACAACAGACTGGTTCCAAATAGGAAAAGGAGTACGTCAAGGCTGTATATTGTCACCCTGCTTATTTAACTTATATGCAGAGTACATTATGAGAGACGCTGGATTGGAAGAAACACAAGCTGGAATCAAGATTGCCGGGAGAAATATCAATAACCTCAGATATGCAGATGACACCACCTTTATGGCAGAAAGTGAAGAGGAACTAAAGAGCCTCTTGATGAAAGTGAAAGAGGAGAGTGAGAAAGTTGGCTTAAAGCTCAACATTCAGAAAACGAAGATCATGGCATCTGGTCCCATCACTTCATGGGAAATAGATGGGGAAACAGTGGAAACAGTGTCAGACTTTATTTTTTGGGGCTCCAAAATCACTGCAGATGGTGACTGCAGCCATGAAATTAAAAGACGCTTACTCCTTGGAAGAAAAGTTATGACCAACCTAGATAGCATATTCAAAAGCAGAGATGTTGCTTTGCCAACTAAGGTCCGTCTAGTCAAAGCTATGGTTTTTCCAGTAGTCATGTATAGATGTGAGAGTTGGACTGTGAAGAAGGCTGAGCACCAGAGAACTGATGCTTTCAAACTGTGGTGTTGGAGAAGACTCTTGAGAGTCCCTTAGACTGCAAGAAGACCTAACCAGTCCATTCTGAAGGAGATCAGCCCTGGGATTTCTTTGGAAGGAATGATGCTAAAGCTGAAACTCCAGTACTTTGGCCACCTGATGCGGAGAGTTGACTCATTGGAAAAGACTCTGATGCTGGGAGGGATTGGGGGCAGGAGAAGAAGGGGACGACAGAGGATGAGATGGCTGAATGGCATCACGGACTCGATGGACGTGAGTCTGAGTGAACTCTAGGAGTTGGTGATGGACAGGGAGGCCTGGCGTGATGTGATTCATGGCGTCGCAAAGAGTCAGACACGACTGAGCGACTGAACTGAACTGAGGTCCCTCATTGTTGAAGGGACATTGTGATGTTGAAATGGAATTGGAGGTTAACAATTAAATGTGTGTGTGTGTGAGCATGCATGTGTAATGTGGGGAAATCCCACATGACAAGGAAATGCAGGCAGCTTTTAAGAGCTGTGGGCAGCATCCAGCTGATAGCCTACAAGGAGCTCCAGCCACCAAGAAAATTAATTCTTCGGTATTGTAACTGCAAGATTAAGAACTAAAGTGAACTCAAAAGCAGATATTTCTCCAGTCATACCTCAAATGAGACCACAACCACAATTCCAGCCAATAAACTGATTGCACCCTTATGAGATGCTAAGCAGCAGACATCTTCATAATCAACATCTTAATAACACCGAGTCCTATATCTATTAATGTATGTATTTATCCATTTACTTCTGTCTTTTAAAATTTCTCCCAGCAGTGTCTTGAAGTTTTAGTGTACATGTCTTACATGTATTTTGTTAAACTTATTTCAATATGTATCCCACTGTCACTGAGAAATACTAGAAGCAATGATATTCATGTGGCAGAGTACACTTAGTCCCAGATTTTGGTTTAAAAATATGTTTCTTCACTTTAAAAGAAACCAAGAGTCTCTGTAGAAGATTCCAGGTCTGTGACAGGGAAAGTGCAAAATATACCTGGAAAATCTTGTTTTGACAGGTTAAAGCTCAACATTCAGAAAACGAAGATCATGGCATCTGGTCCCATCACTTCATGGGAAATAGATGGGGAAACAGTGGAAACAGTGTCAGACTTTATTTCTGGGGGCTCCAAAATCACTGCAGATGGTGATTGCAGCCATGAAATTAAAAGACGCTTACTCCTTGGAAGGAAAGCTATGATCAACCTAGATAGCATATTCAAAAGCAGAGACATTACTTTGCTGACTAAGGTCCGTCTAGTCAAGGCTATGGTTTTTCCACTGGTCATGTATGGATGTGAGAGTTGGACTGTGAAGAAGGATGAGCGCCGAAGAATTGATGCTTTTGAACTGTGGTGTTGGAGAAGACTCTTGAGAGTCCCTTGGACTACAAGGAGATCCAACCAGTCCATTCTGAAGGAGATCAACCCTGGGATTTCTTTGGAAGGAATGATGCTAAAGCTGAAACTCTAGTACTTTGGACACCTCACGTGAAGAGTTGACTCATTGGAAAAGACTCTGATGCTGGGAGGGATTGGGGGCAGGAGAAGGGGACGACCGAGGATGAGATGGCTGGATGGCATCACTGACGTGAATCTGAGTGAACTCCGGGAGTTGGTGATGGACAGGGAGGCCTGGCGTGCTGTGATTCACGGGGTCGCTAAGAGTCGGACATGACTGAGCGACTGAACTGAACTGAAGAAAGACTTAAACATGATGCCAGCATATCAGAACAGAGGACTTCCAAAGTATAATACAAATCTGAAACAATTAAAATATCAAAATACATATTGATATATATTGACATATATTGATAGTAACAAATTTTAAACCATTGACTAAAATAAGAAACTGTGATTCCATACTGATATATAACTAGATAAGCAAATAAAAAGAAGAGAAAGGAATGTTCCTACAATAGAATGTCAGCAAGATGAATAAAAAAGGAATCATGTAATTACAAAATCATTGAAAAGAAGTTGTTAGTCACTCAGTCACCTCCGACTCTTTGCAACCCCATGGACTATAGCCCACCAGGCTCCTCTGTCCATGGAGTTCTCCAGGCAAGAATACTGGAGTGGGTAGCCATTCCCTTCTCCAGGGGATCTTCTTGACCTAGCGGTTGAACCTGTGATTCTTTTTACTGTCTGAGCCACTAGGGAAGCCCAGAAAAATCACTAATGGTCATTAGAATTAACTGATGAGAGTGTGATGATGGGTGGGATATTTATATAGCTTAAAGTATCACCTGGCAGGTTTCTTATTACTTACCATGGGCAAATAGTATCTTTACAACAAAGAGACTCTAACCAAGTGATTCAGTATCACTTATATTGGGACAAACCAACAGTATACACATTTTAGTAGAACATACTGAGAAGGATACAACATTACATTTATGTCATTACTGTAAAAATTGTGAACCTAATCATGAGGATGAGATTCACTGATTTCCATACCAACATACCTAGATTGAGGGACATTCTGCCAAATAACTGGCCTGCATGCTTCAAAGATTTCAAGGTCAAGAAAGGTAAAGACTGAGATGTAGTTATTCATTACTATGGAATGATATTACCACAATATTAGTGGCTTAAAGCAACACACATTCATTATCTCTGTTTCTATGAATTAGGAGTCTAGGTTGGTTGAGCTGGGCACTCTGCTAAGGGGTGTCTCACAAACCAATCAAGATGCTGGCCAGAGCTACAGTCTCATCTGAGGCTCAACTGGAGAAGGATCCTCTTCTAAGATTACTCAGACTGTTGGCAGAATTCACTTTCTTGTGATTGCAGAACTGAGAAATTCTTTCTCTTGCTGGATGCTGGCTGAAACTTTTACAGGTCACTGGCTGGAGGCCCCTCTCTGGTTCTCAAAGCCACTTTCAGTGCCTTGCCACATGGAGCTTTCCAACGTGGCCACTTGTTTCCTCAGAACCAGCAAGGGAGACAGCCTCCAGCAAGAAGGGCAGTATACGTTTTTAATAATGTCATCAAAACTGTCACAGACACATCATCACAAGCATACCTTTGCCATTCTGTTTGTTGGAAGTGTGGGCAAAAAAACATGCTCCCTGCCATTCCAGTAAACAGTGGATGTTGCCTGCCATCAAGCCTTCAGCCACTGCAGCTGTCCCAACAGTGTGCCCGGAGGGGAATATAGGACAGAGAAACACAGGATACCAGCTCTAGATAGTTAAGATGCATATCTAAAAGGACTAATTTCTATGACCCCAGACTCTGTCTCTTCCCATACAGAGAAAAGCACTAAAATCATTCATTTCAGGTGTGTGTGTGTGTGTGTGTGTGTGTGTGTGTGTGTGTGTATGATTAGCAATAATATTTTGATGTTTGACAACATGGTTTTTGTTTTGTTTTTCAGCAAAAACTCTTTCATGTCCTGGCTCCTCCGCCGTTATCTCCTTGGAATAGTCCCTCTGAGCTGTTTGAGAGGATGTGTCCTAGGCTATGAGCTTCTCTAGTGGCTCTGATGGTAAAGAATCTGCCTGCAATGCAGGAGACCGGTTCGATCCTTGGGTCAGGAAGATCCCCTGGAGAAGGGAATGACAACCTGCTCCAGCATTCTTGCCTGGAGAATTCCACGAACAGAGGAGCCTGGTGGACTACAGTCCATGGGGTCACAAAGAGTTGGAGACAACTGGGTGACTAACACTTTCGCTTTTCATCCTAAGCTATAGTCCTTAGTAAGGCCAATGAATAACATGTAATTCTCAACTTTTAGGTTGTACATTTTTTTTAGTAGAAAGAAACAGTTTAAGGTTTTGCCCTTGATCATACCAGGGTGTAAATAGAGGATGAAGGGATCATGGAGGCTACCTCAAGAATCCACCTAGAATAATATTGTAGAATAAGGTACAGTGATTGGGACATGACACGTGTTCAGTAGCTATTTGTTGGGTCAATTTCAAAAGAAATGTGGGCTTTTTAAAGAGTATTTTGGCAGTTGTTTTTGTTCAGTCGTTAAGTCTTTGTGACTGTGGACTGCAGCACACCAGGCTCTTCTGTCCTCCACTCTCTCTCCCAGACTTTGCTCAAATTCCTGTCCAATGAAGTCAGTGATGCTATCTAATCATCTCAGCCTCTGCTGCCCCCTTCTCCTTTTGCCTTCAGTCTTTCCCAGCATCAGGGTCTTTTCCAAGGAGTCAGCTTTTTGCATCAGGTTGCCAAAGTATTGGAGCTTCAGCTTCAGCATCAGTCCTTCCACTGAAGATTCAGGACTGATTTCCTTTAGGATTGCTTTCCTTGGTTTGATTGGTTTGATTTCCTTGCAGTCCATAGGACTCTCAAGAGTCTTCTCCAGCACCACAATTCAAAAGCATCAATTCTTTGGCATTCAGCCTTCTTTATGGTCCAACTCTCACATCTGTGCATGACTACTGGAAAAAACAGTTTTGACTATATGGACTTTCGTCAGCAAAGTGATGTCTCTGCTTTGTAAAATGTTGTCTAGGTTTGTCATAGCTTTCCTTCCAAGGAGCAAGTGTCTTTTAATTTCATGGCTGCAGTCACTATCCTCACTGATTTTGGAGCCCAAGAAAATAAAATCTGTCATTGCTTCCACTTTTCCCCCTTTTATTTCCCCCTTTTATGAAGTGATAGAACTGGATGCCATGGTCTTAGTTTTTTGAATGTTGAGTTTTAAGGCAGCTTTTTCACTCTCCTCTTTCACCATCGTCAAGAGGCTCCTTAGTTCCTCTTCACTCTCTGCCCTAAGGGTGGTATCATCTGCATATCTGAGGTTGTTGATACTTCTCTCAGCAATCTTGATTCCAGCTTGTGATTCAAGCCTGGCAGTTGTACGATGCTTATTTAACTGCATATAAGTTAAATAAGCAGGGTGACAACAAACAGCCTTGTCATACTCTTTTCCTAATTTTGAACCAGCCCATGTCTGGTTCCAACTGTTGCATACAGGTTTCTCAGGAGGCAGGTCAGGTGGGGTCTCGTATTCCCATCTCTTTAGGGACTTTCCACAGTTTTCTGTGATCCACACAGTCAAAGGCTTTGGTGTAGTCGGTGAAGCAGAAGTAGATGTTTTCCTGGAATTCCCTAGTTTTCTCCATGATCCAACGAATGTTGACAATTTTATCTCTGGTTCCTTGGCCTTTTCTAAATCCATCTTGTACATCTTGAAGTTCTCAATTCATGTCCTGCTGAAGCCTAGCTTGAAGGATTTTGAGTATAAGCTTGCTAGCATGTGAGATGAGTGTAATCATATGGTAGTTTGAACATTCTTTGGTATTGCCCTTCTTTTGGAATGGAAAGGCATTCCATTGGGATTGGAATGAAAACTGATTTTTTTCCAGTCCTGTGGCCACTGCTGAGTCTTCCAAATTTGTTGAGATACTGAATGCAGCACTTTAACAGCATCATCTTTTAGGATTTTAAATAGCTTTAAAATTTCACTCAACGTTGATATTGTCTATGGCAGTACTTTTGCTTATTGAATATATGTAAATATGTCAGCAACTGATCTTTGGGGAAGGTTTATTTCTTTTAGTGGTCTGTGGAAGTCTTATCACCCTTCACAAGATCATCCTTTATTTTTAGCAGCACTAGGCTCATGTGAGCTAGCAGTTTTCTACAGAGAGTATTGGAGTACATATTTCAAGGTGTCACATGGTAGGGGATCAGCTTAATATTTTGACTGCATACATTTAAATCAAACCATAATCATCAATTTCAAAGACAGAGCCAACCTATGAATATGATAAGACTGTGTTATGGTGCAGTGCAATGATTTCAATCAGTACACAACATTTGTACTCTACAGCATTTTCCCTCCAAATCAAACATAGGATTTTTTACCCAAGTCTCTTGAAGTAGCCAAGAATTCTATTTGATATATAAAGGCTGATCCATGTGAAGAGACATTACACGGTGGATGGTGAGCAGCTGTTCTTCACATCAAGGAAGGTCACAATGAAAGGAAATGGACTCACATTCAAACAGGAGAGATTTTGGACAGATATTAGACACACGTTCCTGACAAAGGGATGCAGCACAGATGGATTCAGGATGAAAAACAACTGTGGAATTTCCCCCTAGCAACTTTTACAAATGAGGTGGACAACCATCTGTTGGTAACGCTTTGAAGTCCTGTCTCAGGGCAGATCAACCTCAGGAACTCCTGGGGTTTCTCACTGCCCTTTCACCTGCATCTGGAGAAGATATTAAACAGAAGAATGATGTTGTTTTAATTGATCAGTATAATATGTACCATTCACGGAAGCATGAGATAACCTAAAACACCTATATCCAGAACAAATCTATGCTCTTTTCATCCACTTTCCTGTTAAAGAAAAGATTTCATTCTCTAGAGAAAATATCTTGTGCTAGTCAGAATGGCTAAAAATAAAATAATTAGTTTAGAAAGAAATAGCAAGGAGTGAAACACTTTTAAAAGTCAACTGCATCTGGGTGTGACACACTTAACTAAAAACCAGTTTAAAAGTAGGTCATTTAAAAATAGACTCTTTAAAGGTTAAAGGAACAAAAATGTGTATGTTTAAATGTAAATCAAGAGATAGAGTTTTGTTGATCTTGATTCCAGCCTAGAGAATCATTTGTCTTTCCTTTGTAAGTTACAGACTAAAATTTTTTTAGGTGATGCTCAGTCTCATTTAAAATATCTCAGATGACTGCATAGACATCATTATTGAGCCTGCCTCTTTCCAAATATGTAAGGAAAATGTGATTTAATTATAATGCCACAGAAAAAAAAAAAAAAGAACCTCATGACCAGAGATAATTTTCATCTGCTAAGAGTAGCTTTTGGATAACTTGTTTGACTCAACTCTTTGAAAACAAAAATCAACATTTTATATTTTAATAAAATCAACTAAAACTCAAAAAAGACTCTAAGTATTAGGGATACTTATGCAGAATTCTTCATTCAACTTTGCTACATGCCTTGAAAATAATACATGTTTTAAATAAACAAAGGCCGTATGGAGATAAAGCCAGAAGTTCACTCTTTTCACAGTGACTCAATTTTCCTATTCACTTCTTATAGGGAAATGAACAATATGTTGAAAGTAGGTAATGTGCAACATTCTAGTCTAGAAGTTCCAGGATAAAATTCCAGCTATGCTTACATAAAACGTTGTCTTTAAATAATAGCACTTCCAAGAAGAGCAGTCAATAAATCAGTTGAAGGAAGGAACTGCTCTATGGAACAGGCCCTGCTTGATTCCTTCAGTTCATTTGTTTTCATTATTCTCTGTCAGTGAAATCACTGAGGTGGTGCATATATTGGAAGTATTGTGCAATACTGGTCTGAGAACTTGAAAAACATTTCTATAATGTCTTAAAACTCCAGAATTGATCAATGTAAGTTATTTTCTCTTTGCCATAGTTACCTTGGAAAGCCTTATGTTTTTATAAACTGTGTTGCCATTGCTCGAAACATTTTGGGAAATTCCTCTTTGAATTGCTTTCAGAGTCTGCATTTGACTTTTTGCATCTCTTCAGTAGTGACAATGTTTTGGTTTGTAGATTTCATGCTGAGAGTGATTTTTTTTTTCCTTTTGGTATATTTTAAAAAGCCCAAAGTTATATCACCTATGGTCTGGTGGGAAATAAGAAGGTTGTCGTTTTTTCTTTTTTTTTTTTGTAAAATGGTTATAAGGTTATGAGACTGATTTTTATAGTCTAGATTAGAAGTTTGCATTATCCTGTTTGTCAGCTATGTGACTGCCCAACACCTCAGTTTCTTTATTTGTAACAAGAGTAACCATGGTTCTCATAGACTTGTTCTGTTAAGTGATATAACAAATAGTCCATAGTAGTCAGAGTGCCCAGCACACAGTTAAACAGTTCTTACCCGGAAAATAACACCATGAAGGGATTTCTAGACCTCTCTTTTCTATTAAACTCTCAATCCATCGATTCAGATCCAGCACATCATTCAAAACTGACTCCAAATCCATTCTCTGAAGTCACCTTTTTTTTGTAAATAATTCATTTTGTAATTTTCTCTTTTTCCAACCAGTCATGGAGTTCTCAAGACTAATCTTTCATCATTACTCTTAAATCTTTTTCTCCAACCCACTTCCTGTCTTCAGTCCTTGAAGCCATGCCTTCTTCATGCTGTAGGCAGAGTGATCTTTCCAAAGTGTTAGCCTGATGGAGTCACTTCCGTCTTAAAACATTTTAATGTCTTCCCATTATCCTCTGGTAGAGGACAATCTTCTCAGTAGGACATAGAAAGCTATTTGTAAAGCTGAAGTTGGTTTACTGCAGAAACTCAATGCCACATTTCTTTAAATGTAGCATATTATCATGTTCCTAGGATTTTGCTTGAGGCTGAAATTTGTTCTCTTTTGCTTCTGGCTAATTCCTTCTATTTCCTCTGGATTTATTTTAGACATTAAGTGCTCCAGGAAGCTCCACACTCTCAAGCTAAGGGCCCCACTTCCCACACAAGGTTTATTTATGTATACCTCTTAAGTAATCTTGTAACACCTGCTCAGCCATTGCACTGTATTGTTACCCTCTATTTATTTGAAATTTATTTACAGGTATTGTGTCTTATTCAAACCAGTCTTAGTTACACCCTCCAGGACCTTGTGTTCATATTTGTATCCCTAGGAATATAATGTGCTCAGTTGCCCAGTTGTGTCTGACTCTTTGCGACCCCATGAACTGTAGCCAGGCTCCTCTGTCCATGGGATTTTCCTGGAAGAACACTGGAGTGGGTTGCCATTTCCTCCTCCAGGGAACATAATAGGGCTCAGTAATCATTTATAGAATGAACGAATGAATGAATAATGTTTCTGATGTCTTATTTACTGTTCTTGTGACTCATTAACAATTTTTACTGTTACTAAGATTTTTTAAAAAACTGTCAAATTTTGGCACTCACACCTGCCCTCTCTGCCTTGGAAAAATCCAAATACTTGCATTGAATCTACCTCAACCTCTCACTTAATATGGATCTTCAAGGATCATCTTAAAGGATCATCTCAGAAGGGTCTTCTGAGTAAGCAAATAAGACACACAGTCAGAACTGCCAAACAGAGCTGTGATTCTCTTGATGCGTTTGTCCACTCTGGACATGATGTTCTGTGTTCGCTACTTGTTTTTGTGTTTTCCTGATGTCTGTAAGCTCCATAAGGCTGAGTTTGCTTCATTCACCACTGGGTCATCAGGTCCCACAATACTATCTGGCACATAGTGGGTCTTTAATTTTAAGTAAAGTATTGAATACCGGATTACAAGATCCTTCAACCAGTCCATTCTGAAGGAGATCAACCCTGGGATTTCTTTGGAAGGAATGATGCTAAAGCTGAAACTCCAGTACTTTGGCCACCTCATGTGAAGAGTTGACTCATTGGAAAAGACTTTGATGCTGGGAGGGATTGGGGGCAGGAGAAGAAGGGAACAACTGAGGATGAGATGTCTGGATGGCATCACTGACTCGATGGACGTGAGTCTGAGTGAACTCCGGGGGTTGGTGATGGACAGGGAGGCCTGGCGTGCTGCGATTCATGGGGTCGCAAAGAGTCGGACATGACTGAGTGACTGAACTGAACTGAACTGAGAACAGTAAATTGTGTATGTTCCACATCATAACCTAAAATGTTATATAGTATGTGATTGATAGATATATGTTCATGTATTTTTTTGTTGTAGTTGCCAATAAAAAGTAATAGCGTGCCTCTTGAGGCAGACAGT
The DNA here is from genome assembly GCF_032405125.1 of Capricornis sumatraensis. NCBI lineage: Eukaryota > Metazoa > Chordata > Mammalia > Artiodactyla > Bovidae > Capricornis > Capricornis sumatraensis. Next base: position 8,599,094 of record NC_091075.1, on the reverse strand, counting down.
ACCTGTAGGTATCCTTTGAGGGGGAAAATTAAAGATTAAGTGAGCACTTCCAACCTGTGAGAAAGAGGGCAGACAGTTTCTTTGAATCAGATCTGCTAAAAAGTCGCATGAAATATTGCCTTTAGTTATGTACAAGTGGTATAGGAAGGTTTCCCCTTCAGGGTTTCCCTGAAGGGGAAACCTGGGACCCCTTGAGCAAAGAAAGATTCCTAGGATGGACTTAGATTAATTTGCATAAGGAACTTGTAACTTCTGGAAGAGATGAACTAAAATGTATATCTTAATCCCCTGAGATTTAGCCCTGGGAGGCAGCTGGGGGTGGCAGGGGTTGGTGGAGACTGTGGCAAGCTGAGTCAGGATGTCTCTGATCTAGGTACAGGGGCAGAGAAGAGCGCTGGGCTCCTTCTGAGGAAAATTCATCTGCTGAAAGGGCAGAGGTGGTTTCACCTCAACGTTACAGAAGCATACCGCATCATTCTCTTACTGGACGCCTTCTGAGTCTGAGTGAGTCCCTAGCAACGTGGTGACGTTGTTGCAACTCCTTAACTGCTGACATTGAGCGAATGACTGTTTCCACCCAACATTTCCTCCTCAGACTCTTCAGTAATATCACTGGAGTGACTGAAGGCATTTTGGGGATTCAGCTAAGAGGAAGTTGAGTTAGGAATACATTTAGTTTGGTTTAAGGGGGATATCTTTATGTGGTTCAAAGTCAGTTCATTTTTTAAACAATTAATTTGTATTGGAGTATAGTTGAGCAAACTCTGGGAAATAGTGAAGGACAGGGAAGCCTGGCATGCTGCAGCCCACGGCAGGGTCGCAAGGAGTCGGACGTGCCTGAGCAGCTGAACAACAACCACAAATAGTTGCTTCACAATCTTGTGTTAGTTGCTGCTGTACAGCAGAGTGAGTCAGCTATTCACATCCCCTCTTTTTTGGATTTCCTTCCCATCTAGGTCACCACCAAGTATTGAGTAGAGTTCCCTGTGCTATACAGTAGGTCCTCATTCATTATTTATCTGCTTTATACATAGCACAAAACTATGTATATGTGTATATGGCGATCCCCATTCATCCCACCCTCTCACTCCCCAATCCTGGTGTCCATACATTTGTTCTCTACATCTGTGTCTCTATTTCTGCTTTGCAAATAAGTTCTGTATCATCTTTCTAGATTCTACATATAATCGATGTTATGTTTGTTTTTCTTTTTCTGTCATTTCCTTTTATTGTTGAGTTTTTGCTAGCTGCCCTGATGTAGGAATGACTTATAAGAATATCCCTACCACCCATTCTTTTTTTTTAACTAACACTTTATTATTTTAGTATTATTTTTGTTGTTGTTCAGTCAGTAAGTCATGTGCGACTCGTTGCAACTCCATGAACTACAGCATGCCAGGCTTCCCTGTCCTTCACTATCTCAAGGAATTTGCTCAAACTCATGTCCATTGAGTTAGTGATGCCATCCAACCATCTCATCCTCTGTCGCCCCCTTCTCCTCTTGCCCTCAAGCTTTCCCAGCCTCAGGGTCTTTTCCAATGAGTCAGCTTTTCACATCAGGTGGCCAAAGTATTGGAGCTTCAGCTTCAGCACCAGTCCTTCCAATGAGTATTCAGGGTTGATTTAAGATTGACTGGTTAGATCTTCTTGCTGTCCAAGGAACTCTCAGAATCACCTAATCCCAGGACAAGAAAGGTCAGACATCCTGTCAAGATATGAATGTGCCTTAAATCACCTGTCACTAGAATTATGTGGATAATTCTAGAGAAAAAAGACTCTGATTTGGAGAATCTGGAAAACTGTGAAGAAATTGTTTAAAATGAAACTGCAAGATGTTTTAAAATACTGGACAGCAAAAAAAATTCTGGAAGGTATAGAAGGAAAATGCTACTTTACTAGCCTTTGCTGAAAAAGGTATTAACTATTTGATTCTGGAGATAAACCAGAAAGAAAAGGATGTAGAGTATGGTTTCCAGGGCCTCCACCTGATACTCTACCATTCCCTACCCTCCATGATTTGTTTTAAACAGAACTTCATGGTGGCAGAGGACATGGTGCCTGACGTTGCTAGACTCTTGGGGGTGCAAGTGCACTGTACCCCGAGCTTCAGTGTGCACGCACAACAGACTAACATGTCGCCAGTGGAGCTGTGTGAGGATAATTTGTAAAGATATTCCAATGGTGGGATTCCAATTGGAAGTAGGTCTGTTTTTTCTTGTAGGTGGGAAATAGATGACCAGAAATTGAGGATGTGTAGGTAATGAAATTCTAGCCCCAAAAGAACACTGTTCCATATGAACGCAGATTAAGAATGAAAGGACAGTAAGAATTAAAGATTTTAAAATTTAAAAAAAAAAAAAAAAGAATGAAAGGACAATAGGAAATACAAAGGTAGGTAATGAAGGGCTTCTGTGGTTCCCGCCTCGTGGTCATTCCTATGTTCTCCTGTATAACCGTAGCGCAGTGCTTGAAAGTCCTAAAACAAATATTTGAAGATTAGGAGAGGCACTGGGTATCTTCTGTTTGTTCCTCTGGCTCTTCTGTTCCCCAGAGGGCTGGCTTATAAGGACTGTATAAACAAATTCCTTTGGAGGCAAGAATATACAGTGGAGAAAAGACAGCTCTTCAATAAGTGATGCTGGGAAAACTGGACAGCTACATGTCAAAGAATGAAATCAGAACATTCTCTAACACCATGTACAAGGTTAAATTCAAGGTGGATCAAAGACCTAAATATAAGACCGGATACTATAAAACTCCGGAAAACTCAGCCAGGACACTGACATAAATATCAGCAATATCTTTTTGGAACCATCTCCTAGAGGAATGGAAATAAAAACAAAAATAAACAAATGGGACCTAATTTAACTTAAAAGCTTTTGTACAGTAAATGAAAGCATGAACAAAATGAAAAGATAACCTAAAGAATGGGAGGAAATATTTGCAAACAGTATAATCAATAAAGGATTAATATCAAACATATATAAATGGCTCAATATGAAAAAAAACCCAATAAAAAAACGGGCAGAAAATCTATATAGACATTTCTCCAAATAAGACATACAGATGGGCAACAGGAACATGAAAATATGCTCAACATTGCTAATTGTTAGAAAAATGCAAATCAGAACTACAGTGAGGTATATCACCTCACACTGGTCAGAATGACCATCATCAAAATGTCTACAAATAATAAATACTGGAGAGAGTGTGGAGAAAAAGCAACCCTCCTACACTGTTGGTAGGAATGTAAATTGGTGCAGCCACTATGAAGGACAGTATGGAATTTCCTGAAAAAACTAAAAATAAAGTTACCATATGATCCTGCAGTTCCACTCCTGGACATAAATCCAGAGAAAACTATAATTCAAAAAGATGCATACATACAATCCAATGTTCACTGCAGCACTCCTTATAGTAGCCAAGACATGGAAACAACCCAAACATCCACTACAGATGAATGGATAGAGAAGATGTGGTGTGTGTATGCAATGGAATACTACTCAGTCATAGAAAGAATGAAATTGGCAGCGACATGGATGGACCTAGAGATTGTCATGCCAAGTGAAGTAAGTCAGACAGAGAAAGACAGATATCATATGATGGCACATATATCTGGAGTCTACAAAAATGATGCAAAGGAACTTATTTACAAACGAGAGACTGGCAGACAGAGAAAACAAACTCACGGTTTCCAAAGGGGAAATGGGGAGGGAGAGAAAAGTTAGGAGTTTGGAATTAGTACAGATACACTACTATATATAAAATAAATAACCAACAAGCTCCTACAGTATGGCACAGGGAACTATGTTCAATATTTTGTGATAACCTATAAGGGAAAAGAATCTGAAAAAGAATATATATATGTATATATATGATCTGAATCTCTTTTACTGTATACCTGAAATGAATACATGGTAAGTCAACTATTGTTCAATTTAAAAATATAAATATAAAACCATATTAACCAATATAATATATGTGATTATAAAAGTCTAATAAGATAAATTTGTACATTTTCTCATCTTATTAAATTTTAGTAGGATTAAAAAGAACAAGTTCCTTTGCCCTCTGGCTATCGGTTGTCTTGGTTAATAGGGAGTATCAGCAAGAGAGGGCAGGCCAGGGGGAAAATGAGCTCTGAATCTTTAATAACCCTGATATGGTAAACTAAACATGATGCCATTTTTTTCTTTCTGCCGTTGAAGGGTAAAGTCTAACTCCTGTCTCCCCTGTAACCAGGCCTGGCCTAAGGAGCTTGCTTGAACAACTGGATGCAGTGGAAGTGGCATTTTGAGGCTTCTGAGACGAGACCGTCACGAGCAGCCTCACCCCGCTGCTTCAGTCTCTGGGAGCTCTCACGCTTGGAGTTCTGAGCTGCCTTGGAGGTGAGAGGTCACCTGCCCTGAGACTTCCCTGCTGGAAGGACCCATAGGGAGAGAGCATGGAGAGAGGGATGCTGGCCACCCGCTAGCCGTTCCAGCGCTCTGAGGCAGATGTGTGAGTGAGGACAACGTCTTGGAGGACACGGCAGTCCCAGCAGATATCTCATGAAGAAGAACCAAAGGAGCCAGCCAACAGCCTTACTGAGGCCCCAGGTACATATGACCCCTGTTGTGCTGGCTCAGACAGCTCCAGCTGTTCCAACCACCCCAGCCGAGGCTCCAGGATTTTGTGAAGCAAGAATAATCCATCCCTGCTGTGCCCTGCCAGAACTAGTGACCCACAAAACTGTGAGCACAGTATGTGATTATCGTTTCACAGCAATAAACAACCAAACACCTGGTAACCGCCTCGCTGGGTGAGCCCTGGTAGTCTGTGTTCCTCTGCCAAAGACAGCCTCTCCGTAGAACCACTCTCGCTTTACAGCCTGAGGGAGGGAATGACTCTCCGCCATCACACACTGTACTATCTTTTGTTATTGGCTTTTAAAAATCTTGTCCACTTTCAAAATAATGTCCCTTAATTAAATTCTCCTGAATCACCTAGTTTGAGAGTGTTAATCTGTTTCTTGTCAGGATCTTGGCTTATAAACCAGACTTGATATATATACATATCTCAAGATTTATTAAAGAGCAGAGGAGAAAGCTATAGTCTTTGTAAGGAGGTTCAAAATTATGCTTTAGAAAGCCACAAATTAGCAAAACAGCACATGTACATACTTATATCAGGTAATTAGCATGTTACCCTTAATGAAATATTTTAGAATACTTTAGAAGAGGCTAGGTGTCTTAAGACTATCCTTAAGGTTTTCTGGATTCATTGAATCTTACTCATTCTTTTGCTTTCTGTGAAAATTGGTCCTTTTCTGGCACTGTGTTATTTTATTTAACAGTTTTATGTCACACTTTCTATATTCCAGGCACTCTGGAATAATATACAAATAGTAAGTCACTCAATCCTCCTAATAACCCTATCAGCCATATGCTATTATCGCCATTTTACAGATGAAGACACTGGGGCATGCAGAGATTATATTAATGGGAAAAGGGCTCACAGTAAGTGGCAGCGCTAGTGACTGAAGCCACACAGTTCAGCTAGAGGGTATGCACTCTTTGCCACTGTGTTATGCTGTGAGGTCTTGTCAGGATTATGTTTAAAAGTGTGGGAGTGTTTAAAGAAAACGAAAATAAGGAGTATATAGAACTTCCAAACTAGTAACAGTAGAGAGCCATCACCTTTTCCTGGACTGAAGGAAAGGGAGAAGTTACCAGAAATCAAGGGAACTGTTTGTACAGGGTGTCTGACAAAAGTTGGTAACATTTAGGGAGACATGCGGATAGCCAAAGATGACCCGGTGGAGGAGGAAGAGGTAAATACGCACTCTCATCTCATTGTCCCATGCCCTCCAATCTTCTGCTTATCTAACCCACCTGAAGCCACGTGGCCAGGGCAGTCCACGTAGGTCAGCCTCCCAGGACTACAGAGCAGGGTGCTGGTGAGAATGTTGGAGGATGGGTCTGGACAAGCAAATAGAAGATAGCCAACACACCAAAATCTTACTGAGGGTCAGGTTAGGGTGGTGTAAGGCGAGAAGGGTGTTTTGGAGAATTACCAGGTGTTCCATATAGCGCTCTAGATGAGTGTGGCTGGGGCTTGAAATGCAACCATTTACAGACTTTATGTTGTACCATATGACATTACCATTTTTATAGGTAAAACACCTGGAAAAATTGGCAGTTTCATATAGTTTAACCTGATATTCTGTGTATTTTCCCATAAAGTTGCTAATAGATAAACTACTCATACCAGATGACTAAATATGTTGCTTCTCACTTGTCAGAGTTAGGGTTGTTAAACAGAATGGGTATTCTAATTGGACTACATGAAACATTTTTTCTCTTTTTTGGTTGTTCAGGGATGAGTCGTGGCTCTTCTCTGTTACCATGTCTTGGTCAGAACCACCCTAGTCTATCCTGACAGGTCACTCTAACTCCAGATTTCTGTCTTGGTCCCAGTCTCTCTGAGGCTCCAAGGTTCTTCATGCAAATTTCTCGTATGGGTTTTTAAGCAGCAACAGTAAGGAGTGAGTGTCAAAAGGAATCTATCCTCATAGGTGCCCCCTCACTATATTCATGTAACTAGGAAAATCACTTTTATTAGTTTCCTATGGCTGTGGCGAGTGGCTTAACACAAACCTATTCTTTTACACTTCTGGAAGTCAGAGGGCTGAATTAAGTCTCACAGGGCTAAAATCAGTGGGACTAAAACTGATGTGTCTGCAGGATTGGTTCATTTTGGAAGAGAACCCATTTCTTGCCTCTTCCAACTTTTAGAAGCTGCTAGCATTCCTTGGCTCATGTCCACAGGGCTCCAGTCTCTGCTCCACTGTTGGCAAGGACCCACCAGACTGGAATTGTCTGGTCCCTGGGGTTCTTGGTAAATTGATGGTGGGGTAGGGAGGGGAGGGTTGGGGGTGAAGAAAGCAAACTATACCAATTACTATATTCTTTATTCTTCACTAAAACTAACAATCTTATAACACTATAAAATAAAAGGATTTGTACTTATATGTTTCAGTTCCTTTGATGGTTAACTTCTTTAATTAGGAGACTCTGTCAATGGGAATTTTCTAGAAGTCGCTAAACCTTTATGGTCTGTGTGCATGCATGCTCAATCGCTCAGCTGTGTTCGACTCTTTGTGACCCCATGGACTGTAGCCCATCAGGCTCCTCTGTCCATGGAATTTTCCAGGCAAGAATACTGGAGTGGGTTGCCATTTCCTACTCCAGGGAATCTTCCCAACTCAGGGATGGAACCCATGTCTCCTGCACTGAGACTCCGGGGCCTATTTTATATCAGGCATTGTTTCATGATCTTATATAGCTCATCTCATTTAAATCTTCCCTCCTTCAGTGAGGCAGATTTTCTTTCTATTTTTATAGATGAAGAGATAAGGCTCAGGAACTTTTTCTAGCTGGTTATAAGAGACGAGTCTCTAGCCATATTATTGTTTTATAAGCATCAATTATGGTCACATTTAAATCAAGTGGCAAGTGAAGCAAGAGTATTGCTGGATGCTTGAATGCAGCTACTCTAGGAACACAGCCAAGACTTAATATAACTGTAAGATGTAATGAGAGTTCGCACAGGTCCTATTTTGTTCTAAGTAATCCCTCACTCCAAACAAACCCTATTTTCTAGAAGTCTATTATCAAATACCCCAGCATATCCTCCTTAAACTCTCTCACCACTAAATCCCTGATATGTCAGTAATGTATGAAAGATGTGTAAAAAGTACCTTGAGTAAGGATGAGTGTGTGTGTGCTAAGCCACTTCAGTCATGTCCAGCTTTTTCTGACCCCATGGGCTGTAGCCCACCAGGCTCCTCTGTCCATGGGATTCTTCAGGCAAGAATACTGGAGTGATTGCCATGGCTTCCTCCAGGGGATCCTCCTGACCCAGGGTTCAAACCCATGTTTCCTGCGGCTCCAGACTTGCAGGTAGGTTCCTTACCACTGTGTCACTGGGGAAGCCCAGGTAAGGATAGTGCTCATTAAAGTTTGGTTGAATAAAAAGTTAGAAAAAAACATAATCTGAAATGCGCAGTAACAAATACAGAAGGCAAATAAAATGTTTGATACCATTCCAAAGTTACAGCCTTATTCTTTACCACTGACCCACCTGGGAAGCCCAGTTTAAAAAACAGCAGCCACAAAATGACCGAGTTGGTATATAAGCCCTTTTTGAAAAAATGTTGAAAGCACACCATGAAACTGAAAGACAGGACTGCAAAAATCTCCTGACTGAAAGATCATGAAGCTACAGAATAACAGTTCTCTATATATAGAAGAGTAACTGCTGCCTCAAAATTTTTTGCTTGCTTTTGATTTTTGGAGGGCTGTATTTTAAATATGATCAACAATCATCATTTGAAACAGACATTGCTGCTGCATACGAGCATGGTTTCTGCCTTCCTTTCAAGAATACCTAGACTTTATTCAAGTTCTCTTCTCTTTGCCACACCTCTCATAGGTCTCAGGAGAACCTGACCTCATCACTCCAGGTTGCTCTGGCAGGTGGGTCTAGAGCACCTAAAGCTAACCGCACATCTAGACGAAGTGATGGGTGCCAGAGGTGACGCAACACAGCTAACTGGAAAGAGGTTTTCAAGGGGCCTCTGAGAAAGACTTACCATCATAATGAGAGAGATTCCTAGAGTAACCCTCTCTCTAGACATTATCCTGAAAATAGAACTTCTATTTAGAATCAGGTGGGTCATGGTGGAGAGGTCTAACAGAATGTGGTCCACTGGAGAAGGGCAGTATGAAAAGGCAAAATAATAGGATACTGAAAGAGGAAGTCCCCAGGTTAGTAGGTGCCCAGTATGCTACTGGAGATCACCGGAGAAATAACTCCAGAAAGAATGAAGGGATGAAGCCAAAGCAAAACAATACCCAGTTATGGATGTGACTGGTGATAGAAGCAAGGTCTGATGCTGTAAAGAGCAATATTGCATAGGAACCTGGAATGTCAGGTCCATGAATCAAAGCAAATTGGAAGTGGTCAAATAGGAGATGGCAAGAGTGAACGTCGACATTCTAGGAATCAGTGAACTAAAATGGACTGGAATGGGTGAATTTAACTCAGATGACCATTATATCTACTACTGCAGGCAGGAATCCCTTAGAAGAAATGGAGTAGCCATCATGGTCAACAAAAGAGTCCAAAATGCAGTACTTGGATGCAGTCTCAAAAACAACAGAATGATCTCTGTTCGTTTCCAAGGAAAACCATTCAGTATCACAGGAATCCAAGCCTATGTCCCAACCAGTAGTGCTGCAAGAAGCTGAAGCTGAACAGTTCTATGAAGACTTACAAGACCTTTTAGAACTAACACCCAAAACAGATGTCCTTTTCATTCTAGGGGACTGGAATGCAAAAGTAGGAAGTCAAGAAACATCTGGGGTAACAGGCAAATTTGGCCTTGGAATGCGGAATGAAGCAGGGCAAAGACTAATAGAGTTTTGCCAAGAGAACGCACTGGTCATAGCAAACACCCTCTTCCAACAACACAAGAGAAGACTCTACACATGGACATCACCAGATGGTCAATACCTAAATCAGATTGATTCTATTCTTTGCAGCCAAAGATGGAGAAGCTCTAAACAGTCAGCAAAAACAAGACCAGGAGCTGACTGTGACTCAGATCACGAACTCCTTATTGCTAAATTTAGACCTAAATTGAAGAAACTAGGGAAAACCACTAGACCATTCAGGTGTGACCTAAATCAAATCCCTTATGATTATAAAGTGGAAGTGAGAAATAGATTTAAGGGACTAGATCTGATAGATAGAGTGCCTGATGAACTATGGATGGAGGTTTGTGACATTGTACAGGAGACAGGGATCAAGACCATCCCCATGAAAAAGAAATGCAAAAAGGCAAAATGGCTGTCTGAGGAGGCCTTACCAATAGCTGTGAAAAGAGAAGCGAAAAGCAAAGGGGAAAAGGACAGATATAAGCATCTGAATGCAGAGTTCCAAAGAATAGCAAGGAGAAATAAGAAAGCCTTCCTCAGCAATCAATGCAAAGAAATAGAGGAAAACAACAGAATGGGAAAGACGAGAGATCTCTTCAAGAAAATTAGAGATACCAAGGGAATATTTCATGCAAAGATGGGCTCAATAAAGGACAGAAATGGTCTGGACCTAACAGAACCAGAAGATATTAAGAAGAGGTGGCAAGAATACACAGAAGAACTGTACAAAAAAGAGCTTCATGACCCAGATAATCACGATGGTGTGATCACTCATCTTCCACATCCTGGAATGTGAAGTGAAGTGGGCCTTAGAAAGCATCACTACGAACAAAGCTAGTGGAGGTGATGGAATTCCAGTTGAGCTATTTCAAATCTTGGAAGATGATGCTGTGAAAGTGCTGCACTCAATATGCCAGCAAATTTGGAAAACTCAGCAGTGGCCACACGACTGGAAAAGGTCAGTTTTCATTCCGATCCCAAAGAAAGGCAATGCCAAAGAATGCTCAAACTATCGCACAATTGCACTCATCTCACACACTAGTAAAGTAATGCTCAAAATTCTCCAAGGCAGGCTTCACCAATACATGAACCGTGAACTTCCTGATGTTCAAGCTGGTTTTAGAAAAGGCAGAGGGATTGTATGGGGAGGGAGCAGGGAAGGGCGTTCAGGATGGGGAACATGTGTATACCAGTGGCGGATTTATGTTGATATATGGCAAAACCAATACAATATTGTAAAGTAATTAACCTCCAATTAAAATAAATAAATTTATATTTTAAAAAAAGAAAAAAGAAAAGGCCGAGGAACCAGAAATCAAATGGCCAACATCCGCTGGATCATCGAAAAAGCAAGAGAGTTCCAGAAAAACATCTATTTCTGCTTTATTGACTATGCCAAAGCCTTTGACTGTGTGGATCACGATAAACTGTGGAAAATTCTGAAAGAGATGGAAATACCAGACCACCTGACCTGCCTCTTGAGAAGCCTATATGCAGGTCAGGAAGCAACAGTTAGAACTCGACATGGAACAACAGACTGGTTCCACATAGGAAAAGGATTATGTCAAGGCTTTGTACTGTCACCCTGCTTATTTAACTTATATGCAGAGTACATCATGAGAAACGCTGGGCTGGAAGAAGCGCAAGCTGGAATCAAGATTGCTGGGAGAAATATCAAAACTTCAGATATGCAGATGATACCACCCTTATGGCAGAAAGTGAAGAGGAACTAAAAATAAAAAGCCTCTTGATGAATTGAAAGAGGAGAGTGAAAAAGTTGCTTAAAGCTCAACATTCAGAAAACGAAGATCTTGGCATCTGGTCCCATCACTTCATGGGAAATAGATGGGGAAACAGTGACAGACTTTATTTTTCTGGGCTCCAAAATCACTGCAGATGGTGTTTGCAACCATGAAATTAAAAGACGCTTACTCCTTTGAAGGAATGTTATGACCAACCTAGATAGCATATTCAAAAGCAGCGAAATTTTTTTGCCAACAAAGGTCCGTCTAGTCAAGGCTATGGTTTTTCCAGTGGTCATATATGGATGTGAGAGTTGGACTGTGAAGAAAGCTGAGAGCCGAAGAACTGATGCTTTCGAACAGTGGTGCTGGAGAAGACTCTTGAGAGTCCCTTGGACTGCAAGGAGATCCAACCAATCCATTCTAAAGGAGATCAGTCCTGGGTGTTCATTGGAAGGACTGATGCTAAAGGTGAAACTCCAATACTTTGGCCACCTCATGTGAAAAGTTGACTCATTGGAAAAGACTCTGATGCTGGGAAGGATTGGGTGCAGGAGGAAAAGGGAACGACAGAGGATGAGATGGCTGGATGGCATCACTGATTCGACGGACTCAAGTCTGAGTGAACTCTGGGAGTTGGTGATGGACAGGGAGGCCTGGCGTGCTGCAGTTCATGGGGTCGCAAAGAGTCGGACATGACTGAGTGACTGAACTGTCTTACTGACTGAGACATTATCCTGAAAGTGAAACTTCTATTTAGAGTAGGAAAAAGAGCTCCATCAGGTCACATATTCCCACCGCTAACGCTTCCTGTCCTTCTAGCTAATAAGCCAGGTTCAGTTTTAAGCTAGTTTGAGATGGGTGTTCTGTCATTTGCTACTGAAAGTATCTATATCTCTGCACTATTAACATTTTATTCCGGTGCTGAGTCAATAAAACAAGTAAAACAGGTAGTCCTTGCTCATGGTATCAAAATGGTAAAGCTCATATAAACCCAGAAGTCTATACTTAGTGGCCTGTCAAGCCAAATAAGCACTTCTTAAAAAAAACATTTGTTTAAAACTTGCCAATTCAAGTATACCCATTCATCTGAAGTTATCAATCTTCAGTTCCCTAACGTTGTACATTGTGTGTTTGTACGTTGTGAAATTACAAGTTTCCTGTGATATCAAGAAGCCCAAGTAATAATTTACCTGGCAGAGGAAAGTGAAGAGTAAAGATGGGTGTATAATTTGTGTATGAATTGCTGTAGAACCTTTGCATATTTTAACACCACATGATAAATTAAAATGTTTTAAAATTGTAATGTTTAAAATCCAACAAAATTTTTAAAAGTCATAAATTACTTTCTAAGCACAGTTAAAGAGAATTGCTAGAATCAGAGGCATTAAAATTTGTCTAAATTTGTAATGGTACCTTAATGTAATGGTCAAAGATCATTTGACCCTTGAGTAGAAGACAGCATATATACAATATAATTTTTAGCAAGCATTCTGAATTGAAATGATCACTATCAATATGGGATTTCAAAGTGAGACTATCTCAAGCAATTAAGCTAAAATAATGTGTCTATTTTAACAATCTAGCAGAGAAGCCTAATTTGCACTTCTGAAATACCAATTCACTTACACTCAATTTAAAAGTATACTCGTGACTTGAATAAATATGTTCTCAAGTATAAAATAGAATCCAAAATTACTTTTAAAATTTAAATGATTTTCTGAGTTAAGTGATTATTTATGGCCTATAATAAAATTGTTAACTTTTTTTAAAAAAGCATTTACTTTTCATGTAAAAAAAGATTATTAAATCTGCTTGCTTTTCTTCCCAACTAGCACTTATGGTACATTTATTTGGTGTAAAGGGGTAAAAATGATCCAGCTTTATGTAAGCTAGAGAATTGACCTTTGGAATCTCAGAATATATTTTACAAATACTTTGTATTTAGGTATTTTGCAAAAAGCAGTAATTCTATTTTTTAAAATTAATTAGCAGATATCTGTTCCGTTGGTCAGAACTTGTTCATATATAATCACAGTACTGTCCCCAGTTGATCTTATAGTAACTATTTCCCAACCTTTTCTTGGACTGATGGTTTACTATTTTAATCATTTATTACTTCATATGAAATAGGTACAAACTTTAAACCAAATTAACAAATACTTATTGAATATAACCATATGTCAAATGTTATATTTAAAAATTATTTTCCCTGTTGGACATAAAAATCCAGGTTAAGTCATATTATCTAGCTGATTTATTTACAATGAAGAAAAACTAGTCACTAACTGTAAAGAAACTCTAGTTGCAAAACACATGAATGAAAACATGAATAGCATGCTCAAGCCTTTTTCCACTAATAAAAATATGACTCCATTCAGATAATTTTATTCCTTATATTATCTGTCCTACAAAAGCTAATTGACTTTGAACAGCTTATAATAGTTTTTTTTTTTCTTTAGGACCCAAATAGGCAATGTTTTATAAGGGAAGTTATCTTATGTTTTGAAGAATAATTTGACTAATACTAATAATAATCCTACTAATAATTCATAGGCTCTAGAAAGCTCCTCAATGTTTCTTCAAATTTTATTCATTTGTGTATTCATTAACAAATGATTTTTTGAACACTTCCTATGTAAAATAAATTATAATTATTTACAAGTGTTTTGTAAAAATACACTAATAAATTCTGATTATTTTAAAATGTTTTGTGAAGACACACTATTACTGAGAAAACAGCTATCAGGGCATTTATTTTCTGTTTATTTTTCAAAGAAATGTACCCTCTGAGTTTGATTTGGATATGTATTCATAAAGGAAATATTGCTATCAATGGCTTCCTGTTTAATGTCAGGCTAGTTAAGTGACCCTAGAAATCTTTCAGTTGTGTTAAACTCTCCTTTACATGGATTCCAATATAATTGCTATTATATTATTTAATATGTAAAAATCAGCTACTTTCTATATTCAAACTCTTTTATACCACTCTGTTCTTACACTTACTAAGAAACAAATTACAAACATAATAGTATTATTTTTAAGTAATATACTATGTCCCATTTAGGCTAACATTTAACATGTCCTAATTTTTAGACAGAAATTTAATTAACTATCTTGGCTTCCTGGTTCTTGGGAAGTTATGTACTACTATTTTTTTCTTTGCAAAATTAAATTATACCAAATATATTGAGTTTCCTACATCTGGACCCACATCCTCTGCTTTGCACACAGTAGCACGGCTCCTACCAACCCCTTGCTCTCCCAACTTGTACACTGGGTCCTCTTCCTCCTTAACTTCTCTGAGGTTGGACTGATCTCTTCCCTCTTCTGCACCATCCTTTCTTTCTGCACTAAATTACTCCCATCAACTAAAAGTGTGTGGACCATCTCTCGTCTCATTAAAAAGAACCCCTCTCTTGACTCCTCATCCCCTGCTAGCTCTGCCCATTTCTCTACTCTGTTTTTTGCTAGAACTCCAAACTTGTTTCTATTTTCTTCACTTCCTATTCTCTGCCTAAATCTTTTACTTGAACCCACACGTTTGACTCTTCCACAGCACTCCTGAACCCATTACAGTCAGATTTTTTCCTGTTTCAGCTTCATGTAAGATCATTTGTTAAGGTCACTAACGATCTCTACCTTGCCGTGAAAAGTGAAAGTGTCAGTCGTGTCCAGCTCTTTGCAACCACATGGACTGTAGTCCGCCAGGCTCCTCTGTCCATGGGATTCTCCAGACAAGAACACTGGAATGGGTTGCATGCCCTTCTCTAGGGGAACTTCCTGACCTAGGGATCGAACCTGGGTCTCCCGCAGGGTGAGCAGATTCTTTACCATTTGAGCCACCTTGACATATCCACTATAAAAACCTCAGTCCTCATCTAACTTGTCAGCAGCATCTGGAGCAGTGACTACCCCTTCTCCATTTTCTTCACTTTGTTTCCAAGAAACCACTCCCATCTCCCTTTACCTCCATCTCACTGGCTACCTGTCTGTCTTAGTTGCTGGGTCTGCCTCCTTTGCCAGATTAGAACTGTCTTCAGCCCACTTTTCTATTCATACTCATTTCATCAGCACTCTCATCTCTACACTTGAAATTTCCAATATTTCTCATTGTGATTTATTAACAGTTAGAAAAGAAGATTCTGTGGCATCCTTCTTTCTTGAGTCCATATTCAACCCCTCATTCTACCTGCTATCCTTGGGAGCAAATATGATGTTCAGTTGTCCAATCATTTGGCAAATACTTATTAAGCAGTATGTGCCAGGCTCTATGCTGTCTTATCCATAATCTAGGCTTCAAATGGCTTCTGGCCTTTGCCCTCTTTCCTTTTTAAATTAGTTCTTCTTGCTCAATCTTATCCATTCCCATTAGTTCAGGAAAGTTCTAATGACCCCTCAAATAAATATCTCCAGGCCATACATTCTCCTCCTCTCTGAAAACTCAAAATTCTACTAACTAGATTTCTAATCCTGGAACAAGCACTTCAAAGTAAACATTACAATTTAAATGTAAACAACACAAGGAAATGTCTTTCTGCCTGAGTCAAAGATGAGTCATTCTCCCTCCATCCTCTTCTCTCAGCTCACAGTGACTTTCTATGTCTCTCTCTACCTGGTCACCTTATCCCCATTCCTGCTAATGGTGCTTCATCTTTTACTTGCCTTAGTCATTTACTCTCTAAGAATCTCTCAGGCTCTAGTCATGTAGCCTTCAATCTTCTCATTGCTGCCAGCATGATCTGCTTCAAGTGAAATATGAATAATTCACTTCCTTGAGTATCATCTTTCATGGGTCTCCATGTCCTATGGAATAGAGCTCATAGCTTCATTCCTCATTAAAAAAAAAAAAAAAAACGTTTTGAGCCTCATCAGCTCTTCTGCAAAATCTCTGTAAGTTCTAGCCCAACAGAATGACTTGCAGACTCATGAAGTTTGTATCTGCATGTGTTTCCACACCCTGTGTGTCTGGGGAAGATGCATTCTTGCATCAAGACTCAGATCAATTTATACTAATTTTAAAGCTCCTTAAGCGCTGATGCCACCCAGGGATAGACCTCTCTTCCGTGTTATATTACCTTGTATCGATCCCTCGTTTTTCCTCCCATGTATTTCATGCAGTGTAATTATCTGTTGGTATGTTTGTCTCTTCCACTGTACAGGGAAGTCTATGTGGGCAGAGAGCTTGTAGAATTAACCTTTTCATTTCAGTCCAGTATTTTTATTTCATCTTTCCTAAAGAAGAGGGAACAGAAGATGCGCATTATCCTCTTTTCTAATGTCTTTACTGAATGTGTTACAAGATTGTTTCTGTTTTATGTTTTGGCTTTTTGGCCAAGAGGCATGTGGAACCTCAGCTCCCTGACTAGGGATCGAACATGCACCCCTGCACTGGAAGCAGAGATATCGTTTGGTTAAATTTAGAAAAAATTTTTTCTAAAATATAGCTATTTTCCTAATATTAATTACTCACTTATATGGTTCTTTAAATTGAAATATAATTCACCTATCATAAAACTCACCCTTTTAAAGTATATGATTCAGTGGCTTTTACTATATTCACCAAGTTGTACAACCATCACCACTATATGATTCCAAAATATTTCTAATCCTGGAACATTTTCATTATGCCCAAAAGAAACTCTGACCCTATTCCCTGTCACTCCCGAACCCCATCCCCTCTCTAGATCAACTAATCCATTTTCCACCTCCATACATTTGTCTGTTTTGACCACTTATATTAAGTGGAGTTATACAGTATGTGGTCTTTTACGTCTGGCTTCTCTAACTTAGCATGTTTTCAAGGTTCATGCAGGTCATAGCATGTACTAATCCCTTTTATGAGTGAATAACATTCCACTGTTTGGATATACCATATTTTGTTAACCCATTCTTCAATCAACTGACATTTGGATTTTTCTGCTTTTGACTATTGTGAATAATGCTTCTGTGAATATCAATATACAAGTTTCTCTGCGGACATATGTTTTCAGTTCTCTTAGGTATCTATAAGGAATGGAATTGTTGAGTCACATGATAACTCTAGGCTTCCCAGGTGGCTGAGACGTAGAGAACCTGCCTGCCAATGCACAAGGTGTTGGAGACAAGGGTTCAGTCCTTGGATTGGGAAGATCCCCTGGAGAATGAAATGGCAACCCACTTCAGTATTCTTGCCTGGGAAATTCCATAGTCAAAGAAGCCTAACAGGCTACAGTCCATGGGGTTGCAAGGAATGAGTGTGTGAACACACACACACCTGATAACTCTGTTTAACTTTTAAAAAAATATATATTTATTTGGCTGCACCAGGTCTTAGTTGTGTCATATAAACTCTTAGTTGCAGCATGTGGGATCTAGTTTCCTGACTGAGGATTGAACCCAGACCCCCTGCATTGGGAGAGCAGAGTCCTAGCCATTGGACCACCAGGGAAGTCCCCATTTAACTTTTTAAGGAACTGACAAATTGTTTTCCGAAGTGACTATACAATTTACATTCCCATGATCTATATATGAGGGTTCCAATTCCTCTACACCCTCATTAATATTTGTTATTGTCCATCTTCTTTTTATTACAACCTTCTTAGTGGGTATGAGCCAGTGGTTCATTGTAGTTATAAGGGTTTGATATCATCCTCCTGTAAAAGGGCTATAAAGAGTTCCATTCTATCTAAAATCAGTATAAAAATATTTTGTTTTATACTACTCTGAAATAAATGTAAGACTCTCAGAAAACAGATATTCTTTTTCTTATCTAAACATCTTTAATGTTTCATAAGACTTCGGTTCAGTTCAGTTCACTTCAGTCACTCAGTCATGTCTGACTCTTTGTGACCCCATGAACCGCAGCACACCCTTTCTATCACCAACTCCCAGAGTTCACCCAAACCCACGTCCATCGAGTCGGTGATGCCATCCAGCCATCTCATCCTCTGTCGTCCCCTTTTCCTCCTGCCCCCAATCCCTCCCAGCATCAGAGATTTTTCCAATGAGTCAATTCTTCACATGAGATGGCCAAAGTACTGGAGTTTCAGCTTTAGCATCATTCTTTCCAAAGAACACCCAGGACTGATCTCCTTTAGAATGGACTGGTTGGATCTCCTTGCAGTCCATGGGACTCTCAAGAGTCTACTCCAGCACCACAGTTCAAAAGCATCAATTCTTCGGTGCCCAGCCTTCTTCACAGTCCAACTCTCACATCCATACATGACCACAGGAAAAACCATAGCCTTGACTAGACGGACCTTTGTTGGCCAAGTAATGTCTCTGCTTTTGTATATGCTATCTAGGTTGATCATAACTTACCTTCCAAGGAGTAAGCATCTTTAAATTTCATGGCTGCAAATACCATCTGCAGTGATTTTGGAGCCCAAAACAGTAAAGTCTGACACTGTTCCCACTGTTTCCCCATCTATTTCCCATGAAGTGATGGGACAAGATGCCATGATCTTCATTTTCTGAATGTTGAGCTTTAAGCCAACTTTTTCACTCTCCTTTTTCACTTTCATCAAGAAGCTCTTTAGTTCCTCTTCACTTTCTGCCATAAGGGTGGTGTCATCTGCATATCTGAGTTAATGATATTTCTCCCGGCAATCTTGATTCCAGCTTGTGTTTCTTCCAGTCCAGCGTTTCTCATGATGTACTCTGCATAGAAGTTAAATAAGCAGGGTGACAGTATACAGCCTTGACATACTCCTTTTCCTATTTGGAACCAGTCTGTTGTTCCATGTCCAGTTTTAACTGTTGCTTCCTGACCTGCATATAGGTTTCTCAAGAGGCAGGTCAGGTGGTCTGGTATTCCCATCTCTTTCCAAATTTTCCACAGTTTATTGTGATCCACACAGTCAAAGGCTTTGGCATAGTCAATAAAGCAGAAATAGATGTTTTTCTGGAACTCTCTTGCTTTTTCCATGATCCAGTGGATGTTGGCAATTTGATCTCTGGTTCCTCTATCTTTTCTAAAACCAGCTTGAACATCTGGAAGTTCATGGTTATTGTATTTCTGAAGCCTGGCTTGGAGAATTTTAAGCATTACTTTACTAGCGTGTGAGATGAGTGCAATTGTGCAGTAGTTTGAGCATTCTTTGGCATTGCCTCTCTTTGGGATTGGAATGAAAACTGACCTTTTCCAGTTCTGTGGCCACTGCTGAGTTTTCCATATTTTAAATTATTTATTATTCCTAAGATTCTTTCAAGACTCTCTTCTCTTTCCCACTTTTAGGGGCAATATATGGTCTCCAAATACAAAGTTTTAAATTAAGATTTACATATTATTTTTGAGGGGAAAAATACTTTCTAGCTCCCGTTTTCCTATTTATCCTATATCTGTAAGCATCATATGACAGTGTAAGGCTAAGGATTGAGAAAATAGGTTTAATCTATTGTCCTCTGTGACTCTAGATGTTTTTTCTCTTTTCATTTGGAGATGTTGGCCAAAGTCTCTTGAAAGTCCTAACACTGCAGAAAATGGCCTGCATTTAGTTCATTAGTTCTTAACCAGTCTTTTCTGGTTACTAGCTCTTACCTTGTTTTTGTCTGTTATTAGCCCACCTGTCTTAGCATTATTTGAAAACTTTCATAAACATACTATAAATTCCTTTCTGTTGCCTAATATGGTATTCAATATAGATAGTGGGATTTAGAAATTAGATGATTTATTTGAACATGTGGTAGGGTAAAGTGACATTTGTTATAGTGGCTGTTTGTACTTTTACACACACATTCCCTTGGTTGAGTCTTTCAAATGAGGTGACTGTGATTACGACCAGGCCTCTAGTCTCCAGTAGAGAAGAGGATTATTTTACTTTACACAAAAAAAATGGTGACAATGATTTGCCCAGATGGATTTTCCAAGCTGATAAGTTAGGCCCAAATGCTGCAGGCCATTTTCTGCAGTGTTAGGGCTCTTGAGAGACTTTTGCTGACATGTCCAAATATATTCTGTTGGGGTTATTGCTCTGTTTTTCCCATGCTTATATAAATATTCATCCAATGATCTTGTGTTCATACACTTTAAGCATTTCTCAGTTTTGTTTGTAGGCTTTTAGCTAAGTCATTGACTAAATACTTCATTCATTCATTCATTCATTCACAGTTTATTCACTCTGGATCCACAGTGTTGTGCCTGTGATTTTCATTACTATTAGTATTAGAACATTTTATATTCTCTAAGACCTTTCTGACCTTTCCTGTAAGCCATCACACATTTATAGAGTTGTATAGAGCCTAATCCACCCATTCCATACAACCTTACCTTAGACATCCTAGCTTAAATATCAAAACTTATCCTTCGCATGAGTGCATATCAGAATATCCAGCTTGGTGTCACTTCACTTGTGCAAATGTGCACAACTAAACATTAATCACCCTATTATTCATCTTACCAACTATACACAATTATTTTATTTTGTCCTAGAAGTCTAAAGTAATAAGCATTCATGTCTCTATCTCATAATATACAGTGAGTTTTTTTAAAAAAAGTAAAGCAAATTATATGTGTAGGAGAATAATTCATACAACATGCTAAACACATGGGTGGTACATTAGCTTAAATATATTTCATCTGTGATGGATGGTCAGGCCTCATTTTTATCCACTAAGGCAATCTGATTATAAAACACTTCATTGTGTGTCTTGCAATTTCTTTGTTACCCTAACTTTTCCTAAGAGGGTTAATATTCTTAGTTGATTCTCCAGTTAGGATCGATACTGGCAAGCATCCACCTTCCCCAGTTCAAATATATCTTTCTCACCAGTAAATTTTTTTGCTTTTGTTGTTTACATCTGTAACAAAATTGCACTTAATTTGAGCCAGTGGGAGATCTGATAATGAGCCATAAAGAATTGTTCTCTGTCCCTCCTCCCCCAAGGGTATCATGCTTACCTAACTAAAAATTCGAGGCAGATTAATTTTCCTCAAATATATGAAAAGGAAGAATAGACATGGCTATCATTTTAGCAATTAGAGTTAAAAGATGTGCTGCCCAGCGGACATCCCAGTTATCGTGCAGTTTATATCATGAGGGATTTGTCACTGCTGTAATTCGCACATACACCTGCATAGTCTGGGAACTTCAGGTGTGTCTGTAAATGAGAGGTTGCATCCAGAGGTCCCTTAGGTACTGCATCAGTTGCTTCCAACTGGATGTGCAATCAACCACATATTCACTGTCCATGAACTTGAGCAGAATGTAGCACTGGGCTTGCATGACACGCTTTTATGGTTATAGATCTTCTCTAATTCTTCATATTTGCTTTGAACTAAATACTCCAACAAATACCCTATTTCTGGAAAAAAATTCTTTCACTACCAGTTGCATTCAGTTTCTCTAAGGAAGCAGATGCACCTTGACCTCCAAATAATAAATTCAGTGACCTTCCTAGATACTATTCTATGTCCTTTATCATCAAGTAATAATTTTCACAGGCTTCCCAGGTGGCTCCATGGGTAAAGAATCCATCTGCAATGCAGGAGACGTGGGTTTGATCCCTGGGTCAGGAAGATTCCTTAGAGAAAAGCATGGCAACCCACTCCAGTATTCTTGCCTGGAGAATCCCAGGGACAGAGGATCGTAGCAGGCTATGGTCCATAGAGTCTCAAAGAGTTGGACATGACTGAAGTGACTTAGCATGCAGGCATGCACACAGTAACTTTCAACAACTTTAGAGCTCAGGGATTTAAAGTTCCTTTCTCTTATTTTGTTGGCTTCATTGGTCAAATTCTTGTCCTCAGAATCCAAACTTTAGTGGCAATACTCTGCTGGACTAAGACTGGATCTTACAGAATGGATGCCCAGCTGTGATCTTAGTTTTTAGAGCTGAGTAAAGCCTTGGTTCTCCTATATACAAAATGGATAAGAGCTGGATCAAGATGGTGGAATGGAAGCACATGGAGCTTACTTCCTTCCACAAATACATCAAAAATACATGTACATGTGTAACAATTCTCAGGAGAAGGCAATGGCACCCCACTCCAGTACTCTTGCCTGGAAAATCCCATGGATGGAGGAGCCTGGTCGGCTGCGGTCCATGGGGTCGCATAGAGTCAGACACGACTGAACGACTTCACTTTCACTTTTCACTTTCCTGCATTGGAGAAGGAAATGGCAACCCACTCCAGTGTTCTTGCCTGGAGAATCCCAGGAACGGGGGAGCCTGGTGGGCTGCCATCTATGGGGTCTCACAGAGCCGGACACGACTGAAGCGACTTAGCAACAATTCTCATAGAATACATGCAGAATGCTGGCAGAAGATCTCATCTGACCAAAAATGCAAGAAAGATCACCATGTAACCAGGTAGGATGAGAGAAAAACATATTTTTAATCAACTTCACCTTTTCCAAAATCTACAATTACACTTTGTTGTTAGGATGGGACCTGCACCCCTGGGAAAGAGCTGTGAAAGAGGAAAGGCTCCCTTACCCTGGGAGTAGGGGGCTTCATCAGCAGTGAGATCAGCTGGGATAGAAAAAGAGCTTCAGTGGCTCAGAGGAGGTGCAGCAGCTGGGCTGTAGCAGGCAGGACAGAGAGAGAGAGCTGCACAGAAGGTCCTGACTTTCTCGCTGTAGTCCCCAGCCCAAGGACGCGTGTCTGCTGGTGGCTTTCACTGTGGTGCTGGATGTTTGATACAATTAACAAGACAGCGAGAGACGGCTTTGGCTTCTGTACTAGGATACTGGCATTAAATAGAAGTGATGCTTGTTTGAGTGGGAATTCATCCTGTAGGTGGCCATCTTATTCGTGAATATTTTTTGTTATTGTGACTTTTTACTTTCTCTTACCTACTAGGGCTCAGTAGATGAATACTTACATAAAATCTCCCTAACTCTTCCATAATATTGAGAAAACTAAACATGGGATTATATCCATAATACTTACACATCTGATATATATCAAACCATACATATTAGTGATTGTTATTATTGTCATTATTCTACCAACGTTCTTTAACAAAGATAGTTAACCACAAACAGTTAGTCTTTGGAGGTACCCAGTAACAGAATGGATTTAACCATGTAGCAATTCACAAACTTTTATGTTCATAGACCACGACAGTGAGCTGGGCCTCTCATTTAATTTATTCAATCCACCAGAGTTTACTTCTTCAAACCAACTAACAAAAAATACTCTCTATAAATTCTGCAGCTCAATCCATTCATGCTGTTTTTCCTCTTCAAAGGGCAGACACAGAAAGTATAGACAAAGAGTTTGGACTCTAGGTCAGAGGCTGAGAAGGAGAAGAGTTTCTGGCAGAATCAATATGAAAGACCAGGGCTCCAATCTCTTTAGAGACTTTGCCTCCTTCCTTTCCTCCATTTTATTTTTATTTAGCTTGCTGAAATCCTCTTTAAGCTAAGATAGAAATCAAAAGTAAGATCCAATCATTATGATTTTTTTTTGAGACTGAAGAAAAGAGCCAAAAAATGATGATAAATGGAAAGATAAACAGTCCTAGTTGAGAACATTCAGTGCCCGATTCCTGGGACTTGCAGTCAAAATGGCCTTGCTGACAAATAAACTGACCTTGTATAGCATGGCTGCCATTTCTTCAGTTCTCTGTCCTTTCTATCCTTGCTTCCACTCCTAGCTTTTTATTTATTTTTTTTCAAGTGGGGTTATCAGATCAGTAGATACTTTAATCTACTGACCGGTCCAGTGCATCTCAAAATTAAAGTGCTTCAAATCCCCTGGAGATTTTGCTAAAATGCAGGTTCTGACTCTGTAGGTCTGAAAGATAGTCTGCACTTCTAGCAAGCTCCCAGATGATATTTATGCTGCTGATCTAGGGCCAAGGCCCACACTTACAGGGGCAAGAATTTAGTACATTCCCAGGAACGTTGGGTAGGATGAAATGAAAAACCCTTACTGAAGAGTAAAGAGTTTTTCCTTTATAAACATTGCTATATAAAAGGAAAGGAAATTAAATTGGTCTTTCTAGCACTATTTGGGTTTGCAAATGCATGCTAGTTACTATACTTCTGATCTTTCAATGATATTTCAAAATAATAATATTCCTTTTATTATAATAAAAGGAAAATAATAACATTCTTTTCATTATAATAAAAGGAATATAATAACATTCCTTTCATTATAATAAAAGGAAAATAATAATATTCCTTTTATTAAGAATCAACTTTGTATTTGAGTATCAGCACATAGCTCTCATATTTTCCAAGTTACTTCATGACTTCTTACTTTTTAGCCCTCAAGGGAACCCTTATATTTATTCTAATTAGAATGTAGATAACTGATAGTGATAGTGTAAACAGATGGGAAATCGCCTACTGCGTGACATGCTGTGGTAAGTGCTGGAGACACAACTATGAATAGGCATACATAGTATCCAACTGCCCCTCCTTTTAACCAGGAAGGTGGCTTATGACTTTGTGCAGAAGAGAACACAGGCTGAGTTAGATAACTGCAGCAGAAACAGCTGGTAAGTGGCAAGACTGAAATATGAACCCAGTTCTTTTTGACTGTAAAACTCTTGCTTATAGCTCCTGAACTCATTCTGAATAGGGGATTGCCTACCCTCTCATCACATAAATAACAAGGGTTTTGTATTTTTTAGTGTCCAAAAAAAGTTACTTCATGTCTCTTTCTTATCCTTTCAGGACAAAGCTGCTGACTCTATAATAATAGCTACCAAAATATTTATAAATAAGTATCCCATCTTCAAGCACAAGTAATCCAAACGTACACAATATTTTAAGACTGTTTTGCAATTAGATACTTTTTCTCACTTTACTGTGATTTCCTACTGTTCTCTTGTCCTGGATGACTGACTAAGACAGGTGTTTGTTTGTGTTTTTTTTTTTTTTTTTTTTTTTTTCAGAAAGGAAACTCCTACCAGGCACAGAAATCAATTCAAAGTGATGCTGGGATTTAAATGTGAAAGGTAAAACAATAAAGTTTATAGAGATAACCCAGGTGAATACCTTCATGAACTCTGAATGGGAAAAGATTTCTTAAGCAGAATATAAAAAACATTAATCAAAAAGGAAAATATTGATGTATCAATTCAATTCAGTCGCTCAGTCGTGTCCGACTCTGTGACCCCATGGACTACAGCACTATATTAAAACTTCTGTTGATAAAAATAGAGTATGAAGAAAAGCAAGCCACAAAACAGAGGATATTTGCAATACACAAACCAAAAGAGAACCACCCTCCACAGTCCAACAGATCAGTAAGAAAAAAGATAGAAAAAATATTAGAATATGTTGTAGAAGACTTACATGGATGGATACTTGACAAAAAAGCATAGCCAAATTGCCAGTAACATAGGAAAATGTTCTCAACCTCATTTGTCAAAAGGGAAATGCAAATTAAAACCGCACTAAGATATCACCCTACACCTTCCAGAATGTCTTAATTTTAGACAAGAAGATTGACAATACCAATCTCAATCAATGGTTTAAAGCAACTAGAACTCCTGCACATTAGTAGGAGTATAAACTGATACAGCAACTTCAGAAGATCTTTTCTAAAACTGAACAAATGCACAGCCAATGATTCAGCAGTTCCACTTGTAGGTACATATGCAACAGGTATGTGAATTACAAAAGTCAGGTACATGAATATGCATATGCTGAAGCATTCATAATAGCCATAACTGGGAACAATTCAAATATCTATAAACACAGAATGGACAAGTAAACTTCATTTCAGTCATTTAATGACATGCTAGATAGCAATGAACATGAACTGATACATGTAACAAGAAGTGTAAAATCTCCTAAGAGTCCAACGAAAGAAGTCAAATATCCATTGTATGATTCTGTGTATATGAAGGTCAAAAACAGGCAAAACTGATCTATCGTGTTAGAAGGCAGGAGAGGTACTTTCGCACTGGAGGCGCCTGGCAGGGGCTCAAGGAGGACTTCCAGAATCCTGGAAACGTACTATTTCTTGATCCAGGTGGTGATTGCCAAGGTGTGTTCTTTTTATGAAAATTCACTGAGGTGTATACTTGTATATATGTAGGCAAATGCATATACTTTCCTATATGTATGCTATTTAAAATAAAACATACGAAGGAGTAAAATTATTTAAAGTTTCTCTTTTTGAGGTCATCTGTTACTAGTTTTCCTTTTTTTCACTCTACAGCAAAGAAACAAGGATTTTCTTCATTTTGTTCCTTTGCTGTACAAAACTGAAATCTGTCTTTCAAGCAAATATTTATGCCATTTGTAAAATACATTTCTATTACTGCTTTTTGTCCCCAGGTTTTGCTTTTCATCATCAGATCCATTTTGTGGTTTTCTTTTGAGATCTGAAACCAATCCTGTTTTCTTGTCTCTTTTCCATTTGCCTTTTATGTTTCAGTAGAGTTCTGGTAATAACCCCATTTGACCTTAGGACAAATGCATTACCAAACATTAAACAAAGACCAGTCACCATGGGCCTGACGGATGACCTCATTCCATCTCACATTTAAGGACATAACAGTCTTCTAAGAATGATGGGACAATTGCTTCCTGAGGATGTGAGGCTTATTACTGAATAGATGCTCTATGAGGAAAAAAACAAAGCATAGATGCTGGGAGTAGAAATGGAGTTTATCCTGTCAAAAGTGAACAGCCAGCCTGTCATCATAGCTTTGCACTCTCTCCACTGCCACCGTGCAGTGCAGCTCATGCCAGTGCATGGCAAGAATGATTTGGAAAAGACATGGGTTCTGGGGTCATCAGATAGGCATTCAAACTCTAGATCTCACTAACAGTTTGTTGCTGAGCATGTGTTCAATCTCTCCAAACTTCAAATGACTTCTCTATAAAAATGAGGATAAAAATAACTACATCACAAAACAGTCACAGGCGTTTCCATTACACAGACATATAAATGTCTCTAACATGATATTTAGCACATCTAGGTGGTCAAAGAATGAAACTCTTCTCTTTTCTATTCTTTTCCTTTTTAGGCAAAACTATGTTGCTGCAATACTTTGCAATCATATATGAGTTTCTGATTCATAGCAATTTGGCTTTGGAGATGATAAGTCCTGGAATATTTATTTCATGAATGCATGTTGGATCCATATATCATTTCATACATACATTTTTTTTAACCTGTTGAATTTTCCAGATGCAATCTGTACCCAAAATGGGATAAGAAATAATAATAACTGTAAAATTCCTTTAATGGGAAAGAAGATATTTTAATATTTGATCCACTATCTTAAAGGAATAGAGAGAAATAGTGTAAATGAGAATTTACTTTGTATTCTTAATTCTTACTTCAAAGCCTTACGAATCTGTAGACCTGAACATAAGTGTAGTGTTTTGAGAGAAATGCACATTTGGTTACTTCTGCCCCCAGCTCCAGTTTTATTGA
This sequence comes from Capricornis sumatraensis, assembly GCF_032405125.1. Taxonomy (NCBI): domain Eukaryota; kingdom Metazoa; phylum Chordata; class Mammalia; order Artiodactyla; family Bovidae; genus Capricornis; species Capricornis sumatraensis. The sequence goes on along the minus strand of NC_091075.1, from coordinate 8,571,538 downwards.
GAGATAACTGACATGCATCACTTTATAAGCTTAAGTAATGGCTTGATTTACATTCATTGTGAAACCGGTTCAGCTAACATCTATCTTCTTACATAGATAAAACAAGAAAAGAAACAAAAACGGGGAAAATTCTTCCCTGTGATGTGAAAATTTTTAGGATTTACTCTCATAATACCTTTCCTATATTGACATAACTTGGAGATATTGCAGGTTTGGTTCCAGACCACCACAATAAAACGAATATCACAATAAGGTGAGTCACATGACTTTTTTTGGTTTCCCAGTGCTTATAAAAACATATTTACATTATGCTGCAGTCCATGGGGTTGCTAAGAGTCGGACACGACTGAGTGACTTCCCTTTCACTTTTTCCTTTCATGCATTGGAGAAGGAAATGGCAACTCACTCCAGTGTTCTTGCCTGGAGAATCCCAGGGACGGGGGAGCCTGGTGGGCTGCCATCTATGGGGTCGCACAGAGTCGGACACGACTGAAGTGACTTAGTAGTAGTAGTAGCAGTCCATTAAGTGTGCAATAGCATTATGTCTAAAAAAATGTACACACCCTAAGTTAAAATTTATTATTATTAAAAAATGCTAACCATCCTCTGACAGCTCAGGGTTGCCACAAACCTTCAGCTTTGAAAACTCTAACATCTCTGAAGTGCAAAGAAGAAAAGCACAATAATACAATATGCCCACATGTCATTCTTCAGTGTTAGCCGTGGCCATCATGTTGTACATTACATCCCCAGTGATTATTTATCTCATAACTGGAGGGTTGTAACCTTTGACCGTCCTCCTCCCATCCCCGCTCCCTCACCCTCTCCTCTGGTAACCACAGGTCTGATCTCCTTTTCTATGAGTTTGGGTTTTTGTTTGTTTGGTTTTTTTAAGATTATAAGTCAGATCATATAGCATTTATCTTTGTGTATCTGACGTTCTTCACTTGGCAAAATGCCTTCAAGATCTATCCAAGGTGCTACAAAGCAGTAGGATTTTCTTGTTCTTTTTATGGCTGAATAATATTCCATTGCATATATACACCACATCTTTATCCACTCATCCAACAATGGACACTGAGGATGTTTCCGTGTCTTAGCTATTGTAAATAATCATGCTATAAACATGGGGAAAGGGGTGCAGATTTCATTTTCAGTCAGTGTTTTTATTGTTTGAATATATTCCCAGAAGTAGAATTGATCACATGGTAATTCCATTTTTACTTTTTTGAGGGTATTCCGTATTATTTTCCATAGCTGCTGCACCAATTTACAATCTTACCGATAGCACACAAGGGTTCCCTTTACTCCCACATCCACGCAAATCTGACTATACATATTTTTTAATGCTAATCAGCTACAGCTGGCTTTAAAAAAATGTGTTACCTAGTAAAGCTGAAATGCCTGGAGGGGATCTTAGTATTGAGCATTCTTATTTTATTCTTAAAAATTATAGCAAGGTGAAGCAACTTGCCTAAGGTGGCCATTTAAAGTTAGGAGTCAAAAAAAATGTTAGGAGCCAATGAGTCACCCACTCCTTTCTCTGAGTCCCAAGTGGCAGAAAGTAGCCACAAATGTTGGGAACAAGTCGGTGCATTAATGTTTGGTAAAGCTGAAATAGAAAATGCAGCTGAGACTCCATGGCAGTGTTCTGTAACTCTGACTCGAAGTGGACATCTAGAGCCCTTTGGCAGATGGAGTTGGCTCTGCAAAGCCGAATCCACCGGCACGTGCCTACCAATCTCATGGAGGAGACCAGGTCTGCCCGGCAAGCTCAGACGCTGCAGAGTGCAGGTCAAGAGAGAAAGATGGGCCCTCATGGAATCTGTGCAATGACCCTCCTCAGATAATGTCCCTTGGCTAGAGAATGTTTGTAGAGCAACAGATGTTTTTACCATGTCAGAAAATATCTGAAATGCTACTTGCGCTGTTTTTACTTAAGAGTATTAATTTGTTTAGCTCGCTTCTTCAAACTACTTAAGTCAGGGAAAATGACAAGCTAGAACATGCCCACATGATCATTAACAACAAATTATTACTACGATTATTATTATTTTGGCTATCACTTTTCTTATTGTATTGTAGATACTTCCCCTAGCATCAAACAATTTACTGTAATACCTTGCAAAGTGAAGTCCTTGAAGGATCACCCAAAATGCTGTCCCTGTCCTTATTCAAACTGATATGGAGTTAGGCCTGCAAATCCTCTAGGAGATCCTTTATAGTTCCAAACTGTAAAACTGCTCCATAAAACTGTAAAGCCTGAAGAGAAAGAAAGAAAAAAAAAAGCCACATAAAGGCTAAGCACTATTTACCACACGGCAGCCAAGATAAAATTAGGTGAAAGACTGAGTTTCTGGGTACAGGTAGAAGCTTATTCCCTCAAGTTAAGAACCTCACAGTGAAATATAAGTAGGAAACTATAACTATCATCTTATTAAGTCACCTCATTAACAAATTGGTTTGGTGTTAGTGTAGGAATAAACATGGGCAGCCTTTGAAGACACATGGTATTAATTTACTTCCTTATACTCCTATCATGTCACAAAAGGCTTTGAAGCATCTAAACCATTGTTTGTTTGTTTGCTTGCTTTTCAGGAATTTGGCACCCAACACAATTGCATTTAACAGTGTGGCTATGAACAAAAAAGCTCAGTGAGTAATTCATACATGTAGTCTTTGTAATTTGTTAAATCCTCTGTGCATCTGGAAAGCTCCAGGAACTAAAATAATTGAAAGAGTTGGGAGGGTTGACATTAAAAGGCACTGCATCCTGTCTCCATGAGGAACCAACAACTCTCAAGAGAAATACACATGTAAGTTTTATGACTTGGTATACTTAGGTTCTTTCACTTCACCTCTTTCTCACTTGACTCTCTCTTTACTCCAAATAAAGTCTGGCTTTTAAATAGAGAATAAATGAACTCAATAAACCAAGCTTCCATCTCTGTAATCTTCTATCACAAATTAAAGATATTTCACACAGTTTTGATCATAAAACATAGGTTTAAAGGGATTTTTTTTCATGTAAATAGTAAAAATGGATTATACAGCTGTATTTTTAGCTTGGTGAGTGGCTACCTTACAATGGTACTTCTTTCCATTTCTATTAATGGAAAGTGTAACCTACACATGCTGTGAAAGAGATATTATTTTGGCTGCTCTCCTTCACTGGACTTAAATTTCTGTGTTCTCTTGACTACAGAATGTAACACCCTACTCCTGAAACTGTGATGTGTTTTGTTGACAGAGACAACTTGGAACCTGTGTGTCCATGGGTTGGTTTCACTGGGTCATGATTATTCTAAGTGTTCTATCACTATGACGCTGCACTCATTTTACTCATTCCCCCATTCCAAAGATTTTGAAAAGCCTGCTGAGAACATAAGACTATCCCTTCAAAGCCCTTGCTGCTTTTTGGTTTATGAACTGAAATTGGTGGTTCATCTATTTCAGCAGTTCTTAACATAGGATACAAGAACAGAATGTTGTCCTTTTGTTTATTAATCCCTGTAGGGATTTTAGAAAATATACATGATGATTTCCAAGTGGGGCCCAGGTATCAGAATGTGTTTTAATTTCCCTCACCCCTTCCCAGGACGATGCTACTGAGCCTTTAGGATTCAGAATCACAGAGGTATTTATACAACTGCCTGTGCCATCTGAAGAGCTAACACTGCCTAATGGTGTAATAGACCCCATAGTCAGACTGTCTTGTTTCAAATCTGCTGACCACTTTTAACCGGTGTGACATTAAGCAAAGTACTTAGCCATTCTGATCCTCAGTTTCCTCATTTGCAAAATGTGGATGGTAGTAGTAGAACATACGTCATACATGTAAAACAACCAGAATAGTGTCTGGCACATAACAAGTAGTATAAAAGTATATTGATAAATATTTAATGCTCACTTCCAGTTTATTTTTTCATTTTAAAATTTCTCCCAAATGTTAAGGAGAGCCTTATTTATGTGTACATGGTTTATGCATTTTAAGTGGTTAGCGAGCTGGTGTTCCTAAATAAAACACAAAGATTTTCTACTGTTTCATCATCCCCATAATCATCCAGCATGTGCTCAAGAAAGTCCAACTAAATGATTACACTATTTAATTAAAATTGTATTATCTATACCCTCACTTTATTCTAAAAGGGTTTGTCCAGGCTCTTACAAAATACATATAGAACATAACAAGCTAAAGAACTAAGTAATAAAATCAAAGAAAAAGATAAACAAGTGTAGGAAGACAAATTAGCCTTTTAAATGTGGCTCCCAAGAAGGCACCCTATAAGGTCCTATATTCTTTTAGTTCAGGCCCATATCATTCATTCAAGGCTAAATTCAGAGCGTTATTTTACACTATCTGTACAATAGCTTCCCTGGTAATACAAGAAATAGAAAGATGACTTTCACTATTGCTATGTTCATAAGCAGGAAAATTTAGGCTCTAAGAACGAGGCAAATTATTCCAGATGATTTTATGTTAGAAAACTTAAATACTGATATTCAGATACTAATTGTTTTACCCCAAAATGGCTTATTCAAAGTCATTTTAGTTAAAGTCATTTTAGTCCATCAAGTTAAAGCTATGGCTTTTCCAGTAGGTATGTATGGATGAAAGAGTTGGACCATAAAGAAGGCTGAAGTCACTCAGTTGTGTCTGACTCTTTGCGACCCTGTGGACTGTGTCCATGGGATTTTCCAGGCAAGAGTACTGGAGTGGGTTGCCATTTCCTTCTCCAGGGGATCTTCCCGACCCAGGGAACTGGGTCTCCTGCATTGTAGGCAGATGCTTTACCATCTGAGCCACCAGGGAAGTGTCAAAGAAAGCTGAGCACCAAAGAATTGATGCTTTTGAACTGTGGAGTTGGAGAAGACTCATGAGAGCCCCTTGGACTGCAAGGAGATCAAACCAGTCAATATTGAATATTGACTGGAAATCAGTCCTGAATATTCATTGGAAGGACTGATGCTGAAGCTGAAGCTCCAATACTTTGGCCACCTGATGCGAAGAACTGACTCATTTGAAAAGACCCTGATGATGGGAAAAATTGAAGGTGGGAGGAGAAAGGGACAATAGAGGATGAGATGGTTGGATGGCATCCCTGACTCGATGGACATGAGTTTGAGCAAGCTCCAGGAGTTGGCGATGGACAGGAAAGCCTGGTGTGCAGCAGTCCATGGGGTTGCAAAAAGTAGGACATGACTGAGCAAATGAACTGACCTGAACTGAAAATGGCTTAATTTATAGAACAATATTAGATAAAACATAAAGCTTTTAAAATACCTGCTAGACGATACTACCCCATAAAAGACAACGGTTTACATTCAACTATTCAAAGAACTGAGCCTAAAATGCACGCCAGATATGGCATTTATTTCCATTTCTACGATCCACTTTTATCAAAGCATGCAACTGCTTGTGGTTAGCTCTTAACTCTATAAAAGGAGACTGATGAGAAGTTGAGAAGTTTGGCCTAGCAGTCACCCACAATCTTCTCTGGACATCCTTCCCCTGTGTTGTCAAACAGCTGTCACAAGTACACCCTGCAGCCCGATCTGCAGGGCACCCATCCTGGAAAACTGCCTGCAGGCAGATAGCTTAGCGTGTATTTCCCTCAGCAGCCAGAGAATGTGTTGTGTTCTTGTGGACTAACCCTAAGGCAAGAGAAAGACAAAATAACTGTCAAGTCTAAATTTGTTAGAAAGCCACTTAGTGCTTCAACACTTTTACTGTCTGGCTCGACTGGCAACATTTCATTCTCTGAGTCAGAAGAGGAAGGTTGGAGATGGTGCACGTTACTCACTGACCGTTAAACTCATGATTGTTTGGTTTGACGAACCTATTTAGAGGCTAAAACTTTTTGGGGATCTTAAAAGTTACAGGGCCTCCCAGTACATCCCAGTAGAATTTGTGTGTATTAGTGTATATGTTATATTCCCTCCCCATACAGTTAACACATCTTAATCTCACTGAAAATGATAGGTTGGCAAACAAAGCCAGAATCTGAGATGAAAGTCTCCTGGTTACTCTCATTTTAGTTTCGATCTTAAATTTTAGTGTCTTATATTGCAGGCTGATAGTTTTTACTTCTATTCTTTATTTGTTGAGTGTCATCATCAGGGTCTTTTCCAATGAGTCAGTTCTTCGCATCAGGTGGCCAAAGTATTGGAGCTTCAGCTTCAGCATCAGTCCTTCCAATGAATATATCATAAAAGAATTTTGGATTTTCTCAAATGCTGTCTGTGACTCTATTGAGATGATCATGTCACTTTTATCTTTTATTTAGCTAATATATTGTACTACTATGTTTGGGCTTCCCTGGGGGCTCAGATGGTAAAGAATCTGCCTGCAATGTGGGAGACCTGGGTTTGATCCCTGGGTTGGGAAGATCCCCTGGAGGAGGGCATGGCAACCACCCCAGTATTCTTGCCTGGAGAATCCCATGGACAGAGGAGCCTGGCAGGCTACAGTCCATGGGGTTGCAAAGAGTCAGACACGACTGACCGACTAAGCACAGCACATTGCTGTGACTGGGGGATTCCCTAGTGGCTCAGATGGTACTGTATCTGCTTGCACTGCAGGAGACCCACTGATTTTCATATGTTGAGCCCACGTTTTATTTCTGGGTTAAATCCCATTTGGATATTATTATTTTTAAACCATTGACCTAGAGCAATATTTCTCCATTATAAGCTTCAGAATGATAATCCCATTGTATGCTAACAGTTGCTCCAAGAAAAAGGAGTTGCATTAAGTAAATGTGAGAAATGCTGGGTTATAGTTACACAGTTTTCTTTACAGAAGACTATCTCAGAGAATATAATGTACTAACTGACTTTGCAAATCTCTAAGAGGGAGGTATTCATATTCATAGAGTGTTTATTATGCTCCAGGTATTCTGCTAGGCACTGGAAAGGTAGAAAGGAGAAAAAGAGAAAAGAAATCTCTGCTCTGTGGAGTATACACTCTAGAAGAGAGGCAAACAATAAATATAAAAAATCATGCAAATTATAAAATGTTAGAGTACTATATATTACATAAAAAAGAAAAATCAGGTAAGCTCCTTGACACCAGGCTTGAAAATAATTTCTTGGATTAGACACCAAAAGCAAAGGCAACAAAAGCAAATAATCAAATGGGACTACATTAAACTAAAAGGCTTCTGTACTGGAAAGGAAACCATCAACAAAATGAAAAGGCAACCTACTGAATGACAGAAAATATCTGCAAATCATACATCTGATAAGGGGTTAATATAAAAAATACATAACTCAATAACTAAAAAGCCAAACAGTCTGATTTAAAATGGGGGCAGCATCTGAATAGACATTTTTCCATTAAGACATACAGATGCCCAATCGGTACATGAAAAGGTGTTCTGTACCATCAATCATCAGGGAAATGCAAACCAAAACCATAATGAGATATCACCTTAAACCTATCAGAATGGCTATTATTTAAAAAGTCAAGAAATAACATTTGTAGGTACTTTTGCTCTAAGCATCTTTGCCACAAGCATTTTGCCACAGCTTGGCAGCATAACTAATTGGCTATATGGTGATTTTTCTATAAAAATAAAATAAATGGTTGATAGTTTGGTTTGATGTACAAAAAACATGACAGATGATGACTTTGCACCAAAAGTTGTTTTTGTTTTTGTGTTTTTGAAATACAGTAAATTGAAGGAGAAAGACGCCAAATACGCATTTCCCACAGGACTTTGGAATGCCTCTCAATGGACATGTGACAATAACATTCCAAGAAAAACCAATAGTGTGGAAGGTTTTCACAACACAGTACAAAGCTCAGTTATAAATAGGCTTCCTAGTATTTGGAAAATCTATCTAAATGAAGGAAGACATTTTAGTGAAAAAAGAAAAAGTATGATTCTGAACAAGGAGAAGGATCAACAAGCCAAAAAAAAAAAAAAGATATCAAATACTACGAAAAAAAGACAAGTGTTTTGGTACAAGCCAAGAAATACATTTTTTTGAGAAATATTGCCATGAGCCTACACATATTTTAAAGGTATTCAAATATTTTGTATTTTGCAATAGTCTATTCCTTTCTGATGTTTCCTGTTTACATTCTTTTTAATGTCCTTTTATTTTTTGTTACTTATCTTTTATGGCAAAACTGCTTTGTGGCTAAGAAGTTATGCGGCAAGAATGCTTGTGACAAAGATGAAGAAACCACCAGACATGAAAACAGCATGTGTTGGTGAGGACTCAGAGCAAAAGGATCCTTTATGGACTACTGCTGGAATGTAAGTTAGTGCAGCCACTATGCAAATCAGTATGGGGGGTGGGGGTAGGCCTTCCAGTCTTAAAAACAGAAGCCCATATGATCTAGCAATTCCACTTCTAGGTATTGGCCTAAAGAAAAAACAAAACCCCCAAAAACCACTAATTCAAAAAACTACATGCACCCTCAGGCTTATTGCAGCATTATTTACAATAGCCAAGTCATGGAAACAACACTAACTGACAGATAAATGAATACAGAAAATATGGTATTATAAATAAATGCAATGAAATATTGTTCAGTCATAAAAAATGAAATCTTTCCATTTGCCACTGCCACTACATGGATGGACCTTGAGGGCATTACGCTAAGTGAAATAAGTCTAACAGAGAAAGAGGAATACCATATGATTTTACATGTGGAATCTTAAAACAAGTTCATAGATCCAGAGAACAGATCTGTGTTTACCAGAGGTGGGGGGTGGGGCTCAGAAAAAAAGTGTAAGGGGTCAAAAGGCACAAGTACAGATTTTCAGTTACAAATAAATCACAAGGATGTAATGTACAGCATCGTGACTATAATAAAAAATCATGTATTGCATATTTGACAGTTGCTATGACAGCGGATCTTAAAAGTACTCATCATAAGACAAATGTTTTTTTGGTAGCTATGTGTAGTAATGGATGTTAACTAGACTTCTTATAGTGATCATTTTGCAGTATACACAAATAACAAATCACTATGTTGTGTACCTGAAACTAATATAATTTCATATGTCAATTACACCTCAATTAAGAAAAGAGAAAGTGAGAACTCATTTCAAGAGGCTTTGAAAATTCTGCGTAGGAGGATGGGCAACACATCAAAATATTTACAGGACACTCAGGAAAGGCCTTGTTGAGAAGTGACATTAGAGAGCAACGTGAGAAAATAGCTTGTTCAAAAATAGCAATAAGGTCATTATGGCTGAAGCGGACTGATGGAGAAAGCGGTAGGAACGTTCACTGCCCCTTACCTGGATTCCTGCGGTAGATCCCGGATGAATTTAACTGTTTCAACTTGTGCTTCCTCCCCCACCCCATGGGCTGAGAGTAGTCTCTCTGTGTGTATGGTATGGTATGGAGGTATAGGTGGGGATGGTAGGGAAAAATAAAAGCACTGAAATTAGTTAAGAGTCTATTTCAGTAATCAAGACGAAAGAGGATGGGGATTCAAGCCATAAGTGAAGATGAGGAGAAGTGTTCATATTCTGGGTGTTTTGAACATTGAGTCAACAGGATCTCTTGGACAAGAGAAGAGACAAGTTTGGTTAAGAGGTATGAGAGAAAGATGTTAAAAATGACTCTAAATTTGGGTCTTGTGAAACTCTTAGGATAGAGTTGCATCAACAGAGAAGGGACAGTATGTGGGTGGAGTAAGTTTCTGAAAGAGTCAAGATTTCCGTTTTGGAACAAACTAAGTATAGGAATTAACACATGGTCTCTGTTGCTGACTTGATGAGATACATCTTTTACTTAATACCAGTACAGACACCAATCTGCCAAAACTTTACATTGTGGATAGCTAAAGACATTAAGAAAAAGCCAGAATTAAACAGATGCTATTTATACTAGCTATTATTTAATTTGTACTTTCTCTCCCATTTTTCAAATATCTGACTGGTTTTTAGAACTTGCCTTTTTTTTTTTTTTTTTTTGGTGGATGAAGGACCTTGCTCAAAGTATTTTTTGAACCTGTTTTACCAGCCAAACAACCAACCCAAGCCACAACATCACAACCAAGAAAACAACAAAATTTTCTATTTGTCTTCTTATGGAATGAGTAATCATTCTTCAGTCTTGTGCTTTTAAAATTCACACCCAGGGCTGACACATAACTGTGAATTAAATAGACTGCTCCCCTCCAGCAGTTGAAGAGGTGATGGAGGCAGCTGGGAGGGCACTAGAGACTGAGGAGAGGAAACTGCAGTCCTCGGAGATCAGTCTATACAAAGGAGTGTGGCTGCAGCCTGTCATCCTGGGCGTACCTTCGATTCTTTTCCCGCTTCCTTTGAAGTGAGATGTGGCCATGTAACTGAGTTCCAGCCAGTGGAATACGACTATAAGTGACCTGTTCTATTTCCAGATCTTGTCTAGGAAACCTTTCCACTTGATGATATTTATTCCCTTCCCTTTTGATTGGCTGAGGCCTAGTCTGCCATACTGGAAACAACATGCTGAAAATAACAGATCCTAAACTGGAGAGATGGCTGGATGGCATTATCGACTCAATGGACATGAGTTTGAGTGGACTCCGGGGGTTGGTGATGGATAGGGAGGCCTGGCGTGCTGCGATTCATGGTGTCGCAAAGAGTCAGACATGACTGAGCGACTGAACTGAACTGATCTGAACTGAAACTGGAGAAGCCTGGGTCTCTAAATTCTGCTCAGAATATCCATGAACTAAGAACTTCCATTTTTGAACTTGAGTGGGAAATAAATGTTTACTGTAGTTGAGCCATTGCACCATTTGTGTGTTTATTTGTTATAGCAGCTAATGGCCTCAAATCTAATCCTAAGAGAGAAATAGGGGTTAAAAACACACTTACTGCCCGTATTTTCCTATTTAACTATCCCGTTTGTAGCCAGTTATTTCCTTCAAATCTCCTATAAGTTTATAGTTAAGGAGTGGAATTACAATTACATATCTTTAAATGCAGGGCTTAAATTAAACTCATGGAACATTCCATATACTATAATACTGACTTAGGCAAGAATTCAAAGATGTAAACCTTTGAGGCTTGAGAAACTGGCAGCATTACTGAGATGTTCAGTTTTCCCAATTTGATTTGCACTGCCAGCTAAATCTGTTTACTGAGTGCATGGTGGTATTTAGAGATCTAATTCAATGCTCTATTTGAAAATTTCTGATCATGCTTTTGAATCATAGCCTTTCTCAAATATTATATCCTTACTAGTGCAGTATATATTTTTAAAAGTTTCCTTAGAATTTTTTTTCTATTTTTAATATATCCATTCCTTGTCTCTAGAGGCATACAGTGTAAAGCCTATATTTTCAAATTTCATATACACATGTCTTTCAGAGAAAAATAAAGTTGTTTTCAACATAGGGGACATCTTCTGAATGACTCCATGTTAAATATTTATTCTTTAAAGTACAAAGTTACAAAATGGTGTGGACTTTCTAACCTTGGACTGAGAGGAAAAATATAAGTAAATTAACATTCTATAAGGAAATAAAAATACTTGAAGTTTTTTGTGTACAAATTTAGATACCAAGGGTAAAAATCTTCCAGGATTTAAACTCTGGCTTAGTACCTGGTATACTATGGTAATATATGAGCAGTGACAGACTCCCCTTCCTCAAATATCTTCTCTAAGTATATGATACAGAGTCTCTATGTCCTGCAACATTCCAAATAGTAGTAGTAGTAAGAAAAAAATTTATAAGAAAAATAAAATTTTATTGAACAGTATCATGTGTCAGGGATTACGGAATGTACGTTTTTTAAATGAATCTTTTAAGGTAATTCTCACAATGACTCTATGAAGGGGCAGATATTATTTTCTACTTTTCCAGTGAGTAAGTTGAAGCACAGATAAATTTAATGACTTTTTCAAGGTCATATTTAGTATGTTGAGAGAGCAAGGAACTGAACAATTTGGCAGTCTGGCTCCATAACCCATATTCAATATTCCTGGAAAAGCTAACATATTAAGCCCTTTTCATTAAGTGTTAACTAATTCACCATTTTTACTAATGATAGCACATATTAGGTGTTAAAATAATAATGCAAGAAATTAAAAGAAGAAATTATTAGTATTCATCTTTATATTAATATATATACTTATGGTTATTATATAAGTATAGCTAAAGTTATAGTACTTATTATGAGAAATGTAGTACTTACACAAATACACTAATGCTATATACTATATATAAAACTAAGTCATGGTTTAAATATTATAAAGTTTTCAATTTATTATTACCTAAAAATATAGCCAAAACCTTAAATGTTGATATATATATATATATATATTATACACACACATAAACTATACTATATGCTAATACATTATACTAAAGAAACCATGGCTCATATAAATAATAATCAGTATAAATACAATTAAATAAAATATACAAACCATTACTTTGTCCTAGTCTGGGGAAAGCTCAGAATTATTTATGTGAAACATATGAAATACATTAGATAAAAATACATTTTTAAAATACATCTTTAAAAATGAACTTTTTTGGAGGGACTTAGGTGATTTAATGTTCTTAAATATCTTTAAAGTGGTAAATATATTAATATTTATAGTAATATTAAACTATAATGTCAAAGACACATATTTAATTTCTAGGACAGAAAGCTTCTTGAAGGCAAATCATTTTAAAACTCTCCAGCACTAGTCCAGTGTCTGGTATAGTTCAAATAAAGGAATAACTAACAATTAAAGAGTTATATTAGTCAGGGTTCTCCAGAAAAACAAGACCAACAGAATACATACAGACATATAAGAGGAGATTTATTGTAGGAATCAGTTCATGGAGTTATGGAGAGACAGGAAAGCTGGTTGTATAATTGCGTGAGGTGAAAGGTCTGAGAACCAGAGGAGTTGATGGTGTTAAGTCCCAGAGTCATAAGATCTAAGAACCAGGAGCTCTGACCTCCAAGGGTAGGAGAAATGGATGTCCCAGCTCCAGAAGAGAGAGAAATGCCTTACCTTTAGCTTTTTGTTCCATTCTGGCCCTCAACTGATTGGAAGATTCCCACCTGCACTGGTAAGGGTGGATCTCTTCTTAGTCTGCTAACTCAGATGGTAACCTCTTCTGGAAATACCCACAGAGACACACCACCAAATAAGTTTTGCCTGGCATTCCCTTAGCCCAGTCAGGCTGACATAAAATTAACCATCACAAGAGTGTTTCCAAGTGAAGGTCCATTTAGACCTACTTCAGATCAATGAATAATAAAAGTGACTCATCATCTAACAAATTTATTATCTATATTAATTCATTGTGTCCCTATAAAAGTGAAACTTTTGATCTATAATATTTTTTGCATTGTTAATCTGATTATCAGCCATCTTCTCTATAGCTCATAAAGTCAGTGATAGGTTAGCTCAATTCAAGTAAAAAAAATCATGGTTCCTAAATTGGTAATTTTGGAGTTAACAAAATGATATTGTATAGCTGAGCATGATAACTAGAAAGGCATATTCAAGAGCTGTGCTGACTAATACAGTGGCTATTTGCTACATGTGGCTATTTAAATTTAAAATAAATTAGTTGCACCAGTGGTAACTGCATCTAACAGTACAGATATTTCCATCATCACACTACAGACATTTCCGTCATCACAGAAGGTTCTACCAGACATTGCTATTCTGGAGAAAGAATGTATAATCTGAGTCAATTATTGTGTTGTTGTTCAGTTGCTAAGTCGTGTCCAACACTTATCTTCTCAGTGTTCATCTAATGACTTAACTGGCATGAATCTGAAGTTTTGCCTCCCTCTTGCTCTAGCTCTGGAGAAGGCACTAACCATGGGAAAAGTTTTACCTAACAGAAGCAAGAAAGAAATGAAAGGAAAGAAGCAGGATAACATATAATAAATTTTGCCATCAGCTTTTCTGAGATGAAGAAATTTGTATATAATACACCATAGTTATTTAGTCTTACAGCTTTTGTGAGCAAAAATGTCCTTGAAGGAGATATAATAGAACTATGAAGTATTAAGTGACCTGTCAGTTGGGTGAACAACCTAAAATCAAATAGTACAAACAGAAAAAGGCGTTAGAAACAACAAATATGAAAGGACATAGGTAAACTCCAAACCATTTAGTAGCAATGTCATCCAACTGCTGCAGAGGATGGAATTTTCCTTTGATGCTTCCACATTTAGAGGATGGGGATTCCTGCTGCTTTCTTTCTTTCAGCAATCAGCCTTTGAGGGGTCTCTTGATGTCTAGGTTCCCAGTACAACTATCAGCTCTTCTCTAGGTACTACCCTTGTACTTTGAACTTTTCAACCTAGGATTCCTTTCTCAAACTGAGTCTAGCAAAATGACTAATTACATCCCAGGCAATGACAGAATATCAGCTATTTAAATGTTCCAGAAAAGTTCCTATTTCCATTACAAACAAATTCATTCCTAACCTCTCACTGACCTAGTTATGGTAGGTTCATTGTAATTAGATCTCTCAACGGTTACCATCTTTTCTTTTTCAAGCTGCATTTTAACCTGTCTCTTTTTCAAACAAAATGTAATAAATATTAGATTTAAAATATTCACAAAGACAAGCAAAAAGAAAAAGGTGTTTGCACATGAGTGGGGACATAATTCACTGCAGTGTTTAATCTTTATCTTTTTAAAACAAACTCTAGCTTTGGGAGGAATACTGCAGGAAATAGAAAAAGGAAACAATGTCTCATATGCTTCTAAATGCAGCTGAGATATTTTAAATAAAATATTTAGCCATTTAACCAAAACTTTCACTTTTCATCACCAAGCAATTCTGACAATATGAATTGTCCATATATTGCATGGTACAACATGCATCAATTTCAATTTGAGTATAATTAATGGAGAATATATGCAAGAGTATTTTGGCAAGTCTAATTTTGGTGCCTTAATTTTAACCAAGAAAAAATAGTTTAAAATTATAACTTTTACTTTACCTTCTTAGGCTGCTGTTTAGTCATTTGTTGGTCATACACCTGGCATAAGACATGTGAAGCCACACTGATCATACCTTAAAGAATTTTGAGCCTCCTGGAATTAATTTCTGATACATATTTTCTTTAATAGAAGGATATATTTAATATTTTCTAGTGGTACTGTGGTGTTGAGCTTGGGAGGATGATAATTTTTCCAGAAAGTCAGTAAGTTATACACTTGATTCAGAGCTAGTACATATTTCAATATTTTTACTAACATGGAGGAATGGATGAGATGATACAATGACTGGGTAGTGTGTAGCGGAAGTCCACGTTTGAACTATGCTTATTGCCAGAGTTCAGATCTTTGCTGGAACATGTCTATAGGTTGTTTGAAGTCTCTTTGAATGAAGAAATTAGAAATCTCCTTGAAAAGATCTTAAAAAAAAGAGAGAAATTTAGGTATGACAAAATTATCCCTATAACAAAATATTCACTAGTGGAGTTTCAGTTGTGAATACAACCATGCTGGTCTGGCTCCAAGTTAATTCCTGGGGGGGAATGGGGCACATGTTCTCTGCACCTCCAGTTAGCATTTTTCAAAAATAATGAAAGTCTTCTCAAGGTTGTTGCTCCCTCACTTAAGGTCCAAAGAGTCAGTGTTATACACTGTCAAAGGTGCAGACTGACACTTACATGCAGATCATCTTCCAGGTCCTTCTGTTTCACACTAGGTGACAGTCTTCAATCAAGTCAGACAACATTCAAAGCCCTTAATCTGTTATGGAGATCATGACAGACATAGTCTCTTCCATGAGAACAGTTATGGTCTCTCAGAGAAGACAGATCTCAAAAACAAATTCAACTGTAATTGTATAATCACAAGAGGGTGAGAACACATGAGAGGGGATCTAATCTAACAGGAGACTGATAAGGAAATCCTCTTAGAGTGAGATTTAAGTCCATAGCTACAGAATGAGTCCAGTTAATCAGGTCAGTGGAATATGGAGAAAACATTACAAAGAAGAGCACATACAAAGACCAGTAGCAAGAATGAATCTACTGTGGCCGAAGAACAGAAAGAAGCTAGCGTAGCTGCTGTAAACAGATTCAAGAGGAGGACACAGGGAGATGAGGCTGCAGAGGTAGGCAAGGACAAAATAACAGAGGGCTCCGTCAGTCATAAAAAGGGTTTTCATTCAATTCTAAGAGTAATGGGAAGTCATAAGAGGGTTTTGAGTAGGAAGTGACATGATTAGGTTTGCATTATTACAAGTCCACTTTGACTGTTTGTTGCTGAATGGATCACAAGGTAGCCAGAATGGACATGTGGAGCTTCCTGTGATAAACCATCCCAGAGATATTCGTGACCCTCAATGGCACCCCACTCCAGTACTCTTGCCTGGAAAAATCCCATGGACGGAGGAGCCTGGTGGGCTGCAGTCCATGGGGTCGCTAAGAGTCGGACATGACTGAGCGACTTCACTTTCACTTTTCACTTTCATGCATTGGAGAAGGAAATGGCAACCCACTCCAGTGCTCTTGCCTGGAGAATCCCAGGGACAGGGGAGCCTGGTGGGCTGCCGTCCCTGGGGTCGCCCAGAGTCGGACACAACTGAAGCGACTTAGCAGCAGCAGCAGATTAGAGTGGTAGCTCTCAAACTGTTGTCCATGGAACCCCAGGAGGCTCAGAGATGCTTTTTTGAGGCCTGCAAGGTAAAAATTATTTTCATAACAAAACTAAGATGTTATTGACCCTTTAAATTGGCTTGATATTTGTGATGATGGTACAAAAGCAATAGTGGGTAAACTTCTGGAAATTTAGCTCTAATTAAGACTTAGAGTCACTGAATTCTTTATCTTAACATATTCTCATTGGAAACTGCAAATTTTATTTAAGAATTTCCTTGATGAAGCAGAAACATTACTGATTTTATTAAATCTCATCCTCAGGGACACATATTTTTAATATTGTGTGACAAAATGGTGAAACATATTGCAAAAGGAGCTTAAAGTTACTGCCAGCTTCCCATAGCAGATGCTGTTTTTCTCTTTGTGGTAGCAGAGGTCAGTTGCTCAGTTTACCAGAGGGCATGTGAGATTAGATGCTCTAAAAGAAAAGATATAAGGACAATGCAGGCATATGTAAATATATCTATGGGCATTTATGAGTCACTCTTCAAAGCTATTTAACCACCCAGTTTTGCCTGTTAGACAGTCACAGATAGGCTCTCAGGGTGACCCCAGCAAGTCACTGTTGAGTGTTAACAATGATGTACTAGAGTGGGGTCATCACAGATCAGGAAAATGGAAAGTCTGTCTTTTCCCAGCTCCACATTCAATGACGTCAGGTTGGTAGACTGAAATCAGACATGATGGTGTTCTTTATGTGCATGCTAAGTTGCTACAGTTGTGTCTGACTCTTTGTGACCCCATGGACTGTAGTCCGCCAGGTTCCTCTGTCCACGGATTCTCCAGGCAAGAATACTGGAGTGGGTTCCCTTCTCCAGGTGATCTTCCCAACCCAGGGCTCGGACCCATGTCTCTTACGTCTCCTGCACTGTCAGGCAGGTTCTTTACTACTGGGAAGCCAGGTGTTATTTACCACCACATGAATTAACAAACAAATGGGGCCTCTTTTTTTTTTTTTTTTTAAACCCTGGAGAGCCAGTTGTTAAACACTTACCAGCATACCTCTGGTCCAGCCAGGTCTCTTAAATTCTTTCTCCCTCTCAGGTTCCCAAGACAAATAAATCATCAGCTCTCTCCATCAATCCCCATTCATTTAATAATCTTTGTTTTAAAAGAGAATTGGAGATAACAGTTGGCATTGTTAAATGGAAACATTTGGCATATGTGTTCAACAAATATTTATTGAATGCTGATAACTGAATAAAATGTGGGTTGAAAAAGGCTAAGAATATATATCTTAATTGTTATTGATGTAATATATTGTCTTCCATAGCACATATTTTGAATATAGCACTTATATCATATTGTTTAAATACAAATGCCAAAAATCTAGCTATTGAGACAAGTGATAAAGTCCCTGTGTTCTTTATTTCAAATTTATTTTTATGAAAATATATTTAGAGAAGACACTGAAATCTTAATTTCTTTTCTTAATGATATATGACTTGTATACTCCTAGTGTTAACATCCATTTAGTGAAAAAATAGGGGAACTTGAGCCTTTGAGAAAGCCTCTGTTTGTCATGCTTTATGATGCTCTGCAAAGCCAGCCTTCTCTAGTCAGGAGCTGAAACAAACAAAAAATGAGCTCACTAATAATCAATTCCCAGTCATTCTAGGATTAATAGGATAGTTTGTGGCATAGTTTGTTATCTCCATCTTTGCTTTTCTTTATTCTCTTTTTGGCTTCCCGCCACTGAGTTTTCGCATTATTCACTAGAATCCACACCAATGTATGATTGGGGAAATAAAGGGCTCTGAAATGCAAATTTTTCTTTTTACTGTTTGTCAGCAGTGCTTCAGAAAGTGTTACTGCAGGAGGAGGCGGTCAAAACAATTAAATGAAACTGGTTTATATTTATAGGCTTCAAATACTTTATTTAACATAAAGATGCATCCGCTTAACCTTATACATTAAAGATCGGCTGGAAACACTAAAGCTATTAGTAAGTTGTTCAAACTCTCTAAGATTCTTACAAGGTATCAAAAAATCTTAAAAGTTAGATAATGACCCTTCTTCCTCCAAAAACGCCTTCATGTCTCACAATTTTAAAAAGCATTTCCACAGCAGGTACTTTGTCATGATGAGTGCATTTGAGCATGTTCCCTGGAAGATAAACAAAATGTTGGGCTTCAGTTATAGCAGAGCTCTCCAAAAGAAATAAAGTGACTAGTTAATCCTCACAGTACTGGAATTTGCTGGACTGTTAGCCAAATGAATATTTAGGAAACTGCCATGTGTTTCTGTGTATAAATGCTCATATCTTGACACTCTGGTTTGAGGAAAGAGCAGAAGGAAGACAAATATGGGACCACTCACCTCAATACAGAAGGTGTTAAGGATTATAGAGAAATCGTTTCTATTCATGAATACATGTGGGTGTATATGTGGGCGTTGTGGCAGGTGCAGGTGAAGCAAAGAGGGGGACAGATAACTATTGACTAACATCACTGTCACTGCTGACACTTGGGACTAAGCAGCCAAAGTTCTAAGAGGCTTTTCCTGGTTATCTTCAAGGCTGCCATGATGAAGACCTCTGGCCTGGGGGAGGTTTCTGGCAGTGTGACTGTGAAGAGCTCTTTTCAAACTGACGATGATGCCATTTCTCTAGTTTGAAGATTAAGCTAAGCTTTATTACAGCTCAGTTGTTCTTTTTGCCTCTCCTCTGAGTGTGTATGTTTTTCAGCAAGGTCTCTCAGGATACTGGAAAATACCTAGTCACATACAAATAAACACACAGTTACCATTAAATTTCCTGTGCAGCATCTAAGAGTGCAAAAACATATTGTTCTGGGTACAGAAGAAAAATCGGTCTCCCCAAGTCCTCTCATAAATCCAGCCTTGATGATCAGACTTAAACTGAATCAACATCACTGTGTCCCCCAATCTCTTCCTTCTATAGCAGCCATTCCAGGGCTACACTGGGACTAGGGAGAAAAAAAAAGACAACACACAACAACAACAAAAACCCCCTCTCTGCTTGCACTAGTTTCGAGGGCATAGAAACACAGGAGTTGAAAGAAGCAAACCAAGACACCACTGACGCTGTTATCAAGAGACTTATAAATGCTGTATGATTCCCAGGAGAACTGTTCCCTCACCTGGTCAAGTCAACTTTTGGGGGTGATATGTGATTTCTCTCCTTGAACCAATAAATAGTGAAGATCAACCTTCTACTGTAAAGTAGGGATGAGGAGAAGAGGAGAAGAAATGAGTTTTCTACATTGGTATTAGTTGCAGACATTTTAATTTCACTTTTTAATTTATATTCTTGTTTCTGAATAAAATGCTATTTCAAATATTTAATTCAAGGCACACACTGATGACAAAATGCAATAAAGTACAGCTTTTGACTTTTTATTTAGGCTCCTAGATATTATTTTTTATTCCTGAAATTTCCCTTGAGTCCTTGGCATAATTCTGTTCCTTTGCCTGCTCTTTAGTTTCTCTTCTTACCAACAGTTTTAGAGTTTGATTTTATGAATCAAATTAACATTGAGTCAGTGGAGGTATGCATTTTGGAAACTTATCTTTGAGCTCCTGTCTTACTTTTCCTGCATCAACCAGCATCCTCTAATAGACTCCCTTCCCTTAACCTCATGAGACACAAAAAATATCTCAGAACATTTTCCAGAACAATGTCTGTATTAGAGATCAAAACTAACATTAGGCAGAAACATCCTCTGTGAAAACAAAAGGGGGGACAATTAAGTACAGTTTTCAGTCAAAAAAGACCCTATATATATAATTAAAATAAAAATTCAGAAGCCTGTAAATGGCTTTGCTGGAATTATACAATCACAAAGGTAAAAAGGAAAAAAAAAATCATATTGAATTGCAGTATTGGTTTTTACTTCCTAAAAAGGCTAGGATAAGACTATTAATATTAAAAGACTCACTTCAAATTTCAACCAATTAGAAATAATTCATGTTAAATTAACAAATAATTTTTGGTGTCTATCACGTCAAAGTGCTAAGCCTAAAGCTTTTATGAAATATTTTTTTTTCTTATTGATCAGGATGAAGGATTTAAGCTTCAACCTCTTCAAAATGACCTAAAAGTAATCTTACTTAGAATTTCATAGATATTTAATAATCATTCTCATTTCTATAATAACTTATAAAAGTTAATTATAGAAACTGATTGCTAAATATTTGGTTTGAATAATATTCCAAATCAATAAGAAATCAGCAACTGCATCACTATTCCTACTGTTTCATAACCACACATTTAAGACTAATAAGACTAGAACACACACCTTTAAGAAAGGCCCACCCTCTGTACCTGCATACCAGCTGACCCACGAGGGCATATGGTTCACACTCCAGCTCCACACCCAGTAATCCAAGGACTTTCCATTCCAGTTGGATCTGTTTGTTGCCCTCTTGGATCAGCCTCTCATTACCAGCTAGACTATGGTTCTATTATACATATTTGGTTTCCCCAACTATAACTCCTTTGTAATTCTTAAGAACAATGACTATTTTGCACAGTCTATTTCTTTTCTGGATTTTGGCTCCTTCTTTGTTACATTCCTAACCTAGCTTTAGCATGTCAGGGTCTAGTCCCTAAGTTTTGCTGTGTCTGGTCAATACCCTTATTGAACCCATTTAAGTTATAATGTATTAATAGTTATATATTCAAAAGACTAAATTTAATAGGATTGACAGTAGTCATGGTATATGCATTTTTATATTTAAATGAAAAAACATTTGTCTGAACTATTTGTTCACAGCCTGTATTTATTTTTTCTGGTTAAGTGCTCTATTTCCTTATCAGTAAAATACTAATAAAAGATGTTTGAGATATAAGTTTAGGTTTAGTTTTTTTTCTACATTTTGACCACCCCCCCAAATTTTTCTGTAACTATTTGTGATTAAATGATAAGTGATAGTATATGTAAAGGCACTTCAGCGTGTCCTACAGGTGCTTATGATTATATTATCATTAAACACACCTAACAGTCTCAGATAAGCCATATCTCAGCTTATCACTAAATCTAATTGAGTCAGATTTCTGTAGAAGGTAGCTTTTTCACTGCATGAAGTTTCATTTATGAATATATCATTTAGGAAAGAATTTTATGAAGTACTCTATAATGAATAGTATCAAAATGAGTTATAAGAATGAATGTCACTTTCAAATATGCTTACCTTGCTTTACAGTTTTGCTAATGTGATGAAAAACCTGATTAAATAATGAAGATGTGGGTGAGGATTTTTGTATTCTCATAATTCCTTTCCCCATTCCTCATATAAAAACAATTTCTTTTTAAAAAATATTATATCTTGGTGAGAACACAGGTCAGCCAACTAAAGCAGTCCTATGACAATTATCTTGAAGAATAGTATGTAATTTACTTAGCAAAAGGTATCTGAATTTTTCTACATTTAAAAAATTTAGGTAAGTGTGAGTTTGGGTGAGATTCATACTATTCCACAGAGAGAAATTTGTATGCTTTTCAAAATATGGGTCAACTGAATTCACTAAACATTTTGAAAATAATATAACTTCCTGTCTTGCTTAAGATGTAAGGATCCTGTCACTGTCTACAGAATTTAATTTATAACCCAAGTGGGAATGTATTCAATAAACTTATTTTTTGTTCTAAATAGTATATTCTTGAAAAAATAGCTCTCACTGGAAGAAAACTGTTCATAACTATGCAGTCTTTAAACATAAGCGAACAAACATATGGAAATCAAAGTCACATCAGAGAAGCATGACCCAAAATAATTTGCTAGAGGGAAGTTCATGTATACTTAGAACTCATGGAACTCTAGCCCTGGCTGAAGACTTTGTAAATAAATCTTGTACAGCATAGTGGACTAGAGGTTAGAGGCTATTTAGTATAAATAAGCAAAAACAGAGCTTGTATTTGACATACCCTATTACAGAAGACTTTCCCCCAAGGTTTTCAAGTACTGGAATTCATAATCGAAAGCCAAATATGTCCTTGGGAGTCTAATGGATGTCATCAATTATTTGACATTTTTAACCATGTATACTGTGACCATGAGCTATGAATTATTTGAAAAATTCTTATGATGTTAATTCTTGGGATTTGTGTGCAAATTTCCAAATTTGGGATGTCACGGAGCTTCATTAAGGGAAAAGATAACTGCCTACTCTATGCCAAACAGAGTACAAGGTTTTTAATTTATAACTCTCAGTTTCTTGTAACAGCCAACAACGTAGGCATTCTACCCACAACTTACAGATGAAGACTCTGAGATTCAAGCTGTAAGAACCAACTTTGTGGGGAATTCTCAAACTTTAGTTATTCATTTATTTATTTATCTTAAGCAAATAAACTCATGCTTCATTCATTGAAAAACATGTGTATCTATGACAGACTGAAAAGGAAATTCCCAAATCTGTGGAAATTCCAGGAGTGACTGAGTATGTGATAGGTCATGGATCCAAGAGATCTCTTTCAAGAATGGGCTGATGAAGCAGGAGTTTAGCATCTGTAAAAGAAAATCCAGGAAAGAGTAGAACGCAGACTTATGCATTTGGAAGAAGATACTGTGTATTTTGAATCTTAAGGTTCTAAGAAACACCATTTTCCTTCTGTATTCTGTATTCTTTATCCATCTCCTTTGCCCAGTAGTTACTCAACACTTACAAGCCAACCCATCACCAGCTACCATATATTAATACATACAGGTTCAGAAGACATAAAATAGTTCTAGGAACAAGAGGAAATACTACAAGTTTCTCATTCTCCAGTGTCTGGATTCCTGTGGAGGACAACCAGGGAGCCAGGGCAGGGGTTAAATTCAACTTAGTTCAATGAAGTTATAAAGTATAATCTTTCTCAGAAGACCATCTGTTATGCCCCTCTGATTGTTCCTGTCTCCTTTCTTCAGGGTTAACTTGAAAAATATGACCCCTCACTTTCACTTTTGGAAACTTGTCCCTCCTAACCTCTGCCCACTTGAGACAAAGATGAGTAGTGCTTATATTAAATCTCTTATTTCGGTTTAAGACTTGACTTATTTGAAGCTCCGACTCTTTTCTTTTGACTCCCTAGCCTAGGCAGTGCTTCAGCAGCCTATGACCAAGCAGAGAAAGGATGACAGAGCTGGGGCTGGGGAAGTGTAACGTAGAGTGATTGCTATAAGCCTGGACGTGGCCTAGTGTGAGTCATACCAGTGTCCATCAGGTTCAGTGTTTTATTACCAAGAGAAAATCTCAAGAGTATGCCATCAAATTTAAAATTTAGGTACATTCCAGCTTCTTTTAGTAACATAGAGGTTTAGGGCTAAAAATGACTTTTGTTTTTCCATTCAGTCTAAAGTCCTCAACTACATTAAAAAGCAAAAATAAGAACTCTGACACATGCCAAGTAACGTATGAGGCTTTTTATATACATGTTCTCTATCCATATACTTTACATTGTCTCAACATATTATAATCATCAGGATAGAAATCACTATCCTTGATATAAGAATCTGACATTCAAAGGATTTAGGGAGATATTAAGATTTTTAATAGGGAGGGAAGCAGACATTTAAAGAAATTGCTCCACTTGTACCACAGAAAATATTTCAGGGTACAGAAGTAAACCTGAGGAACATCAGTTGGGGTGTATTGCGTTAGTCTCATGAAGTCAAGTTTGGATTAGAGATGGTGGGATGGAGAAAAAGAGACGACAGAATCAATAGAAATTCAGAGCTTGACGACAGATTTGTCATGGGAGGTGAGAGAAAGGAGAAGGAAGAGCCAGATTTGGGGCCTTGTGTTCAGCTTGAGCAACTGGCTGGATGGTGGAGACACCAGGAAGGATGAAAGACCCCGACAAGAAGATTTGGGAAGTGCAGGTAAAGCAGGGCGCAGAGAAGGGATGCAGGAGGCCAGAAGATCAGGAACTGACGGCATGATTCAGGGAACATTTTGTTGTTTTTTATTTTTAAATAAATTTTTCCATTTCTATAATTTATTATTTCTTAATTGTAGTTGATGTACAGTCTTTTGGGTATACAGCAAAGTGATTCAAATATACATATAGACTTTTTTCAGATTCTGTTTCATTATAGGTTATTACAAGATATTGAATATAGTTCCCTGAGCCATACAGTAGGCATTTGTTTGTTTATCTCTTTTATATGTAGAAGTATCTGTTTATCCCAAATCCTAATTTATCCATGCCTGGCTTTCCCTTTTGGTAATCATAAGTTTGTTTCCTATGTCTGTGAGTCTACTTCTGTTTTGTAAATAAGGTCATTTGTATTATTTTTTAAAAAACTTTTTCAAACAGCTTTTAAGACTGGAGATCTGAGAATACATTTTCTACCCAATGTCCTCTCAATCTTTTCCCCTCCCCTTATCTGTAGGTCAATCCCAAAGGCACTTGGCCCTTGGGTTTAAAATGCAGATGTTAACTGCATTTTCTGGGTAACTGCAGAGATTTATCAACTTACATGATCTAATACCTTGTGACCCCCTTGGACTTAGCTAGATGTTAGGTAACCTGAGAGAAAGGATACTGTTGTAGAAGAATTACTGGTGTAATGGGGATCTCATCTCAACCTAAACTGGGATTTGGAATTTTGATATGTGTCTAACGAAAAGTTGCAGCTGAAAGTTCAAAGAGGCTGTTTTCGGCGCAGTAGTTTACATAGAAGGAAAGTATCTTCAGAGAGGAGGGTGTCTGAAGAGAGAAATGGAGAGGGATGTGAGTGGACAGAAGGCTGTTTCTCCTATTAAAGGGTAGCACAGAGTTAGTTGGAACCCTGATGGAGACATGGGCTGCAAGACGGACCTGTTCCCACAGGCCCTGAGGCACCTACTATGTGGCTTAGAGGCCACAGTGACGAAGCAGGAGGGAGCTGAGAGAATAACGTCATTTTCTCTCAGCACTAAATATTCTGCTAACTATTCTCTTTCTTGCATGGGTTCTAAAAAATCAGCTTTGATTCTTATCTTTATTTCTCTATAAATAAGGTGCTCCCCCTGGCTTTTGTTCAGGATTTTTTCTTCATCTATGGTTTTTCATAACTTGCAAATGTATAGCATTTTTGTTTTTGGCATTTATCCTGCTTATTCTCTGAGCTTCCTAAATCTGTCTTGGCACATTACATTAACTTGGGCAAATGTCTAGTCATTATTATTCCAAATATGTCCTCTGTTCCGTTCTTCCCTCTCCTTCCCATAGTGCATACATTACACTTTTTGTAGTTGTCCTAAGTCCTTGGATACTCTGTTCTGTCTCGTTCGGTCTTCCTTTTCTTGGTTTTGTTTTTTTGAGGATTGCTCATCTGTTCTTGCATGCTGTCTACTTTATTCATTACAGCCCCTAGCACATTACTCATCGGTGTTTTACATTCCTGGTCTGATAATTCCAATATCCCTGCCATATTTGGTTTTGATACTTGTCCTATCTCTTCAAACTGTAGGGGTCTTTTTGCCACTTGCTATGCTGTGTAATTTTTCTTGATATCTGAACATGACTTAGTTGTAGAAGAAACTGCTGTAAAAAGTTCTTTATTAATGTAGTGGTGAGCTTTCAGGGGAGGGGATGAGTTCCCTGGTTTTGTGATTAGGTCTCAGTCTTTTAGGAGATGGTGCCTCTGCACTGTGAAGGAGCATCCTTTCACCACATCTAGGCATAACACAGCCTTGTTCTGAGATAACAAAATCCGTTTGGGATTAAGGGGTTTTACTTTGTGAGTACCAGAACAGGAATCAGCACAGCAAGTAGGGAGCCAGTGTTAAGTACCCCTCTCAAGTGGCTCTCCTAGCCAGGACTGAAGCAGGGGATGACAGGCAGAAAAATCTCGGAGGAGTGCTCTCTTGTGCTATGCTTTTGGGGACTATGGAGATGGGTGGATGAAGCCCTCAAGTGCATACGGAGGGCGATGGGTTGTTACCGTGACTCTGCTTGTAAGCACAGAGTGGTGAGACCTGGGGGAAAGGTGGACTGCATGAGAAAAGTAGTTTCCAAGCTGAGGTGTCCCTCAGAGTAACTTGGGACTTTTTAAAAAAGATCTCTGCCCAGGTCCTACTTGCAGGGTTTCTGTTTTAGAAAGCCTAGGGTGACAACTGTGTTATGAAACAGCTCTGTGAGTAACTCTGATGCTTACGCCTGATTAAAAGCTACTGCCTTAAATTTATTAGAGTTGAGTCATTTGATGCTAGTCAAATAGCTAGCAAAAGAAAAAGAATTTAGATTTTTGGAGAGATTACCCTTTTTGACTTTATTTTACATTTTTCTCCCCTTCTCCCCAGCTATCCACATTCTCACTAAAACAGCTTCCTTTCCCTGCTATTGGTTTTTCTAATTTCTCACTGAAGGCTTCTCTGAGGGAGAATTATTGGGAGGCCCACCCAGCCTTACTTTAGATTCTCCATAGTTGGACTCAGATAAAAAGAAAAATGAAGAACGTAAACATCCTTTTTTTTCCCTTAGAAGAAAATGGTTCACAATTTTATTTTGTTTGACCAGTTCAATGTTAAACAAATGTGTGAATGTTTTTCTTGAAACATCCACTCTCTTCTACTGCTATTTCCACAGCTCACTCTACTGTTATTTTTGCTTAAATTATCAACAGAATTTAGACATCAAAGCACGTTCACTTCATTTCTCCATTCTGGCTCCACAGGCTCCAAAGCTGTGAGCCACAAAAATGATCCCTCACATACATGATTTCATTCATTTCTGTATAAGGTGAAGGAGAATTTTTTCTCTTGTAGAATCTATAGTATCTAACATAAACTATGTTAGGGATTTAATTCCTGATTAATACATCCTTTATTCCCCAATTTTACCCATAATTTTCAATCCAATAGAATTCTAGTCTTCTCAAAATAAAGGTAAAATAACTGTATAACAATTTTTTCAGTGCAAAAATTTCAAATGTCAATTCTATTAAATGGAGGCCAAAATTACATTAGGAATTAAACAATTTCTCCCCCAATTATTCTCCAGGAATTAAAGAAGAAAAAATAGACCAAGCTCCAGTTTGAAAGAGCCATAATTCAGCACACTCTGTATTACTTCTCAGAGAAAGAAATCTGAGTTTCTAAAGGAAGAAACAATGCATTAAGTGCTGAGGGGAAGAACAATGAGGGTCTCCAGTCTTGGGGATGTAGTGCCCTGAGGCAGACTGACCCAATCAGCTGTTGACAAAGTGACATCACTACCGTGCTGTAGGGAGTCCGTGCTTAGTCACTCAGTCGTGTCCGACTTTTTGTGAGTCCATGGACTATACAGACTGCCAGGCTCCTCTGTCCACAGATGCTCCAGGGAAAAATACTGGAGTGGGTTGCTATGCCCTTCTCCAGGGGATCTTCCCGACCCAGGGATTAAACCCACATTTCATTAAGTCTCCTGCATTGGTAGGCGGGTTCTTTACCATGGGTGCCACCTGGGAAGCCCTGAAATTAGGGCTAGGCATATACTTTCTACCCTGAAATCTCTGGTATCTTCTTATTACCCAGAATACATAGCAGGGTCAACGAATATGTCCTTGAAAAAAGTAGGAAAAAGAAAGAAGAAAATCCTCCTATTTCTCAATGCTAATTTAAAATTCAAATTTTATTTACATTCTTCAGTGAAGGGATCATGTGGTTTAATGTATAAAGTAGCATATGAATAGTGGCTATGCCAAAAAGAGGTTCGGGGAACCATCTTTTAGTGCCCTGCTGCTGCTGCTGCTAAGTCCCTTCAGTCGTGTCTGACTCTGTGCGACCCCATGGACGGCAGCCCACCAGGCTCCCCCGTCCCTGGGATTCTCCAGGCAAGGACACTGGAGTGGGTTGCCATTTCTTTCTCCAATGCATGAACGTGAAAAGTGAAAGTGAAGTCGCTCAGTCCTGTCTGACCCTCAGCGACCCCATGGACTGCAGCCCACCAGGCTCCTCCGTCCATGGGATTTTCCAGGCAAGAGTAACCCACCCCCAATTACTTCCACAAATTTATTAATATGTTTGCCAGTTAAACAACTGCCATTCTTTTAACGCATGAAAATCATCTTTTGAAAAAGTTCTTATTTTCATTGACCTGTGATTTGTAATTTAGATAGAAACCATTGAGACAAGTCTCCTAACTTCCCCACCTCCACTTCCTGCCGCCCCTCAATTCCCCTTCTTGTGAACATGCTGATCCCAGCAGATATGTAAGTGGATATGGAAACATGAACTTCAGTGTTCACTCTCCTGAATACTACTAGTATTCCATAAAGACCCAAACTTCTGCACAAATAAAATCCTTACTAAAGGAAAAGAGACAACAATGATTTTCTGGAGAACAGAAGGACTCAAATTAAATGTGTATACAGTATATGCTCCATGGATGACTGGGAGACGTCATATATCACGTAAGCAGGATTTGTTATATCATTTTTATATAGGTGTGGTTTACAGGAAAGCTATACTGAAAAATAAAGAAATGAAAGGGATTATCTGTGGATTTCTTCTTTTTATTCTTAAATTGCTTTGGGCTTACTTTTTGAGGATTTTCATCCACAGTCTATTTCTACACATCTGCATCCCACACACAGGAAGTGGAGGAAAAGAAGAGTACATTTTACAAGTTCGGAGACTAATTAAATAGGTGTTTGCTCAGAGAAGTACTTATGATGTTTAAAATGTTCTGTAATAGTTATTTGACAAGAACCTCAGATTCTTCTGTTTCTGGGAACTCAAAGAAAAGTAAGAGCTGTAGCTGATTTTGAGACTGATGTTATGTGCAAAATGAGGACACAATTGAGGTTGAAATGCCATTCTGAGATTTCCCTTAAGGTATTGCTTAGTTTCTGTTTCATCAAAAGTATAGCAAGGAGTCACTATGTGTAAAATATCATAGTTTGGGGATAGATGGAAAGAGGAATTAGACATGGCCCTTACTTCCCTTGTGGCTTAGACAGTAAAGCATCTGCCCGCAATGTGGGGGACCTGGGTGGGATCCCTGGGTCGGGAAGATACCCTGGAGAAGGAAATGGCAACCCACTCCAGTGAAAGTGAAAGTGAAGTCGCTCAATTGTATAGTCTTGCCTAAAAAATTCAATGGACGAAGGTGCCTGGTAGGCTATAGTCCATGGGATTGCAAAGAGTTGGACACAACTGAGCAGCTTTTTTGCTTTCAAAGGAGATTTTAACCCAGTGAGGGTGACAGACTGGAGGGAGTACACAAAAAGGATTTAGGGAGTGAACAAGATGGAAGCTGGCAGGGGTTGGGGGACTGCTGAATGTGAGCTCAGAAGAGAAGGCTACAGTCTTTTGTGTGTTGTTGGGGATGTCTTTTAATCCCCACCTTACAGACCGAACAATATGTTATGTTCAACTACCTATATGTTCCAACTACCTAAGTTGGAAGGGGGGCTTGTAAATATATCTCACTTGAATCTGGAATCTGATCTAACTCAGTAATCCCACCCATAATATCTACTATTTTAATAGCATCTATAATCTCAGTGTTTCTTAATCTTTGGAACAGTTTGCATCCTTTAGAAAACATGAATAAACTATGATTCTTTCCCACGGGAGAAGAGGGGAGGAAGAAGCACAAGAAAAAATTCAGGGACTTCTTCCTGAAGTACTGGACAATCACTTAACTTCTCTATGTCTCAATTTCTCAGGCAGGGAATGGCAAAGCCTACTCCATAAAGTACTTGAGAACATTAAATAAGATAATTGTATACCATGCACCTATGATCAGTTAACTTATGACAAAGGAGGAAAGAATATACAATGGAGGAAAGAATATACAATGGAGAAAAAGTTTTTTCAATAATTGATGCTGGGTTAAAAGAGCAGTTGCATGTAAAAGAATAAAATTAGAACATTCTTTAATATCATACATAAAAATAAACTCAAAATGGATTAAAAATCATGTAAAATCAGATACTATAAAACTCCTAGAAGAAAACATAGGCAGAACACTCTTTGACATAAACTGTAGCGATATCTTTTTGGATTCATCTCTTACAGTAATGGAAATAAGAACAAAAATAAACAAATGGAATGCAATTAAACTTAAAAGCTTTTGCACAGCAAAGGAAACCATAAACAAAATGAAAAGACAACCTACAAACTGGGAGAAAATATTTGCAAATGATGCAACCAACAAAGATTAATCTCCAAAATATACAAACAGCTCGTACAGCTCAAGATTAAAAAAAAAAAAAAAAAGCCAATCAAAAAAAATGGGCAGAAGACCTAAACAGACATTTCTCCAAAGAAATATGTATATGTGTGTATATATATACATATATAAAACTGAATCACTTTTCTGTACACTTGAAACTAACACAACTTTGTAAATCAACTATACTTCAATAAAAAAATAATTATATAACGTATCTAGCACTGATTCCAGGCCAAATATTCAGTAAATGACATGCACTATTTTATTCTTTCTTTCTTCCTTTTCCTTGGAAGATGTATTCTTTCCTTCACTGTGACTGATGAGATGGTGATAAGACTGGGGGATCAAACAGGGGCTGTTCACCAAGTAAGGTGGAGGAGAAAAGGGGATAGATAAGTTTCATGCCCAGGCATGAAATATGATAGAAAAAGGAATTCTAGGAGCTTCATAGGAAGTTATCTGTGGGACTCTCTAGGAGAACACTGTAAAGGATCTATGAAGATGCTGCTCTAGATGTAAATATTTTGTGGGTTTACTATAATAGTAATACTAATAGTATTAGTTTCAATAATAATGACAAATGCACACTTACATAGAACTTACCATGTGCCAGGTACTGTGTTTAACTTAGCTTACATAGATCACCTCATTTAATCCTTACAATGTGAAATAATACAGTACATAATATCTCATCTGAAGTTCTAAAAAATAAATCTTTGAAAACTAAAATTTTGAAATAATTAACAGCAAAATCTGACCTGAACTGACATGAGTATATTTTTAGTCTTTATTTATCCCATTAAAAGCAAATATTTGCACATTTTGCTATAGAAGTCTTAATGTTTGGTCAAGGGGTGTTTCATGCCCTACTAGGGTAATGTCCTTGCCATTCTAAAAAATGGCTTTAAATTTCAAAATTTGCCTAGCCTACAGAATTTCAGATAAGGAGTTTTTGAAAAGAGCTAACATTTATTGAGAATATGCTATTTGCCAGGTTTGGGTCCTAGTTTCTACTTATGTTAATGAATTTATCCTCATCACAATCCTGAGAGTGTGCACAATTCCTGCTTTATGGTTGAAGTGACTATACAAAGTACAGAAAAGTCAAAGGAACTCAAGGGTACCAGCTAGTAACTTAGATACACAGAATTTGAACACAGACAATCTGGAGCTGAGAAGCTTTTGCTGAATTGCTACACATCAGTTCAGTTCAGTTCAGTCACTCAGTCGTGTCTGACTCTTTGCAACCCCATGAATCGCAGCACGCCAGGCCTCCCTGTCCATCACCATCTCCTGGAGTTCACTCAGACTCACACCCGTCGAGTCAGTGCTGCTCATTTATATTATTACAATTGTTATCCTCATTCTACAGATGAAAATTATGAAAATTAAAGGTAATTTTAAATTAAAGTAAAAAATGAAATTTAAAAGTAATTATATCTAAGATAAAGTGTTTGTGTGATCTTGGGCAAGTTATTTAACTGTTCTGTGCCTCAACTTTCCTTTCTATAAAATAGAGACATTAATAACACATACCACATAGGATTGTTATGGGGAGTAAGTTAGGTTAAAACACTTAGAGAAATATATGATATACTCCATGAAATCAACAGATCAGCTCTTACTATTACTACAACTAGGACATGTGGATGCCAGAAGGGAGGAGAAGGATATAATGAAAGTTAATCCTCATGCAAAGCTTTACTATAAAGAAGGTAAAAGGGATAATATTTTTCTTTCAGATATTAAATCAGTGTTTTCTTTATTTTTTTGTTCCCTAGTTCTGAGGTGTTTAATGGCTGCCTATCTGCTCAATCAATGGCATTTATTGCTTCAGAGAGTAGGTACAGAACAAAGAGGTCTTTTATTTCTCTTTGAGTCTATGAGCTGACATTTTTTAATCCATTGCAAGACTTTAATCATGAAGTCATGCTTTGTTAAAGAACAAGACTGTTTTGTAAATCCCCAAAGATTCTCTTTATAATTAAAAGTCTGGGCCTGGTTCACTTAACTCTTCTAGTATTGTATTTGTAAGAAGCCACAGTGTGAAGAGAACAAGGCTTGTACTGAAAGGAAAGTTCTCTTGTAACAGGATGGAAGTTCCTTTTAACTAAGAACAGGGTTTGAAAACTACAGAAAGAGAAGCGGGCAAGTACAAATCTGAGTGACATACTCATCTACTTGGGTGAGAATGCCCTGGGGAGAGGGAAGATGAAAGGCTGTAAGCTCTTTAGCAAACCCTGCATTCAGCCTTGCTTAGTGCTATGTGGTCTCTGGGAAGAAGAGCAATGTCTGAGGCAATATTTGAAGGCTGCCTCAAAGAATTCTGCATATTGTAGGATGGCACTGATGACTCTTTTGTGAGTGAAAGTCGCTCAGTTGTGTCTGACTCTTTGTGACCCCAAGGACTATACAGTCCATAGAATTCTCCAGGCCAGAATACTGGAGTAGGTAGCCTTTCTCTTCTTCAGGTGATCTTCCCAACCCAGAAATCAAACCGGGGTCTCCTGCATTGCAGGCAGATTCTTTACCAACTGAGCTATTTTGAATCTCCCATAAATAGCACAGATTTAAGACAATCAGTAAAACAGAAAAGAATCACTATAGGGACCTCAGGACAAGGGAACGTGATAAGATGCAGAGGCATCAGTGGCAGATGAAACCATGGAAAAAGACTGACAGCAGGCACTGGAATGAGCCTCGTTCAGTGATGAGGAAGGAAAGGAAAAATTGCAGGAAACAGCATGTGGATCAGATCTCTCTCTATATCACTATAATGGCCTGGACCCACAAGCTAGTTGTAAAGAAAGATTTAGAGAACTCTCTCTAAGAAGGAAGAAACAGTTGTGACTAACCTTTAATGGACTGATTTTTTTTTTCCTCCAAAATATTTTAAAATTAAAAGAAGCTGAATTAATTTTATTTGTCCAATTATATTTTATCTTTTCCTGCTTGCAGAAGAAACTGAACTCCAGAGACATGTGAGATTAAATAATAAAGGTCTACCTTTTTTTTTTTTTAACAGTCAAATATATGTTTTAATTCTATTGTATTTCAAAGATGTCAAATCTCAGAATTTTCTAAAACCAAACCCCATTCTAAGTCATGTCAGAATTTGGAGGGCTTCCCAGGTAGCACTAGTGGTGAAGAATCCACCTGCCAATGCACAATTTGGCCATGACAGATATTAAGGATATGAAATTACCTTCCATTCAAAAACAATTAGAAAACTGGACAAATTTTAGTAAATAATTATTTTAAGATACTTGATGGTAGGCAACACAGAACAGTAATCCTAGATGAAAGATAAACAAATGAGTTAGGTGAGCCTTACCTTCTCCCAGGTTTTCTTCCTAGAAGTAATTTCTTCCTGGAAGTACAAGATGGGGAGGGATACAAACAAAACTTGGGTATGTCAGTGAATTGAAGAGACAAATTATCACTTGGGAAAGTCAAAGCAACTAGAATTTGCGGAACAGACTGCATAAGAGGAAGGAGCTATGCAGAAGTGTTCCATATACCTTCAGAGTCCCACTGAATCTTTGCTTGACTATCAAAAAATATATCGTTGGGCATGAACAATATCAGAAGAACAATGACTACAGAGCTGTAAACTACAAAAATGTATAGAGTTCATAAAAGTCTGAGAATTAGTCAAGGTTCTATAACCCAAAGTAAAGAGACTTTAGTGAATATATGGTGCATTTAGTAGAAACTCTAGAAAAGCCTCACCTTAAAAGTGGGGCTAAATAAGCACTGGAGGTAAAACAGATTCACCTTAAAAGACAACAAAATACAGCACTCAGAAACATAAAACCCCATGATGTCCAGCATCCAAACAAAATTTCCATGTATTTGAGGAAGCAGAAAAATGTGACCCATAACTTGGAGAAAAGTCAGTCAATAAAACAGATCCAAAATGAAAAGGATAGTACAATTAAGTAATAGACCAGAACTTTAAAAAGCACAAATCCAACATACATATTGAATAGTGACAGAAAACATTCAAAACGAAGCTCAGAGGGAAACAATTTTAAAAAGTTAGTCCTCAGTGACCTGTGAGACAATAACAAATGATTTGACATATTTGCAATTGTATTTCCAGAGGAGAAGGCAAGGAAGAGAAAAAATATTTGAAACAATAATGGCCAAAAGTTTTCTAATTTTGATTCAAACAAAGCTGCTGCTGCTGCTGCTGCTGCTGCTAAGTCTCTTCAGTCGTGTCCGACTCTGTGCGACTCCCTAGACAGCAGCCCACCAGGCTCTGCTGTCCCTGGGATTCTCCAGGGAAGAACACTGGAGTGGGTTGCCATTTCCTTCTCCAATGCATGAAAGTGAAAAGTGAAAGTGAAGTCACTGAGTCATGTCCAACTCTCAGTGACCTCATGGACTGCAGCCCACCGGCTCCTCCATCCATGGGATTTTCCACGCAAGAGTACTGGAGTGGGGTGCCATTGCCTTCTCCATCAAACAAAGCTATAAACCCTCAGATCCTAAAATCAAAATGAAGCCCAAGTGAAATAAACATAAATAAAATCTCTCCACATTTCATTATAATTAAACCACTGAAAAGGGAATCTTAAAAAAAACATCAGGAAAGAAAAGACACACTGCATCCAGAAAAGCAAGACAAAAACAACAGCAGATTTCCTGTCATAAATTATGCAGTTCCAAAGACAATGGACTTATCTCTCCAAAACACTGACAGAAAAAAGTGTCAACTTAATATTCTATATCCAGTAAATATATCTTTCATAAATGAGTGCAAGCAGAAATAGAAATGCTTATTGTATAATTTTTGGGGAAATTCAAATGCTCTAGAATTTCCATATGATTTATTAAACTACAATTGACCCTCTGTATCCATGGGTTCCACATCCATAGAGTTAATCAATTACGGATCAAAAATATCCCTGCCCCTCCAATCTAGAAAGCTCCAAGAAGCAAAATTTGAATTTGACACGCACTAGCAACTACTTACATAGCATTTACAACCCAATTACATAGCATTTCATTGTATTAGGTATTATGATTAACCTAGAAATGATTTAAAGTATATGGGAGAATTGTGAAGGTTATATGCAAATATCATGCCATTTTACATAAGCACCTTGGACACATATGGATTTTGGTATCTGTGGGGGCAGGAGTCCTGGAACCAATTCCTTGTGGTTATCTAGGGATGGGGGTAACAAAATTGGAAGATTTATATCATCTGATTTCAAAGTTTATACAACTATTGTATTCAAAGCAGTGTAATAATGGTAAAGAATAGACATGGATCAATGGAAAAGATATGATAATTCAGAAATAGATCAACACATATAATCAATCAATTTTCAACAAAAGTATCAAAAAATCAGAGGAAGAATGGATTGTCTTTTCAGGAAACTGCTGGTATAACTGGATATCTGTATGGAAAAAAATGGATCTCAGCTCTTTTTATTAAGTTATACATTAAAAAATGATTCAAAATAAGTAATATATGTAAATATGAGATAAGGCCATAAATCTTTTAGAGGAAAACAGGAGAAAATCTTTATGACTTTGGATTTGGCAAAGATTTATTAATGACATAATCATAAGCCATAAATGAAAAATTTGATTGATTATACTTCATCAAAATCAAAACTTCCACTTGTCAAAAGACACTATTAATGAAAAGGCAAGCTGCAAAACAGGAGGAAATATTTGCAAAACGTATCTGAAAAAAGGTGTAAAACTCATTGGAAAAGACTCTGATGCTGGGAGGGATTGGGGGCAGGAGGAGAAGGGGACGACAGAGGATGAGATGGTTGGATGGCATCACTGACTCGATGGACTTGAATCTGAGTGAACTCCGGGAGTTGGTGATGGACAGGGAGGCCTCCCGTGCTGCGATTGATGGGGTCGGAAAGAGTCAGACACGACTGAGTGACTGAACTGAACTGATACACAGAATATATCAAGAACTTTCATAATGCAATAATATCATCCCAAATAAGAAATGGACAAAAGAAAGAGATCTGGACACTATGGCTAATAAGCTCAAGAAAAATACCCAACATCATCATCATTCATTGTATACACAATATAAGCAATTGAAAATGCTAACAATTTCAGCCGTTGGCAGGAATGTTGAGAAGCTGGAACCCTCACATACTGCTGAATGTAAAATATCACACTCATTTTGGATAATAGCTCAGCAGTTCCTTAGAAAGTTAAGCATAGGAGCCATCGTGTCTGAAGAAACAATTAGTAATACAAAGTAACAGTTTAAAAAATACATAAGTAGAAATAAACTGCATGATATTTATGGCACAAGAAATAAGAGAGAAAAATGGAAGTATTATACATTCTTAAAGCTCAGAAATTATATTGAATTCGTAGAATACAGTTTGAAGCAAGACTGTGATAATTTTAAAATGCTCCTAGTGGTGGTGGTGGTTTAGTTGCTAAGTTGTGTCCGACTCCTGCAACCCCATGGACTGTAGCCTGCCAGGCTCCTCTGTTCATGGGATTCTCTAGGCAAGAATACCGGAGTGGGTTGCCATTTCCTTCTCCAGGATTTCTTCCTGACCCAGGGATGGAACCCGGGTCTCCTGCATTGCAGGCAGATTCTTTAGCAACTGAGCTACAAAGGAAGTCTCAAAATGCTCCTAAGGACCTGGGAAAAGAGGAAAGTATCCTAGGGTCTTTTCTTTCCAGTTCCCCAAATAACTTTCTTTCTTGGATCTGGAGAGAAAGCGTTTCCTTTGTGACCCCAGTCTCCTCCTTACACCTCTGCTCCTTAGCAGTAAGCCCAGCTCTGCTGAAATCACCATGCTCAGAATTCTCTCCCTCAGCCCACTGGCCCCATGGCATAAACTGTTTCCTCCCCTCTATTCTCCTACAGGGAATGAAAGGTCGGGGGTTACCAAGTTCTCTAGCCTTTTCCTCCTGTTCTCCTAAGGAGGAACTCTCATTTCTCCTGGGTCTTTGTTCCTAGCTGCGACCGTAGATAAGTGGACTGAGGGATACATGTGCGGAAGAAGCTTGGCAGGTAGGGAGACACACAGATACTGAGAAAAAATCCTTCCGTCTGTTGCGCCCCATTGAACGTGGAAACAGCAAGGTCAATTTGCTGTTTAGGGCAGTGGCCGTCACATACACACATCCAAAATTTTATATATATATATATGCATATAATTCCAGTTCCAGTTTCTCTACATCCTAGATAAGGCAGGAAGCGGTCTGGTCAAGCTAACCTGCTGACTGCGTGGGTCTGAGCAGGAGGTTGGGGCGGGGGGCGGGGTCTAGCCCCCGATGAGGCTCACCTGCGCAGAACCAGGCTCTAGGCCAACAAGCCTTGACAGGATCAGACTGGAGCCGGCCGGTTCTGGGAAGCGGACTGCGCATGCGCGAGAGGCTCTCGGCTTTCAGGGGCAGTTCCTGTGCCCCCGGTGAGCAGAGAGCAGGCAGGTGCTCAGCTGTAACTGATGAGGAAAACAGTTTCCGCAACGGGAAAGCCACCATTCTTTCCCAATATCAGATATTAGGGGGCAGGAGGCCACCCAAATGGAGCCCGCCTGAAAATAGCCGGCGCTGTCTGCTTCAACGGCCCTTCTCTTTTCTGCCCAAGCCGCTAGTGTCATTCTCTTCATACCGCTTACCTGAGGGCGGATTTCGTCAAACACCAGCCACGCCTGTGCACTCAGAAACCACTGTCCCTGCCACCCTCACCTGCCCAGTGCATCCCGTGGCCCAGGTAGGTCTGGTGTCCCAGCCCTGCCTGCCCGGGCGTGGGCGAAGGGGTGGGTATCGGGTGGGTGGTGGGAGCAAGACAGTGAGGGGGCTGTAATACAATTGGTGCTGATATGTTCCAGCGAACGTGGGGATGGGTGCCACGATGGGGATATGTTTTTTTGGCAAGAAACTTAAAAGTTCAGGCTCTAGGAGTGAAGTGAGGTAAAAAGTGCATCCATTTTTGGAAGGAGTAAGTTTACTTCACACATCATCACATATTTAGGAGAACAGAAGGGAAAGCTTCATTTCTGACCGAACACGAGTTGGCCATTTTGGTTCAACTCTAGCAAACAGCGGTGCATTCTACGGCATCGTCCTCCCTGTCGTGCCCTCAGATACAGTCACAGGCACCGGGGGCTCTAAGGCTGTCTCGTGCTCCGTCACGCGATCGGAATTGGATCCTTTTCAGGACTTTCCCTTCAGTCAAAGTCAAGTCATTCATGCAGCGGGAATGCGCGGGGTGGTGGAGGTCAGATTCGTCTAGTGAAATATCAAGAAAATCCACAGAGACCAGGATATTTAAAACAACCACCACTCCCAGAACCTCGAGTTGCTTGGAAAGAACTGAGGAACTTCCCTGGTGGTCCAGTGGCCAGGACTCCACCTTCCGAGTGCAGGGGGTGAGGGCTCCATTCCTGGTCAGGGAACTGGATCCCACATACCTAAGACTTGGCGCAGTCAGGTTAAGTAAATAAGTAAATTTTTGGAAGTGTATATATATATGTGTGTGTGTGTGTATAAAGAGCAACTGAACAACTAATTAGAAAAAAAAGAGTCAAAATCAGGAGTTTCAGGACTTGAAAGATGACTTGGTTGGGGGGATAGGGAGTGGTTAAAGGGACAGACTTCTCCTCAGCAACTAGGAGGGTCACAGAAGGAGCAGAAGCCATGCCTGGCAAAGAAGGTGAGAAAACCATGAGTCCTTAGGAGTCTACAGTCCTGGTTCAGCTCATTTTTACTTACCATGTTGTTATAGAGAACAAAGATAGGAAAATGTCACTGAGGCAGAGTGACATTTCTAAGCAATTTTAAGCTTTATGTGGGCTTCCCTGGTAGCCCATCTGTAAAGAATCTACCTGCAGTGCGCGAGACCTGGGTTTGATCCTTGTGTTGGGACGATCCCCTGGAGGAGGGCAAGACAGCCCACTCTAGTGTTCTTGCCTGGAGAGCCTCATGGACAGAAGAGCCTGGTGAACTGTGGTCTATAGGGTTGCAAAGAGTGGTACACAACTGGGTGAGAAAGCACAGCACAGCACAAGCTTTAGGTAAGATGTGTGTGTGTGCGCTCAGTCGTGTCTGACTTTTTCCGACCCCATGGACTATAGCCTGCCAGGCTCCTCTGTCCATGGATTTTCCAGGCAAGAATACTGGAGTGGGTTGCCGTTTGCTACTTCAGGGGATCTTCCCCACCCAGGGATTGAACCCTCATCTCTTGCGTCTCCTCCATCGGCAGGTGGGTTCTTTAGCATTGTGGGAATACAGTTTGAAGGAAGCCCAAGCTTCAGGGGAAGCCCAAGCTAGGTAAGATACGGGACTATTTTAACAATGAATATGACCAAATTAAGACTTCTATGGACTGATTCTCATTTAGTCCATTATCAAGCTGTTTATAAACAATCATTTCCTGTTATGCTTTCCATTCTGAACTTTTAGAAATCTTATCAACAAATAAGTTTAGATATAGTGTTTTTGTGTTGATGGGTTTGTGTTTTTCTTTTTTCCCCATCCTTTGGACCAGTACCAGAACTAGATAGAATGGAAATAATTTCATAAATGCGCTTGAAGCAAGAGAGTATGTGTTGATTTGTGTTTCACAATATAGGTACTTGTTACTACTGTGGGTTTTTTTGGTCACTTGTTGATATTTTAATCATAAAAATAATTTGGATTATAACTTCCATTCCAAAACTCAAAGTGGCAAAAATAGCAGCTTAGTACACACATTTGGAAAATGCCTTGTTCCTCACTTTCCCCTCAGTTTTTGAAAGACCAAAATGATCTTTCAGATTCCAAGATCTCAATACTTTATATAAATGAAAATGCACATAAACCAACATCTTACTTGTCTGAAACAGAAAGTGCTGTTAAATGCCTTAGAGAGAAAGAATGAAAGTCAGTAGTTTGTGTCTTCAGCTGCTTTCCCAATATCTAGTCTGTCCTGTCCAGGAAGAATCCAGAGCAACATACTAAATCAAGTTTAAGGGATGGATTTAAGCTAGATGGTAACTTGAAAGTTTATAGAGAGTTTGACTCATATAGTTGTTTGTATATAAATGATGTATTTTATGAACCTTAACAGTAGGTGATAAAATCTCATAAACATCTATTGGTAGTGGTGTTTAGTCACTGAGTCATGTCCAATTCTTTGTGACCCCATGGACTGCAGCATGCCAGGCTTCCCCGTCCTTCATTTTCTCTCAGGGTTTGCTCAGACTCATATAAATTGAGTTGGTGATGCCATTCAACAAGCTCATCCTTTGTCATCCCCTTCTCCTCCTCCCCTCAGTCTTTCCCAACATCAGGGTCTTTTCCAGTGGTTTGGCTCTTACATCAGGTGGGCAAAAGTGTCAGAGCCTCAGCATCAGCCCGTCCAATAAACATCTACAGAAGCATTCAAATAACCTT
This sequence comes from Capricornis sumatraensis, assembly GCF_032405125.1. NCBI lineage: Eukaryota > Metazoa > Chordata > Mammalia > Artiodactyla > Bovidae > Capricornis > Capricornis sumatraensis. The sequence continues at coordinate 8,530,455 of NC_091075.1, read as the reverse complement.
AGATTAGACAGCAAACTTTTTTTTTTCCTCGTAGCACTTTATTTATTTATTTTTAACACCAAAACATTTTGTACTGGGGTGTAGTTGATTAACAATGTTGTGATAGTGTCAGGTGAATAGTGAAGGGACTCAGCCATACATATACATGTATCCATTCTACCCCAAGGGATGGCACCCTCCCATCCAGACTGGCACATAATATTCATAATATTGAGTAGAGTTCCATGTGCTATACAATAGGTTTTTGTTGGTTATCCATTTTAAATAAAGTAGTGTATACATGACCTTCCCAAAGTCCTTAATTATCCCTTCCCCTTGGCAATCAGGAGTTTGTTTTTTAAGTCTGTAAGTCTTTTTTCTGTTTTGTATTTAAATTCATTTGTATCATTTCTTTCTAGATTCCACATATAAGTGATGTCATATGATATTTGTCTCCTTCTCTGTCTGACTTACTTCACTCAGTATGACACTGTCTAGGTCTATCCAAATTGCTGCAAATAGCCTTATTTCTTTCTTTTTAATTGCTGAGTAATATTCCATTGTATACATATATCATATCATCTTATCCATTCCTCTGTTGATGGACATTTACCGAGTTTCCATGTCCTGGCTATTGTAAACAGTGCTGCAGTGAACATTGGGGTGCATCTGTATTTTTGGGCAATGTTTTTCTCTGGATATATGCCCAGAAGTGGGATTGCAGGGTCATATGGTAGCTCTACTTTTAGTTTTTTAAGGAGCTTCCATACTGTTCTCTATAGTGGCTGTACCAATTTACATTGCCACCAACAGTACAGGAGGGCTCCCTTCCACACTGTCTCCAGCATTTGTTATTTGTGGATTTTTTTTTTTTAATAATAGCCCTTCTGACTGGTGTGAGGTGGTATCTCATTGTAGTTTTGATTTGCATTTCTCTAATAACTAGCAATGTTGAACATCTTTTCATGTGCCTATTGGCCATCTATATGTCCTCTTTAGAGAAATGTCTATTCAGGTCTTTTGCCCATTCTTTGAGTGGGTTGTTTGTTTTGATACTATTAAGTGTCATAGGATGTTTGTAAATTTTGGAGATTAATCCCCTATCAGTCACATCATTTTTTGCAAATATTTTTTCCCAATCTGAGGATTGTCTTTTTGTTTGTTTATTGTTTCCTTTGCTGTGCGAAAGCTTTTGAGTTTAAGTAGGTCCCATTTGGACAGTGAACTTTAAAAAAATTTTTCCTACATTTTTTCTTTGACTTCCTTGTTGATTTCTTGGAATCCTGGAAGTCTCTGAACAACAGTTTTCCCAAGACTCTGAGGCAGTGGTTACATCATTTAAGAATCCAATTTGTAATTTTATCTTTATTCTGGTTACATTTCCATTATAAACAGTTTAAGCATGTACACACACACGTCTATACATCAAAGACTCTATCCCTCATAAACTGTTTTTGCCTTATTCATAAGCCAAGACTGTGTACAGTCAAGGATCAGACAGTTCTCCAAAAAGCTATTAGGGAAAAAACTTTGGATTTAAAGGGAAATGATTATTCATCAAACCTTTAGAAAATTCTCAAGCTACAATTCACTCTTAAGTTCAAAGAATGGCAAAATTAAATATCAACATTTTAATCTTATTTTTCCTTTATTCTTTGTAAAAAACAATAAAATTTATATGGTTTTGCTTATTCTAAAGCTTACTTTAATAGCACCTCTTATGTTTCTATTCTCTTATACTCCCTTTCTGAGTTGTTCATTTACAATGTACCTGTGTTGTGATTTTGCACAATTTTTTTTATGGAGTGTGTTATTTTATTTCTAGATCTCTGATCACATTTAAATACTTTAATCTTTCTGTTCAGGTAGTAACTTTTTTGTTCACTGTTCTGCAGAGGAAGTAAGCAGATTCTCACAGATTGAATGTTTAAATGTGTCTTCAAAACATGCATGGGAAAAAGCAAGAGTAACTGTCACATTTTTAGCAGCAAAATACTTAAATAGCACTTGTTGTTAAGCCCACTAAAGGACACCCCCATCCTAAATTACTCAACATAAAACTATATTGTTATGAAAAAAGAGCAAAACATAACAGGAAGGTAAGATAAGTGTCTCTGAGATATGTCAGGTCCTGATGTGTATTAACAAATATCAGTCAGTTTCTGATTTAGACTTTTAAATTATAAAAGGAAATTTGTTTGAAAGCTTTCTATGTTATATTTGGAATACTTAGAGTAGTTTTAGAATATATTTAGAAGAGGTTTATGTTGTTTGGGAAGAATAAATGTTAATGGTCTGCAAAGCTGCCCTGTCACCAACTGGATCTCAGAAACAGTGCTCTGCCTTCACCAAGCTTTCTGTACTTTCTGCTGCTGGGTAGGCACTAAGGGTGGACAGTGAGAGACAGAAGGAAGAGAATGCACCAACTTCTCTTCTTATTTCAGTCCTCTTATCACCCATCAGCCACTTCAAATTGGGAGATTACTACATAAGCATCTGTATTCCTAATTTCTCTTGAAAAACTAGAAAATCTCACCCTTGTGAGCCTGAAAACCAGTAGCATCAGCTAAGTCAGCCAAGCTGAGAAGCAGTTGTTCCCATGAGTAGACCATCTGCTCTTGATTTTTTCCACAGTCCTTACCACTCCGTAATATCCCACCTGTAAAAGCAAATGTTGCTTGCTCTTGATGAGTACAAATAGCGAAAATTGGAATCACTGTATAGTTATGATCAAAAGCCAGTGAAAATATGAGGGGAATGCAGGAACCAAGAGACTGTTATTAAAATGACAAGCAGTTGATTGAGGTGGATGAAAAGGGATCTAAAAAGAATGCGGATTCTAATTGATGAGCATTTATATTAATTGGTTGCTGCTGCTAAGTCGCTTCAGTCATGTCCGACTCTGTGTGACCCCATAGACGGTAGCCCGCCTGGCTGCCCTGTCCCTAGGATTCTCCAGGCAAGAATACTGGAGTGGGTTGCCATTTCCTTCTCCAATATTAATTGGAATTGATGATACTGTTGAGGAAGTTGGCTGGAGCCAGGTTGCTGATTACAAATACCAACTGCCCGAATCACATGATGCATATTGGTTTACAGAAAGATGTTAGTGTTAGATTTTGCTAAACTCTATAGCTATCCTCAGATTGTGATGAAAGAAAGTGAAACTGAGTTGCTCAGTCGTGTCTGACTCTTTGCGACCCCATGGACTGTAGCCCGCCAGGCTCTTCTGACCATGGGATTCTCCAAGCAAGAATACTGGATTGGGTTGCCATTCCCTTCTCCAGGGGATCTTCCTGGCCCAGGGATCGAACCCCATCCAGGGATTGAACCTGGGTCTCCTGCATTGCAGGTGGATTCTTTATCATCTGAGCCACCGGGAAAGTCCAGGGAAATCACAGTGTGGTATGTGCCTTTAGTTCTGTAATTACATTTTGGCTGCTTCAGATCTATATTAGACCATTATTCAGATTATACAGTCACAGTCAGAATCTCCCAATGGTATCTAATTCTTGAAAATTAATTAGGTGGGCTTCCCGGGTTGCAAAGTGGTAAAGAATCTTCACGCTAGTGCAGGAGATGAAAGAGATGTGCTGCTGCTGCTAGGCTGCTTCAATCGTGTCCGACTCTGTGCGACCCCATAGACACAGCAGCCTACCAGGCTCCCCCGTCCCTGGGATTCTCCAGGCAAGAACACTGGAGTGGGTTGCCATTTCCTTCTCCAATGCAGGAAAGTGAAAAGTGAAAGTGAAGTCACTCAGTCATGTCCGACTCTTCGCAACCCCATGGACTGCAGCCGACCAGGTTCCTGTGCCCATGGGATTTTCCAGGCAAGAGTACTGGAGTGGGGTGCCATTGCCTTCTCCGGAAAGAGATGTGGGTTTGATCCCGAAATAGGGAAGATCCCTTGGAGTAGGAAAGGGCAACCCACTCCAGTATTCTTGCCTGAAAAATTCCATGGACAGAGGAGCCTGGCAGACCATAGTCAAGGGGGTTGGGAAGAGTTGAAAATGAATAAGAATTGGAGTGCGCACACACACAATTAACTATGTTCAATTTAACTCTGGCTGATGAATGAGATACCCTTTATTAGAGACAGTTTGCTAAATAGGAATTCCAGTTGTCATATTGAGTATTGTTTGATTATTCAGTGATAACAACTACACCCCTCCTCCTTCCCCTTAATAGGGATTTTTGTTCATATAATTTAACCTCTTTAATAAAGCCATATGCTTTCCTAATCCGACTATGATAATCTCATTCTTCTTGGCTGTTCAGTTCAGTTCAGTCACTCAGTCGTGTCCGACTCTTTGCGACCCCAAGAATCGCAGCATGCCAGGCCTCCCTGTCCATCACCAACTCCCAGAGTTCACTCAGACTCACCTCCATCGAGTCAGTGATGCCATCCAACCATCTCATCCTCTGTCGTCCCCTTCTCCTCCTGCCCCCAATCCCTCCCAGCATCAGAGTCTTTTCCAATGAGTCAACTCTTCACATGAGGTGGCCAAAGTACTGGAGTTTCAGCTTTAGCATCATTCCTTCCAAAGAACACCCAGGGCTGATCTCCTTCAGAATGGACTGGTTGGATCTCCTTGCTGTCCAAGGGACTCTCAAGAGTCTTCTCCAACCCCACAGTTCAAAAGCATCAATTCTTCGCTGCCCAGCCTTCTTCACAGTCCAACTCTCACATCCATACATGACCACAGGAAAAATCATAGCCTTGACTAGACAGACCTCAGTCGGCAAAGTAACGTCTCTGCTTTTGAATATGCTATCTAGGTTGGTCATAACTTTCCTTCCAAGGAGTAAGCGTCTTTTAATTGCATGGCTGCAGTCACCATCTGCAGTGATTTTGGCGCCCAAAACAATAAAGTCTGACACTGTTTCCACTGTTTCCCCATCTATTTCCCATGACGTGATGGGACCAGATGCCATGATCTTCATTTTCTGAAAGTTGAGCTTTAAGCCAACTTTTTTACTCTCCACTTTCATTTTCATCAAGAGGCTTTTTAGTTCCTCTTCACTTTCTGCCCTAAGGATGGTGTCATCTGCATATCTGAGGTGATTGATATTTCTCCCGGCAATCTTGATTCCAACTTGTGTTTCTGCCAGTCTAGCATTTCTCATGATGTACTCTGCATATAAGTTAAATCAGCAGGGTGACAATATACAGCCTTGACGTACTCCTTTTCCTATTTGGAACCAGTCTGTTGTTCCATGTCCAGTTCTAACTGTTGCATCCTGACCTGCATACAGATTTCTCAAGAGGCAGGTCAGGTGGTCTGGTATTCCCATCTCTTTCCGAATTTTCCACAGTTTATTGTGATCCACACAGTCAAAGGCTTTGGCATAGTCAATAAAGCAGAAGTAGATGTTTTTCTGGAACTCTCTTGCTTTTTCCGTGATCCAGCGGATGTTGGCAATTTGATCTCTGGTTCCTCTGCCTTTTCTAAAACCAGCTTGAACATCAGGAAGTTCATGGTTCATGTATTGCTGAAGCCTGGCTTGGAGAATTTTGAGCATTACTTTACTAGCTTGTGAGATGAGTGCAATTGTGCGATAGTTTGAGCATTCTTTGGCATTGCCTTTCTTTGGAATTGGAATGAAAACTGACCTTTTCCAGTCCTGTGGCCACTGCTGAGTTTTCCAAATGTGCTGGCATATTGAGTGCAGCACTTTCACAGCATCATCTTCCAGGATTTGAAACAGCTCAACTGGAATTCCATCACCTCCACTAGCTTTGTTCATAGCGATGCTTTCTAAGGCCCACTTGACTTCACATTCCAGGATGTCTGGCTCTAGATGAGTGATCACACCATCGTGACTATCCAGGTCGTGAAGATCTTTTTTGTACAGTTCTTCTGTGTATTCTTGCCACCTCTTCTTAATATCTTCTGCTTCTGTTAGGTCCAGACCATTTCTGTCCTTTATCGAGCCCATCTTTGCATGAAATGATCCCTTGGTATCTCTAATTTTCTTGAAGAGATCTCTCGTCTTTACCATTCTGTTCATTTCCTCTATTTCTTTGCATTGATCGCTGAAGAAGGCTTTCTTATGTTTTCTTGCTATTCTTTGGAACTCTGCATTCAGATGCTTACAGCTTTCCTTTTCTCCTTTGCTTTTCACTTCTTTTCTTTTCACAGCTATTTGTAAGGCCTCCCCAGACAGCCATTTTGCCTTTTTGCATTTCTTTTCCATGGGGATGGTCTTCATCCCTGTTTCCTGTACAGTGTTACGAACCTCATTCCATAGTTCATCAGGCACTCTATTTATTAGATCTAGTCCCTGAAATCTATTTCTGACTTCCACTGTATAATCATAAAGGATTTGATTTAGGTCATACCTGAATGGTCTAGCAGTTTCCCCTACTTTCTTCATTTTAAGTCTGAATTTGGTAATAAGGAGTTCATGATCTGAGCCAATAGGTATGATGCATTTCTGGTTAGTGCAAGGAATGAAATCTTCTTGGGAACTGTGTGAAAATTTTTGTCGCAATTAAAAGAAGACACACAAAAACATTATTTTCAGTAGATGTTCTTTTGCCTGATTATGATATAAGGTAGTTAGCCTAAGGACAAGCTCGTATCCTGAAGAATGCACTGTAGAATGATAGAAAGATCCTTAGTCCTTCATGATGTTTTTGAGGCATTGAATTAAGCAATCCTGAAGCTGCCTCACCTGAGAATATCTTAAATAAAATAGTAAATTTCATAAGGCTTCAGCTAGTTAGGCCAGGATTTTCTGTTTCTTGTAGGTGAAATCTTCCTAATGATTATACTGGGGGGAAATCTTCATTAGTGAGTGATTTACGGTTAGAGAGTTTGTCAGATAATTAGAAAGGTCTTTATCTTGGCCTGTCTCAGAAAACAGATTATCCTAGAAAGGAGAGAGAAAACTGAATGATGAGATAAAGATAAAAGAGAGTCAATAAGGTTTAAATAAAAGTATATATAAAAATGTAGCAGCAGCCTAGACCAGGAGTCAGAACATAACTCTGACAAATTCACTCAGATTAAGAATTTTAGACATAAATATTCCCTCTCAGATTGTTCAGATAGTTAATGTAGATTGTGCTCCTGATGAATTTTGAGTACTTCCATGTTTCTTGGGCTTCCCTGGTGGCTCACAGGTTAAAGCATCTGCCTGCAATGCGGGAGACCTGGGTTCAATTCCTGGGTCGGGAAGATCCCCTGGAGAAGGAAATGGCAACCCACTCCAGTATTCTTACCTGGAGAATCCCATGGACAGAGGAGCCTGGTGGGCTACAGTCCATGGGGTCACAAAGAGTTGGACACGACTTCACTTTCACTTTCACTTTCCATGTTTCTTAAATTGCTGATCCTAAATTATTAATGTTATGTGTTAATTCAACAAAGTCCTCTTATCTAGCCATCACTAGTGACAGGTTTCTATTGAACTTAACTTCAGTAAAATTTAAACATTAATTAAAGATTTCTATGAATTAAGCTTCTTTTATGAAACTGATTTGTTTAAAATCTCAATATTTCATCAGATTTGCATATAAAATAAAGAGTCTTGAACCCAGATTCCATACTTATTATTAGAAATGTTTGATATGGTTGGTTCAAATTTAGGGCCAAAGAGTTCTTTATCATGATCAATTTCTCATTCCTTCAGAGGCAGGTATACATGTGCACACACATACATAAAATCTGTTGATAGACAGGTAGATAGATAGAGCTACATGTCTCTTATTAGCTCAGCTTCTCTGTGCTATATTCTATTCTGCTTATGAAAAAAGATGTAGTATGCCATCACATCATTTGACAGAAACTTTATATCACAAGTGAGAAATTATATGGGAGGAGGAGAAATGTATTCTAGGATGAGTTAAATAACAGGTAACTTTACTGAAGTCACATGTACTGGAAAATATAAATAGGTATATTTAGGATCTTGGGGGAATTAGTGAGGGGAGGGGCTAAGTACTGGCTCAGCAGTAGCCTAGCACAAGCCTGCGGACTATGGCCGGTGGGCCAGATCCAGCTTGTTTATGTGGTCCATAAATTAAAAGAGGTTTTAACATTTTAAGATATTTGGAAAAATGAAAAGGTTATTTTGTGACATAAGAAAATCATATGAAATTAAAATTCCAGTTTCCATAAATAATTTTATTGGTATAGAACCATGCCCATTTGTTTGCATGTTGTTTATGGCTGCTCTCCCAGAGTTGAACAGGTGCAACACAGATGCATTGCTTCAGAGCTTAAGATTTTTATGATATGGCTCTTTACAAAAGTTTGCCAATCCCTAGCCTCAACCATCTGCATATCTGAGGTTATTGATATTTCTCCTGGCAATCTAAAGTGAAGAGGAACTAAAAACCCTCTTGATGAAAGTGAAAGAGGAGAGTAAAAAAGTTGGCTTAAAGCTCAACATTCAGAAAATGAAGATCATGGCATCTGGTCCCATCACTTCATGGGAAATAGATGGGGAAACAGTGGAAACAGTATCAGACTTTATTTTGGGGGGCTCCAAAATCACCACAGATAGTGACTGCAGCCATGCAATTAAAAGACGCTTACTCCTTGGAAGGAAAGTTATGACCAACCTAGATAGCATATTCAAAAGCAGAGACATTACTTTGCCAACAAAGGTCTGTCTAGTCAAGGCTGTGGTTTTTCCAGTGGTCATGTATGGATGTGAGTGTTGGACTGTGAAGAAAGCTGAGCACCGAAGAATTGATGCTTTTGAACTGTGATGTTGGAGAAGACTCTTGAGAGTCCCTTGGACTGCAAGGAGATCCAACCAGTCCATTCTGAAGGAGATTAGTCCTGGGTGTTCTTTGGAAGGAATGATGCCAAAGTTGAAACTCCAGTACTTTGGCCACCTCATGTGAAGAGTTGACTCATTGGAAAAGACTCTGATGCTGGGAGGGATTGGGGGCAGGAGGAGAAGGGGCCGACAGAGGATGAGATGGCTGAATGGCATCACTGACTTGATGGAGGTGAGTCTGAGTGAACTCCGGGAGTTGGTGATGGACAGCATGCTGCAATTCATGGGGTCGCAAAGAGTCGGCCATGACTGAGCGATTGAACTGACTGACTCAGCCTCAACCAGCAATGGCAACCTACTCCAGTACTTTTGCCTGGAGAATCCCATGGACAGAGGAGCCTGGTAGGCTATAGTCCACGGTGTCGCTAAGAGTCGGACACGACTGAGCGACTTCACTTTCATGCATTGGAGAAGGAAATGCAACCCACTCCAGTGTTGTTGCCTGGAGAATCCCAGGGATGGCAGAGCCTGGTGGGCTGCCGTCTGTGGGGTCGCACAGAGTCAGACACGACTGAAGCGACTTCGTAGCAGCAGCAGCAGCCAGTATTCTTGCCTGGAGAATCCCAGGGATGGAGGAGCCTGGTGGGCTGCCGTCTATGGAGTTGTACAGAGTTGGACACGACTGACGTGACTGAGCAGCAGCCTCAACCAGTGTATCTCAGCCTTTAATGTGCATTGAATCACTTGGGGGTCCTGTGTAAATATGCAGATTCTGATTCACAAGGTGTGGGGATCCTGAGTGTCCACATGTCTGATGTGCCGAAAACCATAGTAGAAGTTACAAGGACCTGTTGCAGAGTCAGCAAATTTGTTCTTTAAAGGGCCACCAAATAATAACTATTTCAGGATCTGTAGGCGTTCCTTTTTTTTTTCTTTTTTTACAACTACTAAATCTTCAGGGGAAAGTACACATAGACTACATGTAAAAGAACAGGAGTGACTGTGTTCCTATAAATGATTATTTACAAAAGCAAGCTTTGGATTGTACTTGCACCACAAGCTTAGTTTGCCAATTACTGTCCTAGAGTGTTAATATCTGGTGTCCATTAAGAAATACGCATTGGTACTGGCACAAAGACAGCCATATAGATCAATGGAACAAAAGAGAAAGCCCAGAGATAAATCCACACACATATGGACACCTTATCTTCGACAAAGGAGGCAAGAATATACAATGGAGTAAAGACAATCTCTTTAACAAGTGGTGCTGGGAAAACTGGTCAACCACTTGTAAAAGAATGAAACTGGATCACTTTCTAACACCGCACACAAAAATAAACTCAAAATGGATTAAAGATCTAAATGTAAGACCAGAAACTATAAAACTCCTAGAGGAGAACATAGGCAAAACACTCTCAGACATAAATCACAGCAGGATCCTCTATGATCCACCTCCCAGAATTCTGGAAATAAAAGCAAAAATAAACAAATGGGATCTAATTAAAATTAAAAGCTTCTGCACAACAAAGGAAACTATAAGCAAGGTGAAAAGACAGCCTTCTGAATGGGAGAAAATAATAGCAAATGAAGCAACTGACAAACAACTAATCTCAAAAATAAACAAGCAACTTATGCAGCTCAATTCCAGAAAAATAAATGACCCAATCAAAAAATGGGCCAAAGAACTAAATAGACATTTCTCCAAAGAAGACATACAGATGGCTATCAAACACATGAAAAGATGCTCAACATCACTCATTATCAGAGAAATGCAAATCAAAACCACAATGAGGTACCACTTCACACCAGTCAGAATGGCTGCGATCCAAAAATCTGCAAGCAATAAATGCTGGAGAGGGTGTGGAGTAAAGGGAACCCTCCTACACTGTTGGCAGGAATGCAAACTAGTACAGCCACTATGGAGAACAGTGTGGAGATTCCTTTAAAAATTGCAAATAGAACTACCTTATGACCCAGCAATCCCACTGCTGGGCATACACTCCGAGGAAACCAGAATTGAAAGAGACACATGTACCCCAATGTTCATCGCAGCACTGTTTATAATAGCCAGGACATGGAAACAACCTAGATGTCCATCAGCAGATGAATGGATAAGAAAGCTTTGGTACATGTACACAATGGAGTATTACTCAGCCGTTAAAAAGAATTCATTTGAATCAGTTCTGATGAGATGGATGAAACTGGAGTCGATTATACAGAATGAAGTAAGCCAGAAAGAAAAACACCAATACAGTATACTAACACATATATATGGAATTTAGAAAGATGGCAATGACGACCCTGTATGCAAGACAGGAAAAAAGACACAGTGGTGTATAACGGACTTTTGGACTCAGAGGGAGAGGGAGAGGGTGGGATGATTTTGGAGAATGGCATTCTATCATGTATACTATCATGTAAGAATTGAATCGCCAGTCTATGTCTGACGCAGGATACAGCATGCTTGGGGTGGGTGCATGGGGATGACCCACTGAGATGTTATGGGGAGGGAGGTGGGAGGGGGGGTTCATGTTTGGGAACACATGTAAGAATTAAAGATTTCAAAATTAAAAAAAAAAAATTAAAAAAAAAAAAAGAAATACGCATTGTCCTACCCTTAACTTGCTTCCTAGTTCCATTACACACACCAGTAATAACGCTGATGAAGATAACAGTTAATTTTTATTGGGTGATTATAATATGCCAGGCTCTATATTAAACACTCTGAACTTTCTCTTATTTTCATCCTCACAACAAATCCTAGGAAGCAGAGACTGTCATTATTTTGGCTTACAAATGAAGAAACTGAGCTTCAGAAAAAAAGTAATTTGCTCAAAGCTGCCACAGCAGACTAATAGTGGGCCTGGGATAAGACATAACCCATGATTATTACATGGCTGTTGGATTATTGGATTACTGAATGGAACATGTATGCTCATAGAAGTTCTGCAAGCCAGCAAACTGGACTGTCAGTATACTGGCATCTTTCTTTGGGGATCTTGTGCTCACAGACCTGAATAATAAAAGATGAAACATCTCTTTCAAGTCAACAGTAAATGTAGGTATCAGAAAACTGGATGTTTGGCTCAAGGAGGGCAGAGCTTTCTATTTTATGACAGATTTAGCACCTTCACTGCACATTCTTGAAGTTAAGGCTCAGAGAGAGCTCAGCAGCTACACTTTCATAGTCTTGGATTTTTGATGCTCTAAAAATTAAATTGATTTACTTTATAATAATGTGTTATTTTAGGCACCACATAGCATGGCCTTCTGTTTTCTTTGTGTACTTTTGAATTTTCAGTTATACAGTGAATGTTCTTTCTAACGACTATGACTGAAATTACATTTCACTTTCCAAATTCCTCTAGACTTTTTTCCTTTTTCTTAGCTACAGTTTCTAAAGTAGAGAAGTAGACCTTGATTCTGGTCTAGAATTTAAGATTAGTTTTATCTGTCTGTATGATGTTATACTCATTTGAAAAGACTCTGATGCTGGGAAAGATTGAAGGCGGGAGGAGAAGGTAACAACAGAGGATGAGTTGGTTGGATGGCATCACCGACTCAGTGGACATGAGTTTGAGCAAGCTCTGGGAGTTGGTGATGGACAGGGAAGCCTGGCGTGCTGTGGTCCATGGGGTCACAAAGAGTCAGACACAATTGAGTAACTGAACTGAACTGAACTAAATACCGTTATTTCTGTGTAAATTAGTATTTTAGGCGTAGGGCGCATATTAGCATAACACTATAGTAGATTAATAGACCACTGAGAACAAATATATTATAGATAAAAATGCTCTGAGGAAAATTTTCTGGAGTCTCAGACACAATATTCTTACATTACAGATAACATGTAAAGATGAATAAGTATGTCATTTTTATGAATCATCTGTTGAAAAACTTTATATCACCGCCATGATGATTAGTAATTATTTTCACTTTATGAGCAATTAATGTAGGTTACAGGGCAAGGAGGAATGTAGCAAAGTTTTAAAAATCCTAAGAATCTATCATCTTAAAATTTTAGATGGGGAAGGGAAGGAAATATGGCACGAAACTATGAAATCACACAGAACCGTAGATTCTTAGAGCTAGAACTTTTGATGATCTAATATAGCCATCTACGTACCCTTACTTTTCTGTGTAAGTCCAAACTGATTAAGTGAAATTCTTAAAGCCATTTGTTTCTCCAGCACAAATATATGGGAGTTTCTTCCCTGAATCTGGGAATATGTGTTACTTTCCTAGGTCTGTCATAACAAAGTACCACAAACTGGGTAGCTTAAAACAACAGAATTTATTGTCTCACAGTTCTGGAGGCTAGAAATCTGAGATGAAAATGTTGGCTTGAAGTCTGAAAGCCCTTAGGAGGAATCCTTCCCTGTCTTTCTTAGCTTCTGGTGAAGGCCAGCAATCCTTGCCATTCTTTGGCTGTCGATGTATCACCCCCATCTCTGCTTCCACCTTCACTTGCTGTGTTCTTTTTCTTTTCTTTTAAAAAAATGTGTTTAGTTGGATTAGTTGTAGCACACGGGGTCTTCATTGTGGCATGCGTGATCTTTCGTTGTGGCATGGGCTTGGTGTAGGGCACATATCAGCATAACGCTATATATATTAATAAGTCACTAAGAGCAAATGTGTTGTAAATAAAAAATGCTTCGAGAAAACATTTTCTGGAATCTCAGACATAATATCCTCAGATTATAGATAATATGTAATTGTGTCATTTTTACGAATCATCTATTGAGAAACTTTATATCACAGCCTTGATTATTAATAATAATCATCACTTTATGAGCAGAATGTAAGTTACAGTGCTAAAAGTCCCCACATGTTATTTTCTCTGTCTCTTTGTCTTCACACTGCTGCCTTCTTCTAAGAACACCAGTCATACTGGATTGGAGCTAATCATACTCCAGTATGACTTCTTCCTAACTAACTACATTTGAAACAACCCTATTTCCAAATAAAGCCACCTTTTGAGGTACTGGGTATTAAGACTTAAATATATCTTTTTGTGGGGGACACATTTCAACCATTAATACAAAGATGCAAAGTTAGTATTGCTGTTTCCCATGCAGCTCTTACAGTGTGGGGAAGAAGGTATATGTGGATCTAGGAGGATGCATGTTTTAATAGTGCAGTATGCACAAAATGCTGTAAGATTACCACAGTGGGAGCAACTACCTTTTTCTAAGTGAAATGGTAGAGGAAGACTTTCAAGGAGAGTTGCCATTTGAATCAGGCTTTGAGGGACAGATAGGACTTCATTGACAAAAAGATGCCAGGTGGGAGGGACACATCAGGCAAATAAATGGCTTTGGGTAAAGTCATGGACATAAGAGTGAATAAAGTGTTTGTTTGCTGTGGTTAGTCCTAGCTACTCTATTGAATAATTGTGTTATTGTATATTAACAACAGTCCCTTAATGCTCATTTTACAGATGGTAAAACTGAAATTTAGAGAAATTAGGCATTTAATTTTAGTTCACATGTCTAGAAGGTGTCTACTGGGATTAGACCTGGACAGTCTAATCACACAATCTGTTTTAGCCATTGTGGTAAAATTACAGTTCAAGGTATTTAGAAGTGTATAAGTGATGGTTAAAGGTAAGGCTGAAGAAATAGGTTAAAGATGACTTGTGAAGAAATTGTTTCATCACTTGATTTACCTAACAGAAATTTGGTTTATTTAATAGAGTTTGAACTTTAAGTACAATAGGCAGTTGAACAATTGCCAGAGCTTTAAGGAAGGTATAAATGGCCAGATTCCTGAAGGGTGGTGGGTGGTTGGGGGAGAGCAAGATTGGAGGCCCAGAGGCTTGAGAGGAAGCTACAGTTGCCAGCCATGTTAGAAATAATGAAGACTGAAACTAGACAGAGATAATGGGATGAGAGTAGGTGATAGCTGACAAGAGAGACTTCACAGTTAAGACCAGTCACATGTTAATGCTAAAATCAGGGTACTGTATTGTATGGCCTTTCTTGCTTCTTTGACTCTAGTGTTGGAAGTAGAAATGTTTCAACTCAACTGATTAAAGCAATAATTTCAACCCATAACCCTAACATTGGAAAGAGTCTAGTATGTCTGAATGCTATTTAATTAATTATTAATGCTAAAGCTATTTAAACAGTTATAGAAGACATTGTTTTTTTTTTTTAATTCCAAAGACTGAGTTAACATATTTAAAAGTAAACTTCATAAAAGTGACAGAAAATATTTTGCCAAAAATGCCCTGATGCTATCTCATATATCTTTATTAAGTTGTAACTCCTTTGGGTTGAATTCACCCAAGTGTTTCTCTGGGTATAGCCACACTTTTTAAACTCAGTTTATTCTACTAAAGCTTGTTATTTTTAAAGATCTGCCATTTCTTAACAATAGTTTTAAAGCTGCCCAAACAATAACAATTATCGAACAGGATATTTTTGGATATTTCAGAAGAATAAATTTACCACAAGAAAATTTGTTAAAATTTGTTAAAATTTGTTCCCTTAAGTGAACTTCTTATATTTTGAGGAATTACTTGATGCAGGTGTCTGGTGCCGCCACAAACCACACCTTGTGACTTGCTTCTCTTTAGTGATGTTTGGCCAATCTGTGTGTACTTAGCAGCCTTCTCCTAGCACTGCCTGGGGCCATGTGATACAACTGTCATCAGTCAGACAAAAGCAAACATAAGCAATGTTTGTGAATCTTTTTTATACTTTTGTTGTAGGAAGGAGGACCCCTTCCAGGGCCTGAAACCGGGCTCTTGTCTAACACTCGGAAATGAATTGTCTGAGGAGACACATGTGATGACAAAGCAAGAGATTTTATTGGGAAAGAGCACCCGGGTCGAGAAGCAGTAGGGTAAGGGAACCCAGGAGAACAGCTCTGCCACATGGCTTGCAGTCTCGGGTTTTATGGTGATGGGATTAGTTTCTGGGTGTCTTTAGCCAATCATTCTGACTTAAGAGTCCTTCCTGGTGGTTCACGCCTTGTTCAGCCAAGATGAATGCCGGAGAGAAGGATGCTGGGAGGTGGTCAGACATGCGGTGTCTCATTTTGACCTTTCCCGAACTCTTCCGGTTATTGGAGGCTTATTAGTTCTGTGTTCCTTACCAGGACCTCCTGTCATGAAACAACTCATGCAAATAGTTACTATGGTGCCTGGCCAGGGTGGGCGGTTTCAATCAGTGTGCTTCTCCTAACACTTTTAGTCCTTAACTTGAAAGTATAATATCATGTATTTGGGGGAAACAGAGTACATCATGAGAAACGTTGGGCTGGAAGAAGCACAAGCTGGAATCAAGATTGCCGGGAGAAATATCAATAACCTCAGATATGCAGATAACACCACCCTTATGGCAGAAAGTGAAGAGGAACTAAAAAGCCTCTTGATGAAAGTGAAAGTGGAGAGTGAAAAAGTTGGCTTAAAGCTCAACATTGAGAAAATGAAGATCATGGCATCTGGTCCCATCACTTCATGGGAAATACATGGGGAAACAGTGGAAACAGTGTCAGACTTAATCTTTTTTGGGCTCCAAAATCACTGCAGATGGTGACAAGATGCTTATTCCTTGGAAGAAAAGTTATGACCAACCTAGATAGCATATTCAAAAGCAGAGACATTACTTGGCCAACAAAGGTCCGTTTAGTCAAGGCTATGGTTTTTCGAGGGATCATGTATGGATGTGAGAGTTGGACTATGAAGAAAGCTGAGTGCTGAAGAATTGATGCTTTTGAACTGTGGTGTTGGAGAAGACTCTTGAGACTCCCTTGGACTTCAAGGAGATCCAGCCAGTTCATTCTAAAGGAGATTAGTCCTGGGTGTTCTTTGGAAGGAAAGATGCTAAAGCTGAAACTCCAGTACTTTGGCCACCTCATGTGAAGAGTTGACTCATTGGAAAAGACTCTGATGCTGGGAGGGATTGTGGGCAGGAGGAGAAGGGGACGACAGAGGATGAGATGGCTGGATGGCATCACGGACTCGATGGATGTGAGTGTGAGTGAACTCTGGGAGTTGGTGATGGACAGGGAGGCCTGGCGTGCTGCGATTCATGGGGTCGCAAAGAGTCGGACACGACTGAGTGACTGAACTGAGCTGAACTGAGACATAAGCTGGCATACTCATATACATACTATGTCTCACTAAGTGAAAGTCTAATAAGTAATGAAAAGAATGCTAAAAATCCTATTTGAATTGGTTTTATATTACACAGTGGAAACTGAAGTTACTTGAAAATGACAGGCATTATTAATCTAGTATTCTCCCAGGTGTCTGAACGCAAAACCAAACATACACTGTGTGGAAAGTGTATATCTTCTCGTGATAGAATCTCAACTTGGTATCTTGCATCTTTGCTAGATAAAAAGAATTATTGGAATGTTAATTTATAATGTTGAGACTAAATTAGAATTCAGTGTTGTTAAGATTTGAAACAAACAGCAGTTAAGGGGTTTAAAGTTTTGGTATTTCATCACTTCTGAGAGACCATTCTTTTTGTAAATTAGTGTTTGGTATAACATCATCCCAAAGGACAGGGAGATGGAGAACAGGAAGAATTTTTCTTTGTTTAGTGCAAAGGCACTCCCAAAGAATAATATTAAAGATAAATAGTAATACAAAATGCTGATGGTGCAAACTCACTTGACAAAGCAGTGCAAGCATGTTAATATTGTAATTTTTTGATTACTATTAAAATATATAATACAACAGGAGGAAAAACCCCTAACCTTATTCTCAGTGTCCAAGCTATGGCTGCTAACGTGAAGAAAGGCTCTGCATCATATAATGTTCCAATGGACTTACTGTAACTTAGGTCTGTGGGGGTTTCTAGAACTAACATGTCTGTATCAGAAGATAAGATCGGCTGGGAGGAGCTTCTTCCTTTGCTTAACAAAGTTCCTAGAATCTGACGGAACCAGCCTGGAATCAGATGGCTCAATGGGGCCTGTGATGGTTTTTTCATAGGAAAGAGTTTAATCATGCAGAGAACAGTCATATAGATGTGTAGTCCACATGGATATGCTGCTTATCCAGAGATCCCTAGCAGTTTAAGAATGGGTCTAGATGAGGGAGCTGGACCTCGAGCCCAGAACTAAAGGGAGAGGAGACATAGGGTAAAGCTCTTTCAGAGACCATCACCTCTCAGATCCTGGAGAAAATGAAGGACAAGTTTGGTTCTGCTTGGCCCATTCAGAGATTCACTTGATTTGGTTTTTGTTTGGGCTAGACCCCCTCATACCTGGACACTCTTGGGTTTTAGTGATATAAAACAGAGCCTCAAATCATTTAGAATCAAGAGCATATGTGCAAGGAACACATTTGCATTTCAGTTCCCCCTCTGGTCAACTGCCATTTGCTCAGAATCCAGCCGTGGTACATGACACATGACCCTCACAGATGATTAAAAAGTGGTGGACACAGCTGGGTTCACACCAACTGGCTCATATTCTATCCCAATGGATTCTTAAATGATTATACATTGATCAAGTTCATGAACATCACTGGTGCACAGAAAGCAGTAACATTTCTGGTATCTTGTATGCTCTAAGAAAAAGTCATTTGCCATTTGTAACATTTCAGAGTTAAAAGTCATTGAAGTAATATTTAATTTGTTAAAAATTAAAGAAAATTAATAGTGTTATAGGGGCTTCCTAGGTAGCTCAGTGCTAAAGAATCTGCCTCCCAATGCAGGAGACACAGCTTCGATCCCTGAGTCAGGAAAATCCCCTGGAGTAGGAAATGACAAGCCACTCCAGTTTTCTTGCCTGGAAAATCTCATGGACAGAGGAGTCTGGCAGACTACAGTCCATGGGGTCACAAAGAATTGGACATGACTTAACGACTAAACAGCAACAGTAGTGTTATAGTATCTACGATTTCACAAAGATACTCAATTTATTTTGAAAGAAATGAATTTAGAGAAAATTTGTAAATAATGGCTATGTGAATCAGAGATCTGGAGGTCTTGCCCTGCTTGACCTAGGAAACTGTTTTTATGTGTTATGTGGAGAATAGATACCAGTGCTCTGCAGGGCTGGAGTCTGAATCTGCTGCCATAAATTCAGTTTTGAGCTTGGATCATTTGTTTAAAGCAGTTATCTAAAATGAGACAAAAAGATACTAGGAGAGTTGGTTAAAATTTCTGAAAACCACAGAATAAGATAATTCATTGAGCAGAGTAAATAATGGGGATTTGGAGTGATCTTTTTGCATCTGTAACAATTGGTAGGGGAAAAGTTTTCCAACTGTTTGGGATGAAACAATGATTTCTGGGATTCACATTTCGTATCAGAGTTGTTTAACCAGCAAAGTGCTGAAGTGATTAAACATGGAACCATAAAGTTAAAGCTCAAGAAGACTGGTCAGAAACGTTTCTGGAACTAGCCTTTGGCTGTAGTAGCTATTTCTGCTCTGTGGGTCAGTGATGAAATGTACTATAGTCAGTCTGCTAAATTATCCAGAGGAAGGTTTACTTTGGTGGTTTTAGGGTATCTTCTTTCAAAATTTTGATGTGGCAGCACATCCCTTAACAGCTCATTTCCTGAGGGATACTGAGCAAGAGCCAAATCCAGGAAAAAAAGGAAAGTTTAAACTCTTTAACCTCCCTGTGAACCCTGTCCTTGTTTAAACATATAAGACAGTCTCATAATCTGGTTTATACTGAACAGTGCCGCAAAGGTGCTGAGTATTTATTATGCAGAGATCCAGGGCCTATTTTTCAGCAGAAAAATAAGAGAAGATGCCTTGAGCAGCATTGTGCTTTCCTCAATTGTGAAGCTAAAGCCGGAATGAATAAAACAACCTTGTTACCAAGTGTGAATATGGAATCTTAAACACTCTGCCTTCAGTTCAGTTCAGTTCAGTTCAGTTCAGTCGCTCAGTCGTGTCCGACTCTTTGCGACCCCATGAATCGCAGCACACCAGGCCTTCCTGTCCATCACCAACTCCCGGAGTTCACTCACACTCATGTCCATCGAGTCAGTGATGCCATCCAGCCATCTCATCCTCTGTCGTCCCCTTCCCCTCCTGCCCCCAATCCCTCCCAGCATCAGAGTCTTTACCAATGAGTCAGCTCTTTGAATGAGGTGGCCAAAGTACTGGAGTTTCAGCTTTAGCATCATTCCTTCCAAAGAAATCCCAGGGCTGATCTCCTTCAGAATGGACTGGTTGGATCTCCTTGAAGTCCAAGGGACTCTCAAGAGTCTTCTCCAACACCACAGTTCAAAAGTATCAATTCTTCAGCACTCAGCCTTCTTCACAGTCCAGCTCAACACTCTGCCTTATGACCCTCCAAATACTTGTAGAGGAAGGGAAAACATAATAGGGATAAGAATGGGATAGTTTTACTTGTGCACAGAGCATGTCATCCGCTATGTCAGTAAACACAGGATGTAGGGGCTCTCTGGTCATCAACCACTGCAGCCGCCCTGACTGAAGGGATTCTAGATGGAAAACAAAAACAGATACTGGCCCCAGATAGTGAAGGTGCATATCAAAGGAATTATTTCAGTGAACCCAGACTCTTACATCTTCCCGTATACAGGCAAGTGCTAACTTCATTGACTTGAGATGTTTGGCTTTCTTTAATTAAAAGCAACCTTTTGATGTTCTGAGTTTTTGTTGCAAAAACTCCTAAATATCCTGGCTCCCTCCTTACCTCTTCAGAGCAGTCCTTTAGAGCTAAGAGGCTGACCCCTGGGCTTAAGTTTAGAAATTCCACTGAATAAAACATAATTCTCAGCTTTTGGGTTGTGCATTTTTTTCAGTTGATGCACTGTATTTTCTGTATGTAGATTTTTATATCAAGTATGCCAAAAAGTATATTAACTTGAGTGAAGAGTTCCTTAAGACTTTGAAATAAATATTAAATGTGCCTTTAAAATATAAAGATTTTGGTATTACTTATAGCACGTTGTTGAAAGTATAATTTCCATAAATGGCCATGGATAAGCAATTTCCTGCTAGTCACTAAACTTCTTCCTTTATTACTTTTTAATTTCTATCCGTGTGTTGTTTCCTCTTTGGCATCCTTTTCTCTTGAATAAGTCTCTCTGCATCAATGCCAATTTACTTCACTGAAACAAATACCCTTATGAAAGCTCTTTGTCAGCTAGACATTTTAAAGTGTGTAAATAAAACGATTTTTTTTCTCCTGCAACACCACTTTTTAAATGAAAAGAACATTATAGGGATATTGCCAATCCTGTGCCAGAGTTTTGGAAATGTTTTGAAAAATAACCTCTGAATAATCTCACCCCACCTAGATGTGTTAGTCATTTAAGGAAAAGAGATTAAATGTTTAATCTCCAGGAATTGAAAGTTGTAAGTGAAAGTGTCTTAACTTTATTCATTCCTCTCAGCAGCTCAGGTCTGAGAATTTGAAGGTGTACATTGACTAAATTCACTGTCTCCTGGGATTTTTTTTGCAGTTGGCACCTGATAAGGAGTACTTTCATGATAACTGTTCTCTAACACGGTTCTTGTTGTTGTTGTTCAGTCGTTCCGTCGTGTCCGACTCTTTGTGACCCCATGGACTGTAGCCTGCCAGGCTCCTCTGTCCATAGGATTCTCCAGGAGAGAATATACTGGAGTGGATTGCCACTTCCTTCTCCAGAGGATCTTCCCAATCCAGGGATCGAACCTGCATTGGCAGGTGGATTCTTTAACCACTGAGCCACCAGGAAAGCCCAATGTAAAGCTGCTGCTAAGTCGCTTCAGTTGTGTCCAACTCTGTGCGACCCCATAAACAGCAGCCCACCAGGCTCCCCCATCCCTGGGATTCTCCAGGCAAGAACACTGGAGTAGGTTGCCATTTCCTTCTCCAATGCCTGAAAGCTGCTACTGTTCAAAAACTAGCCAGAAGTCCACACAAGGCCAACTCTGATCCTACAAGCATCTTTCTGAGCTTGGGAACTTGCTGGAAGCCAGATTTCTAACCAAAGCCACTAATCAAAACTTATAATGCAGGACTTCCCTGGTGGTTCAGTGGTTAAGAATCCACCTGCCGATGCAGGGGACATAGGTTTAACCCCTGGTCCAGGAACTGGGATCCCACATGCTGTAGGGCAGCTACTGAGCCTGTACACCCTAGATCCCATGCTCTACAAGAGAAGCCACTGCGATAAGTGTGTGCAGTGCAACACAGTAATGAAGACCCCATACGGTCCCCCCCACCCCGCCAAAAAAACTTAGAATGCAACTGTGTTGGACACAGGCAATTCCATCAAAAGTGAGATATGCTTATTAAATTCTCATCAAACCTCTTGTAAACAACTTTATGAAATCTAGCACTGACCTGATTTCCTATAGGAAAAAAAAAAAACAAGCCAAAACGAGATTGTCAGTGCATTGTGGAAATCTTCTGATTTTCCCTGAATGCCCAACTGCTTCTGCCCCACTGCTCCAAATGGCAGGTGTTCAAAGGCACTGAAGTCCCAGGCTGATGTTCACTGCCATCTTTCCACACCTGACCAGGGGCCTGCTAGCAATTCGGGGCGGGGCTAGGCGACCACGTGGTACACATGCCCCCACACCGGTGCGTTCATCCTTGGGGACAGGATGCTCTCACATCCCTGGGCCCAGTGGCTGTTGCAGTTCCCAGCACATCACTACTGGCGCTTCAAGTGCAGAACTGGAAACCAAACAAAAATCCACAGAAACAGTTCACTCTACACTGTTTTTAGATGTTCTGTGAACTATAAGCACTTGGGTAGAATTGAGATCAGATTTTCAACTAATCAACGTGAACTGAGCTATGAATCAATTTCCAACTCAGAGCTGAGAAAGGATTTCTTCGGTCCTTGAAGAGCCACCAAATGTATGACTTTGAAGAAGTGATAGTTTTTATTTTAAACGCACCACAGCAGGTACTAAGGCAAATAAGAGCTCATTTTGCCTCCTCCTTAACCAGGGACTGGAGCAGTAAGAAAGGGTGGAAACAAATGCTTCCTCCTGGCATTTCGGGGCTGTCCATCTTTATTCCCTGAGAAGAGCCTGACTGAACCAAAAGCTGTAAAGAAGCACTTTGTCGGCTCTGAAACCAGGGCTAAACCAATTCCAAAACATGCTCCAAAAACGCTGAGAGGAAGAAGCACTGATTTTGCATGTGGCCATGTAAAATCATTCATTTGGAGAAGTAAAATTCTGGGATGTTTATTCAACCCAACAGTCTCCTGATGTAAGGGGCTATCTTCAGAAATACCTTTATTAACAGAAATTTATCCACAGTTGACGAGGAGGAGGAGGAAGTCACCAGCCATCTGGCCACGGATTCCACTGGAAACCCCTCTGAGTGACTGAGCTGTCTCAGATGCTTCTGAGTTCCCAGCCACAGGGGTTGGAGGGCTGCTGCCATGACAGCTCAGCTGTAGTAATGCTGTCAGAAATCACCTTCCACTCTGATGGGTCTCACAAAGCAAATGAGCCAGAGCCCAATTATCTATACACACATACACACACACCCCTCTCTGGATCTATTATTTTCCAACTGCATGATTTTATTTTTTGATAATCCTCTATCAGTTCCACTTCATGAAGTTCCTACACCTGTGTTTCCCTGGTGCAACATGTAGGTGAACCCCTGAGCAGTTGAATGAATTCAGGATGTTTAGAAACAGTTGCTAGGATCATAAGAAGAAAACTTATGAGTCCCAGCCAGTATTTTCATACTTACCCCTTCCATGTGTGTTTGCTCACTGCTTTTACGTGAACGGTGAGTAAGAAAGTCAAAATAAGCTGCTTCGATCAATTTCTAGTCTGAGTATGTGGAAACTGCCAGAAAACCAAGGCTATGAGGCTGGAAGTTTGGAAACCAGTGTTTACATCTCGCAAAGAGTCGGACAAGACTGAGCGACTTCACTCACTTTGACAGTTACCTGTTTCTTACACTAAAATATAAATCTAAAGGCATTAGAACGGATGCTATGCCTTCTTAGTAACCAATCTCCAAAGATGTAGCTCCCTATCTCACCCGAACTGTCCCTGACAATCCACGTTTTCTAGAAGCCCGTGACATGCCAGGAGGAAAACCAGCTTATGAGTTTTTATGTCTGTGTCCAAGGACATACCCAGCTAACTCTGGGTCACAGTAGGAGCCAGCATGTTCAGTCCTTGAGTATTTAAAAAAAAAAGGTATGGCCAAGAAATAGATTTACAGAAGGATACATAATCAAACAAACCTTTCTGAGTCTTCTTTTTTTTTTGTTTAAAGTTCTTCTTCTTTTTAACTTGCTAAATCTTTTCTCATCTATTCTTGTTTGCTCTGACACAGGAGAGGCAAAATGGTGATAATCTAGAATAGGGGAAGGTAGTTCTAAAAAAAATATTGTATCAGAGAAAACTTAGAAAAATGACACTTTTCTTTAGAAGGTCTTCACATGGTAAAAACAAGTTGAACACATTGATTTTTTAAATTTTATTTTGTAAAGCACTGGAACTCTCCCTTCTCCAAGGAACTTAATACTGGCAGAAAGACTGCCTTTAAACACAGCATGAGTGATAATTTTTCTTTTTACCTACAAGGAAATCATTATCCATGTTTTTCTTTTTCTGCATTGGCTGTTTGTCAGTTGGAAACATTGATAGCTCTCATTAGTGAGTAGGTATTAAAATAGACCATTTATTAAAAAGAGAAACAAGCAAATACACATTTTGAGGAGGTCAACCAGTCACACAGTGCACTGTTGGGAATTTTCCATTCACTTATATTTTTGTTTCTATGTATATTGAGAGTACTCTGATTCTTCATGGAACTTTTTGTCATATTACTCTATTTAAATAAAGCAATTTTCAATCTATAGCTACTTTGGTAGGAAAAGAAGAAAAACGAAACTTATTTCTTGGTGGATGGTTGGAGGAGAGATCATGGTACAACATGAACTTGTTTAAAAGGAAAGAAGGTGGGGTAAGCTGATACACTGAAGTAGTGTACACAAGGACAAGTGTTAAATGCTCAATAAGCTTTTCTTCTTTCCTTGAATTGAGAGTGTCAGGTTCTTAGAACTGTACCCTCTCCACAGTCTAACACAAACAGTTAACAAACTACTCATCTAGGGAGATTACGAATCAGGTGGTTAGCAGGTTATTGATTACATACATGATTTTGTCCCCCTTTAATTTTCTTCCCAGATTTCCTTTAGTAACATTCCTCATTATGCTATAAAGCCTTTTCAATTTCTCCTTCATTCTTGAGAGACATCAATTAGAGAAATATTAGGTCAGTTGATAAAGGTTTGATCCTTCTTATCCATATTTGCCTTATGTAACAGGATTCTTGAAGGTAGAAAATCTTCCTTCCTCCCTCAGTTAAACATCTGAAACCAAAACTACTTGTCTTCCACTTCCCAACTCCCTGCTCAGCATGAATGAGAGGGAAAAGTACAAAAAGAGCGCTCTTGTTTCAAAGTCTCTGATCCAGCCTTTGCACATTTTGAAAGGAAAAAACTACTATAATGGAGAATATTCTGTTACAGAAGAGGAATATCTATTTTCCAGGTTTATCAATAATGGATATTAAATAATAGAGGGGAAAGGTAGTTCTAAGAAGAATAGTAGGATCTTCAAAAACAAGAAAAACAAGTAAAACAAGTAAATAGTTGCCTTTGTTCTCTGCAGCCGCTTATTTTACAGCTCTCCACCTACTTTCATCTCTGCTGCTGTAAGGGCTACACAGTTACTTCAGATTTCTGGAGCCAAACATCTAGGCAGACCGGCAGTTAAACTGTATTGAAAAACCACAGAAAGTAACATAAAAAAACCAAGCCAAACTAAAATTACCTGAACAAAAACTGTTTAATCAAGTGAAATTTTCTTGATTTCTGCTTTTCTGAGTAACTATGTCATTACTTAAACATCATGCCGCTTTGTATCATTAGTGTATGTTTGCGTCACTCCATCGACCTTAATCTTCAAATATAGTGTTTCTTTTCATTTAGAAGGGTTTGAATATTCCCATCCCCTTATTTTCTAACAGACTTGCTGCTGGGAGAGATTAACTGTTGCCCTAGAAACATGCAAAACATCAATTTCCCTGGAGCAATATCTCATTAATTTCAGCACTTAAATCACAATGTTTAGTTAGAGCTAGTTCAATAAGTACTTTAAGGTTGATTAAATGACCATTAAAGATCCAAGAGCAACCAGAGTGAAAAATCTCCGAAGTAGTGGATCACCCATGTCAGCAATTCAGAGAAGACCAAGACCATTCTTTTTAAGACTGCCTAGAAGACATACAATTGTCATTTACTAATGGCAACTGCAAAATTAGAATTATCTACACTAATCCTATGCTTAACACAGATGTCATGTATATAAATTTTTCTAATACTTTCTAAATGTGCGTGCTCAGTCACTTCATTCATGTCCGACTCTCTGCAACCCCATGGACCCATGGCCCGCCAGGGTTCTCTGTCCATGGGATTCTCCAGGCAAGAATACTGGAGTGGGTTGCCATTTCCTTCTCTATTTCTAAATGTGACGTGGTCAAAGCATAGGTAAGCATCCATGAGTGTAGGTATGTGTGTGTATGTGTGCTTAGTGTATAGACTCTCTCTTTGATTTTTTTTTTCCCCTCTCACTTTTTGGTGTAACTTCATTCTGTTCCTTGTTTACCGACTCAGGGAGAGATTTGGCAATTTAGTTTATGTCTCTTGAGGAATGCAGAGAGAATAGAGACTGGATTTGAGAGATATCTCTAAACTGTTTGATTTTATTGCACGTGTACCTAGTTGTTTAGTCGTTTCTGACTCTTTCCAACCCCGCGTCCTGTAGCCCACCAGGGTCCTCTGTCTGTGGATTTCCCAGGCATGAATATTGGAATGGGTTGCCATTTCCTGCTGCAGGGGATCTTCCCTACCCAGGGATGGGATGTGTATCTCCTGCACTGGCAGGTGAATTCTTTACCACTGAGCCACCTGGGATTTCACCAGGACAAGAAAAAGATTGGGCATTTGTGTAATAGTTTGAATCAGGGATTAATTTTCTGATACTGATATGAAAGATGAAATTTCAAAATATGCCTACAAATCATCACATTTACTCATAAGAGTTCCTGGGAGAGGGAAAACTGAAACAAAAATAAAACAAGACAAATAACAGTAGCAACATAGGAACAGAAAACAAAAACTTGATTCAGAAACCAGGAGTCAGTAAGAAATTTTGGAGCATGCCAGTAAAATTCACACAAGTTCCCAAGGGGAATGCCACTTCATCAGTTTTGAAATCACTTTCCATTAGCTGTCAGACCACTGACAAGCACTTTCAATCCCTACTTCTAGTCTCCTTTGGTGGAATGTACTATTCTGTAAAGATTTAGGGAAGTATGGTATTCTGTATACCCACTTCATATATGAAACTGAGATATAAAGGGTTTCTCCGGGCTTCAAAACTTTCTGAAGCAGGGATGTCCTGGTGAATTATAGAAGTACAGTTACATTATATGTGCTTCCCTCGTGGCTCAGCTGGTAAAGAATCTGCCTGCAATGCAGGAGACCTGGGTTCAATCCCTAGGTTGGGAAGATCCCCTGGAGAAGGGAAAGGCAACCCACTCCAATATTCTAGCTTGGAGAATCCCATTGGCTGTTTAGTCCATGGGGTCAGACAAAGAGTCAGAGTCAGACACGACAGAGCCACTTTCACTTTCACTAGTTTAAAAAATGTATAGTGTAATGCTTAGAAATTCATTTAGCTTATTTGCAATAATTCACATATATTCACATTATAAAAATATATATATGTAAATTCATTGGAAGTTTTGGCTGTTATGAATTAAAATGTAATGTGAATGCTTCAGAATAATTCATAAGAAGGCTTTGCTTTCTGTAATTGAGATTTACATGCAGTGCTAATTTCAGGCATATAGCAAAGTGGTTCAGTTACGCATATACATGCATTCTTTTTCAGACTCTTTGTCATATAGGCTATTACAGAATATCGAGTAGAGTTCTCTGTGTTATATAGTAGGTCCTTGTTGGCTATCTGTTTTATATATAGTAGTGTGTGTATATTAATCCCAAATTCCTAATTTATCCCTCCCACTATGTTTCCCCTTTGGTAACAATAAGTTTGTTTTCCCAATCTCTGAGTTGATTTCTGTGAAATACATTTTATATACACTATGCTGTGCTTATTTGTTTTTTTAACAGGGTTACTAATCATGTACATTTTGAAATAGTTATAATTTAAAAAATGATAATCCTAAAATTCTAATTTCTATGCTCAGGAAAATATTTAAATACTCTTCCTTTGTGACTTAATTTTGTCTTGACTCCAGATGTTAATTACAGTCTTTTCCTCCAACGAGTGGCTATCAAAATGCCTTCTAAAATGCTTTAAACCAGTGCTTTATTTAAAGTGTATGCTCTCAAAGGTAATCATCTGCTTTAAAAATAAAAGATACCAAAAATAAATAAAAGATACCACCTCATTTATTCCATTTGCTGTTTAAGCCAGAAGGAACTTGTGGGGTCCTTCAGTTGGGTTCCCCATCCTCTCATTTGTAAAGATAAGGATGCTGAGCCCAGTGAGACAGGGACTTGCCAAGGCCACACAGCTAGTTAAGGCAGAGCCGGCATTGGAGCCCACATCTCTTGGCTCATAGTTGAGACTGTGGCTGCTGTATTTCAGGGAGACCATATTTAGAATAGATTAAAATGATGAAATTTTCTCTCTACATCTGTATTTTTCAGTAAATCATTATCTGAAATGAATTATATTCACCATTTCCAATGTTTATCTGAGAAGTCCTGGAACTCTGAACATTTTGAGGTTGGCCCTTCAATTAGCTACATTGAAAAGAGTGAGTCAATTTGACCTCCTGTCCTGAAGATACTGCTCACACTCATGTTTTGGGTATACAGCTGCTCTGAACCTCTCTTTCACTCTCTTTTTTAATGCTCAACATTATTTTTTTAAAATAATTTTACTGTTTTCTTTTTTATTATTACTGGAGCATAATTTCTGAGCCTCTATCTTGAATACCATACTTTTTACCTTATTTGAAGTTATTGGGGATTTGGGAAGTAGCTGAAATTTTTCAGTTTACAACAGTGTTATTTAAAGTTCACCATTAAAGATCACAGATACAAAAATACCATTTATAGTCCCTTCTCCCTCTGGTCATTATAAATAACTTAAAAAGTATAATTAAGGTAATGTTTCAAAGGACTTTTCAACATTCAACATACCTGACATTTGTCATCCTAATGCCTGGAAAGGAATGCTTGACTTAAGAGGAATTTTGCTTTTTCACTATAGGAAGTGCACTATCCTAAGTGCACATGCCTTCTTCAGTTCCCTTAAGGATTAGAAGAATAGTTATCGTATTTTTTCTGTTTTTTTTTAAGTTGAGGTATAGTTGATGTACAATATTGTATAAGTTACAGATATACAGCATAGTGATTCACAATTTTTTAAGTGATTCACAATTTTTAAAGGTTATATTCTATTAAGAGTTAATATTAAATATTGTTTATATCCCCTGTGTTGTATAGTACATCCTTGTAGCTTTTTTATTTTATACATAATAGTCCGTACCTCTTAGTCTTCTACCCTTATCTTGTTCCTCGCCACTACTAACCTTTAGTTTGTTTTTTTGTATCTGTGAGTCTGTTTCTTTTCTATTATATTCTCTAGTTTTAGTTTTTAGATTCCACATATAAAAGAGATCATATTGTATTTGCCTTTCTCTGTCTTATTTTATGACGGAGCAATTTCACTTTCACTTTTCACTTTCATGCATTGGAGAAGGAAATGGCGACCCACTCCAGTGTTCTTGCCTGGAGAATCCCAGGGACGGGGGAGCCTGGTGGGCTGCTGTCTGTGGAGTTGGACATGACTGAAGTGACTTAGCAGCAGCATGTATATATATGTCAATGTATATGTATACATGTGTGTGTATATATATGTGTGTGTATGTATATACATACACACACATACATATATACCATACTATACATTCTCCATTGATTCAGGTTGCTTCCATGTCTTGGCTATTGTAAATTGTGCTACTGTGAACTTTGGGGTATATGTATCTTTTTGAATTAGTGTTTTTGTTTTTTTCATAATATATACGCAATAGTGGAAGTGTTGGGTCATATGGTAGTTCTATTTTCAGTTTTTTTGTGAATCTCCATACTGTTTTACATGGTGGCTGTACCAATTTACATTCCCACCAACAGTGTATGAGGGTTCCCTTTTCTCCACATCCTTGCCAACAGTTGTTATGATGATGATGATGATGACAGCCATTGTGGCATGTGTAAGGTGATATCTGGTTGTAACTTTAATTTGCATTTCTCTGATGATTAAAAATTTTTTTGGCACTCAGCTTTCTTCACAGTCCAACTCTCACATCTGTACATGTCCACTGGAAAAGCCATAGCCTTGACTAGATGGACCTTTGTTGGCAAAGTAATATCTCTGCTTTTGAATATGCTATCTAGGTTGGTCATAACTTTTCTTCCAAGGAGTAAGCGTCTTTTAATTTCATGGCTGCAGTCACCATCTGCAGTGATTTTGGAGCCCCCCAAAATAAAGTCTGACATTGTTTCCACTGTTTCCCCATCTATTTCCCATGAAGTGATGGGATGGGACCAGATACCATGATCTTAGTTTTTTGAATGTTGAACTTTAAGCCAACTTTCTCACTCTCCTCTTTCACTTTCATCAAGAGACTTTTTAGTTCCTTTTCACTTTCTGCCATAAGGGTGGTGTCGTCTGCATATCTGAGCTTATTGATATTTCTCCCAGTAATCTTGATTCCAGCTTATGCTTCTTCCAGCCTAGCGTTTCTCATGATGTACTCTGCATATAAGTTAGATAAGCAGGGTGACGATATACAGCCTTGCTTGTGAACTGTTGTGTTGGAGAAGACTCTTGAGAGTCCCTTGGACTTCAAGGAGATCCAACCAGTCCATTCTAAAGGAGATCAGCCCTGGGTGTTCTTTGGAAGGAATGATGCTAAAGTTGAAGCTCCAGTACTTTGGCCACCTTATGCAAAGAGTTGACTCATTGGAAAAGACTCTGATGCTGGGAGGGATTGGGAGCAGGAGGAAAAGGGGACGACAGAGGATGAGATGGCTGGATGGCATCAGTGACTCAATGGACGTGAGTTTGAGTGAACTCTGGGAGTTGGTGATGGACAGGGAGGCCTGGCGTGCTGCGATTCATGGGGTCGCAATGTTCGGACACAACTGAACAACTGAACTGAACTGAACTGATGATTAACAATGTTGAACACCTTTTAATGTACCTGTTGACTGTCTTCTTTGGAAAAATATCTTTTCAGGTCTTCTTCCCATTTAAATTGTGTTGGATGGTCATTATTATTATTTTTTTTTTTGATATTTAGCTGTATTAGCTCTTTATGTATTTTGGATATTAACCCCTTATCAATCACATCATTTGTAAATATTTTCTCCCATTCAGTAGACTTTTTATTTTGTCAGTGGTTCCCTTTGCTGTGGAAAAACTTCCAAGTTTAATTAAGTCATATTTTCTTGTTTTTGCTTTTATTTCCTTTGCTGTGGGCTTTCCTGGTTGCTCAGATGGTAAAGACTCTTCCTGCAATGCAGGAAACCTGGGTTTGATCCCTGAGTTGGGAAGATCCCCTGGAGAAGGAAATGGCCATTCACTCCAGGATTCTTGCCTGGGAAATCTACGAACAGAGGAGCCTGGTGGATTACAGTCCATGGAGCTGCAAAAAGAGTCAGACATGATCAAGTGACTAGGAGACAAGATCCAAAAAATATTGCTACCATTTATGTCAAAGAGTGTTCTGCCTAGGTTTAATTCTAGGGGTTTTATCACTTCCAGCCTTGCATTTAAGTTTCTAATTCATTTTGAGCTTATTTTTGTATATGGTGTTAGAGAATTTTCTAATTTCATTTTTTTACATGGAGCTTTCCAGTTTTCTTAGCACCGCTTATTGAAGAGACTGTCTTTACTCTATTGTATATTTTCACCTCCTTTGTTGTTGATTGACCTTAAGTGCATAGGTTTCTTTCTGGGTTCTCTATTGATTTATATGTCTGGCTTGTGCCAGTACCACACTCATTTGCTTACTGTAGCTTTGTAGTATAGTCTGAAATCAGAGCGTGTGAATCCTACAGTTCTGTTCTTTCTCAAGATTATTTGGGCTATCTGGGGTCTTTTGTGTTTCCATACATTTTAAAATTATTTGTTCTATTTCTGTGAAAAATACCCTTGGTAGTTTGATAGGGATTGCATTGAATCTGTAGATTTCCTTGGGTAATATGGTCATTTTAGCAAGCTTAAGTCTTCTAATCCATGAACACACTATATTTTCCCATATGTTTGTGCTGCCTTCAGTTTCCTTCATGAGCATCATAGTTTACAGAGTATGAGTCTTTTACCTCCTCATGTAGTTTTATTCCTAGTTATTTTATTATTTTTGGTGCTATGGTAAATGGTATTGTTTCCTTAATTTCTCTTTCTGATTGTTTGTTATAAGTATATTGAAATGCAACATATTTCTGTGTATTAATTTTTTATTCCACAACTTTATCAGATTCATTGATGAGCTTTAGTATTTTCTGGAGGTATCTTTCTATGTATATAGTATCATGCTATCTACAGTGACAGTTTTGCTTCTTCCTTTCAAATTTGGATTCTTTTTATTTCTTTTTCTTGTCTGATTGTCATGGCTAGGACTTCCAAAATTATGTGGAATAAAAGCAGAGATCCTTGTCTTGTTCCTGATCTTAGAGGAAATGCTTTTAGCTTTTCACTACTGGGTATGATGTTAGCTGTGGGCTTATCATACCTGGCCTTTATTGTGTTGAGATATGTTCACTCTATGCCTACTTTCCTGAGACTTTTTTTAATCATAAATGGATATTGAATTTTGTCAAAAGTTTTTTTTTCTGTATCTATTGAGATGATCATATGGATTTTATTCTTCAATTTGTTGATATGGTGTATCATATTGATTGATATGTGGATATTGAAAAATCCTTTCATTCTTGGGATAAATCCCAGTTGATCATGGTAAATGATTCTTTTGATGTATTGCTGGCTTCAGTTTGCTAAGATTGTGTTGAGGATGTTTGCATCTGTGTTCTTTAGTTATATTGGCTTGTAATTTTCTCTTTTTATGATATCTGTTTAGTTTTGATATCAAAGTGATGCTGTCATCACAGAATAAATTCAAAAGGATTCCTTTGTCTCCAGTTTTTTGGAACACTTTGAGAAGGATGAGTTAACTCTTCTTTAAAGGTTCGATAGAGTTCACCTATGAAGCCATTCAGTCCTGGACTTTTGTTTGTTGGGAATTAAAAAATTTTTTTTTGTTCACTCTCCAAGTTGTGTATGACTTTTTGCGACCCCATGGACTACAGTGTGTCAAGCTTTCCTGTCCTTGCTATCTCAGGGAGTTTGCTCAAATTCATGTCCACTGAGTCAGTGATGCCATTGAGCCACCTCATCCTCTCTTGCCCCTTCTCCTCCTGTACTCAGGGTCGTTTCCAATCAGTTGACTCTTTCCATCATATGGCCAAAGTATTGGAGCTTCAGCTTCAGCTTCAGCATCAGTCCTTCCGACAATATCCAGGGTTGATTTCCTTTACAATTGACTGGTTTGCCCTCCTTGGTATCCCAGGGTCTCTCAGGAGTCTTCTCCAGCACCACAATTCAAAAACATCAGTTCTTTAGTGCTTAGCCTTTCTTTATGTTCCAGCTCTAACATCTGTATTACTAGTGGAAAAACCATAGCCTTGGCTATATGGATCTTGTTGGCAAAGTGATGTCTCTGCTTTTTAATATGCTGTTGAGGTTTGTGATATCTTTTCTTCCAAGGAGCAGGAGTCTTTTAATTTCATGGCTGCAGTCACCATTTGCAGTGAATCTAGAGCCCAAGAAAATAAAATCTGTCACTGTTTCCACTTTTTCCTCTTCTATTTGTCATAAAGTGATGGGACCAGATGCCATGATCTTAGTTTTCTGAATGTTGAGCTTTAAGCCAGCTTTTTCACTCTCCTCTTTGACTTTCATCAAGAGGCTCTTTAGTTTGTCTTCATTTTCTGCCATTAGAGTGGTATCATCTGCATATCAGAAGTTGTTGGTATTCTCCCAGCAATCTTGATTCCAGCTTGTGGTTCATCCAGCCCAGCATTTCTCATGATGTACTCTGCATAGAAGTTAAATAAGCAGGGTAACAGTATACAACTTTATCATACTCCTTTCCCAATTTGAACCAATCTGTTCTGTGTCCACTTCTAACTGTTGCTTCTTGACCTGCATACAGGTTTCTCAGGAGACAGGTAAGGTGGTCTGGTACTTCCATCTCTTTTAGAATTTTCCACAATTTGTTGTGATCCACACAGTCAAAGGCTTTAGCATAATCAGTGAGGCAGAAGTAAAAGTTTTTCTGGAATTCTCTGGCTTTTTCCATGATCCAATGAACATTGGCAGTTTGGTCTCTGGTTTTTCTGCCTTTTCTAAATCCAGCTTGTACATCTGGAATTTCACAGTTCACGTAATGTTGAAGCCTATCTTAAAGGATTTTTACCATTACCTTGCTAACATGTAAAATTAGGGCAATTGTGAGGTAGTCTGAACATTCTTTGGCATTGCCTGCCTTAGGAATTGGAATGAAAACTCATCTTTTCAAGTCCTGTGGCTGCTGCTGGGTTTTCCAAATTTGCTGGCATATTGAGTGCAGCACTTTAATAGCATCATCTTTTAGGATTTGAAATAGCTCAGCTAGAATTCCATCACCTCCACTAGCTTTGTTTGTTGTAGTGCTTCTAAAGGCCTGCTTGACTTCACAGTCCAGGATGTCTGGCTCTAGGTGAGCGACCACATCATCATGGTTATTTGGGTCACCAGGACCTTTTTTGTACAGTTCTGTGCATTCTTGTCACATCTTCTTAATCTCTTCTACTTCTATTAGGTCCTTACCATTTCTGTCCTTTATTGTGCCCATCCTTCTGTGAAATGTTCCCTTGATATCTCTTAATTTTCTTGAAGAGATTTCTAGTCTTTCCCCTTCTATTGTTTTCCTGTTTCTTTGCATTGTTCACTTAGAAAGGCTTTCTTATATTTCCTTGCTCTTCTCTGGAACTCTGCATTCAGTTGGGTATATCTTTTCCTTTCTCCTTTGCCTTTTGGGTCTCTTCTTTTCTCAGATACTCATAAAGCCTCCTTAGACAACCACTTGGCTTCCCGCATTTCTTTTTCTTTGCAATGGTTTTGGTCACCACCTCCTGTACAGTGTTAATGGACCTCTGTCCATAATTCTTCAGTCACTCTGTCTACAAAATCTAGTCCCGTGAATCTATTTGTCCACTGTATCATCATAAAGGATTTGACTTAGGTCATACCTGAATGGCCTAGTGGTTTTCCCTTTCTTCAGTTTAAGCCTGAATTTTGCAATAGGAGCTTGTGATCTGAGCCACAGTCAGCTGCAGATCTTGTTTTTGCTGGCTATAGAGCTTCTCTATCTTGCTGCAAGGAATATAATTTTTAAATTACTTATTTAATTTCGTTAGTGATAGCTGGTCTGTTCTTATTTTCTATTTTTCACTGGCTCAATCTTTGGAGATTATACATTTCTAGGAGTTTGTCCATCTTCTAGGTTATCCATTTTACTGGTGTAGTAGTCTCTTATGATCTTTTGTATTTGTATGGTATTGATTGTAACTTCTTTTTCATTTCTAACTTTATTTATTTGGGCTCTCTCCTGCTTTTTTTTTTCCTTGATGAGTCTGGCTAAAAGTTTAACAATTTTATCTTTTTCTAATTCCAGCTCTTGGTTTCATTGATCTTATATGTATATATAATTGGTCTCTTTCATTTATTTCTGCTGTGATTTTTATGATTTCATTTCTTCTACTAATTTTGGATTTTGTTTGTTCTTTTTTAAACTCCTTTGAGTATAAGTGTGGATTGTTTACTTGAGGTTTTTCTTGTTTCCCAGGGTAAACTTGTATTGCTATAAACTTCTCTCTTTGAACTGCTTTTGCTGTATCCCATAGATTTTGGATCATTGTGTTTTTGTATTCATTTGTCTCCAGAAGTGCACTCTGCTGAGTATGTGCTTCAGCTTTACTGTACTTGCTTCAGCTTTCATGGGATCAGAATAATAGTAATCATATTTTTTTCGAGGGAGTAAGATTACAAAGTTGATAAATGGCAGAACTGTGATTAAATGCATGCAGTGTTCATTCAGCTCTGTGTCTGAGCATTAAAAAACAAACAAACAAACAAACCACCCTGAGGAGGAGATAGCTTCGCAGGTCCAACATTATTTGGCTGCATCTGTAGTCATGGAGGGCTTCCTGGGTAATGTCCAGGTTGAGACCTGAAAAAATACCATACTATAGTGCTTGAGAGCCTGGGTTCTAGACACACAATGCTGGGGCTGTTATCTCCTAACTTTTAGTTACAAAATCTCCCTAAATTTTAGTTTCCATGTCTGTATAATGGGGAGTATATTACTACATCTGTCTATTGGTTTTCTGTGAGCATAGGATGAAGTAATCCACATAAAGTGTTTTACACAATGCTGGACAAAGTGTAACGAGGGCTTCCCTGGAGGCTCAGTGGTAAATAATCTGCTTGCCAATGCAAGAGACATGGGTTCAGTTCCTGATCTGGGAGGATCCCACGTGCCACAGAGCATCTAAGCCTGTGTGCCAACACCTGTTGAGCTTGTACTCTAGAGCCTGGAAGCCACAACTACTGAGCCTATGTACTGCAACTCCTGAAGACTGCACACCCTAGAGCCCAGGCTCCCCAGCATGAGAAGCCACAACAGTGAGGAACTCGAGCATCACAGCTAGAGAGTTGCCCTCACTTGCCATAATTAGAGAAACGCCAATGCAGCAGCAAAGACCTAGTAGTCAATAGTAATAATAAGCCAGAAAGAAAAACACCAATACAGTATACTAACACATATATATGGAATTTAGAAAGATGGCAATGACGACCCTGTATGCAAGACAGGAAAAAAGACATAGCTGTGTATAACGGACTTTTGGACTCAGAGGGAGAGGGAGAGGGTGGGATGATTTGGGAGAATGGCATTCTATCATGTATACTATCATGTAAGAATTGAATCGCCAGTCTATGTCTGACGCGGGATACAGCATGCTTGGGGCTGGTGCATGGGGATGACCCACAGAGATGTTATGGGGAGGGAGGTGGGAGGGGGGTTCATGTTTGGGAACACATGTAAGAATTAAAGATTTTAAAGTTTAAAAAAAAAAGAAAGGGGAAGGCACAAAAATACATCAAGAAAACATATCTTAAAATGAATGAATAGATCTTATTTGCAAAGCAAAGATAAAGACACAGGTGGAGAGAACAAAAGCATGGATTCCAAAGAGGGGAAAGAGGAGTGGGAGGAATTGGAAGACTGGAGCTGATATCTCTACACTGTTGATACTATGATAATGAATGAAAACCTACTGTATAGCTCAGGATCTGCACAATGCTCTGTGGTATCCTAAATGGGAAGGAAATCCTAGAGAGAATACAGCTGATTCACTTTGCTGTACAGCAGAAACTAACACAACATTGTAAAACAACTATACCCCAATAAAAATAAAATGAAATAAAAAAAATAATAATAGTAAGAAAGCTTAACTGTGCATACACTTGATTGGTAACAAAGGTAAAAGTGGAAATTCCATTACCCATTTCTCCAAACCCCACAATATCCCATGAGAGAAGAACACCTGAATGGTGGTCTCAGGACTAGGGATGAGAGAGGTTTCTTTCTATTGTACTTTGAATAGCTCAGATGTCATTAAGCCTTGCTTGTCAGAAAAAAAAATTAGTCAGCAGGTGTTTATGATATGATAAAAGAAGCTCAAACAAGACAGAACATAAACTGAGCATGGTTCCAGCCCTCCAAAAACCAAGGATACCAAGAATGGTGGTTCTCACACTTGTTACACAAATGCACTGTTGGTGGTGAAGTGTGAGATTCTGAGTAGAGACTCGAACAAAGTACTTTTAAGATTAAGACATCCTGGAGGTGATGAAACAGTTGTTATGTGAAGCAGAAGAGAAGACCTGTTGTGAGTCAGAGAAGCTGTTCTCTGCACCTGGGACATTAGGTAAGATTTTAGGATAGGAATTGCAAAGTAAGAAACATGGTGGAAGTTGTTTAAAGTATAGATTGTGATGAGAATGGTCATATGGAATAGAAGTGAAGGGTGAAGAATTTTAAAGTATATGGTTTAAAGTTTATTAGAAAACTGCTAGAGACAAAGAGAAAGATTTTATGGTCTGTGTTTCTCTTTCTCTTATATACGTGTACACACACACTTCCAAGATTCTCTGAAACATCTCTCTTACCTTCTTTTCCCCACTCCCCTCCCCTTGCTTGACGAACACTTACCAAGTCTTCAGGTCTCAGCATTAGGTCTTCCTTCAGAAAGTCATCCCTGGCCATGGGCTGGGTTAGGTCTTTTCCTATGGGCCCTAATATCCTCTGTTGTGTTAAATCTATTTTCATTGTCTATTGCTGTTTAACAAATTACCTCCCACAAATGTCGCAGATTATTTTCTCACAGTTTCTGTGGGTCAGGATCTAAAGCCAAGACCAATATGTTTGCTGGCTATGTCCTCATCTAAGGAAAGTTAGTCTTCCAAGCTCCCTTGTAGTGTTGACAGAATTTATTTCCTTGCAGTGGTAGGACTGAGGTATCTGTTTTCTTAATAGCTATTGAGTAAGCCCACCTCAGAGCAATTCCTTGTCATATGGTGCTCTCTAAAACTTGGGAGTTTGCTTTCTCAAGACCAGCAGGAGACTCTTCTCCATCTTCTAAGACTCAGTTCAGTCAGTCGCTCAGTCGTGTCCAACTCTTTGAGACCCCATGAATTGCAACACACCAGGCCTCCCTGTCCATCATTAACTCCTGGAGTTCACTCAGACTCACATCCATCGAGTCAGTGATGCCATCCAGCCATCTCATCCTCTGTCGTCCCCTTCTCCTCTGCCCCCAATCCCTCCCAGCATCAGAGTCTTTTCCCATGAGTCAGCTCTTCACATGAGGTGGCCAAAGTATTGGAGTTTTAGCTTTAGCATCAGTCCTTCCAATGAACACCCAGGACTGATCTCCTTTAGGATGGACTGGTTGGATATCCTTGAAGTCCAAGGGACTCTCAAGAGTCTTCTCCAACACCACAGTTCAAAAGCATCAATTCTGCAGTGCTCAGCTTTCTTCACAGTCCAACTCTCACATCCATACATGACCACTGGAAAAACCATAGCCTTGACTAGATGGACATTTGTTGGGAAAGTAATGTCTCTGCTTTTTAGTATGCTGTCTAGGTTGGTCATAACTTTCCTCCCAAGGAGTAAGCGTCTTTTAATTTCATGGCTGCAGTCACCATCTGCAGTGATTTTGAAGTCCCCCAAAATAAAGTCTGGCACTGTTTCCACTGTTCCCTCAACTATTTCCCATGAAGTGATGGGACCAGATGCCATGATCTTTGTTTTCTGAATGTTGAGCTTTAGGCCAACTTTTTCACTCTCCTCTTTCACTTTCATCATGAGGCTCTTTAGTTCCTCTTCACTTTCTGCCATAAGGGTGATGTCATCTGCATATCTGAGGTTACTGATATTTCTCCCGGCAATCTTGATTCCAGCTTGTGCTTCTTCTAGCCCAGCGTTTCTCATGATGTACTCTGCATAGAAGTTAAATAAGCAGGGTGACAATATACAGCCTTGACGTACTCCTTTTCCTATTTGGAACCAGTCTGTTGTTCCATGTCCAGTTCTAACTGTTGCTTCCTGACCTCCATATAGGTTTCTCAAGAGGCAGGTCAGGTGGTCTGGTATTCCCATCTCTTTCCGAATTTTCCACAGTTTATTGTGATCCACACAGTCAAAGGCTTTGGCATAGTCAATAAAGCAGAAATAGATGTTTTTCTGGAACTCTCTTGCTTTTTTGATGATCCAGTGGATATTGGCAATTTGATCTCTGGTTCCTCTGCCTTTTCTAAAACCAGCTCGAACAGTCTTATGTAAATCACATAATCACAGGAATGAATACCCATTGCCTTTGACATATATAATGTATAATTACATATGTAATGTAACCTAATCGAGGAAATGACTTCTCCCTCATTTTCACAAATCTTGCCTATAGATATACACAATCTTGCCTGTACAAAGCATGCAAACCTGAGCTGGGAAGTCTTGGGGAATCTATGGTGAAACTGTAGCTTCTGCTTTGTATACTATTTGGCAAATACTGGGTTCTCAATGGATACTTACCCACTCCAGTGCTCTTGTCTGGAGAATCCCAGGGACGGGGGAGCCTGGTGGGCTGTCGTCTCTGGGGTCATACAGAGTCGGACATGACAGAAGCGACTTAGCAGCAGCAATGGATACTTGCTGTGCTGCTGCTGCTAAGTCACTTCAGTCGTGTCCAACTCTGTGTGACCCCATAGACGGCAGCCCACCAGGCTCGCCCATCCCTGGGATTCTCCAGGCAAGAACACTGGAGTGGGTTGCCATTTCCTTCTCCAATGCTTGAAAATGAAAAGTGAAAGTGAAGTCGCACAGTCGTATCCGACTCTTAGTGACCCCATGGACTGCAGCTTACCAGGCTCCTCCGTCCATAGGATTTTCCAGGCAAGAGTACTGGAGTGGGTTGCCATTGCCTTCTCCGGGATACTTGCTCAGTTATTTAATAAATCTGGCAGATCATTTTAGATGGTTGAGAGCATGAAGGCTCAACAGGAAAAGATTTTAATAATCTATACATAGTGGAAAAAGCAAGAGAGTTCCAGAAAAACATCTATTTCTGCTTTATTGACTATGCCAAAGCCTTTGACTGTGTGGATCACAATAAACTGTGGAAAATTCGGAAAGAGATGGGAATACCAGACCACGTGACCTGCCTCTTGAGAAACCTATATGGAGGTCAGGAAGCAACAGTTAGAACTGGACATGGAACAACAGACTGGTCCCAAATAGGAAAAGGAGTATGTCAAGGCTGTATATTGTCACCCTGCTTATTTAACTTCTATGCAGAGTACATCATGAGAAACGCTGGGCTAGAAGAAGCACAAGCTGGAATCAAGATTGCCGGGAGAAATATCAGTAACCTCAGATATGCAGATGACACCACCCTTATGGCAGAAAGTGAAGAAGAACTAGAGAGCCTCATGGTGAAAGTGAAAGAGGAGAGTGAAAAAGTTGGCCTAAAGCTCAACATTCAGAAAACAAAGACCATGGCATCTGGTCCCATCACTTCATGGGAAATAGTTGGGGGAACAGTGGAAACAGTGTCAGACTTTATTTTTTGGTCTCCAAGATCACTGCAGATGGTGATTGCAGCCATGAAATTAAAAGATGCTTACTCCTTGGAAGGAAAGTTATGACCAACCTAGACAGCATACTAAAAAGCAGAGACATTACTTTCCCAACAAAGGTCCGTCTAATCAATGGTATGGTTTTTCCAGTGGTCATGTATGGATGTGAGAGTTGTACTGTGAAGAAGGCTGAGCGCTGCAGAATTGATGCTTTTGAACTGTGGTGTTGGACAAGACTCTTGAGAGTCCCTTGGACTGCAAGGAGATCCAACCAGTCCATTCTGAAAGAGATCAGCCCTGGGATTTCTTTGGAAGGAATGATGCTAAAGCTGAAGCTCCATTTCTTTGGCCACCTCATGAGAAGAGTTGACTCATTGGAAAAGACTCTGATGCTGGGAGGGATTGGGGGCAGGAGGAGAAGGGGACGACAGAGGATGAGATGGCTGGAAGGCATCACCGACTCGATAGACGTGAGTCTGAGTGAACTCCGGGAGCTGGTGATGGACAGGGAGGCCTGGCGTGCTGCGATTCATTGGGTGGCAAAGAGTCGGACACGAGTGGCGACTGAAGTGAACCGAGTGGAATCATAAGTGAAAAGATGCTATTGACGGGCAAGGAAGAACAGAGAAATTGTGAACCAAATCCAGAGTCTGCAGAATCTGTGAATGAAGATATTATCATTTCTGTGGTGATGGAAAAATTGGATCCTGTATTTCTGAAGGTTTTGGTTATGTGACACTCAGCAGTGTTTGATCAGTTATATTGCATTTGGTGTTGAATAGGTGAGAATGAGCTATTCTCAGTAATTGTGCTACAGTGTGGCAGGCCATCATTTTATTTATTGCTTAAAGGAATATTGGAGCTTTTCTTCTGATTAAGGCACATGGTTAAGTATTCCTGGAGAATGTATTAGACTGAATCAAGTAAATATACAGAATTTAAAGCAGAAAACTAGTTTACTTAGTGATGGAAAACTTAGAAGCCGAAAAGGGACAGCAAGGCTAGCCAGAGATCAACAACATCAGGAAGCTTCTACCTTCGAGGTGTGCAAAGGGAGAAGGGGAATCATATAGGAGTTTGGGGGCCAAGGCTACAGAACTGGCATCATGGAGGAGAGTTGGCTGTCTCTAGAGATGCTGGCTGATTCAGAAAATGAGGAGGAATGCCCTGGCTTCTCCCTTCCTCCCACTCTTTAATTTCACCTAGTATCTCCTGTTAATTGAACCCAGCTGGAGGCAGCTGGGAACAGAGAGGGAACAGAGAAATGCAGGTGGCAGGCCTCAGCCCTCTTCCTCCTGAGTCTCCTGGTTTGGAGATAAGAAATGGATCTGAATGTGAACAAGTTCAGAATTAGCATAGGGACAAAAAGATGAGGAAAGGAGTCACACACAGAGATCCATCACACCAACACTTTCCAGCATAAAAATGGCTGACCTTTGGCAATGGCAGTCCCGGTGGTAAGACTAATTAAAAAACAACTGAAACCAAATGAAAAACAAGATTTTTGGTACTTAAATGCAGTTTGTATAAAGAATTAAATCAAATATTGATTAGACTTTTATTTCATACTTTAAAATGCCTAAACAATTAAATTTAACAGAAAAATTGGAATATATATATATATATATATATATATGGCTAAGGTGAATTGATTTAAAGAAAGGAAACCCAGAAACTACAAGATGAGTAGGCATAATTATGCAAAATATTTTTAAAAGTATGACAGAATACCATAAATCATAAAGTCAGAATACATATGCTAGATCATGAAAGAATGTCTATAATAAATAATACAAAACAGTCGATACCTATAATGTGCCTTCAAACTAAGAAAAACAACCAAATAGAAAAGTTAGCAAAACCATTGACAATTCACACAGCAAAGTAAGACAATATGACTCAGTTTTTGTAAAAAAGATATTATTTAAAAAAAAAGACCTCCTTTTATAATTTAGAAAATGGAGATAAATTTGAAAGGTTGCATATCTGGCTGGTTTCTTGTGTTAGCTATTGGTAGGGAGGAGCAGAGGAGTGTAGGCTGGAAATCAGCTAATGGGGAGATAAAAGAAAAAGGAATACATAAGAAAAGTTTGGACAAGACATACATACAGCATTGATACGGTCCCATTTCTGTAAGATGATATAAGTATATGGCTATCCCTGTATGTGTATGTACGATTTCCACTGCCTGCACTCTGATCCAGTCACCATCAGCTCTCACCAATTCAGCTACAATCTTCTTTCTGTTTTCCATATTCCACACTTGCCTTCTTACAGTTCATTCTCTGAAGCAGCAGCTGGAGTGGGTTTTTGAAAAATCAGACCATGATCCTCCTCTGATCAGTACTCTCTTGCGGCTTTGCACTGCAGTCAGTAGAATTTGGCCCCTGTAGCTTCTCTAACCACCTGATGCGCTACTCTCCCCTCCCCTCGGACAGTCAGCGGCACTGGTCCTCTGTCCTCACTGTTTCTCAGACACCATCTCACCTCACAGCTTTAAGAGCACAGCCATCACTTCCGACCAGCTGTCTCCATCATCCTGCTCTCACCTCCACACTTCTGTTCAAATGTCACCATGTCAGAAAGTACTTTTCATGATGGCCTCATCTAAAACGGCACCTTTACTCTCTAAATTAATACCCTTCTTTGTTTTCCTCATTGCACCTATTACTGTCAGACATATGACTAGAATAAAAGCACCTAGAGGACATAGAGTATGAGTCATGTGGCACACAGTAGGCACTCAGAAATTATTTGTTGAGTGAAGGAATAAATGGATAAATGAATGCAGATATTTGGGGAAGGATAGTCAGCAAAATATTAACAGGAATAGGTTTCAGCAGTAGGTTTGCAAATTAAAACAAGCAAATTGACCCTTTATTTTCTAGACATGGGCAGAAAGTTGTATATCCAGAAATCTAGCTTCCATATCATATATATGCACCCTGAATCTGTTTATTGCAGTGGAGATAAATGTGTTTTATCCATGTCAACAGAGAAATCACTAATGTTTGCTGTAGAACTCAGATAAAGTGGACTGATGTTTCGATTTATTAAAACAAGATGGGTTAATGGCTGAATAGAAAGATGGGTTGTTGCTGTTGTTCAGTCTCTCAATCGTGTCTGACTCTTTGTGACCCCATGGACTGCAGCATACCAGACTTCCCCTCCTTCAACATCTCCTGGAGCTTGCTCAAACTCATGTCCATTAAGTTGGTGATGCCGTCTTGTTCTTTGTCTTCCCCTTCTCCTCCTGCCTTCAATCTTTCCCATCATCAGGGGCTTTTCTAATGAGTAGGCTCTTTGCATCAGGTGGCCAAAGTACTGGAGTTTCAGCTTCAGCATCAGTCCTTCCAATGAATATTCAGGCCTGATTTCCTTTAGGATGGACTGGTTGGATCTCCTTGCAGTCCAAGGGACTCTCAAGAGTCTTCTCCAACACCACAGTTCAAAAGCATCAATTCTTTGGTTCTTAGCCTTCTTTATGTTCCAACTCTCACATCATGTGACCACTGGAAAAACCATAGCTTTGAACTTGATGGACCTTTGTTGGCAAAGTAACGTCTCTACTTTTTAATATGCTGTCTAGGTTTGCCACAGCTTTTCTTTCAAGGAGCAAGAGTCTTTTAATTTTATAGCTGCAATCACCATCTGCAGTAATGTTGGAGACCAAAAAAATAAAGTCAGCCACTGTTTCCATTGTTTCCCCATCTATTTACCACGAAGTGATGGGACCGGATGCCATGATCTTTGTTTTTTGAATGTTGAATTTTAAGCCAGCTTTTTCACTCTCCTCTTTCACTTTCATCAAGAGGCTCTTTAGTTCCTCTTCACTTTCTGCCATAAGGGTGGTGTCATCTGCATATCTGAGGTTATTGATATTTCTCCCAGCAATCTTGATT
Organism: Capricornis sumatraensis; assembly: GCF_032405125.1. Lineage (NCBI taxonomy): Eukaryota > Metazoa > Chordata > Mammalia > Artiodactyla > Bovidae > Capricornis > Capricornis sumatraensis. The sequence continues at coordinate 8,485,560 of NC_091075.1, read as the reverse complement.
CCAGTTTGTGCTTCATCCAGCCCAGCTTTTCACATGAAGTACTCTGCACAGAAGTTAAATAAGCAGGGTAACAGTATACAGCCTTGACGTACTCCTTTCCCAGTTTGAACCAGTCTATTGTTCCATGTCCAGTTCTAACTGTTGCTTCTTGACCTTCATACAGATTTTTCAGGAGGCAGGTCAGGTGATCTGGTATTCCCATTTCTTTAAGAATTTTCCACAGTTTGTCGTGATCCACATAGTCAAAGGCTTTAGTGTAGTCAAGGAAGCAGAGGTAGATGTTTTTCTGGAACTCTCTTGCTTTTTCTGTGATCCAAAGGATGTGGGCAATTTGATCTCTGGTTCCTCTGCCTTTTCTAAATCCAGCTTGAACATCTGGAAGTTTTCAGTTCACATACTGTTGAAGCCTAGCCTGGAGAATTTTGAGTATTATTTTGCTAGTGTGTGAGATGAGTACTTTTGTGTGGTAGTTTGAACATTCTTTGGCGTTGCCCTTCTTTGGGATTGGAATTAAAACATCTTTTAATGTCCTGTGGCCACTGCTGAGTTTTCCAAATTTCTTGGTGTACTGAGTGCAGTACTTTCATAGCATCATCTTTTAGGATTTGAAATAGCTCAGCTGGAATTCCGTCACCCCCACTAGCTTTGTTCATAGTGATGCTTCCTAAAGCCCAGACATCTTTACACTCCAAGATGTCTGGCTCTAGGTGAATGGTCACACCATCATGGTTATTTGCATCATTAAGATCTTTTTGTATGGTTCTTCTGTGTATTCTTGCCACCTCTTCTTAATATTTGCTGCTTCTGTTAGGTCCATACAATTTTTGTTCTTTATTGTGCCCATCTTTGCATGAAATGTTGTCTTGGTATCTGATTTTCTCGAAGAGATCTCTACTCTTTCCCATTCTATCATTTTCCTCTATTTCTTTGCATTGTTCACTTAGAAAGGCTTTCTTATCTTTCCTTGCTGCTATTTGGAACTCTGCATTCAGATGGGTGTATCTTTCTTTTTCTCCTTTGCCTTTTGCTTCTCTTCTTTTCTCAGCTATTTGTAAGGCCTCCTCAAACAATCATTTTGCCTTTTTACATTTCTTTTTCTTGGCGATTTCTTTCTTATGCAATAAAACAAGATAGTAAGATATTAATGGTAGAATGTAGGTGCTTCAGTTCAGTTCAGTTGCTCAGTCGTGTCTGACTCTTTGCGACCCCACGAATAGCAGCACGCCAGGCCTCCCTGTCCATCACCAACTCCCGGAGTTCACTCAGACTCATGTCCATCGAGCCCGTGATGCCATCCAGCCATCTCATCCTCAGTCGTCCCCTTCTCCTCCTGCTCCCAATCCCTCCCAGCATCAGAGTCTTTTCCAATGAGTCAACTCTTCACATGAGGTGGCCAAAGTACTGGAGTTTCAGCTTCAGCATCATTCCTTCCAAAGAAATCCCAGGGCTGATCTTCAGAATGGACTGGTTGGATCTTCTTGCAGTCCAAGGGACTCTCAAGAGTCTTCTCCAACACCACAGTTCAAAAGCATCAATTCTTCGGCGCTCAGCCTTCTTCACAGTCCAACTCTCACATCCATACATGACCACAGGAAAAACCATAGCCTTGACTAGACGGACCTCAGTCGGCAAAGTAACGTCTCTGCTTTTGAATATACTATCTAGATTGGTCATAACTTTTCTTCCAAGGAGTGTTTTTTAATTTCATGGCTGCAGTCACCATCTGCAGTGATTTTGGAGCCCCCAAAAATAAAGTCTGACACTGTTTCCACTGTTTCCCCATCTATTTCCCATGAAGTGATGGGACCAGATGCCATGATCTTCGTTTTCTCAATGTTGAGCTTTAAGCCAACTTTTTCACTCTCCACTTTCACTTTCATCAAGAGGCTTTTTAGCTCCTCTTCGCTTTCTGCCATAAGGGTGGTGTCATCTGCATATCTGAGGTTACTCATATTTCTCCTGGCAATCTTAATTCCAGCTTGTGTTTCTTCCAACCCTGCGTTTCTCATGATGTACTCTGCATATAAGTTAAATCAGCAGGGTGACAATATACAGCCTTGACGTACTCCTTTTCCTATTTGGAACCAGTCTGTTGTTCCATGTCCAGTTCTAACTGTTGTTTCCTGAACTGCATACAGATTTCTCAAGAGGCAGGTTAAGTGATCTGGTATTCCCATCTGTTTCAGAATTTTCCACAGTTTTTTGTGATCCACACAGTCAAAGGCTTTGGCATAGTCAATAAAGCAGAAATAGATGTTTTTCTGGAACTCTCTTGCTTTTTCCATGATCCAGCGGATGTTGGCAATTTGAGCTCTGGTTCCTCTGCCTTTTCTAAAACCAGCTTGAACATCTGGAAGTTCACGGTTCACGTATTGCTGAAGCCTGGCTTGGAGAATTTTGAGCATTACTTTAGTAAATGTGAGATGAGTGCAATTGTGCGGTAGTTTGAGCATTCTTTTGCATTGCCTTTCTTTGGAATTGGAATGAAAACTGACCTTTTCCAGTCCTGTGGCCACTGCTGAGTTTTCCAAATTTGCTGGCATATTGAATGCAGCACTTTCACAGCATCATCTTTCAGGATTTGAAACAGCTCAACTGGAATTCTATCACCTCCACTAGCTTTGTTCGTAGTGATGCTTTCTAAGGCCCACTTGACTTTACAGTCCAAGATGTCTGGCTCTAGATGAGTGATCACATCATCATGATTATCTGGGTCGTGAAGATCTTTTTTGTACAGTTCTTCTGTGTATTCTTGCCACCTCTTCTTAATATCTTCTGCTTCTGTTAGGTCCAGACCATTTCTGTCCTTTATCAAGCCCATCTTTGCATGAAACGGTCCCTTGGTATCTCAAAAACGACAGAATGATCTCTGTTCATCTCCAAGCAAACCATTCAGTATCACAGTTATCCAAGTCTATGCCCAAACCAGTAATGCTGAAGAAGCTGAAGTTGAATGGTTTTATGAAGACCTACAAGATCTTTTAAAAGTAACACCCAAAAAAGATGTCCTTTTTATTATAGGGGATTGGAATGCAAAAGTAGGAAGTCAAGAAACACCTGGAGTAACAGGCAAATTTGGCCTTGGAATGTGGAATGAAGCAGGGCAAAGACTAATAGAGTTTCGCCAAGAGAATGCACTGGTCATAGCAAACACCCTCTTCCAACAACACAAGAGAAGACTCTACACATGGACATCAGCAGATGGTCAACACCGAAATCAGATTGATTCTATTCTTTGCAGCCAAAGATGGAGAAGCTCTATACAGTCAACAAAAACAAGACCAGGAGCTGACTGTGGCTCAGATCATGAACTCCTTATTGCCAAATTCAGACTTAAATTGAAGAGAGTAGGGAAAACCGCTAGACCATTTAGGTATAACCTAAATCAAATCCCTTATGATTATACAGTGGAGGTGAGAAATAGATTTAAGGGTCTAGATCTGATAGATAGAGTGCCTGATGAACTATGGAATGAGGTTCGTAACGTTGTACAGGAGACAGGGATCCAGACCATCCCCATGGAAAAGAAATGCAAAAAAGCAAGATGGCTGTCTGGGGAGGCCTTACAAATAGCTGTGAAAAGAAGAGAGGTGAAAAGCAAAGGAGAAAAGGAAAGATATAAGCATCTGAATGCAGAGTTCCAAAGAATAGCAAGGAGAGATAAGAAAGCCTTCTTCAGCGATCAGTGCAAAGAAATAGAGGAAAACAACAGAGTGGGAAAGACGAGAGATCTCTTCAAGAAGATTAGAGATACCAAGGGATCATTTCATGCAAATATGGGCTTGATAAAGGACAGAAATGGTAGGTGGTTAGTTTATATATTTGCACTCTAAGATTCTTTGAACTTACAAATACTTGAAAAATTTCACATTAAAATTTTGAAAAATTGGATAAACAGTAAATTTAAATAGTATAATATTCAAAACTACTTTTCAATGAGAAAAGAAAAAGGACTTTAGATACTCTGATGAATGCAGTAATAACATTCTTAGATACAGTAAAATATTTTAGCCTTTTTAATGTCTTAGGATTTGTGGTTGTATAAATGACATTTCTGTGATTGGAAAAAAGATCCATTTTGATCATATGATAGTATGATTTTATCAAGCATCTTTTGTGATTTAAGCATTTATAGGAGAAGCAATTAGAGGTTGGTCTTTTCCATTAATTAGGGCTTTCAGAACCTTACAGAAAAACGCCCTTCTGAACATGACAAGCCATTGAGAGCTGTTCTGCAAAACTACAATTAGGACTGTTAATAATAGCTTTTCCTGGAAAAGAATTTAATGACTGTGCAGAACCAAAAAATCTAAATACAGTATCACTGTGTATTTCACTTCAATGTTTTCTTTGTTTTTCATGAGATAAATAAGCAGAAAAATTTGTCTCAGTGCTAAATATCATTACCTTCTAAAACAGTACTCTAAAAACATGTTTATTCATTCCAGTGTGCCACACTATTCCTTACACAGAAATTGAAGAGAGAAAGGGACAGACTTGTAACTGATGGTGTGTGTGTGTCTGTCTCTCTTCCCCTTATCCACTCCGATCTTCGCTCCCTTCTCCTTGTGGCTCTCCACTTTCTTCTCTTTCCCTTCCTCCCTCTCTCCTCTTTGATCTCTTCCTCCTCCCTCTCCTATGTCTTCCTCTCTCTCACCCCTCCCTTCCTCTTGCCTTAACTGCCAGAGAGAGGGGCCAGGTCATTCCTACACGCTCATTTAATTTCTCCTGCGAGTGAGATAATATTGTGGTTGAATGCAGGAGAATGTTAAATTCTGCACTTGAGACATACAGGCTATACATTTCTATTGTTGCTTATACTTTTCAATTTCTGTCTTTTTTCTATTAGGTCTCTCTGTGATTTGAAAAGAGATTTAAGTTTTTCACTATAAATGTATTTTTAATCAAGTTCTCCTTCCATCATATCAGATTTTGCTTTATATAATTAGCACCTTTTTTGATTGATGCATTCATACAGTGCATTTTTTTCACACATTGTATCTTTTATTATGATATAACTTCCCTTCTTATCTAGTTTAGTGTTTTCCCCTGCTTATCAAGTTTAAGACAGTACCTTAAGTTCTGTATTGATATTAATATTGCTATCTCTCTTTCTTTTTGCTTACATTTATCTGATACTTTCCCATTTCCTTATTTTACATGTTATTTAAATAATTATATTAAATAATTTCCACTTATTTTTTATTCTTTTTAATCTAATATGACTAAATCTTTTAATGGAAGTGTATGGTCTGTTGACATTGAGCATATCATCTGATACATTTTATTTTTGTCCTTAATTTTTCCTCTTATTTTACATTATTATTTGCAGTTTATTCTTGTTTCTCTGGTTTGTTCAGGTTACTATTTGTTCCATCCCTCTTCACCCTTTTAAGCACTGCTATTCTGCTGCTCAAAGTCAGACGCGTATTTCTCTGCTACTGTTCAAAAATGAGATACCTAGTTGTTTTTTTTTTTTTTCCTTCACTTAAACACAAAAGGAACTATATTGATTCATAGAGTATAAAAGTCCAAAAGGTAAAGCAGGATGAAGAAATAAATACTTCACTGGACTCTTGTTTTCTTTCTCTCTCTTTCCTTTCTGCTTTCTCTCTCTCATATGTTAGTTTTATTGAGGTGTATTTGACGAAAAAAAGCTGTAATGTATTTAAAGTGTGCAGTGTAATTATTTAATATATGTATACATTGTGAAAGTGTTAGTTGCTCTTCATATCTGACTCTTCACCACCCCATGGACTGTTGCCCGCCAGCCTCCTCTGTTCTTGGAATTCTCCAGGCAAGAATACTGGAGTGGGTAGCCATTCCCTTCTCCAGGGAATCATTCCAACCCAGGGATTAAACCCAGGTCTCCTGCATTGCAGGCAGATTCTTTACCATCTGAACCACCAGAGAAAGGAGAGGCCAGCTGTTTTCTACCAAGACATTCCACTTCTCAGAATTATCATTTGGCTCACTCCAATAAGATATGCCAGTTAGCGTGCTTTCACTTGCTTATCTTCTGTGCAGCATCCCACCAGATGTCTTTATTCCTCAGTATTTTCACCTCAGTCTCATCTTACCACCATCCATAATTTCTAGGTTTTGCAGAGAAAGTTAAACACTTGTAAAGTCACTAGACTTTCATTTTAAGAATTCTTATTTAGTACTTTTAAAAGTCATTCCTGGACAGTCTACCATTATCTGTTTAGATTTAAATACATATTTAGATTGTGTCTGTGTGCTATACTAAAGTGCTCTTCCATTTTTGTTGTTGTTGTTCAGCTTGTCCTAAATCTCCCAAGCAGCTCTATTTCACTGGCTATCTATATTCTTTTATATTTCTCTTTCAGGTTGTTGTTGTAACAGATTTTTATTTTTATTGGTGTGGAGCTGGGTACAGATCTTGGAGTGTCAGTGGTTTCATTAGCGATAAGCAAGGTATCGTGTGTCTAAGCCACTGGAGAATTGTACAGCAGGTAGATGGCCAGACTTTATCTAGACAACAGAGACAGTCTTTCTACTCACGCTTTCCTATCCTCAGAAATAGGGAAATTTTAGCCTACTCCTTAGATTTCATGGGCATCGGTCAGACTGAGAAACATAAGAGACTAGGTCAGCCATAGATGCTGGGGGGTGTACAGAACTCTGAAGTTTTTCCCAGCGTTCACCAAGTATGAACTTCATCTTGAGGGCCTCTGAGTTTAGTTTTCAGGCTTATGGTTGCCCTATGTTAGAAAGGATCCCATATTATTTCCTCTGCCAAGACGTTTTCAGAACTCAGTGTCTTACTTGTAGTCAGTGGCTCACCATCACCAGCTGCTGCTTGGCTTAACACAGGCAAATGGATTCAAAGTAGGAGTGAATAGAAAGTAAGACATTTCAATTTGATCACTGTTTTCCCAGATCCTCTCAAAACAGAATTCTAGTTTTTTAAAAAGTCATTTAATTACTTTTATAAATCATTAGAATGTCTTTAAAATTGAGAAGTAAGCAGAAATGAAAAGGAGCAGGGTTTGGTCATGGTTAATATATAAATTGTGCTGGGAGTTATTTTTATTGACAGTCCAAAATTCTTCTAGTAACTATTGCCCTTCCCCTGACTCAGCTCATGTAATTTGAGCCTTGATAAGTTGCACTATTAGGAATATTTGTTTTGCAAGTAACAGAAAAATCTAATATGACATACAAAACATGGAATTTATTTCCTATTATAATGATCCTGAACCAAGCAGATTTGGGGGGAGAATAAGTAGAGGTATATCAAACTTCAGATAACTGGTAATTCAGTTATGTTGTTAGTGAACTAGTTTTCTACCTAACTTCTATTCCTCTGTGGCAAAACTATTTCTTCTTAAGATTTTAAGATGCTTGCCAACAATCCCCAGTGATGCTCATTTTCTTGGTAACATCCAGTGGCAGAACATGCATCTTTCCATTAGCTCTCTGAGAAGAGCATATAAATGTCTCTTCCAGAAGCCCCCAGCAAACATCAGACACGGTTCATTGTCCCTATTTGAATCATATTCTACAATGAGCAAAAATCTATACTAGTCAGTGGCTTGCACATAGGTGACCAAGGCCATGCACTTGTTAACACGGGAAGTAAAGGTCCACCCATACTCTCCTGTCAAGGTCTCTAACAATTTCCACTTTGCTAAATCCAGTGATCAATTCTCTGTTAGCATTTATTTGAGTTAGTATTGTTTGACTCAACTGTTCATCCACTCCCTCTTGAAACACTTTCTGCCCTTTGGGTCCATGACTCTACTGTCCAAGTTTTCCTCCTACTTCAGTGACTCTTCCAATTTAGTCTCCTTTGCTGTGTCTTCCTTAAGATCCTAATATCTTATAACCCTGAAACAGTCTTTATACCTATTCTCTTTTCTGTCAACCCTCATTGCCTTCACAGTCTTATCCAGGTTCACAGCTTTAAATAAGATTTTGCAAACTATGTATAATCAGCATTGCAACCATCTAGGAAAGTATACCAGATCAACATCATCATTCTTATCATTTAATACCAGAGAAATTTTATATCATTTACTCCTGCAGAACTTAATTATAATATGTAGATTACATTATTACCTCCATTTTGCAGGTGAGAAAACCGAAACTGAAGACAATGTAATTAACTTGGACAATGTCCCAGAGAGAGAAAGTAGAACCAGGCTTTGAACCTGGACAGATGGATTTCAGCACTATTCTTAACCACCACGTTACCTCCATGGTGTCAGCAGCTTTTTGATTTGCACCACATCTGAAGGCATTCATTTGCTATTCATTCTAGTATGTGACTCAACTGAAGTGACTTAGCAGGCATGCACACTCCAACGAGTGAAGTTATTCGGGTGCCTTGCTCACAGATGCCTGTTTCTCTGCTGCAAAGGATTTCCTAAAATTTTAAAGTTTCTATTTCAAAACATTTCAAAATTTTCAGCAATGATTGTCCTGTTAGAAGGAGAATTTTAAAGATCAACCTGCCAGTGATTCTATTTTCTTAAAAAAGAGCTGAACTGACATTGAACACGTTAAAAAGAAGCCTAAAACACTTTTTGAGACTGTTCTTTCCATGGTTAGTGCCTCTTTTATTTCTGTCCTTCTTTACCATCTTACTGGAATAATACCTTTATAAAATAAAGGGTAAAATTTGATCCAAGAGATGATAAGAAACTACCTTTGTTTCTTTGCTCTTAATTTACCATCTGAATTCCTACTTCCTTATTCTGCTGAATTTACCACTGTATTACTTTTCACCTCGTTATTGTCAAGTCCAATGAGCATTTTTCAGTCTCTATTTTATGCTGTTTTCCTCTGGCATTTTAACAGTGTTGATTATTTCCTCTTTAGAAGTATTTCCTCCCATGAGATGATGATGTCGTCCTCCTGTGACATCATGCTTTTCTGGATTTCCTACTATTTCTGTGACAGTTTCTTTAGAGCCATACTTACTTGAAGTATGATTAAGTTTGGTTTACTCTTTAGTCCTCTTCTCATTATTGTCTCTCCCTGGATAATGTTGTCTGTATTCAATTATTACTTAAAAGAGAATAACCTTACTAGAATGTGAAGTGAGCACAATTGTCCAGTAGTTTGAACATTCTCCAGGATTGTCCTCCTTTGGGATTGGAATGAAAACTGATCTTTTTGAGTCCTGTGGCCACTGCTAAGTTTTCCAAATTTGCTGACATACTGAGTGCAGCACTTTAACAGCCTCATCTTTTAGATTTGAAATAGCCCAGTTGGAATTCCATCACCTTCACTAACTTGTTCATAGCAATTTGACTTCACAGTCCAGCATGTCTGGCTCTAAGTGAGTGACCGCACTACCTTTGCTCTCTGGGTTGTTAAGACTTTTCTTGTATAGTTCTTCTGTGTATTCTTGTGATCTCTTCTTAATCTCTTCTGCTTTTGTTAGGTTCTTACCATTTCTGTCTTTTATCATGCCCATCCTTGCATCAAATGTTCCCTTGATAAAATCTCTTCAATTTTCTTGAAGAGATTTCTAGTCTTTCCCATTCTATTTTTTTCCCCTGTATTTCTTTGCATTGTTCATTTAAGAAGGCCTTCTTATTTCTCCTTGCTTTTCTCTGGATCTCTACATTCAGTTGGGTATAGCTTTCCCTTTCTCCCTTGCCTTTAGCTTCTCTTCTTTCCCTAGCTGTTTGTAAAGCCTCCTCAGGCAACCACTTTGCCTTTTTGCATTTCTTTTCCTTTGGGATGGTTTTAGTTACCACCGCCTGTACAATGGTATGAAACTCCATCCACAGTTCTTCAGGCACTCTGTCTACCATATCTAATCCCTTGAATCAATTCATCACCTCCACTGTATAATCATAAAGAATTTGATTTAGGTCATATGTGAATGGCCTAATGGTTTTCCCTACTTCATTCAATTTATTCTGAATTTTGCAATATGGCGCTGATGATCTAAGCCACAATCAGCTCTAGGTCTTTTCTTTGCTGACTATATAGAGTTTCTCCATCTTTAGCTGCAAAGAATATAATCAGTCTGATTTCAATATTAACAATTTGGTGATTTCCATATATAGAGTTGTTTCCTGTGTCACTGGGAAAAAGTTTGCTATGACCAGGGTGTTCTCTCGACAAAATTCTGTTAGTCTTTGCTGTGCTTCATTTTGTACTCCAAGGCCAAACTTGCCCGTTATTCCAGATTTCCTTCGACTTCCTATTTTTTCATTCCAATCTCCTATGATGAAAATGACATCCTTTTTTAGTGTTAGTTCCAGAAGGTATTGTAGATCTTCACGTGATGTATGTGTGTTAGTCCCTCAGTCATGTATGACAGAACCAGTCAACTTCAGCATCTTCGGCATCAGTGGTTAAGGCATAGACTTGGATTACTGTGATATTGAATGATTTGCCTTGGAAACAAACCAAGATCATTCTGTAGTTTCTGAGACTGCACCAAGTACTACATTTCAGACACTTTTTTCTGACTGTGAGGACTACTCCATTTCTTTTAAGGGATTCTTGCCTACAGTAGTAGATGTAATGGTGATCTGAATTAAATTTGTCCATGTTAGTTCACTGATTCCTGAGATGTCGATGTTCACTCTGGCCATCTCCTGCTTGACCTGCTTGAGCATGCCCAGTTTACCTTGATTCATGGCTGTTACATTCCAGGTTCCTATACAATATTATTCTTACAGCATCAGAGTTTACTTTGACCACCAGACACATCCATTACTGAGCATCATTTCCCTTCGGGCCCAGCCATTTCATTCTTTCTGGAGCTATTAGTAATTGCCCTCTGCTCTTCCTCAGTAGCTTATTGGACACATTCTGGTATGGGGGGCTTATCTCTGGTGTCATATCTTTTTGCCTTTTCATACTGTTCATGGTGTTCTTGTGGCAAGAATACTGAAATGGATTGCCATTTCATCCTCTACTGGCCTATGTTTTGTTAAGACCTCTTTATCTTGGGTGGCCCTGCATGACACGGCTCATAGCTTCATTGAGTTACTCAAGCCCCTTCACCATGACAAGGCTGTGATCCATGAAGGGGCACCATGTAATAGAAGGTCAGTATTTGTTGAGCTCATCTTAATTGAAGCCATAAGGTTGGTGATTTCCCATGAGATAGTAGTAGTATTTCTAGAAATGATATCACACACTTTGATACCACATTACTGTGCACTGTGCATCCCTTTATTAAGCCTAAGCAGTTTGCACCATAAGTTAGGTATGTGAGGAACTGCATTTACTAGTCCATGTCATTAGATACCATCTAGTATTAATAACCAAGTATGTGTGTTATTTTATGCTAAAAATCCTTAACACTTTCCATATGGAAAAATCATTTCTATTTTCTCATGGAAATGACAGTAAAGGCAGTGCCATATGGGATCACATTAATAGCTGAATCCAAATAAATGTGATTACATCATTCTCAAGGAATTCAAGTTTCATATTCTTGAGTCATCTATTTCTACAGTTTCAAGTTGATAGCACATATAGAAGTAGATTACTTAATAATGACAAAAGAATTAATTCTGATTGTTTGCAGAAAGAGCTCAGCTAAATTTAGCTTTTAAAAACAAATAAGAGCTGCAGAAAAATGAACCTTGCAAATTTGTCTAACCTGTTTTACAGTTGGGAGATACAAAAAATTAATTGCTTTTTGATCTTCTCTTCCAGTAATTCTTTTTTTTTTTATTTGGATCATCTCCCTTAAACCTTTAAAACTTGAAAGAAATAGGTAGCTATTCTATTAATGAATAAGACATAGCACATGTTAAGTTCCCTCCCTTTAAATATTTGGTTTACGATGGGAAAGACTTATCAAATTAACTCTTATATAACTACTTCTGTCTTAATTCTTCTAAGTGATAAGCAGTTGGCATGTGTTTTTCATTGAGGTGAAAGTGAGGTGAAATTCATGTAACATAAAATTGACCTTGTTTAAATGTGACATTTAGTACATTCACAATTGTGCAACTGACTTCTGTCTGGTTCGAAAATGTTTTTTCATGCCAAAAGAAAACCCTCTATACTCTGCATTTACCCCATCCTGCCCCATATTCTAGTGACTGCCAGTCTGCTTTCTGTTTCTGTGTATTTATCTATTTAGATATTCCATTTAAATTTTATATATTTGTTTTTGTGGTTCCTCTGGGTCTTTGTTGTTTCACACAGGCTTTCTCTAGGTGCAGCGAGTGGGGCTGCTCTTCATTGCAGTGCACAGGCTTCTCACTAGGGTGGCCTCTCCTGTTGTGGGGTGCAGGCTCTAGGCCATGCAAGCTCAGTAGCTGCAGGCTTAGTTTCTCGGTGGCAGGTGGGATCTTCTCAGACCAGGGATCAAATGCATGTCCCTTCCATTGGCAGGTGAACTCTAATCCACTATAGCACCAAGGAAGTCCCTACATATTTTATTTAAATGGAATCATATAATATATGATATTCTGTGTCTATCTGGTTTCTTCCACTTAGAATAATGTTTATGAGGTCCATCTATGTTGCAGCATGTGTCAATACTTCATGCATTTTTAAGGCTGAATAATATTCCACTGAATGAATATGTTATCCATAAATACACATTTGGGTTGTGTCCACCTTTTAGTTATTGTAAATAGTGCTGCTAGGAACATTCATGTACAAGTATTTGTCTGATTACCTATTTTCAGTGGGTTTGGTTTATTTTTGACAAGGATCTAACAGCAAGTCTCCTGAATTTTGGAAAGCTATTAGCAAATTTGACTGAGTATAGACAGTTTTCTTATCTTGGAATGTATTTAAAGAACTGAATTTCAAGGCATTGAGCACTTTCTTTTCATGAAACTGCCACTTCTGTTCCTGGAAAAAAGCACATAGTCATGGGAGAATTCAGTTCAGTTGTTCATATTTATTGACATTTGTTGAATTTCTAGAATATAAGATTAATTTCTATTATATGTCAGGTACTGTATTCACTTGGGAGTACAGAAATAAGTTTCACTTTCGAGAAGCTTATAGATAGTGGGACAGATATTCAAATAGCATACTGTAAGAACTTATGGGGATGCTGCTGTGCTCCAGAATTTGTCCAGGATGCTGTAGGCAGAAAGGAGTAGCACCTAACCCAGTCTGGACGGGTCTAGTCAGACCTCCTAGAAGCGGTTCCTCCCAAGTATCACGAAGGTGAAAATAGCAGTCTCTGAGCCAGTCCTGGTTCTGTCGCACCTCTGGAGGTGGGTAAGGTGCCCTTTTGAACGCTTGTGTAATGAAAGTATGCATTTGGATTGGATGCACACAGAGATAAATATATCTTGAGACAGAATCAAAGTGTACATGCTGTTTTGAGAAATGCTTTTTGCATGTAACTGTTGTGGTATCTCTCCTTAGACTCACAGATGAGCTTAGACTGAAGATGTATAGGTTAGCCTGGTGAATAAAAGCGTGAGTTAGAGAAGCATGGGTAAAGGCATAAAGATGGGAGAGGGCATGGCATATATTAAACCTCTGTTTAATTCAGGTCTTCTGGGTAGGGAAGCGGAAAGTAGAATTGAAATCTTATAATGTTGGAATAGAGAGAACTGACATGTCTAAACAATCTATAACTAGATTTGAATTATTTTAGGATCCTTTGTAAGCCTTTGCATTTTCATTTTTATGTTTTCCTTTTTTATGTTCTTAGCAAAGCCTTATTTAAAAGATTTGATTAGGCTGGTGCAAAAGTAATTGCAACTTTTCACTGTTTAACTTTTTCATTTGATATTGGAATGTATTGATAATACATTCTGAAGTGTATTATGCTATGTTATACATCATTTTATTTTTTTTTAATTTTCTTATTTTTTAAAATTATTTTAATTGGAGGCTAATTACTTTACAATATTGTAGTGGTTTTGCCATATATTGGCATGAATCAGCCATGGGTGTACATGTGTTCCCCATCCTGAAGCCCCCTCCCACCTCCCTCCCCATCCCTTCCCTCTGGGTCATCCCAGTGCACCAGTCCTGAGCACCCTGTCTCATGTATCGAATCTGGACTGGCGACTCGTTTCACATATGATAATACACATGTTTCAATGCTATTCTCTCAGATCATCCCACCCTTGCCTTCTCCCACAGAGTCCAAAAGACTGTTCTATACATCTATGTCTCTTTTGCTGTCTCACATATAGGGTTATTGTTACCATCTTTCTAAATTCCATATATATATGTGTTAGTATATTGTATTGGTTTTTTCTTTCTGGCTTACTTCACTCTGTATAGTAGGCTCCAGTTTCATCCACCTCATTAGAACTGATTCAAATGGATTCTTTTTAATGGCTGAGTAATACTTCATTGTGTATATGTACCACAGCTTTCTTATCCATTCATCTGCTGATGGACATCTAGGTTGCTTGCATGTCTTGGCTATTATAAACAGTGCTGCAATGAACATTGGGGTACACGTGTCTCTTTCAATTCTGGTTTCTTCAGTGTGTGTGCCCAGTAGTGGGATTGCTGGGTCATATGGCAGTTCTATTTCCAGTTTTTTAAGGAATCTCCACACTGTTCTCCATAGTGGCTGTACTAGTTTGCATTCCTGCCAACAGTGTTAGAGGGTTCCCTTTTCTCCACACCAGCATTTACTGTTTGTAGACTTCTGGATAGCAGCCATTCTGACTGGTGTGAAATGGTACCTCATTGTAGTTTTGATTTGCATTTATCTGATAGTGAGTGATGTTGAGCATCTTTTCATGTGTTTGATAGCCATCTGTATGTCTTCTTTGGAGAAATGTCTGTTTAATTCTTTGGCCCATGTTTTGATTGGGTCATTTATTTTCCTGGAATTGAACTGCAGGAGTTGCTTGTATATTTTTGAGATTAATTCTTTGTCAGTGCTTCATTTGCTAGTATTTTCTCCCATTCTGAAGGCTGTCTTTTCACCTTGCTTATATTTTCCTTCATTGTGCAAACGCTTTTAAGTTTAATTAGTTCCCATTTGTTTATTTTTGCTTTTATTTCCAGTGTTCTGGGAGGTGGGTCATAGAGGATCCTGCTGTGGTTTATGTCAGAGAGTGTTTTGCCTATGTTTTCCTCTAGGAGTTTTATAGTTTCTGGTCTTACATTTAGATCTTTAATCCATTTTGAGTTTATTTTTGTGTGCGGTGTTAGAAAGTGATCTAGTTTCATTCTTTTACAAGTGGTTGACCAGTTTTCCCAGCACCACTTGTTAAAGAGATTGTCTTTACTCCATTGTATATTCTTGCCTCCTTTGTCGAAGATAAGGTGTCCATATGTGTGTGGATTTATCTCTGTTGGTGGGAATGCAAACTAGTACAGCCACTATGGAGAACAGTGTGGAGATTCCTTAAAAAATTGCAAATAGAACTACCTTATGACCCAGCAATCCCACTGCTGGGCATACACACCGAGGAAACCAGAATTGAAAGAGACACATGTACCCCAATGTTCATCGCAGCACTGTTTATAATAGCCAGGACATGGAAACAACCTAGATGTCCATCAGCAGATGAATGGATAAGAAAGCTTTGGTACATGTACACAATGGAGTATTACTCAGCCATTAAAAAGAATTCATTTGAATCAGTTCTGATGAGATGGATGAAACTGGAGCCGATTATACAGAGTGAAGTAAGCCAGAAAGAAAAACACCAATACAGTATACTAACACATATATATGGAATTTAGAAAGATGGCAATGACGACCCTGTATGCAAGACAGGAAAAAAGACACAGCGGTGTATAACGGACTTTTGGACTCAGAGGGAGAGGGAGAGGGTGGGATGATTTTGGAGAATGGCATTCTATCATGTATACTATCATGTAAGAATTGAATCGCCAGTCTATGTCTGACGCAGGATACAGCATGCTTGGGGCTGGTGCATGGGGATGACCCACAGAGATGTTATGGGGAGGGAGGTGGGAGGGGGGGTTCATGTTTGGGAACACATGTAAGAATTAAAGATTTTAAAATTAAAAAAAAAAAATTAAAAAAAAATAAATAAATAGAGTGATTCTGACAGGAGGACATTAATTTCAAAGATTGAAGACTTCTTTGGGGAAAAAATGGGAAATGGGATGATAGGATCCAGGTAGAGAATGGAAGAGTTCAGATGTCAGACAAAGGGAATTTTTTTCATACTGCAAAAGAGTGACTTTTCCTTTTCCTATTTTTGCTTGACATGTCAGTGCCCTAAACTATTTCCACACATTCTCCATAATTCTAAGTTTCTTAATCTTGAAGTTTGTAGAATAGATTTTAAAAGGTGAAAAGCCTACTTCTATTTTTCATTCTTCACATTGATGCTAAAATAAAAGACTAGATATTATATTTCTAAAACACGATTAATTTCCATAGAGAAAATCTGTAATATATCACATCATTCCATAAAGCCGTAAAACTTACTGAGAGAACTTGTTACAGTATCAAATAATTTTGGTATAAATTATTGATAAATGACACAAATGATTCTGATTTAGTTGCCAAACTAAATTACATACACTTGAAAAGAAGCCTCTTGCTATTTATTTGATTTCTTGTTATTTAAAAACTATTTTAAATTTGGAGTTGTTATAATGTAACCTCCTGCTTCAACTTTGGACACTATTAATAAATTCCCTGTTATGAAAGATGAGGAAATGAATACATAATGTAGCCAGCTGCCAACATGGCCTCCAATGATTCTCATTCCCCTGCATTTCCACACTTAGTCCCCTCTCTCACTGGATCAGATGGATGTGACTCAGATTTTGTGTGAGGTAATGGATGTTAGCTTTTTTCAGCAATTAAGTTTTGAAGTTAATACATAGCAGTAGCTAACTGGTTCACATATATAATTCCCACTTTCTCGCTCATCTGTTTCCACTTTCTGCAGTGTCCATGATTTGCATGACTTCAGTTTTCTTGTTCGCTTGGCCAGAGAAAGCTAAATTGTGTCTGCTGGCACCTGTCCTCTTATGAGATGCTAACATAGCTTCTTGATAACAGACGAAAATAGTGGAAATTTTCTTGGTGTAGCTCCTCTCTTCTCCTTCAGGTATTTCTATAGCACAAGAGTCTCTTTACTGTTCATTCTCCAGTGCCTTCAGATAGTTACTTTTTGTAGGATTTTACAGTTGTTTTCTGAGGAGATTGCCTGGTAGGGTCTTACTCTATTAATAAGAGAATCAGAAATTCCTCCCTTATTTTTAAAAAATTTGTTCTTTGTTTCAACTGGGCTTTGAATCAAATAATAGTTGATAGCTGCTTTTTCATCCAACCCTCTAACTAGAAGTTCTTCCAATTTGGTTTCTTTTAGTAAAAGACAGCAACATACCTGGTTTACAATTCTCTCTTACTCTTTGTAACTCTTATAGCAAACCCAAGCACTAAAATACAGGATAGACTTTGTTGAACCTATATTTAAAAGCACAGACTTTCTAGTATCATGTATTTCAAACTCTATCTCCAGAAACCAATGGAAGTTGAATAATCAGGGAGAACTAGGTAACTTGATAACTGGGTGACATTGGGTCACTGTGTGCCTCAGTTTGTGAATCTGAGACAAAAATATCTATCAAAAGTAAGATGTCAAGGATTAAGTGAGTGAGTGAGTGAGTGAGTGAAATGTCTCAGTCGTGTCTAACTCTTTGTGACCCCATGGACTGTAGCCTACAAGGCTCCTCTGTCCATGGAATTTTCCAGGCAAGAATACTGGAGTGGGTTGCCATTTCCTTCTCCAGGGGATCTTCCCGAGGGGATTACATGAGGTGATAAATTCATTGGGACTTTAAAGTCCCAATAAAGAGTAGGTAATAAGAAAATATTGATTGTCTGTTTAATTCCTCATTTCACATTTTCTCACTCCTAAATTAGGATGCTCTTAATTATTTTTAATTTTTCCCAATTTTTTTGCTAATTGTACCATTTTATTTATAATTTTCTATGATTATTTGAGACTCTAGCTTATATTTCTCATTATGTTTTAAGTGTTTCAAGAGACAGATTTTGCTTATTTGTAGTGCCTTGTATAGATTAAAAGTATTCAGTGAGAATCTGCAGAATTTATTTTCTTGAGTTGCCATTTCATCATCATTATAGCAGTTTCCTTGTGAGATATTATAAAACCCAATATCTGTTCTTAAAATGCATGAAACACTCTTAGTAACATTGATTTTGCCTTTTTTTTTTCAGTGTTTAAAAATAAACCTAAAGATTTGACTTAAAATTTTCAAATTCAAAAACACACACTAATCATTTTGTTCCTGGATCCATAATGGCAAATGTCTCTCCATCTTAACTTCAGATGTTTTGGGAGGTTTATAATCAAGGACTAAAGATGTCAACAAAACACTTCTCTGTCTTTAATCAAGTATTTTTAACAGTTGACTAGATGGTATGACTATACATCCATGTTTTGTTTTGTTTTGTTTTTTCAGATACACTTGAATTTATTTGTGTACAAGCATGTTGTCTTTCTCTCCCTTTGATATGTGGGAATTATTGTTTTTGTTTGCCTAGCATAAAACATGCCCCACCTTCACATCCTAGGAATGGATAAATGATCTCATCAATGCCGACAAAATGATTCTTCACTTTAAAAATATGAATCTCTAGTGGATATGCACAAGGAAGAAGGTAGATAAAACAGTAATTTATGACAGTGTGACTCTGATTAAGGCTTCATAAACACCTTCTACTAAGGCTCCCTCTTCTTTTTTTTTTTTTTTTTCAAGATTTCTTTTTTGATGTGGACCATTTTTAAAAGTCTTTATTGTTAAAATATTATTTGTTTTATGTTTTCATTTTTTGACCTTGCAGCGTGTGGGATCTTAACTCCCCAACCAGAGACTGAACCCACACCCCCTACATTGGAAGACAAAGTCTTAACCACTGTACCACCAGGAAAATCCCCCCTCTTCTTGAAGTTTGTTGAGCTCTACCTCTAGTATAGCGAGATAAGATTCTTTGCTTTTCTTTTGGTGGATGGGGGGGAAGGGAGCATAAGTTAATCAGAATTTTTTTTTCTTTTGAACGATAAAAAGTACAGAACATCTCTTTTTGGAATTGCTTTATATACTCTTGGACACAAAAAATTTAATAACAATAATTCCTTTTGATTCTGTTCTTGAAGCAAAGTCCCGTTCTTCTTTTCCCCTTTTCCATTTCATGTTCTTGTGAGAGAACTTAAACCAATTGCTCAAAGACCATTGTAGAAAAGGCTTTAACTATCACTGCTCTAAAACAGAAACCCAAAGAAAGAAGAGGACTAGAGAGAAATCACAGTCTGGATACTAGGTGATACTGGGGCTTGAAGGAAAACGTTTGGTACTGTGTTGGGAAGTAGAATGCTCAGTGTAGGCCTTCTAGGACTAAATGCTCTGTAAACAGCTGTGACTAAGCACATAGTGTGGATTTCTGAAAGCTAAATGACTTCAAGAAAATTCTGCTTGCTTTTGAGGGCATCAATGTACAGTTTCTTTTTGTGATTTGTCAAGCTATTTATAAATTATTAATTGCCTGTTGTGTAAGGGAAAGTGTTTCTATATAGGTATTCTATCCTTAACTTAAAACTTGTTTGTAGATTTCAAACAGCCTATAATGCATAGATCTGTTGCTCTCCTTTACTCCTTTCACTGTCCCCTCCTATATTATGTGTGATGTCTTCATTCATAGTTTATGTCCAAAATCAAGACTGTGGAGGCCCCTAAACTCCCACTTAATGTGTTGTCTTTACTGCTGAAAGCCTTTACACCTTCACAAGTAGTGCTTAGTTGCTAGAGCCTCTCTATGTGTTAATTTGTGGCTTCTCATAGAAGCTTAAGAAATGAATCTTATGAAAGCCTCCACTGCTGGAACTGTATTGATGCAAACAGAATTGAGAGAGTTCAGTTATTGAGGCTCCTTTAGAACACATTGATAACTGTCAGAAAGCTTTTGGTGAGGTGACGTTCAGCTTTTTCCCCATGACCTCATTACTGAATTTGGAGAAGACAATAGCAACCCACTCCAGTACTCTTGCCTGGAAAATCCCATGGACAGAGAAGCCTGGTAGGCAGCAGTCCATGGGGTCGCGAAGAGTTGGATACAACTGAGTGACATCACTTTCACTTTTCCCTTTCATGCATTGGAGAAGGAAATGGCAACCCACTCCAGTGTTCTTGCCTGGAGAATCCCAGGGATGGGGGAGCCTGATGGGCTGCCGTCTGTGGGGTCGCACAGAGTCGGACATAACTGAAGTGACTTAGCAGAAGCAGCATTACTGAATTGTAGTGAATGCAAATCTTAAACTAAATTATTGAACAAATATAGATTACCACGTGTGAACAAAAGAGTATATACAGCAGTTTCTGTCAGTTTAATTATGTTCCAGCTCTCTTTTTTTATGTGCCCTAATGGCAACCCACTCCATTATTCTTGCCTGGAGAATTCCATGGACAGAGGAGCCTGGTAGGCTGCAGCCCATGGGGTCACAAAGAGTCGGACATGACTGAGTGACCAACACTTTCACTTTCAAGACCATCTTCAATAAAACATTTCAGTTGAGTTCAGCTCAGTTGCTCAGTCATGTCCGACTCTTTGTGACTCCGTGGACTGCAGCACACCTGGCTTCCCTGCCCATTACCAACTCCCAGAGCTTGCTCAAACTCATGTCCATTGAGTTGGTGATGCAATCCAACCATCTCATCTTCTGTCATCCCCTTCTCCTCCTGCCTTCAATCTTTCCCATCATCAGGGTCTTTTCAAATGAGTCCCTTACTTAAAACAATTGCAAGAATGTGCTGAAGGCAGGATTTGGCTGATTTATATCTGACAAAAGGAACACAGAATTCTCCACTCTAGGGTCTGGATCCCAGAGCAATTAAGACCTAAGCCTCAAGCTCTGGTGTCCAAAGATTCAGGTACTAGGGCTTCCTAGATGACTATACTTTTATGCAAGGGCAGGAGTGTCTTAAAACTTAAGGTAACCCACATGTCTGGAATACCACTATTGTTCCCATTGAAAACACATTTTTAATATTTATCATACTGACAACACAAGCATTCATTTCACAAATGAGACCCCACTTTGTTACTCATTATTCTAATTGTTAAAAATCTAGTATAGGTCACAAATAAAGAAAGCTGAAATTTTTAGAATAGCTGTCTCTAAAGTGTGATCTTTCTCATATAATGCTAGGTGACCATCCCTGGGATGTGAACTTTCAATTAAGATAATTGAGTAAATTTAAGGTGTAATTGGGCTTCCCTCATAGCTCAGTTGGTAAATCATCTACCTGCAATGCTGGAGACCTGGCTTCGATTCCTGGGTTGGGAAGATGCCCTGGAGAAGGAAATGGCAACCCACTCCAGTATTCTTGCCTGGAGACTTCCATGGACAGAGGAGCCTGGCGGGCTACAGTCCACGGAATCCCAAGAGTTGGACACGACTTAGCAACTAAACCACCACCAAGGTGTAATTTAAACTAAATAACACATATTACATAATATACTATTTATGTTTAAATATTTTAATGCAAATTTAAGGTGTTTTGTTATTCTGAAATTTTTATGGTTTTAGAAGTTCAGGCTCAGGAATTCTGTGATTCAAATATTAGTTAAGTTTTAGCCATATCAATAATTAAATCTAGTTTTGTATCAGAGTTGTAAAGCAAAATGACTGTGAAATAGTAGCTCCAGAATTTCTGAGTCTATTTGGTCTGAGTCTATTTGGAAGAAGAGTCTAGTAATGAATTTACTAGACTTTGTATTTACATAACAAGGCTACTGTTTTTACTTGGCTTTTGTGTTTATTTGGATGGCTTTGAATGTGAGATTATGGAGGACCCTGCTTGGATATTCTCACTGGGCAGACTTATGCAATATAACTTTAAAAAGTTGAGATGGCATATATTTTTAATAATTCATTTGTAATGTATGTGAGGCATTTATGCTCAAATTTAAAAATTTTGAATGTTTGATTATTCTGATCTATAAGAGAGAAAATTATCTAGTAGATGGGAAGCTTTATTGCAGAATTTGATTTGAGTTCCACAAATGATAATAAAATAGTAGAAGTTCCTTTACTGTAACTTTAAGCATTATTATATACTTCCAGGGTCTAAACCTAATGGCAGGTCTAAGAAGAAACAGGTTTATGGTCTAAAACAATACCATTTTATCTTCATTATATTTGTTTTCCTAAGATATAGTTATTCTATTGTACTCCAATTTACTAAATCTGTGTTACATCATACATATAGTTTCATGGACCAATTGCAATTTTTAATATGATTCTTGAAAATTATTCACAAAGGTGCTTTAACCACTATAAGACCTCACTTTTTCATTTGTAAAACTATGATTCTTTCCTTAAAAGGAAATTATATTTGTAAATCATCTGATGATGAAAGAATCTGTATAAAATTTGTGAGTTATTCCTTATAGTGAAAAACACCAATACAGTATACTAGAGCATATATATGGAATTTAGAAAGATGGTAACGATAACCCTGTATGCGAGACAGCAAAAGAGACCCAGATGTAAAGAACAGTCTTTTGGACTCTGTGGGAGAGGGCGAGGGTGGGATGATTTGGGGAGAATGGCATTGAAACATGTATAATATCATATGTGAAACTAATCGCCAGTCCAGGTTCGATGCATGATACAGGATGCTCAGGGCTGGTGCACTGGGATGACCCAGAGGGATGGTATGAGGAGGGAGATGGGAGGGGGGCTTTAGGATGGGGAACATGTGTATACCCGTGGCAGATTCATGTTGATGTATGGCAAAACCAATACAATACTGTAAAATAATTAGCCTCCAATTAAAATAAATAAATGTATATATAAAAAAAGACTAACCTGATATGCTTTTAAAAAAAAAGGAAGCAAATGGACTAGAAAAGAACTATTTCAGGCTTCCAAATAAATGCATTTGGATACTCTGAGGGGAAAAGAAAAAAAAGAAAGATGGATGATTGACTAAGTACACAGAAGCTAGAGAAATGGAATAACATCTTTTAAATGCTAAAAGGATGTCAGTTCACAATTCTTTACCTAATGAAAATATCTACTACAATTAAAATGAAATAAAAATGGCTTCAGACAAATTATGAGGTTATTCTTCACTAGCAGACATGCCTGAACTTAAAGAAGTCTTTTTTAGAATGAAGGGAATTTGCCCAATTGGAAAGTTGGATATTTAATAAGAAAACAAAGAACACAGAAAAGGATAAACACGTGGATAAATATAAAAATGAAAGTCATAAGTCAGTTATATCAATAATTATATAAATAGTGATGGAATAAACTGCAAAATGCAAAAAATGTCAACTTGGACTTAAAAGTAAGACCCAATAATACAATTTATAACTGGGTCTTGTTTTATAAGCCACCTGACATTAAGCCATTAAAACTAGGGATGCAGAGGACTTCCCTGGTAGTGCAGTTGGTAAGAATCCACCGGCCAATGCAGGGGACAGCAGTTTGGTCCCAGATCTGAGAAGATTCCACATGCTATGGAGAAACTAATCCTGTGCGCCACAACTACTGAAGTCTGCACACTGTAAGGCCTGTGAACTGCAATTGATGAGGCCCTGTGTTGCAACTGCTAAAGCCCATGCACCTGCAGCCTGTGCTCTGCAGCAAGAGAGAAACCACCGCAATGAGAAGCGTGGGCTAGAGCTAGAGAGTAGCTCCCACTTCCTCAGCTAAAAAGAGCCCACGTGCAGCAATGAAGACCCAGCACAGCCAAAAAATAAAAATAAATACATACATAAATAATAAGGATGCAGAGAGGTTGGAAGTAAAACAACTGAAAGTCCTATCATAAAACAGATAAATTTAGCTAAAATTAGTACTAGATAAAGTAGGCTTCAAGTCAATGGATACTGCCAGAAATAAAGAAAAAAGTTTGGAGAGTTTCCATGACTAGATTTTAAAATTTATTCTGAAGTCACAGTAATTAAGACAGTGTGGTATTGGTGTCAGGATAAACAGGTAGATCAACAGAACAGATTACAATGCAAACCTACAAGTATAGAATCACTTAATTTTTTACAAAGGTGCCAATATAATTTAAAAGGGAAAAAACATCCTTAAAATATTGGTGTTGGGGAGCACCATACAATGAATATTTATAAAACCAAAAACTTTTATGACCGCTTTATGCTGTACGTGAAAATTAATTTGTGACATAGATCTAAACTTGAATGCTAAATAACTAGAAGAAAACATAAAGGGAAAAATTTATGACTGTAAAGAAGGCAGAGATTATTTAGACAGGATACAGAAAGCACTAACCAAAAATATTTTTACATAGATAGTACAGAGATTTTAGCAAAATTAAAGTTTCTTTTTATCAATAGACATAAGTAAGTCACAGACTTAGAGATAATATTTACAATATATACATTTAACAAAGTACTGATATGGACTAACTAAAAACTGACTTGTAATGAATAATAATTTATGACTAATAAATGATAAACAATCCAGTGAAAATACATAGTGTAGATGAATCTGCATTTCACAACAGAAAACATTTGAATGGTTCATATATATAAGGTGATTAGATCATTCATCATCAGGGAAATGAAAATTAAACTCTAATTAGATCTCTTCATATTGACAAGAATAAAACAATTTTACTAAAAATAAAAGATATACAAAATCAAGTATGGTCAGTATACCTCATACATTGCAGGCATTGCCCAAAGAAAAGCAGTGCCAAACAGTGCTCAGATTAACACACAATTGCACTCATCCCACATGCTAGCAAAGTAATGCTCAAAATTCTCCAAGCCAGGCTTCAGCAGTATGTGAACCGTGAACTTTCAGATGTTCAAGCTGGATTTAGAAATGACAGAGGAACCAGAGATCAAATTGCCAACATCCATTGGATCATTGAAAAAAAGCAAAAGAGCTCCAGAAAAACATCTATTTTTGCTTTATTGACTATGCCAAAGCCTTCAACTGTGTGGGTCACAGCAAACTGTGGAAAATTCTGAAAGAGGTGGGAATACCAGACCATCTGATCTGCCTCTTGAGAAATCTATATGTAGGTCAGGAGGCAACAGTTAGAACTGGACATGGAACAACAGACTGGTTCCAAATAGGAAAAGGAGTATGTCAATGCTGTATATTGTCATCCTGCTTATTTAATTTATATGCAGAGTACATCATGAGAAACACCGGGCTGGAAGAAGCTGGAATCAAGATTGCAGGGAGAAATATCAATCACCTCAGATATGCAGATGACACCACCCGTATGGCAGAAAGCGAAGAAGAACTAAAGAGCCTCTTGATGAAAGTGAAAGAGGAGAGTGAAAAAGTTGGCTGAAACTCAACATTCAGAAAGCGAAGAACATGGTATCTGGTCCCATCACTTCATGGCAACTAGATGGGGAAACAGTGGAAACAGTGGCTGATTTTATTTTGGGGGACTGCAAGATCACTGCAGATGGTGATTGTAGCCATGAAATTAAAAGACGCTTGCTCCTTGGAAGAAAAGCTATGACCAACCTAGACAGCATATTAAAAAGCAGAGACTTTATTTTACTAACAAAGGTCCATCTAGTCAAAGCTATGGTTTTTCCAGTAGTCATGTATGGATGTGAGAGTTGGACTGTGAAGAAAGCTGAGCGCAGAAGAATTGAAAATCCCATGGATGGTGGAACCTGGTAGGCTACAGTCCATGGGGTCACAAAGAGTGGAACAAGAC
Source organism: Capricornis sumatraensis (assembly GCF_032405125.1). Taxonomy (NCBI): domain Eukaryota; kingdom Metazoa; phylum Chordata; class Mammalia; order Artiodactyla; family Bovidae; genus Capricornis; species Capricornis sumatraensis. The sequence goes on along the minus strand of NC_091075.1, from coordinate 8,459,925 downwards.
TGAGCGACTTCACTTTCACCTTTGACATTGCAAGTGTACATCTAGGTATATCCCATCCAATCCCCCAAACTAGTTCACAAGTTCACAAAAAGTTTTGTATAAGAAGAATTCTTATATTAGTTTTGTTCCAGTAGAGCATCAGGCAAAGCCTGGAAGTTGAGAATATAATGATTTCAGCAGAAGGGGTGATTAAATTGGCGCTAGCAGTAAAGAACCCTCCTGACAATGCAGGAGATGGAGGAGATGCAGGTTTGATCTTTGGTTCAGGAAGATCCCCTGGAGGAGGGCATGGCAACCCACTCCAGTATTGTTGCCCAGAGAATCCCATGGACAGAGGAGCCTTTTGGGCTAAAGTCCATGGGGTGACATAGAGTTGGACATGACTGAAGTAACTTAGCATGCCATGTGAGAAAGAAGCACCCTTGGAACTGAAGTTTTGTCCACCTTTGGTCCGACAGTGGAGCCATTGCCTTTAACAATGAACTTCAAGTACAGCTCAGATGGCCCTCTAGTATTGAATGATCTGAGAGCAAGCACTGACTCAAGAGAAAAGGTTGGCATTGTGGGAAGAACAGGAACTGGAAAAAGTTCCCTCACCCCTGCCTTTTAGATAGTCAGAACACGGTGGTACAGTTTCGATTGATAACAGTTCAACAACTCAAATTGGACTTCACAATTTAAGGAAGACAATGTCAGACTACAAACAACCCAGAAAATACTAGAAACAACCCAAAAGTTCATCAACAGGAAATGTGAAAACAAATTGTTAATTTCATATAATGAAACTCTATTGGAGTAGTGAAAGTAGTAATAAACCACAAACACACTCAATCACATTAGCAAATCTTTAAAATATTATTTGTGTGAAAGAAGCTAAACACAAAGAATATATACCATATGAATTCATTAAAAAAATTATTGGAGTATCAGTTCAGTTTGGTCGCTCAGTTGTGCCCGATTCTTTGCAACCCCATGGACTGCAGCACGCCAGGTTTTCCTGTCCGTCACCAACTCTCAGAGCTTACTCAGACTCATGTCCATTGAGTCGGTTTGTTTTCTCTACCTGTGACTCTTTTCTGTTTTGTAAATAAGTTCATTTGCATCTATTTTTTTTTTTTTTAGATTTCACATTTAAACAATATCCTATGTTTGTCTCTCTCCATCTGACTTCACTCAATATGATAATCTCTAGGACCATCATGTTGCTGAAAAGGGCATTATTTCATTCTTTTTCATGGCTGAGTAATATTCTGTTGTATATGTATACCACATCTTTGTTACCCACTCCTTTGTTCTTTTCAGTCTTTGTTATCCAGGTGTTAGCTATTTTGGCCTTGTTCTCTAATTTTGTCTATTTTTCCTTGTTTTCTATTTCTTTGTCATTTTGTTTCCTTTTTTCAGTTCAGCTCAGTTCAGTTCAGTTCAGTTGCTCAGTCGTGTCCAACTCTTTGCGACCCCATGAATCACAGCACGCCAGGTCTCCCTGTCCATCACCAACTCCCAGAGTTCACTCAGACTCAGGTCCATCAAGTCAGTGATGCCATCCAGCCATCTCATCCTCTGTCGTCCCCTTCTCCTCCTGCCCCCAATCCCTCCCAGCATCAGAGTCTTTTCCAATGAGTCAACTCTTTGCATGAGGTGGCCAAAGTACTGGAGTTTCAGCTTTAGCATCATTCCTTCCAAAGAAATCCCAGGGCTGAACTCCTTTAGAATGAACTGGTTGGATCTCCTTGCAGTCCAAGGGACTCTCAAGAGTCTTCTCCAGCACCACAGTTCAAAAGCATCAATTCTTCTGCGCTCTACCTCCTTCATAGTCCAACTCTCACATCCATACATGACTGCATTTTTAGCCTTTCTGTTGAATTTTCCATTTCAGGATATTTATGTTTATGTTAAAAACTTCTTTTATGTCTCTGAATGTTTTTTTTTAATCCATCCCTTTCTTGTTTCATGGTTGTAACATGTGTTCTTGTTTATTAATGATAGACTTAGATAGCATATTCAACAGCAGAGACAGTGGAGAAGGCTGAGCACAGAAGAATTGATGCTTTTGAAGTGTGGTGTTGGAGAAGACTCTTGAGAGTCCCTTGGACTGCAAGGAGATCCAACCAGTCCATTCTGAAGGAGACAGCCCTGGGATTTCTTTGGAAGGAATGATGCTAAAGCTGAAACTCCAGTACTTTGGCCACTTCATGCGAAGAGTTGACTCATTGGAAAAGATTCTGATGCTGGGAGAGATTGGGGGTGGGAGGAGAAGGGGACGACAGAGGATGAGATGGCTGGATGGCATCAATGACTTGATGGAGGTGAGTCTGAGTGAACTCTGGGAGTTGGTGATGGACAGGGAGGCCTGGCGTGCTGTGATTCATGGCGTCTCAAAGAGTCAGACATGACTGAGCGACTGAACTGAACTGAGCTGAATGGTAGACTTTGAAATTTTGTTCTTCTGTAATGTCAGTTTCTTAAAAATTACTTTGTTTGAAACTATGTTGAAGACTTAGATTTCTGGTGGCTTTGGTATTACCCTCATAATTAAAAGCTTGGGGTAAAAATGGTAATTGGAAACTCTGAAAATACAGGTGGAAATTACTCACTGTCTTCTCTAGAATGATCTGAAGGGGATTTTTGCTGGAGAACCCCAGTATGCCAATACTTTAAGCTTTTCCTAAGACTGGATTTCTAAGACAGTTTTCGTTTTGGAATGCAAAGCTCAGTGCTCTGGTGGTCAAGTGGGAAAACAGGTTATGTGTCTCAACTTTCAACATTTAATCCAGTTAATATGAGTCATTTAGTCCTTTACTTCTCCGGAAAAGAATTCTTCAGTGTTCAGCCAGTACTGAGGAAGGGTAGCTATCAGATTATGAAGAGGAAAGTGTGTCTAGGGAAACCCTAATTGGTCACACATCTTTTACCAAGTCCTCCTTATTTTAACCTCGAAACCATTTGGGTTTCTGTGGTGGCTCAGATTGTAAAGAATCTGCCTGGTCAGGAAGACCCCCTGGAGAAGGGCGTGGCAACACACTAGAGTATTCTTCCGTGGAGGATTCCATGGACTCCGGCTCCTGGCAGGTCATGGTCCATAGGGTTGCAAAGAGTTGGCATGTCTGAGTGACTAACATTTCTACCGTAAAGTTCAGAAAAACCTGTTGTTACAAATGTTGAACCTTTTGAGGATTCTTCTTTGTAAACTAAAACCTAAGTCTTAGATGTTGCTACTGCTTATTTTAGATTAGGCATTCTAACTCCCATCTATTTTTCTGGGTTCCAGAAGTTTGTTGCTGTTGTTACCGCTCTTGTTTGTCTTGTGATTTTTTCTCTTTAAAATATGCAGTTAGAGTGAGGTTTTTGAAGGCAGAGAATTGAACTGTTTGTTAAATGTACTCTTTTAATTCACAAGACTTTTTTTGATTGACTTTAGAGGGTAAGAAATGAAGTCTTGTCCTACAATTTATGAGAGTACTTATTACTGTGACAACTTAAATATGTAAAATTAGAATATATTTAATAAGCTTCCCATAATTATTTCAAGCATTAATTATTTTTATGAATGCAGAATGTTTTCATGACAACAAGCAATTATCTTTGACAATCAAATTTAAATGTATTAGTGACTACTAGTTATTCTAGTGTGTTTGGTTATTAGCAGTTATTTAGAATTTAGTCACAGTAAATTCACACTGTACATATTCCTTTTATGCATTTTCCAGACTCCTCTCCTAATTGATTATTACCTTCATAAGAAAAATTTATCTTTATCACAACTCAACTCTAGAACCTACAGTGTCTTGTATGTCTTATAAGAGCACTAACTTTATGTTGTGTGCATTTAAGAGAGGGAAAACCAACAGGACTGAAGTACATCATACTCTAATTGCTTGCATTTTGGTTTAACAATTGATAGGTAGATCCAGAGAATCCATATCACAGTTTTAAAGCTAGTGAAATTTTATAAAACCTTAAAAGAACTTATTTTTGTGTGTGTGGAATTCTTATTAGAGTAATCCCACTGATTATCATCTGTGCACTTAGGCAAAATGAAAGCGTACTGGCACTGTATATGACACAGTCAGCTCTGCACTTCAGTTTTTCCACTTGTGGTGCCAAAACTATTTTAAAATGGTACTTCAGCCTAGTATTGCTTAAATGTTCCTTGACCCTTACTTGGTAAAAGATAAGTTTATGTTTTGAAAACTATCCTGTGATTTCTCTTTTTAGTTCAGTTTAATATGGATGTTTTAAATTTGCATGATTCTGACAAGAACAGTGTGAAAACCTAAGAACTTGTGGTTTCACAAATGAAATCAAAACAAATAAGGAAGGAGGAAACTGATTTTACTATTCAAATAGCTTTGTATAACTTTTAGGAAGTAGACTTGAGATCAGTCAATCTATGTTTGACAAAAGTTTTCAGTTAACTTTTGCAAGGCACTATTTAAAACTTCTTTTCAAAGTAGTATAGATGGATATTATAACTGTGTGTTGCAACCCAGTCTTGTAACCATGTTTTTATTGTTTCTTCATGAAACCTAATTTGTATTGTCTGAATAAATAACGCCCAGAAGAATTCCCTCACTCAAAGGGAGGTCTGAAAATTACAGCAAGTTACTGGCTTTTCTCACTAATTTGGAATAAGATTAGTTTGATTTATAAATGATGGAATAAGTTGTTTTATCTGATGTTTGTTGTTCCTCAGAATAGTGTATCCCTTCTAAAAGAGCAAGTTATTGATCTTTTCCTGAGAATTGTAGATACAAGAAGGAGTTGAGAGTAGTGTTAATAAGGATGGTGCTGTTCATTTGAAAACAACTCAAATGAGTGAGAATCTAGGCTAAGTTTCTTCTTTCATTGGCATATGAGCGTCAAAGAAAGTAAGAGTAATGAACGTTCAGTTCAGTTCAGTCGCTCAGTCGTGTCCGACTCTTTGCAACCCCATGAATTGCAGCATGCCAGGCCTCCCTGTCCATCACCAACTCCCAGAGTTCACTCAGACTCACCTCCATCGAGTCCGTGATGCCATCCAGCCATCTCATCCTCGGTCGTCCCCTTCTCCTCCTGCCCCCAATCCCCCCCAGCATCAAAGTCTTTTCCAATGAGTCAACTCTTCGCATGAGGGGGCCAAAGTACTGGAGTTTCAGCTTTAGCATCATTCCTTCCAAAGAAATCCCAGGGCTGATCTCCTTCAGAATGGACTGGTTGGATCTCCTTGCTGTCGAAGGGACTCTCAAGAGTCTTCTCCAACACCACACTTCAAAAGCATCAATTCTTCTGCGCTCAGCCTTCTCCACAGTCCAACTCTCACATCCATACGTGACTACTGGAAAAACCGTAGCCTTGACTAGACAGACCTCAGTTGGCAAAGTAATGTCTCTGCTTTTGAATATACTATCTAGGTTGGTCATAACTTTTCTTCCAAGGAGTAAGCGTCTTTTAATTTCATGGCTGCAGTCACCATCTGCAGTGATTTTGGAGCCCCCCAAAATAAAGTCAGCCACTGTTTCCACTGTTTCCCCATCTATTTCCCATAAAGTGATGGGACCGGATGCCATGATCTTCATTTTCTGAATGTTGAGCTTTAAGCCAACTTTTTCACTCTCCTCTTTCACTTTCATCAAAAGGCATTTTAGTTCCTCTTCACTTTCTGCCATAAGGGTGGTGTCATCTGCATATCTGAGGTGATTGATATTTCTCCTGGCAATCTTGATTCCAACTTGTGTTTCTTCCAGTCCAGCATTTCTCATGATGTACTCTGCATATAAGTTATATAAGCAGGGTGACAATATACAGCCTTGACATACTCCTTTTCCTATTTGGAACCAGTCTGATGTTCCATGTCCAGTTCTAACTGTTGCTTCCTAACCTGCATACAGATTTCTCAAAAGACAGGTCAGGTGGTCTGGTATTCCCATCTCTCTCAGAATGTTCCATAGTTTATTGTGATCCACACAGTCAAAGGCTTTGGCATAGTCAATAAAGCAGAAATAGATGTTTTTCTGGAACTCTCTTGCTTTTTCGATGATCCAGCAGATGTTGGCCATTTGATCTCTGGTTCCTCTGCCTTTTCTAAAACCAGCTTGAACATCAGGAAGTTCATGGTTCACGTATTGTTGAAGCCTGGCTTGGAGAATTTTGAGCCCTACTTTACTAACATGTGAGATGAGTGCAACTGTGCGGTAGTTTGAGCATTCTTTGGCATTGCCTTTCTTTGGGATTGGAATGAAAACTGACCTTTTCCAGTCCTGTGGCCACTGCTGAGTTTTCCAAATGTGCTGGCATATTGAGTGCAGCACTTTCACAGCATCATCTTTCAGGATTTGAAATAGCTCAACTGGAATTCCATCACCTCCACTAGCCTTGTTCATAGTGATGCTTTCTAAGGCCCACTTGACTTCACATTCCAAGATGTCTGGCTCTAGATGAGTGATCACACCATCGTGATATTCTTGGTCGTGAAGATCTTTTTTGTACAGTTCTTCTGTATATTCTTGCCACCTCTTCTTAATATCTTCTGCTTCTGTTAGGTCCAGACCATTTCTGCCCTTTATCGAGCCCATCTTTGCATGAAATGTTCCATTGGTATCTCTCATTTTCTTGAAGCGATCTGTAGTCTTTCCCATTCTGTTGTTTTCCTCTATTTCTTTGCATTGATTGCTGAAGAAGGCTTTCTTATCTCTTCTTGCTATTCTTTGGAACTCTGCATTCAGATGCTTATATCTTTCCCTTTCTCCTTTGCTTTTCACTTCTCTTCTTTTCACAGCTATTTGTAAGGCCTCCCCAGACAGCCATTTTGCTTTTGTGCATTTCTTTTCCATTGGGGATGGTCTTCATCCCTGTTTCCTGTACAATGTCATGAACCTCATTCCATAGTTCATCAGGCACTCTATCTATCAGATCTAGGCTCTTAAATCTATTTCTCACTTCCACTGTATAATCATAAGGGATTTGATTTAGGTCATTCCTGAACGGTCTAGCGGTTTTCCCTACTTTCTTCAATTTAAGTCTGTATTTGGTAATAAGGAGTTCATGATCTGAGCCACAGTCAGCTCCCGGTCTTGTTTTTGCTGACTGTATAGAGCTTCTCCATCTTTGGCTGCAAAGAATAGAATCAATCTGATTTTGGTGTTGACCAGCTGGTGATGTCCATGTGTAGAGTCTTCTCTTGTGTTGTTGGAAGAGGGTGTTTTCTATGACCAGTGCATTTTCTTAGCAAAACTCTATTAGTTTTTGCCCTGCTTCATTCTGCATTCCAAGGCCAAATTTACCTGTTACTCCAGGTGTTTCTTGACTTCCTACTTTTGCGTTCCAGTCCCCTATAATGAAGAGGACATCTTTTTTAGGTGTTAGTTCTACCAGGTCTTGTAGGTCTTCATAGAACCTTTCAGCTTCAGCTTCTTCAGCATTACTGGTTGGGGCATAGACTTGGATTACTGTGATATTGAATGGTTTGTGCTGGAAACAAACGGAGATCATTCTGTCGTTTTTGAGATTGCATCCAAGTACTGCATCTCAGATTCTTTTGTTGACCATGATGGCTACTCCATTTCTTCTGAGGGATTCCTGCCCACAGTAGTAGATATAATGGTCATGTGAGTTAAATTCACTCATTCCAGTCCATTTTAGTTCACTGATTCCTAGAATGTCGACGTCCACTCTTGCCATCTCTTGTTTGACCACTTCCAATTTGCCTTGATTCATGGACCTGACATTCCAGATTCCTATGCAATATTGCTCTTTACAGCATCGGACCTTGTCTCTATCAGCAGTCACATCCACAGCTGGGTATTGTTTTTGCTTTGGTTCCATCCCATCATTCTTTCTGGAGTTATTTCTCCACTGATCTCCAGTAGCATATTGGGCACCTACTGACCTGGGGAGTTCCTCTTTCAGTATCCTACCATTTTGCCTTTTCATACTGTTCATGGTATTCTCAAGGCAAGAATACTGAAGTGGTCTTCTCCAGTGGACCACATTCTGTCAGACCTCTCCACCATGACCCGCCCATCTTGGGTTGCCCCGGGGGGCATGGCTTAGTTTCATTGAGTTAGACAAGGCTATGGTTCTAGTGTGATTAGAGTGACTAGTTTTCTGTGAGTATGGTTTCAGTGTGTCTGCCTTCTGATGCCCTCTTGCAACACCTACCATCTTACTTGGGTTCTCTTACCTTGGGCGTAGGGTATCTCTTCATGGCTGCTCCAGCAAAGTGCAGCCGCTGCTCCCTACCTTGGATGAGGGGTATCTCCTCACCGCCGCCCTTCCTGACCTTCAACGTGAGATAGCTCCTCTAGGCCCTCCTGAGCCAGGGCAGCCACCGCTCCTTGGACGTGGGTTGCTCTTCCCTGCGGACTCCCCTGGTCTCAGGCATGGGGTGGCTCCTCCAGACCTTTGCCCCTGGCCTCGGACGTGGGGTGGCTCCTCCCAGCCGCCACCCCTGACCTCGGACGCGGCGTGGCTCCTCTCAGCCGTTCCTGCGCTGTCGCAGCCTGCCACTCACGGCAGCTGCCCCTGACCTCGGACGTGGGTTAGCTCCTCTCGGCTGGCACTTAGTGCACTTAGTGCGCCGGCAGGGGCAGCCGCTTGCGCTTAGTGAATGAATGTTAGGAATACTTACTATGTGTCAGATCCATTTTTATAAGCTATATGGTATTAGCTCATCTTCAGAGCAGCTCTATAAAGTAAATACAATTATTATCATCCCCATTTCATAGAAGAAGAAATAGAGGCAAGTCATGGGGCTGATAAATTATAAAACTGGGCTTTGCATCCAGACAGTCTAGTTCTGGAGTCCATAAGCTTAATTACCACTCTAAATTGTTGCTACTAAAAGAGAATTCTGCAGGAAAAATATGAAATCGGTTTCAAATAAAAGAAGAAAAAGACGTGGAGATAAAAGAACATAGCCAAACCAAGTGATTCAAGGTCTTGGGGCTCTGATTTATTGACATGGATCAGTATTATTGGGAGATTTTAACTTATTTGGCTTATATAGAGAAAAGAGTAAAATAAAGATGACTAAAGAGGCTTCCCGGATGGCTCAGTGGATGAAGAATCTGCCTGCAACACAGGAGACTCAGGTTCGATTCCTGGGTCAGGAAGATCCGTCTGAATGAAGAAATGGCAACCCACTTCAATATTCTTGCCTGGAGAGTCCCATGGACAGGGGAGCCTGGCCCACTACAGTGCAAAGGGTTGCAAAAAGTCAGACACAGTTGAGCGACTAAGCATGCAGGAAATAAATTTGTCACATTAAAATCAGGAAGAAACACAATATACCTTGTAAATTCAGTGATTTTTCTTCTCAGTTACTTATTCTACTGACATTATTGTGATTCCAAAGGGAGGATGGAAGTGAGAGTCACATTAACATGTATATGTGTAACTGAATCACTCTGTTGTACACCTAGAACAAGCACCACATTGTTAATCAGCTATACACCAAAGTAAAATAAAAATAAATAACTTACTGAAAAAAAGTTTTGAGGTGCTACTTTGACATTCAGTGATCAATGCTAAGTAAGCTGTTGGATAAATGTAACTTAAGCTCAGAAGTTTGGGCTGAAGATACAAATTGGAGATCATTAAGACATAATGATATTTAAAGTCATGAAATTGCTTGGTATTATCTAGGAAGAGGATAGACAGAGAGAAGGAAGTCTCATATTAGGGTGAGAGGAGAAGACAATAAAGGAGCCTGGGAAAGAGCAGTTCATAGAATAAGAGGAAGTGCAGGAATGTGTGATGCAGGAAATCCAGGAAAGAGTGGTAGAATGTGCCTAAGCCTGCTGAGGATTAGATTATGCACAAGAAAAGTTTCACTGGGTTTGGCAGTGTGGAAGGCACTGATGAATTTAGCAAAAGTAGTTTCAGTGGACTGTGGACAGGGAAGCTAGACTGAGATGGATGGAAAAATTAAGAGGAAGCAAGCATGGGTCAACTAATGTCGGGAGAGGCTTAGTAGACTAATTCTACTCTGCTTCTTAAAATTCTTCTCATGTCCAACTCTATGAGACCCCATGGACTGTAGCCTGCCAGGCTCCTCTGTCCATTGACTTCTCCAAGCAAGAGCACTGGAGTGGATAGCCATTCCCATCTCTAGGAGATTTTCCCCACCCAGGGATCAAACCTGGGTCTCCTGCTTTGCAGGAGGACTCTTTCCTATCTGAGCCACCAGGGAGGTCCTCATCAGACAAAGCCCAGTTTTAATCACTACCCGCCTCAACTGTATGGAACCGTCATTCACATGATTCTATCATCTTTTCTCTTTATTTGTTTACCTCTTATTTATCCTTCCACCTCATCTTTCCCTTTAAAATTCCATTACTGTATCGTAGGGAATTCATTTTCTCTGGTTAAAAGTCTTCAGCCATATCTTCCAATGTTATCTCTGCTTGCTTACTTTATCTTTGCCGTGACTGGGGGCACTGACTCCCCTCACATACCGTACAGGCCAGGAGTGGGAGCATTATCCTTGTTGACTTTTGCCATTTTCAGGTAATACCCCTGCTCTTCTGAGTTTTCCCAAAGAGTTGGATGGAGTTTTAGTTATCTTAAAAGTAGCAGGGCTCTCAGAGAGTCTTGCATATAGTACTCAGTGTACTGCATATTCCGTTTTATGTAAGACTTCAGCAACCATGGATTTTGGTAACCATAGCCCAGGGGTATTGAAGGGCGACTATAGTTTGTTTCTGTTAAAACTGTCGCCTGTATTTGTTTTGTTTTGTTTTGTTTTGTTTTGTTTTCCTCTAGAACTCTTTCCTGGGACCAGAATACAACTCAAAGAAACATTGTTCCAGATATATCAGAGAGTAAGGATTTTGATTATGAAGTTTTCAGCTTTACGTCCTCTGAATGTTATACCTGAAAAACAAGTAACTAACATAGTTCTTCTAAATATTAAATACCAAAATAGTCATTTTAGAAGGATAATGTGAAATAATGTGGTTGCTAAGAACACTTGGGAGCTAATGTAGTACATAAGAAAGTAGATGAAAACTATGATAATTTTTTATTGTAAAAATATTTCATATACTTATTTTATTTTCACTTCTAGATTCCATTATATTGGCAAAGCAATAGTTTTCTCTGAATTTATAATTTGGTTTGTCTTCATGAAATGTTTCTCTCTTTCTAACTTAACCTTTAACCCTAAGAGACATTTGAGCCCTAGGAAAATTATCCCTTTGGCCCAAGAATTTTTCACTTTGAATGACTCATTATTCAGTTTTGGTCAAAAGAATTTTGTTAAAAAGATTCTATCTTCAGGATTTTTTTTTTTTTTTAACCTATGTATATACCCAAATATGGCTTCCCAGGTAGCACAAAGGTAAAGAATCTCCCTGCCAGGGGAGGAGACACAAGAGACGTGGATTCAATGCCTTGGTTGGAAAGATCCCATGGAGAAGGAAATGGTAACCTGTTCCAGTATTCTTTCATGGAAAATTCCGTAGAGGAAGCTGGCCGACTGCAGTCCATGGGGTCACAAAGAATCAAGCATGACTGAGCGACTGAGCATGTACAGATGCATACCCTAATATAGAAGACAAACCTCTGGATAGCAGAAGGTGAGTTAGCAATATGATCTCGAAAGGCCCTCACTACCAGTTCTCAGTCCTGTCTTGTGAAAAAATCTTCTAAGCTAAAACCTTCTCTTCTTTGTGAATGTAATGTGGTTTTTCTTATAGAAAGTGATCACATATTCCAAAAGTCTAATTTAATATATTTGATTGTCTATTTCACTTCTCTGAGTATAAGACAGTTCAAGCCAGAGACTCAGTTCTTTGGCTGGATCTCCTCAAACAAATGGGGTTTTGCTAATAGCTCAGTCAGTAAAGAATCTTTCTGCAATGCAGGAGACCTGGGTTCGATTCTTGGGTTGGGAAGATATGCTGGAGAAGGAAATGGCAACCCACTCCAGTATTCTCACCTGGAGAATCCCATGGACAGAGGAGCCTGGCAGGCTACAGTCCATGGGGTCGCAAAGAGTCAGACACGACTTAGCCACTGAACTACCACCACATACCTCAAACTGATGATGCCACCATTAAAACAACAATAATTACAAAATGTGAAATCTGTGGTTATGTAGGCTCTAAACTTCGCTGTTACAAGTAGAACATGATTGTGAAAGTGGATTATTTTCCAAATTTTACAGTAATAGACAGGATTTTTTTTTTAAGTTGCAGTTGCTGATCCCCAGAAAATAGCATTGACTCTATTGAAACCATTTCTTGGTATTACAGTGAATACACAGACTTTATTGTTGTTCAGTTGCTAAGTTGTGTCTGCTTGAACTGCAGCCCACCAGGCTTCCCTGTCCTTCACTGTCTCCTGGAGTTTGCTCAAACGCAAGTCCATTGAGTTGGTGATGCCATCCAACCATCTCATCCTCTGTCGTTCCCTTCTCCTCTTGCCCTCAGTTTTTTCTAACATCAGTATCTTTTCCAATGAGTTGGCTCTTCACATCAGCTGGCCAATGTATTGGAGCTTCAGCTTCAGCATCAGTCCTTCCAAAGAATATTCAGTGTTGATTTCCTTTAAGATTGACTGGTTTGATCACTTTGCTGTCCAAGGGACTCTCAAGAGTCTTCTCCAGCCCTGCAATTCAAAAACATCAATTCTTCGTTATTCAGCTTTCCTTATGGTCCAACTCTCACATCCGTACCTGACTACTGGAAAAACCATAGCTTTGACTATATAGACGTTTGTCAGCAAAGTGATATCTCTGCTTTTTAATTCACTGTCTAGGTCTGTCATAGTTTTTCTTCTCAGGAGTAAGTGTCTTTTAATTTCATGGCTGCAGTCACTGCAGTGATTTTGTGAAGTTGCTCAGTCACGTCTGATTCTTTGCGATCCCATGGACTGTAGCCTACCAGGCTCCTCTGTTCATGGAATTCTCCAGGCAAGAGTACTGGAGTGGGTAGCTTTTCCCTTCTCCAGGGGATCTTCCCAACCCTGGGACTGAACCCAAGTATCCCTCATTGCAGGCAGACACTTTACTGTCTGAGCCACCAGGGAAGCCCTGATTTTGGAGCCCAGGAAAATAAAATCTGGCACTGTTTCCACCTTTTATCCATCTGTTTGCCATGAAGTGATGGGACCAGAGGCTATGATCTTAGTTTTTTGAATTTTGTGTTTTAAGCCAACTTTTCCACTCTCCTCCTTTACCCTCATCAAGAGATTGTTTAGCTCCTCTTTACTTCCTGTCGTTAAAGTGGTATCATCTGTGTATCTGAGGTTCTTGATATTTCTCCTAGCAATCTTGATTCCAGCTTGTGATTCATCTGACTTTTGTAGACCTTTATTTTTTTCACATAAGTAATACATATTTGCCTTCCTTTTTCCTCCTGTTTAACAGAATCACACAGCTTTTCTTACAGTGAAAATGAATTATTTTCCTTGTTTGACTTGAGTGACCACCAAGCAGTATAGATTTGGGGAGAAATAAAGGGATCTCATCTAAAGTTTCTTTTTTTTAATATGAAGACAGAATTTGTAGGTCAGAGTTGTTTAAGTATTATGCCATAGTTTATAAGTTTAGGCAAGTCATTAAACTTCTCAGGACTTCATTTACCTCATCTGTGAAATGAAAATCATGGACTAAATTACAAATTCTTGCAATGCTAAAAATTCAGCTATTATTTGATTCATATGAATCAGTCTAATATTAAACTGAAAGTAGAACAATAACTTTTTAACAATCATGAAAAAATTATTGAGCACTACATTTATGCATGGCAATATTTTTCTATAAATTTTGAATTATTAAGTGCCTACTTTGAACTAGCTAACATGTAAAAAGGAAAAGTCAAATAGGTCACCAGGTCCATTAAAGAAGACAGTCAATATATCTTGACATTTCTTCATTCAACCTATTCACGTATATCTCTTGGCTAGACCTTGTGCAGGCAACAGAGGATTCAGAGATGAACAAAACATGGCCTCTAACCTCAAGGAGTTTCCAGTTTAATTTGTTTAAAAGTTACTGCTAAATTATGATCATAAAAACCTGAATAGCAAATTTGTAAATTGGGATTTTGCTTATTCTTTAGAACTGACATCATCTTCCTTTACTAAATTAGTCAGGGACTTTATTAAGTTAGTCAGTGTAAGTGTAAACTTGAATTTTGCATTATGGTTTTTTCACAGTGCCGTATTTTTCCTAGTCTGTAGGCTTGATAAAGGAAGGTACAGGTCTTATTTGAAGCTGTAATGCTAGCACTTAGTACAGTGATTAGAATGGAGAGATACTTGATATGTTTGGTGAATCGAATTAAGGGCATAACATAGGTTGACATTTCTTACTATGATATCATTTTAGCTTGTTTGCTTTGGAGTATACACATACAGACTACTGCACAAAATACTTCTGTGTTGCTCAGTGAGTTATGGTAAAGTAAGCACCTGTATAACCACTACTGAGGTTAATAAAAAGATCATCACCCCCTTTTAACTCCTACTCCTTCCCTTCTTCCAGAAATCACACTGATTTCTTGTGCTATCCACATGGCCTAAGAGGCTGCCAAAAGCATTACTCAGCTTGTCATCACCTCTAGTGGGATTAGGAGCCACTAAGGGGGACTTTCCAGGCACACTTTTCTGTGTGTCTTTCTTCTGACTCTTGGTCCTTTTAATGTGGTCTGCCATAATGGAAGATCACAATAGTTTAAACCAAGGTACAGAGGTCATATTGAAAAGAAATACTAATTTTAAACAATTGTAAATATATCATCTTCCTGCCAGTGCAGGAGATGCAAGTGACATGGGTTTGATCTCTGGTCAGGAAGGTCCCCTGGAGTAGGAAATGGTAGCCCACTCTAGTATTCTTGCCTGGGGAATTACATGGACAGAGGAGCCTGGCAGGCTACAATCCATGGGGTTGCAGAGTCGGGCACAACTGAGCAACTGAGCATGTGCTATTTACCGTTATTTGGTCTTCAGTTTTGAACTTTATAGTTAAATACACAAATATTGTTCAGTTCAGTTCAGCCACTCAGTAGTGTCCAACTCTTTGCGAGCCCATGGACTGCAGCATGCCAGGTTCCCTGTCCATCACCAACTACCAGAGCTTGTTCAAACTCATGTCCAGGTGATGCCATCCAACCATCTCATCCTGTATTGTCCCCTTCTCCTCTCGCTGTCAAACTTTCCCAGCATTAGAGTCTTTTTCAATGAGTTAGTTCTTTGCACCAGGTGGCCAAAGTATTGGACTTTCAGTTTCAACATCAGTCCTTTCAATGAATATTCAGGACTATTTCCTTTAGGATGGACTGATTGGATCTCCTTGCAGTCCAAGGAACTCTCAAAACTCTTCTCCAACACCACAGTTCAAAAGCATCAATTCTTTGACACTCAGCTTTCTTTATAGTCCAACTCTCACATCTATACATGACTAGTGGAAAAACCATAGCTATGACTAGATGGACCTTTGTTGACAAAGTAATGTCTCTGCTTTTTAATATGCTGTCTAGGTTGGTCATAGCTTTCCTTCCAAGGAGTAAGTGTCTTTATTTTATGGCTGCAGTCATCATCTGCAGTGATTTTGGGACCCCCCCCAAAATAAAGTCTGACACTGTTTCCACTATTTCCCCATCTATTTGCCATGAAGTGATGAGACTGGATGTCATGATCTTCGTTTTCTGAATGTTGAGTTTTAAGCCAACTTTTTCACTCTCCTCTTTCACTTTCATCAAGAGGGTCTTTAGTTCTTCACTTTCTGCCATAAGGGTGGTGTCATCTGCATATCTGAGGTTATTGATATTTCTCCCTGCAGTCTTGATTCCAGCTTGTACTTCATCCAGCTGACTCACTGGAAAAGGCCCTGATGCTGGGAGAGATTGAAGCCAGGAGGAGATGGTTGGATGACATCACTGACTCGATGGACATTAGTTTGAGTAAGCTCTGGGAGTTGGTGATGGACAGGGAAGCCTGATGTGCTGCAGTCCATGGGGTCACAAATAGTCGGACACGATTGAGAGACTGAGTGGAACTGAGCTGATAATGGCATGTATCCACCTTTGTAGTATCATATGAAGTATTTTCACTACCCCCCAAATCCTCTGTGCTCTGCCTCCCCAAAACACTGGCAACCACTGATCTTTTTGCCATCTCCATAGTTTTACCTTTTACAGAATTTGAGTAGTTGGAATCATATGGTGTGCAGGTAGCCCTTTCACACTGGCTTATTTCACCTAGTAATATGTGCTTAAGGTTTCTTCGTGTCTTTTCATGGATTGATAACTCATTTTTAGCTCTGAATAATACTCCATTGTCTATTTACACCACAGTGTATTTATCCATTCACTTTCTAAAGGACATCTTGAATGCTTCCAAATTTTGGCATTTACAAATTAAATTGATATAAGCTTCCATGTTCAGATTTTCATATGGACATAGATATCAACATTTGAGTAAATATCAAGGGTTGTGATTACTGGATTGTATTGTAAGAGTATGGTTGGTTTTGTGTGAAACTGCCAGACCGTCTTCCAAAGTGGCAATATCATCTTACATTCCCATTTGCAGTGTGTTAATTTGGGTTGCTCTGTATCCTCTCCAGCTTTTGTTGTCAGTATTTTGGATTCTGGCCATTCTACTAGATGTATATTGGTATCTCTTTGTTTTAATTCTCAGTTCCCTAATGACATATGATGTTTAACATCTTTTCATATGTTTACTTGCCATCTGTATATCTTCTTTAGTGAGGTGTCTGTTAAGACCTTTTGCCCATTTTTAACCATGAGATTATTGATTTTCTTTTTGAGTTTTAAGAATTCTTGTAAATGTTGGATGATAGTCCTTTATCAGATATGCCTTTTGTAAGTATTTCTTCCTAATCTGTTGGTTATCTTCTCCTTCTTTTGACATTTCCTTTTGCAGAGCAGAATTTTCTTTTTAATTGGAGGATAATTATTTTACAGTGTTGTGTTGGTTTCTGCCATGCAACAAATCAAATCAGCCTTAAATGTGTATATATATACCCTTCCCTCCAGAGCAGAAGTTCTTAATTGTAATGAAGTCCAAATTATCAATTATTTCTTTCATGGATTATACTTTGGGTGTTGTATTCAAAATATCATCAACATGTCTGTCATCTAGATTTTATTCTGTGTTTTTCTGGGAGTTCTATAGTTTCTTTTTGAAAGCACCACAGATTTTTTAAGCTGTATTCAGAAAAGTTGATATACAAAATTTAACATAAACATCATAATGAGTTTGTGTTTTTTTTTTTTTTGGCTGGGCTATACAGAATGCAAAGTCTTAGTTTCCCCACCAGGTATTGAACCTGCACCCTCTGCAGTGGAAGTGCAGAGTTTAAACCGTTGGACCACTGGGAATGTCCCAGGAGTTCTGTAGTTTTGCATTTTGCATTTATACCTATGATCTATTTGAGTTAATCTTTGTGGAGGGTGTAAGGTCTGCAAAGGTTGTTTTTCTCCCCGCCACTCTCCCCGACCACCCCCGTGGCTGTCTAGTTGCTCTAGCACCATTTGTTGAAAAGATTATCTTTGTTCCACTGATTTGCCTTTGCTCCTTGTCAAAGATTAATTGACTATGTTTATCTAGGTCTATTTTTTTGGTTCTCTATTCTGTTTCATAGATCTATTTGTTTCTTCTGTTGTGAACATATTACTGTCTTGATCACTGCAGCTTTATAGTAAGTTTTGAAGTCAGATAGTGTCAGTCCTCTGAGATGCTTTTCTTTACTAAAGTGTCCCTTCCTAGTTGCTCCAGTACCTCTGCAACTACTGTATTTCAGCGAGTTTGTGCATGTCTGTTTTTTAATCCTTCTTGCTCTTTTATGGACTGTCCTGATCATCTTATCACTTTGCTTTCTTTATTTAATAATGTATATTGAAATTTATAGCTAATTGTTTTCAAATTTATATGTGGCAAGCTTCTTCCCCGAACCCCTCTCATTCTCATCAGAAAGAAATTCCATTGAAAGTAAGGAAAATCAACAAATCTCCACAATAATTGCCTCAAGTTCCCATATATCCCCCTGTCATACTTGCCCATGAATTTTATAATACCTTATATCATATCTCTGCATATTCTACCAGCCCTTGAATTGACTAATTGCTGTTACTGCTGCTGCTGCTAAGTCGCTTCAGTCGTGTCCGACTCTGTGCAACCCCATAGACGGCAGCCAACCAGGCTCCCCGTCCCTGGGATTCTCCAGGCAAGAACACTGGAGTGGGTTGCCATTTCCTTCTCCAATGCATGAAAGTGAAAAGTGAAAGTGAAGTCGCTCAGTCGTGTCTGATCCTCTGCGACCCCATGGACTGCAGGCCTAATTTCTCCTTCTGACTACAAGCAGGCTGAGGTCTCCCTGAACTGTACTCCAGCTTTATTCATTTCGATTTTATTTCATTTACAATACTGAGCTTAGTTGTTGTAATAGATTTCTCAGTTTTCTGAGGAAAAGGACAATTTCTTATTAATTTTGATACCCACCAACAACTGTCCCAGTGACCCATAGCAGTTGCTCTATTATGTACATATGTTGAATTCCTGATTAAAACCAGAGCTACTGAGCCCCTGCTTACTGCAACTAGAGAATGCCCACACAGCATGAATTTTAGTCATTTGTGATAATGAAATTTATCTAAATGTAAACAGTGCAAAAGCTAGCATCCGTTCATCATTGGCAGTGAAGTCATTTTAATAGATCCCCTCTGAGGACTTTTCCTATTCAAGTATTTTGTGATTTTAAAAATATTCAGTTTTGTTCACAGTTTGAAACAGTTAATTGGCAGAGACATGAGAAGATAGTAGAAAAAAATTCAGAAGAATAATCTAGAAATTCCTAGATTTCTAGATAAATTCCATAATTTATAAACTGAAAAATCAGTCCTTTAGTAGATAATGAACTGTGTAATTTCTGACTAAGTTATTTCCATTCCTTTGGTGAAAGTGAAAGTCACTCAGTCATGTCTAACTCTTTGTGACCCCATGGACTATCCAGTCCATGGAATTCTCCAGGCTAGAATACTGGAGTGGGTAGCCTTTCCCCTCTCCAGAGGATCTTCCCAACCCAGGGATCAAACCCACGTCTCCTGCATTGCAGGCAGTCTTTACCAGCTGAGCCACAAGGAAAGTCCAAGAATACTGGAGTGGGTAGCCTATCCCTTTTCCAGGGGATCTTCCCGACCCAGGAATCGAACCGTGGTCTACTGCATTGCAGGCAGATTCTTTACCACTGAGCTACCAGGTATTTACATATATTTTAATGGTTCTTTGTTTTTATATTTCTGAGCAATTTCAATCATATAAAACTTTAGAGATTTTTATTCACAGAAGTATTGCACTTTTTTAGTATGTTCTATGAAAAACTTCATTCAGAGCTAGAATTATTAAAATTAATATTAATCTCTAGAGATATATTTTTCAGCAGATGGGAGAATACTTAGGCTATTAAACCTAATTCATAAATCACTATCTAGGGTAATGAGACTTTAATGTTCTCTTCAATTTTTCCATTAACTTGAAGTGTCCAGGACTTTCAGATAAGGTATTTTGGTACAATCACTGTGGGACAAATATGACTCTGTTGCTATGGAAAACTTACTCCTTAAATGTGCATTTTCCCTTCTATATTGAGATTTCTTAATTCCTTTTCCATACTCCCATAATATAACTTGCCGGGGTCCAGCCCCGGTGGATCCAGGGAATTCGAAGGGTGGACGGCGTTGGCGTGGAAAGACTTGTTTATTGATTGATATAAGATTAGATTAAGAAACTATAGTGTAGTAAGAAGATTAAGTGAAGAAAGAAGGCTGAATAGCTTGGTTTACACGGAAGACCAATACAATTCCAGACAAGGAATTTGCACCATCTACGTTGGGCCACCGGCGCCCGCTTGAATATCTAAGGGTGCCTCGCCTTAAGCTCCCTTTCGCGCGGGTCTTAACAGCCAGGGCAAATAAGTAGACCTGGCGAGCCTCCGCGTCTCAGATGAAAATTCAGCCTGAAATTAAAGTAAAGAGCAGAGAGAGGGAAAGGGAGAGAAAATGAGAGAGAGAGAGACACGGGGGGAGCCAGGTTCCCCAGAAACCAGGCCGAGAGACTAGTTCGAGAAACTGGTCCGAGAAAATGGTCCCCTCCTTTATTGTTCAGAAGGCCTTTTATACTTTTGATAAAACATGGAGATCAATGGGTAACACAAAATTATGTAGCGTTCGCAACTCAGATTCTTTCTGTATATCATTTTGTATACAAAAGGTCTCAGGTGATTTACATTATCTTCTGGCCAAGAGGCTTGTTAACACTTTTTGGCTCTCTTCCTTAATGAATGTTAATTTTGTTTCTCCTGTAGTGTTTTTCTTTAATCTACAATCTCCTTAAAGCGCTAAAGTTACATCTCCATAGAACAAAGGCGCAGTGGGTTATAACAAAGAAGGTACTTAAGTCAAAGATCTAATGTTGCTAATACCAGGTCTACTACTTGTTTTTCTGTATACCAACTATATCTACAAATAAAGGATATGAAAATTTGGCAGCAAGTATTGACTCAACAAATGAAACTTTTAATCAGTCCTATTCTAAAGATTTTGACTCTTCGGAAGCCCCTACATTCCTAGGATGTTTTAAGCTTCCCGTGCCTCCTGCGGTCAGGAGGCCTCAAACAATCACATGCGCAGCTGAACGAGTCCGGCAGGCAGGCTAGAAAGCCATCAGAGGGGTTTTTTGGATTGAAACACTCTTTCAAATGCAGAAGACTAAAGCCCTGAATTGACTTTTTCCAGAAAATGTCAGAAGAGTGGAAAAGCAGAGCACAAAAACCGGCAGATTTTTGTTGGGGTACATGCTTAGGAATTTCCAGAGGGGTCCCTGAAGTCTGAGCACGCCTTGCGTATGTCAGCTTCCTTCCTCATGACCTTGTCACGGGCGGGATTCCTCACACTGGCTCCCGGCAATAACATATCAAAGAATATAAGTATTCTAAAACTTTTTATTATGATTATTGATAGGTAAAATATGTATCTGAGAAAAATGAAGAAGTAAAAGTTTAGCTTTTTAAAGGTAACAATATTGTAGCTACCAAGAATCAGAGCCCACCATTAATTCTATAAACTATTAAAACATTTATATGTCATAAGCCAAATATAATAATGGCCTGATTATATAACTCAATAGAAAAATTGGAAATTTGAATTTTAAATGTGGAAATCAGAGTTCCCAGAAGTGATATGTCTGAATATTTAGTACCAGGTAATACTCCAAGAAGATAAATTTGAGAAATGCCTTCTTAGGAATTCAGCTTGTATGTTATGTATGTCTTACAGTTATGAAAGCTGTTTAATCTAGTTTAATATAATACTTTACTAACTTGATATTGAAACAGTTATTTTAATAATTAACATATTAGTTGATTTTGGAAATCATTTAACCAAACTCAGTCTAAGAAATATTGCAATATGCCAATAATCTAAAGCTAATGTAGTAACACTCATTTATTTCTTTGTGGCTGTGCTGGGTCTTCGTCGCTGTATGGGTGTTTCTCTGGCTGTGGTGAGAAGGGGCCACTCTGGTTGCAATGCACAGTGGTGGCTTCTCTTGTTGTGGAGCACGGATTATAGGGCACATGGGCTCAGTAGTTGCAGCTTGTGGGCTCTACAGCACAGGCTCCAGTTAATTGTGGCATTCAGGCTTAGTTTCTCTTAGGCGTGTGGGATCTTCCCAGACCAGGGACTGAACCCATGTCTCTAGCATTGGGATTCTTCACCACTGAGCCACCAGGGAAGCCCAATAATTGAACTTTTATCATGATATGACTTCCAATTTACTTCTATGGATTGTAAATATTTGGATCAAACAATTGAACATAACTTTAAAAGGTGAACAGGTAGAATTATTTCCAAATTTTTTTATTCTCCAATCACATAGTAAGATTAGCTTCTAAAAATAAAGCCTGAAGATTGAATGTAATATTTTAGAGGATATTTTAATAATAGATAGATTAGGTGATCTGAAAATGTTCCCAAGAAAAATACCAAATTTAAAGCAGAATAAGATTAATATATTTGAAAGAATAACTGAAATTACAATAAAGTGAAGAGAATCCTTTTTGGTCACAGATAAAGGTGGCATGTGAAGCAGGCTTTCTTGGATTGAGGTTGTAGACAGGTGAAGCCTAGGACAAATTCTGAGAGCTGATTTTGTTGGAGCCCTGGAAAAGGAGGGCTAAGGGAAAAGTAGGGAGTTTGTTTGGGTTTTAATGGTGATCCAGCTACAGGTTCTTCTGATTATGAGTGTATAGAATCATACTCTCTGTATATTAGGGCTTTTGGAGGTTTGCCCTTCAGTGAAATGGTGGCTGAGAGAAATCTACTCACTTAGACAGTGTGATGATAGGAAGCTTGTTGGGATAGTCATAGGCCCTGTATGGAAATAACCTGATCTGCTGACGATTTGTTAACATGGATCAACCCATACAAGTTTAGCTTTTGAGTACCTGTGAGGTCCAGGAAACCCCAAACTAACAAATTAACAAAACAAGTGGTCTTTACTTCACACCTATTAGGATGGCTATAATCAATAAACAGAAATTAACAACTGTTAGCCAGGAAGTGGAGAAATTGAAAACCTTATGCATTGTAGTGAGGCTGTAAAATGATGAAGCTGATAGGGTAAACTGTTGGTTCCTCAAAAAGTTAAACACAAAATTGCCATATGGCCCAGCAATTCCCTTCCTAGGTACATGTCTAAACAAATGAAAAGCAGGGATGTAAGTATTTGTGCACCAGTTTTCATAACAATACAGTTCAGTTGCTTAGTCGGGTCCAACTCTTTGTGACTCCATGGACTACAGCAACCCAGGCCTTCCTGTCCATCACCAACTCCCAGAATGGACTCAGAGTCATGTCCATTGAGTTGGTGATGCCATCCAGCCATCTCAGCCTCTGCTGTCCCCTTATCTTCCTGCCTTCAATCTTTCCCAGCATCAGGGTCTTTTCAAATGAGTCAGTTCTTTGCATCAAGTGGCCAAAGTATTGGAGTTTCAGCTTTAGCATCAGTCCTTCCAATGAATATTCAGAACGGATTTCCTTAGGATGGACTAGTTGGATCTCCTTGCAGTCCATGGGACTCTCAAGAGTCTTCTCCAACACCACAGTTCAAAAGCATCAATTGTTCGGGGCTGAGCTTTCTTTATAGTCCAACTCTCACATCTGTACATGACTACTGGAAAAACCATAGCCTTGACTAGACGGACCTTTGTTGGTAAAGTAATGTCTCTGCTTTTTAATAAGCTATCTAGGTTGGTCATAACTTTTCTTTGAAGGAGTAAGCATCTTTTTATTTCATGGCTGCAGTCACCTTCTGCAGTGATTTTGGGGCCCCCCAAAATAAAGTCTGTCACTGTTTCCCCATCTATTTCCCATGAAGTGATGGGACCAGATGCCATGATCTTAGTTTCCTGAGTGTTGACCCTTAAGCCAACATTTTTACTCTCCTCTTTCACTTTCAGCAAGAGGCTCTTTAGTTCTTCTTCACCTTCTGCCATAAGGGTGGTGTTATCTGCATATATGAGGTGATTGATATTTCTCCCAGCAATCTTGATTCCAGCTTGTGCTTCATCCAGCCCAGCATTTCTTATGATGTACTCTGCATAGAAGTTAAATAAGCAGGGTGACACTATACAGCCTTGACGTACTCCTTTTCCTATTTGGAACCAGTCTGTTGTTCCATGACCAGTTCTAACTGTTGCTTCCTGACCTGCATACAGATTTCTCAACAGGCAGGTCAGATGGTCTGATATTTCCATCTCTTTCCGAATTTTCCCCAGTTTATTGTGATCCGCATAGTCAAAGGCTTTAGCATAGTCAATGAAGCAAAAATAGATGTTTTTCTGGAAATCTCTTGCTTTTTCGATGAACCAGTGGATGTGGGCAGTTTGATCTCTGGTTCCTCTGCCTTTTCTAAAACCAGCTTGAACATCTGGAAGTTCAAGGTTCACATATTACTGAAGCCTGACTTGGAGAATTTTGAGCATACTTTGCTAGTGTGTGAGATGAGTGCAATTGTGTGGTAGTTTGAGCATTCTTTGGCATTGCCTTTCTTTGGGATTGGAATAAAAACTGACCTTTTTCCAATACTGTGGCCACTGCTGAGTTTTCCAAATTTGCTGGCATATTGAGTGCGGCACTTTCACCACATCAACTTTTAGGATTTGAAATAGCTCAATTGGAATTCTGTCACCTCCACTAGCTTTGTTTGTAGTGATACAGCATTGTGCAAAACAGCTGAAAGGTAGAAACAACCTAAGTGTCTATCAACAGATGGATGGATAAACAAAAATGTGATTTATACTCAGCTAGAGGTCAAATTGCCAACATCTGCTGGATCATCGAAAAAGCAAGAGAGTTTCAGAAAAAAAATCTATTTCTGCTTTATTGACTATGCCAAAGCCTTTGACTGTGTGGATCACAATAAACTGTGGAAAATTCGGAAAGAGATGGGAATACCAGACCACCTGACCTGCCTTTTGAGAAATCTATATGGAGGTCAGGAAGCAACAGTTAGAACTGGTCATGGAACAAATGACTGGTTCCAAATAGGAAAAGGAGTGCGTCAAAGCTGTATAGTGTCACCCTGCTTATTTAACTTCTATGCAGAGTACATCATGAGAAAGGCTGGGCTGGAAGAAGCACAAGCTGGAATTAAGATTGCTGGGAGAAATATCAATAACCTCATATATGCAGATAACACCACCCTTATGGCAGAAAGTGAAGAGGAACTAAAAAGCCTCTTGCTGAAAGTGAAAGAGGAGAGTGAAAAAGTTGGCCTACAGCTCAACATTCAGAAAATGAAGATCATGGCATCCGGTCCCATCACTTCATGGGAAATAGATGGGGAAACAGAGGAAACAGTGTCAGACTTTATTTTTTTGGGCCCCAAAATCACTGCAGATGGTGACTGCAGCCATGAAATTAAAAGACGCTTACTCCTTGGAAGGAAAGTTATGACCAGCCTAGACAGCATATTCAAAAGCAGAGACATTACTTTACCAACGAAAGTCTGTCTAGTCAAGGCTATGGTTTTTCCAGTAATCATGTATGGATGTGAGAGTTAGACTATGAAGAAAGCTGAGCGCCGAAGAATTGATGCTTTTGAAGTGTGGTGTTGGAGAAGACTCTTGAGAGTCCCTTGGACTGCAAGGAGATGCAACCAGTCCATTCTAAAGGAGATCAGCCCTGGGTGTTCTTTGGAAGGAACGATACTAAAGCTGAAACTCCAGTACTTTGGCCCCCTCATGCGAAGAGTTGACTCGTTGGAAAAGACCCTGATGCTGGGAGGGATTGGGGGCAGGAGGAGAAGGGGACGACCGAGGATGAGATGGCTGGATGGCATCACCGACTTGATGGACATGGGTTTCAGTGAACTCTGAGAGTTGGTGATGGACAGGGAGGCCTGGCATGCTGGAATTCATGGGGTCGCAAAGAGTCGAACACGACTGAGCAACTGAACTCAACTGATGAAAAGGGATGAAATCTTGATATGTGCTACAACGTGAATAGACACTGATAATATTTTAAGTGTAATAGGCCAGACATAGGCGAATATTGTATGATTCCTATGTTTATCCCTCCATTTACATGAGGTATCTAGAATAAGCAAATTCATCGAGATGGGAAGTAGACTAACGGCTAACGGAGGCTGGAGGAGTAGGAAAGGGAGAGTTATTCTTTAATGGATACAGAATGGCTGGAGGCAAAATGTTTTGAGCATAACAGTGGTTCACCCAACACAGAATGTATGTAATGCCACTGCACTGTTGGAAAGATCAATTGGTACAGCCATTACAGAAAGACTCTACTATGGAGGTTCCTCAAAAAAAAAAAAAAAAAGAAAGAAAGAAAGAAAGCTAAAGAAGGATAGAACTACCACATGATCCAGCAATTTCACCTCTGGGTATTTATTCAAAGGAAATGAACGCACTCTCTTAGATATCTGAACTCCCATGTATATTGCAGCGTTATTCACAATTATTCCAAGACATGGAAACAACTTGTGTCCATAAATGGAGTAATGCCTAAATAAAATGTGGTATGTGTATTCAACAGAATATTATTCAGGCATTAAAAAAGGAGATCTTGCTATTTGTGACTGTGTAGATGAAACTTAGCATTAAGCTAAGTGAAATAATTCATACAAAAGCAAACACTGTATGAGATCACTTACATGTGTCATCTAAAAAGGTTGAAGTCATAGAAATAGAGAATAGAATGGTGGCTGCCAAGGGCTGGAGTTGGGAGAAATGAGGGAATATTGGTTAAAGAGTGTGAACTTCTCATTGTAAGAGGAGTACATTCTGAGGTTGTAATGTGCAACATGGTAACTATAGTTTCCAATAATGTATTATATGCTTGAAAGTTGCTAAGAAAGCATATCTTAAATGTTCCCATCACCACCACAACAAAATGGTAATTATGTGAGGTGAAGGATGTGTTAGTTAACCTACTGTGATGAACATTTTGCAATGCATGTGTTATTAAATGTGATCGTTATCACACTGTACACTTTAAAATAATCCATTGTTATGTATCAATTATATCTCAGAAAAGTTGGAGAAAATAATATAATTTTAATTTCACCTACTTTACTATTATGGGCTGAATGTTTGTCTCCTCCAAATTTATATGTTGAAATTCTAACCCAATGTGATGGTATTAAGAAGTTTTAGCTTTGAAAGGTGATTAGATCATGAGCATGGAGTCCTCATGAATGGGATTAGTGCTCTTATAAAGGATACCTCAGGAAGCTCTATAACCATGCAGGACACAGCCAGAAAATGTCCATCTGTGAACAAGGAAGTGGGCTCTCACCCAACACTAAATCTTTTGGCACATTGATCTTGGACTTCCAGACTCCATAACTGTGGGAAATAAATGTTTGCTATTAAAGCCATCTGTCTATGGTATTTTTGCTACAGCAGTTCAGATGGATCAAGATACCCACCACCAGAGTTTCTTGGGTACCCTCAGGGGTTCAGACTGCAATTTGAAAATCATACTTTGAAAATAAGATTATATGGACTAGATTAAAAGCACAGCTATGTGCCATTCATAAGAAAAATATCTAAAGTGTAAGTTGAAAGTATTTACTAGGGTGACAAAAGACAGACCAAAAAATACAGCCATGTGTTGTTTTAATCAGGCTAGGTAGGTTTTAAGGCAAAACGCATTACTAAATATAAAGAGAGTAACAATATTATGATTAATATTCTTCAGGAATGTCTAATAATCCTAAATTTATAATGTACCTAATAAGATATCACCTAAATATATAAAAACACATTTAGCAAATGCATAATTATAGTGAAATGTATTACCACAGGGCTTCCCAGTGGCACTAGTGGTAAAGAACCTGCCTGCCAAAGCAGGAGACATAAGGAATGCAGGCTCAGTTTCTGGATCAGGAAGATCCCTAGAAGGACGGCATGGCAACTCCCTCCAGTATTCTTGCCAGGAGAATCTCATGGACAGAGAAGCCTGGCATGCGGCTAAGAACTTTCACGACAGTGGGAGAACTTCTTTGGTATTGTTGTTCTCCAGTTTGTGGGTCACCCACCTGGCAGGTATGGGGTTTGATTTTATTGTGATTGCATCGGTCCTACTGTCTCATTGAGGCTTCTTCTTTGTCTTTGGATATGGGGTATCCTTTTTTTGTGGATTCCAGCATCCTTCTCTTGATGGTTGTTCAACAGCTAGTTGTGATTTTGGTGCTCTGTCAGGGAGATGAACAGATGTCCTTCTACTCCACAGTCTTGAACTGATCTGCCTTTGCTAACAATTGTGGTGATGTGGCCCTTGTTACATACCTAGTGGGACAGCTTGGTAACTGGCCATTCAGAGGAGACAATTAATTTATTTTTCTCTGATTCTTTTGCTTTACTGCCTATGATTTGGTTTCCTGAGCATTTTCACAAAATATATTCACCTATAATCTACCAATCAGTGGACACAAGTCATAACTTGTTTTTGTAAATGAAAGTAGCATCTTAAAAAAAAAAAAAGCCAGTTGTTTCTGCATTAGGTTACGGTGAGTCAGCTCCCCAGAGTCTGATTCCCTTGCATGTACCAGAAATCAAAGTCCCAGACATCCAGAGCTTAACTGGAATGAGATGATGGCCCCGAGGTCCTCCTGACTGTGTGGGTCTGTTGGGAAGACAGCAGATCTCTCATGAGAGATAACCGACCTCACTGCCATATGTTCCATTCTCACTGCAGCACTTACTGCTCCAGGCAAGGGCATGCTCTGGCTCATTATCTTGGATTTCCAGAGAAGAATAAACCAGTACATCTCTCCCTACTGTTTTTCATAGATTTGACAACAAATACATTTGACCTCTAGTACACTGTTAGGACAGTGGAATATTAAGGTGATATGAGAATCCTCAGACTTCCAACATTTTATGGTGTAGAGATAAGTGAAAGTGTTAGTCACTCAGCTGTGTCTGACTCTCTGTGACTCCACGGACTGTATGGACTGTAGCCCTTCAGGCTTCTCTTCTGTGGAATTCTCCAGGCGAGAATACTGGAGTGGGTAGCCATTCCCTTCTCCAGAGGATCTTCCTGACCCAGTGATCAAACTCAAGTCTCCTGAATTGCAGGCAGATTCTTTACCTTCTGAGCCACCAGAGATAAAAAACAAGTAAGCAATAGTACAAGCCTGGTGTAAGTGAGGATTCTACAAGGGATACAGAAAATGTCTGTGGATATTCAGAGGAAACCGAAATCACCTCTGCTTGAGGGAGAAGACTTAATGGAGGAGGAAATAGATAAAATGACTCAGTAGTAAAGAATCCACCTGCCAATGCCGGAGATGCAAGTTTGATCCCTGGGTTGGGAAAATCCCCTGGAGAAGGACATAGCAACCCACTCCAGTATTCTTGCTTGGGAAGTCTCATGGACAGAGGAGCCTGGCAGGCTACAGTTTATGGGGTCTCAAAAGAGTCAGACATGACTTTGTGACTAAATAGCAACAACAAAGTATATAAAACAGCCTTGAAAAGGTGTGACTGATAAAGTGATATTTTCAAATCTATTTAAAAATTCTTGCTTATCCCCACACATATGCTTAAACTCCCTGGGTGGCTTCCTGCTGTTTAGAGACAAAGACTGAAACACTTAGCATGTCTGCTTATCCAGCTTTATCTTACCCTGCACTCTCTGCTCACCTGTTCTCTTGGCCTTCTTTGGGTTCTTGTTAATGCTGTGCTCCCTCCAGGTCTAGTGACTTTGGACATGGCACTCCCTCTGCCTGAAACCTATCCACCCACCATCTCATCTGTATTTCCTAATTTGCTCTTACAAAATCTCTTGATTTCAGTTAAAAATGAACCTCATCAAAGTCTGCTTGTTACAGTGTTAATGACATCTGCTGGTTAAATGCTGTCATGTACCACTTCACTTTTATTCCAGTACATGCACTGTGCTGTTTCACAGATCTGATTACACGTGTTCCTGTGTGATTATCTGATTTGTCTGAACCCAGACACTCCAGACTGTAAACTCAAAGAACGATGAGACATTATCTGCTTTTTTTTTCCCATCAGATGCTTCAGTTCAGTTCAGTTCAGTCATGTCCGACTCTTTGCGACCCCATGAATCTCAGCACGCCAGGCCTCCTTGTCCATCACCAACTCCCGGAGCCTACTCAAACCCATTTCCATCGAGTCAGTGATGCCATCCAGCCATCTCATCCTCTGTCGTCCCCTTCTCCTCCTGCCCCCAATCCCTCCCAGCATCAGGTTCTTTTCCAATGAGTCAACTCTTCGCATGAGGTGGCCAAAGTATTGGAGTTTCAGCTTCAACATCAGTCCTTCCAATGAACACCCAGGACTGATCTCCTTTAGGATGGACTGGTTGGATCTCCTTGCAGTCCAAGGGACTCTCAAGAGTCTTCTCCAACACCACAGTTCAAAAGCATCAATTCTTCAGCGCTCCTCTTTCTTCACAGTCCAACTCTCACATCCATACATGACCACTGGAAAAACCATATCCTTGACTAGATGGACCTTTGTTGGCAAAGTAATGTTTCTGCTTTTTAATATACTATCTAGGTTACCACTGTGCATACACTCACCCACCACCTGACCCATGGTTGCTATGCAATAAATATTTATTGAATGAATGATAAATGCCAAAAAGGAGAAGTTGTTTTAGCTTGTGGGCACAGTGGAAATCAAAATACAGAGGTGAAAACTGCCCAAGCTCAAGGATATAGGAAATTATGCTTTAATGGCAGAGATTTATTACTGAACTGCAGGATAATCTGAGATAATTAATGCCTCAGGAAAGGACTAACCCTCACTAAAAACACTTCTTGCTACCAACCAGATTCTTGACAGAAAGAAAGAGCTGTTATTCATCAAGTGGTAGAAAAGTGTGACAAAAGTCAAATAATTTAGAGAAACAATTAGTAATGTTTCAAAAACATTTGTTAATTGATTGTACAAAATATGGTCAAGATCAGGTACCAGTGCAAAACCAAAGCCTTGAAAGAAATGAACAAAGCACCTTGTTTGAGCTTGCAGTGACATTGTTAGTTTTTCAGAAAGAACTGGTCTTAGAGCAAATCATGCATAGACAAAATCTCCTTTTTTAAAATTGTATAAATGCAAAATTTACACACAGTGAAATGAAAAAATCTTAAGGGTATAATTTGAAGATTTTGAAAAATTCATGTGAATCTAATCTACAATATTTTCCAGATGATAGAATTTTCCCTTCCTCCCAGACAATCCCTTCTTGTCCATTCCCAGTCAGCTTCCTCTCCCACAGGAAGGTACTGCTGTGAAATCTAAATCCATAAAGTCGTTTTGCCTGTTCTGGATCTTCATATAAATGAAATTATACAGTAAGCATAATTTGGTGTCTTGTTTCCATTGCTCAGCATATTTGGGGGATTCATCCATGTCGCATATAGCAGTGGTTCATTCCTTCATGTCACTTCAGAGTAGTCTGTTGTCTGAATATACCACAATTTATTTACTTATTTTCATTTAGACATACATTTGGATTGTTTCCACTTAGGACTTATTAATACTATAAATAAATAATACAAATTATTAACTTCATATCAACTTATGAATAAATTTACTGTGAACATTCTTGTAAAAATATTTGTGGATATATATGTATATTTTTATATAATTTTATGATTTGTTTTTGGCTGTGCTGGGTGTTCATTGCTGCGAGGGCTTTTCTCTGGTTGCAGTGAGTTGGGGCTACTCTTCTTCGGCAGTACATGGTCTTATCATTGTAGTGACTTCTCTTGTTGTGGATCATGGGTTCGAGTAATTGTGGCACATGGGCTTGTAGGATCTTCCTGGATAAGGGATTGAACCCGAGTCTCTTGCATTGGCAGGCAAGTGGGCTCTTTACCACTGAGCGATTAGGGAAGCCTGGACATATGTTTACTTTAATCTCTTATATACCTAGGTGGTGCAGTGGTAAAGAATCCGCTTGCCAATGCAGCATGCAAGAGACATGGGTTTGACTGGGAAAATCCCCTGGGGTAGGAAATGGCAACCTGCTCCAATATTCCTACCTGGAGGATTCCATGGACAGTGGAATGGAAATTCCATGGCAGGCTACAGTGTATGGGGTCGCAAAGAATAGGACACAATGGAATGCACGCACATGTGTGCACACACACACACAGTCCCCCCACCACCACCACCCCCACACACCAGGAAATGGATGGGGCTTCAGTTCAGTTCAGTTTAGTCACTGAGTCGTGTCTGACTCTTTGAGACCCCATGGATTGCAACACGCCAGGCTTCCCTGTCCATCACCAACTCCCAGAGCTTACTCAAACTCATGTCCATTGAGTCAGTGATGCCATCCAATCATCTCATCCTTTGTCGTCCCCTTCTCCTCCTGCCTTCAGTCTTTCACAGCATTGGGGTCTTTTCCAGTGAATCAGTTCTTCGCATCTGGTGGCCAAAGTATTGGAGTTTCATCTTCAGCATTAGTCCTTTCAATGAATATTCAGGACTGATTTCTTTGAAGCTGGATTGGTTGGATCTCCTTGCAGTCCAAGAGACTCTCAAGAGTCTTCTCCAACACCACAGTTTGAAAGAATCAATTCTTCAGTGCTCGGCTTTCTTTATAGTCCAACTCTCACATCCATACATGACTACTGGAAAAACCATAGCTTTGAGTAGATTGCCCTTTTTTGGCAAAGTAATGTCTCTGCTTTTTAATATGCTCTCTAGGGTGGTCATAGCTTTTCTTCCAAGGAGTAAGCGTCTTTTAATTTCATGGCTGCAGTCACCATCTGCAGTGATACTGGAGCCCAAGAAAATAAAGTCTGTCACTGTTTCCATTGTTTCCCCATCTATTTGCCATGAGATGATGGGACTGGATACCATGATCTTAGTTTTCTAAATGTTGAGTTTTAAGCTAACTTTTTCAGTCTCTTCTTTTACTTTCATCAAGAGGCTCTTTAGTTTTTCTTTGCTTTCTATCATAAAGGTGGTGTAATTTGCATATCTGAGGTTATAGATATTTCTCCTGGCTATCTTGATTGCAGCTTGTGCTCCATTCAGTCCAGCATTTCACATGATGTACTCTGCATACAAGTTAAATAAGCAGGGTGACAATATACAGCCTTGATGTACTCCTTTCCCTATTTGGAACCAATATATTGTTCCAGTTCTAACTGTTCTAACTGTTGCTTTTTGATCTGCATACAGATTTCTCAGGAGGCAGGTCAGGTGGTGTGGTATTCCCATCTCCTTAAGAACCAGAGATCAAATTGCCAACATCCATTGAATCATCAAAAAAGCAAGAGAGTTCCAGAAAAATATCTACTTCTGCTTTATTGACTATGCCAAAGCCTTTGACTGTGTGGATCATGACAAACTGTGGAAAATTCTTAAAGAGAATTTGTGATCCACAATTTGATCTCTTGTTTCTCTGCCTTTTCTAAATCCAGTTTGAACATCTGGAAGTTCTCAGTTCATATACTGTTGAAGTTTGGCTTGGAGAATTTTGAGCATTACTTTGCTAGTGTGTGAGATGAGTGCATTTCTGTGGTAGTTTGAGCATTCATTGGCATTGCCTTTCTTTGGGATTAGAATGAAAACTGACCTTTTTCAGTCCTGCGGCCACTGCTGAGTTTTCCGAATTTGCTGGCATACTGAGTGCAGCACTTTCACAGCATCATCTTTCAGGATTTGAAACAGCTCAACTGGAATTCTGTCACCTCCACTAGCTTTGTTTGTAGCGATGCTTCCTAAGGCCCACTTGACTTTGCATTCCAGGATGTCTGGCTCTAAACGAGTGATCACACCATCGTGGTTATCTGGGTCATGAAGATCTTTTTTGAATAGTCTTCTGTGTATTCTTGCCACCTCTTCTTAATATCTTCTGCTTCTGTTTGATCCATACCATTTCTGTCCTTTATTGTGCCCATCTTTGCATGAAATGTTCCCTTGGTTCTCGGGGTCCAGCCCCGGTGGATCCAGGGTGATTCGAAGGTGGGGACGGAGTCTGCGTCCTTGGAAAAATACATATTTAATTACAGAGATATAGAGAGATTAGAAACAAATAGTGTAGTGGGAAAATTAGTGGAGGAAAAGAGGCTGAATAACGGATTACGTGGAATAGCATCCACGCTCCAGATGGGAATTCAGCCAGAAAAACGAGGAGCAAGAAAGAACGACATGGGGGAATCAGTCTTTCCGGAAACTGATCCGATTTCTTTATTTTTGGGTTTGCTTATATACGTTTTGTTACACATAGGGATGAATACAGAGTCACGCGGGGGTCAGCAGTCCTGACCTTTATCAAAATCAGGTGCTTCACATAAAAAGGTCTTAGGGATTTTACATCCTCTTCTGGCCATGAGACCTGCTGACATTTTATGATCCTTTCTTTCTGATAACCAAAAAACTTATTTTTTCCCAGGGTGTTTTTTCTTAAACCAGGCACCACCCTCCAAATAAAGTTACATTCCTATAGGGTGAGGGTGTAGTGAGTTACAATCAAGAAAGGAATTTATTTAACCCAAGGTTAACATGATTAATCTTAAAGGTTAATACTTATTTCTCCTATATGCTTAAAGGTTAATACTTATTTCTCCTATATGTTAGTTATATTCATTTTAAGGGCAGGGAATATGGAGATTTAGCAGCAAATATCAGCCCAACAAATGAAAATCCTTTCCCCAATGTTCCCCTTAAGATCTATTTAGTCTTAAGATAGTGATAAAGTTACATTTTTATATAGCAAGGACACAGTGATTTATAACAAAGTACAGTGATCTATTACAAAAGAGAAAATTCATTAACTCAAAAAGTCTAGTATTGCTAACATTAAAAACTACTATATTTCCTTTTCTATATTCCAGATACGTTGATTAATATATTCCCATGTGCCTAAGGATATGGAGGCCTGGTGGCAATCATTGACTCAACAATGAGAAAAGCCCTATGCTAATTAAGACTCTCTAAATACTCCAAAACTCTCTGTGCTGTTTATGGTTGAGAGGTAGTAAACAATCATGTGTGTAGTGACAGGAGTATGGATAATCCTGTCGCACAAGCTAGTCTGTCAGCAGAGAGGTTTGACCTGAAACACCCTTGTCCCACCCAGGGCAGGGGATTAGCAGCAATTATTGGCACAACAAATGAAAAAACCCATCACCAATATAATTCCTAACCAACCCACTATACTGACAATTTCCAACTTCCCAAAGGAATTTGCCTTTAATAAGTCTATAACATCTCATGCCTGTCAGGTTGGGAGGCTGCAAACAATCACATGTGGCCAGACGAACCTATACAGGCAGGCTAGATAACCTTCAGAGGAATCTGTAAGCTGAAACACTCTTGTCATGCCTAGGAATTTTTATTGACTTGGAGCTGCACATTAACTCCTTCTCTGAGAGAAATGGGATGGGGGAGAGCCCCCTGTAAAGTCAGAGGTGTAGGTGAGAGCATAAAACTTACTCTGGTTTTGGGGTGGATGCTCGGGAACAGGGGGTTTCCTGAGGCTTGATCACGCCTTTGCGTATGCCAAGCTTCCTTCCTCATGACCTTTGCCATGGGCGGAGTTCCTCACGCTGGCCCCCGGCACTTGGTGTCTCTTATTTTCTTGAAGAAATCTCTAGTCTTTCCCATTCTATGATGGGGCATAGGTAGGAATTTGATTAACTTTATAAGAAATCTCACTGCTATTTTCCAAAGGCTATATAACATTTTACCCTGTCGCTGGCAATGTTTGAGAGCTCTGGTTATTCCCACCATTACTTGGTATTGTCATTGTTTTCAATTTGAATCATCATGATATATGTACAGTGGTATTGCATTTTGTTTTAATTTTCATTTCCCTGATGATTGATAATGTTAAGCATTTTTCGTGTCTAACTGATCATTTGTATATTTTCCTATGAGAAGTATCTCATCAATCTTTTACCAGTTTCTTCACATGAAGTTGTCTCATATTATTAGTGATTTGTAGGATTTATGTATATATTCTGGAAACAAGTTATTTTTCTGATACATATTTTGTGAAGATTTTCTCCTGATCTGTCACTTGCTTATTAATCTTTTTAATGGTGTCTCCAATGAATAGATGTTTTTAATTTGAATAAAATCTAAGTGGTCATTTTCTTTTTATAGTTAGTGATTTCTGTTTCCTAAGAAGTGTTTGCCTGAGTCAAGTTGGCAAAGAAATTCTCCTCAAATTTCCCTAGATGTATTAACATTTTAGTCTTTGCTTTTAGGTTTATGATCTTAAGTCTGTGTGGGTTTATTTCTGCAATTTCTGTGCTTTTCGTTTGATCAGCTTATCTGTCCTTTTGCCAGTACTACACTAGCTTGATTACTATAAAGTTATACTGTTTCTTAAAATCAAGTAGTATAAACTCTCCAATCTATTGCTCCTTTTACAAGATTAGTTTTCTAGATAATTTGTATTTTCATATACATTTTGGAATCAACTTACCAGTTTCTAAAAGCAAAACAAACTTTAAAAATCCTGCTGGGAAAAAAAAATAAAAATCCTGCTGGGATTGTGATTGGGGTTGCATTCAATTTACAGATCAGTTTGGAAAAACATAATATTTTAACAATATTAAGTTCTCCAATTTATTGATGTATTTCTCTTTTAGTCCAGGTGTTTTCTAATTTTTTCTCAGCTATGATTAGCAGTTTAGTGAAGAGCTCTTACACTAATGTTATTGCTTCTCTCTCATTACCATATTTTTCATATTTTTATTTAGGATGGTTTTATGTTTCATTTTCTAAGTACTCATTGCTAAACTCCAGAAAAAAACAATTGATTTTTGCATTTGACTTGTATTGGTATCCTGTAAATCTTTCTCAAAGTACCTAATAATTCTAAGAGTTGTTTTGTAGACCTTTTGATATTTTCAGTGTAAATAATTTATTATATTTAAATATGGAAAGGTTTTAGGGTTTTTTTTTCTCAGTTCTTACATATTTCTGTTTTGCACTGTTTCATTGACTAGAATCTCAAGAAAATGTTGACTAGAAGTGTTGAGTGAACATCCTTGCTTGTTCCCAATATTAAGACAGCATTCAGTTTTTTACCATCAAACATAATTTTAAGTGTAGGTTTCTACAAATCTATCTTATTAGAGTCTATTCCTAATGTATTAGTTGTTAAAAGTTATTCCATTCACCATTGCAATGAAAAGAATAAAATACTTAGGAATATATCTACCTAAAGAAACTAAAGACCTATATATAGAAAACTATAAAACACTGATGAAAGAAATCAAAGAGGACACTAACAGATGGAGAAATATACCATGTTCATGGATCAGAAGAATCAATATAGTGAAAATGAGTACACTACCCAAAGCAATTTATAGATTCAATGCAATCCCTATCAAGCTACCAACGGTATTTTTCACAGAGCTAGAACAAATACTTTCACAATTTGTATGGAAATACAAAAAACCTTGAATAGCCAAAGCAATCTTGAGAAAGAAGAATGGAACTGGAGGAATCAACCGGCCTGACTTCAGGCTCTACTACAAAGCCACGGTCATCAAGACAGTATGGTACTGGCACAAAGACAGAAATATAGATCAATGGAACAAAACAGAAAGCCCAGAGATAAACTCATGCACCTATGGACACCTTATCTTCGACAAAGGAGGCAAGAATATACAATGGAGAAAAGACAATCTCTTTAACAAGTGGTGCTGGGAAAACTGGTCAACCACTTGTAAAAGAATGAAACTAGAACACTTTCTAACACCACACACAAAAATAAACTCAAAATGGATTAAAGATCTAAATGTAAGACCGAAACTATAAAACTCCTAGAGGAAAACATAGGCAAAACACTCTCTGACATACATCACAGCAGGATCCTCTATGACCCACCTCCCAGAATATTGGAAATAAAAGCAAAAATAAACAAATGGGACCTAATTAACCTTAAAAGCTTCTGCACAACAAAGGAATCTATAAGCAAGGTGAAAAGACAGCCATCAGAATGGGAGAAAATAATAGCAAATGAAGCAACTGACAAACAACTAATCTCAAAAATATACAAGCAACTCCTACAGCTCAATTCCAGAAAAATAAACGACCCAATCAAAAAATGGGCCAAAGAACTAAATAGACATTTCTCCAAAGAAGACATACAGATGGCTATCAAACACATGAAAAGATGCTCAACATCACTCATTATCAGAGAAATGCAAATCAAAACCACAATGAGGTACCATTCCGTGCCAGTCAGAATGGCTGTGATCCAAAAGTCTACAAGCAATAAATGCCGGAGAGGGTGTGGAGAAAAGGGAAGCCTCTTACACTGTTGGTGGGAATGCAAACTAATACAGCCACTGTGGAGAACAGTGTGGAGATTCCTTAAAAAACTGGAAATAGAACTGCCTTATGACCCAGCAATCCCACTGCTGGGCATACACACCGAGGAAACCAGAATGGAAAGAGACACGTGTACCCCAATGTTCATCGCAGCACTGTTGATAATAGCCAAGACATGGAAGCCACCTAGATGTCCATCAGCAGATGAAAGGATAAGAAAGCTGTGGTACATATACACAATGGAGTATTACTCAGCCATTAAAAAGAATCCATTTGAATCAATTCTAATGAGGTGGATAAAACTGGAACCTATTATACAGAGTGAAGTAAGCCAGAAAGAAAAACACTAATACAGTATACTAACGCATATATATGGAATTTAGAAAGATGGTAACGATAACCCGGTATGCGAGACAGCAAAAGAGAGAGAGATGTATAGAACAGTCTTTTGGACTCTGTGGGAAATAGTGAGGGTGGGATGATTTGGGAGAATGGCATTGAAACATGTTTAATATCATATATGAAACTAGTCAGCCGCCCAGGTTCAATGCATGATACTGGATGCTTGGGGCTGGTGCACTGGGACAACCCAGAGGGATGGTATGGGGCGGGCAGAGGGAGGGGGGTTCAGGATGGGGAACACGTGTATACCTGTGGCAGATGCATGTTGATGTATGGCAAAACCAATACAATATTGTAAAGTAATTAAGCTCCAATTAAAATAAATAAATTTATTTTAAAAAAACAGTGAGCACAGTGTTTGAAAAATTAAATTACTCTTCCATTGACTCTACAAAGAATCAGTCTAAGACAACAAAATTTTATGTCACTATGAAAAAGTTAATTTTTTCCACAAGTTTATATTTACAGTTGATAGGTTGTATTAAATAGTATTATAGTAAATTCATCCTGGACCAATATGGAAATCTTCAGTTATCTGAGAAAATTCATAGTAAATGTTAATAGAAGAAATAAAAAACACTGACTTAAATTGACAGTAAACTGCACACAACAAAACTACAAAATTTAGTATAGAAATTGGATTTGATAGATTTATGACTGCAAAAGAACACTTAAAAAGGCAAAACCTATAAAGTGTAAAAGTGGATATGAATAACAAATTGACTGATTACTCAAAGAAAATGTAATATAAAATGTTTATATGAAGTAGTTGATACCTGGTGAATATTTTCAAGTAAAATTCCAATGTAGACAAAATTTCTTATTTAAATATTTACATTTATTAAAAATAATGTCAAAGCATCCTCAGGATTAAAACAGTGGGATAAAAAAGGGAACAGGTGAAGCATCTTCATGTGCAAGATACATCTAAAACAAGTTACATTGTTTACAGAAGAGTGTAACAATTTTCCTAACATTTTGTTAAAATACTTGCTCAGTCTTCTCAGTGATAGTTAAAATCATAGATACTGAGACAGGTGCTGTTAAATCTGAAAAAGTTGAAACTCAATTTACATATGTTCTGATAGTTATTAATATACCAAAGTGTACTGCAACCCATGCTTTAAAAGTTCTCCCATATCTTGTGTAACTCTGTATATTATGGAATCATTCATATTTGCAAATACTCACTTGCAAAATGTATTTGAATCCAATCAAACCTACCTGACAGGTCTTTGTGAGAGAATATCTAGGTCCTTTCAATGCAAGTGGGACTTGGTAAGTTCTCAGGATGCTTTGGTATGTTCCAAGGTGCAAGATAAACTTGAATCCACTTTGGAAAAGATATTTTTCACATCTCCTGTCCCCTCCCCCACTCTACTAGAGAGAATGTTAAATCATCTTCTTTTCTACAATATTAAAGTTACATGGTTACAAAGTACCAACAGTCAGGGTAAAAATTAACCTCCTGTGGAAAAGACTCTGATGCTGGGAGGGATTGGTGGCAGGAGGAGAAGGGGACGGACAGAGGATGAGATGGCTGGATGGCATCACTGACTCGATGGATGTGAGTCTGAGTGAACTCCAGGAGATGGTGATGGATAGGGAGGCCTGGCGTGCTGCGATTCATGGGGTCACAAAGAGTCAGAGACGACTGAGTGACTAAACTGAACTGAAGTTGTTTAGTGGGAGAGGTAGGACATGAGTGGTAAAGTGATAACAAAAATGAATAAATATATGTGACACACATAGGTTTAAGCTAAGAAACCATACTTTGCACATTTTTAATGACAGGGCCGTGAAACTGGAAAGACTCTGGAGGATGATGTACAATTGCGTCTTATTGCATATGTTGAAAACGGAATGCAGTTCTCTGCCTTCAGTTTAATGCTTCCCCTGAAAAGTTAAGCACCAGCATGAAGTTTATTTTAAAAGGCATTTATCATCGTATCATCTACTGGATCACCCATTTGAGTGTTTAAATAGCTCTTAGTCCTGTGTAACAGAAGAGAAATAAAACTATATCAATATATCAAAGAATATATGTTTAATTTTTCTAAACCTCTTGTGCCAACTCCTTCATAAAGAAATGAAATAAAAATTGTATTTAAAAGTTCTTTCAAAAAGTAGCACAGTTTTTTAAAAAGACCAAATGATTCTATTGTTACACTGATCTGAAGAAACTATTGACAGAGAAAAATAGCAAAATGTATATATGAAGTTTCCTGTCTGTCAAGAAAAAAAAAAAAAAAAAAAGGATAAAGGACACAAAAAAGTGTGCTGAGGTCTTTTTTTACAAAAAATATAAAATAGCCAAAACTTTGTACACAATATTAACTTTGAAGAGTGTAGATAAGAGAAAATGGAACATGTCATTTTTTTCAGTCCACTTACCACTTCACAATATGGGCTAAATCATTTGTTTACACATGCTGTTATTATTTTAGATTTCTATACATTATTTTTTTCCTTTTTATGTGTTTGTTTTTCCTTTCACTCATAATTATTTCTCTAAGTGTGAAACTTTGTTTCATTTGTCTATAATAATGCTTCCATCAATGAAGAGTGTGATGTTGATTATCTAGTTTCTTTACTCTCTGTGTAGGGGGAAAATTCCACTCATACATTAAGAGCTGTGTAGTTTTAGCAGAAACAGTGTTCCTAGCAACTCTTGAGAAACAGCAGCTGAGAGATCCTGAAAGTAAATCAAGTGAAATTAAAGCACCTGTAGGTCATTTGGCACAAGTAGGCAACTGTCACGTTAGCTTTTGCTTTCTTCGGTAATGGAATTGGTTACATAATGCTTTATAATTCCAGTGGAGTACTGTTTGGTCTTCTGAAATCTAAACTTCCAAGATTTAAGACAGTGATGAAAGGCAAATGGTAACTTGGCTGACTTCTTAGCTCTTTTGTGTGGTGCATGGTGTTTTGTGATGAGAACACACTAATAAGGATCTTCTATCAAGATTGGCTCTGTTAGAGCAACGGAGGATGTGAGATGCAGAGGTAAGAGCTCAAGCCCCTCGTTCAGTGACACTCAGGATCCTTGAGTGTATGTGGGGTTGGGAAGTTCTGGGAAGAGCAAAGTACCATTTAATTTCAGAGCTTATACAAGCAAGTCTACTTGCCTTGGCTTCTAATTTTATGTCATAAAATTTTCAATAATTGCTATTAAATATGATAAAAATAAAACAAAGGAAATAGTTTTCTAAATCAGGAAATTGTTATTATTATGGCTGTTAACATGAAAATCTGAAACAGGGAAGTCAGTCTCTTGTGGAGGCTGAACATCCTTTCACCTGGCCTATCTTTAGAGCAGGAGTGGGGGTAATTACGAAGGATAGTATTATGCAGATCTAAGGTGATGGACAGGGAGGCCTGGTGTGCTGCAGTCCATGGGGTTGCAGAGTCAGACACGACTGAGTGACTGAACTGACTGACTG
The DNA here is from genome assembly GCF_032405125.1 of Capricornis sumatraensis. Lineage (NCBI taxonomy): Eukaryota > Metazoa > Chordata > Mammalia > Artiodactyla > Bovidae > Capricornis > Capricornis sumatraensis. The sequence goes on along the minus strand of NC_091075.1, from coordinate 8,418,267 downwards.
AAGTTGGTGCTAGTGGTAAAGAATCTGCCTACCAATGCAGGAGATATAGGAGATGCAGGTTTGATGCCTGGTTTGGGAAGATCCTCTGGAGTAGGAAATGGCAACCCATTCCAGTATTCTTGCCTGGAAAGTCCCATTGACAGAGAAGCCTGGTGGGCTGTAGCTTCACGGGATCGCAAAGAGCTGGACACGACTGAGCACTGAAAAAGATCTGCACCCCCAAAAGCAAGCATTCATTTTGGGCTATATGCAGCCCATTTCCCAGAGTCCTGAGCAAAGTCTGACCCAATGGTCTGAAGAAAATGTTTATTTCAGTAGAAGCTGAGCATAACCAGGGACACATTACAATCAAAGACCTTCTTCTGCAGAATCTTTTAAAAACAATTGGATGAGAAGATGCAATTTTTTGGACTTAATTCATGCCAAGATCATGCATATACTTAGCAAATACTTGCATATGTGTCATTATAAACAAACACGGCAAATATTGCTACCCATTCTTTTTCCACACAACTTTTCAGACAGCTGATACCAATAAACCAGAGGGTCCCGCAAATTAAAATCTTCTATTTTTGATCTAGTCCAGTAAACCTGATGCCAAAATTGAGTGGCCCTAGAGATTAACTTAACATAAATTTACTGAATAATTTAATCATCAGAATACTTTGTATGCTTACATGAGATCACAGTGAGGCATAAAATGTGGTGTGTACACCCTTGAGGAACTTTGGATCTTGTAGGAGAGAGAAGACACAGATTGTAATCCTGAGGTATTAAGTGACAGCTGGGCAAGATGGTCAAGAGGGTCCTACAGGAACTCTAGATGAGAGGAGAGAGCTGGAAGATGTAAAATGTTTAAGCATATAAAGAGCAACAACCAGGGAATCTGGCTGAGGTAGGGAGGAGCAGAGGAAAAGAAGGTAAGATCCAGAGAGGAAGAGAGTTGCTCAGAAAGGCTCCAGGATTAATGATCACTGATCCTGAAAAACAAGTCTTTACTGTCTGCTCCACTCTGCATTGTCTACAGGATGTAGGTGCCTCGAGTTAGAAAGAAGGATTGTTGGAGCCACAGATGCATCAGTGTTTCTAGAATGCCTAATAATATGAGGAAAATGAACTGTTTGAAGTTTTTTTTAAAATGGAGAACAAACAGTGAAATCAAACCAATTCTTGAATACTAACTTTAATAAGATTGGAGAACACGAAGGCATTTTTATACTACTAAATTAGTTACTAGACATAGAAATGTATCTGTAAAGTATACTATATACTTAATCAAATATTTAATGGACAGCCTTTGTGTGTGTCTTTGACAACTTAAACCAACTATTTTCACTGTACATTTTTGAGAGGAGACTGTTCTTTCTGTGATTTGTAGAAATTATTTTTGCCATGGAACTCTTTACAAAGTTATCTTCTAATTTTATTTTCCCTAGCACATTCTACTTAGGCTAGCAATACATTTTAAGTGTTCTATTTAATAATGCTGCATAGGAAGCTTTATTTCTATTCCAGTGATTAAATTTACTGCAAGTAACTATGTAAACTTAATTTTTTATCTAATATTATATCCAAAAAGATATTAATCCAGTGAATATGCCAAAGTCAGTGTCTGTATTTATTGAACATAACTTTTTACAAATCCTGTTTACTAATATCTCCAACTAATCTTATATTTTTCCAAAAAATGCACAGTGTCTAATTGCATGCAACTGGATATAAACTTCAAATGTGCTTACTTGGATCATTCTCTGGAAAAGAAATATCTACCATTATAACCAAGGTTTCTCTTTTTATTTAGTTTTAAAGCAGTTGAAAACATAACACACTGAACCCATCTCTAAAGAGGTTTCCTAGTGGGATCTCAGAGCTTAAATACTGCTAGCAGGATTGCAGATGGCCCATCTGTATGATACAGCCTATCCAATGACTGATGTCTTACATGGGCAGATGGCCAAGAGGCCTGACAGCAGCTCAGTTTCCAAGTTGGGAGTGAGTGTGTGTGTGTGTGTGTGTGTGTGTGTGTGTGTGTGTATAACTGCTGAAGAACAAAGCTCCTTTACTCTGAAAGACTTGTCAGCACAACACTGAAAGCTAACTCTTGAGTTTTGGAGTTATACTTGAAAAGAACAGATTACCTAACTAAAATAAAGCAAAACAAAAAATTGTAAGGCTGCTGATTTACCTAAACTATGGTTCTAAATTTTCTACAAAATAAAAAATCAGAGAACTCTGCTCAATATTATGTAACAAGCTAAATAGGAACAAAATCTGAAATGGAACAGGCAGATGTGTATGTGCAATTGAATCACTTTGCTGCACACCTGAAACTATCACAGCATCGCTAAGCAACTGTGCTCCAAAAAAACCAAAACCTGAAATAGTTGAAGAATGGTGAGCATCGGAAAGAGTTGAAGAATGCTTCAGTTGAAGAATGCTTCAGAAAATTTCAAATTTAATATGAATTTTTACTCTTTGAAAATTGGAGAATTATATTCTTCATTAGTGAAAGATAATTTGAAATTTAAGAAAAATAACATCTTTTCATCTATAAGAATCTAAAATACTCTTTTTTTAAAGCCTCCTGTTCTCTATCTTTTCAAAAAAAATACAATTCTATATTCAATTTGAACTCATCTCTTCTGAGAAATAAATGAAAAAATTTCAAAAAATTGTTAGCTGCAGAGTAGGCACTGGATTAGTGGTGCTCCTTTGCTGTATCTGTGAAGGACACAGTTATTTCATTAGTTGATCTAGAAAATCTCAGTTGTTTTCCTTTCAAAATTCTTCTGTCATCTGACACATCTCAATCATTTATCATAAGAACAGTCAGAAATGAGGGATTTTTTCTTCTCTTTTTTTCTGATCTAAGATGTAGTAAGTAAGCAAACAAATTTCGTCTAATTTCTGGTGTAACCTGTCCCAGGAAACAAGATATTTTGAGAAGAAAATGAGTTGGTGCCTGCCTGGAGGCTAGATGCAGTAAACCATCTATCTCCTCAGGAGATGGAAGGCAGCCACACATTTGGCAGTGAACACTCAGTCAACTGACAGAGCAGGCAGTTGGCAGCACAGGAAAAGTGCATCTGTTGCATTATTAAGTATCAAGATGACAAACAGAGGTCGTAATTAAGCTTGTACTTAACAGCTCATTGCCTTGAGTAGTAACAACTTCGATTTTCTAAAGGCACCCTCCTATCACTTCTCTCATGTCCTCACAGAGAAATGTAATGATGTCAGAGGTGTCATCACTAAGACAATTTATCAGTGCTCTCCCTAATTAAAACCTTTCCTCTAGGAGAAGGAAATGGCAGCCCACTCCAGTGTTCTTGCCTGGAGAATCCCAGGGACGGGGGAGCCTGGTGGGCTGCTGTCTATGGGGTCGCACAGAGTCGGACACGACTGAAGTGACTTAGCAGCAGCAGTAGCAGTAGTCTTCTTACTAACATATTTATATTTTCCAGCTTTTAAAATTACTTCAGTTGCTCTTTGGAGACAAATCACTGTATAAATCCCCAAACACAAATAAGTCATTCCAATTACATGTTGTCTAAAGCAATTCATTATATATGCCTATTCAAAAGGAGAATGAAAAGTATTAGAGAAACTTCCGATGAACACTGTATTCTGATAAATAAAAACACTAAAGTGGGATTATGCAATGAAATGGCAAGGTATTCTATAAAACCTATATTCCATATGTTACCTATTACATTTTTGCATAAAGATTGAGTTGTTTTTGTTAGAGGTGAAAGAAAAGAAGTGTACTTAGCAGGTAATTAGAAATAATATTTTTACAGAGCTAATGTGACCTAACTTATTTTTAAAAAGTAAAATAATGAAGTAGAATTCCATATTCAAGAGAAATAAAATGTGCTAATTTTGATTAAACAAGAAACCAAAAGACACTAAAAAAAAGCAGCTGTTCAAAGAGTGATTATAATATGGCAATTAGTACCTGATCAAATGCATAATAAAAAAACTGAGGATTCCAGTTACAAAGGATTATTCTGAGATGTTTCAAGTTTGGGATGTTGAGCCAGGTAGAAGTAAATAAAAAATATAACTTGTTAATTTCTCCACCCATATGTAAATTATAAGTGATGTTTGAGGTACCTGCATAATACAGTGTTGTATGGATGTGAAAGCTGGACTATAAAGAAAGCTGAGTGCAGAGATTTGATGCTTTTGAGCTGTGGTGTTGGAGAAGACTCTGGAGAGTCCCTTGGATTTCAAGGAGATCAAACCAGTCAATCCTAAAGGAAATCAATCCTGAATATTCATTGGAAGGACTGATGCTAAAGCTGACACTCCAATACTTTGGCCACCTCATGCAAAGAACTAACTCATTAGAAAAGACCCTGATGCTGGGAAAGATTGAAGGCAGGAAAAGGGGACGACAGAGGATGAGATAGTTGGATGGCATCACCAACTCGATGGCCATGAATTTGAGTAAGCTCTGGGAGTTGGTGATGGACAGGGAAGCTTGGCGTGCTGCAGTCCATGGGGTTGCAAAGAGTCAGACTCAACTGAGCGAATGAACTCAATGTTGAAAGTCAAGTCAGAAGGAATAAAGTATTGTTTTTAGGTTCTACTAAAAGTATAGATCGTTTAGGTTCTGTTAAGAAAAAAAGAACAACTGAGAGATCTGTGAATTTACCGTATGAAAATTTCTCATGGGTTTTCAGTGAAGAGTTTTTGGTCTGTAGGTACCATAGAAGACTAGGCATTGGACAATAGACAAGTCAGTCCTGCGGGCCTCACATTTCCTGAGCAATCCAGTAGGCAGATCCACAGTGGTTAATATGGTTATTTTTTTGCCATTATTGTTCCTGTTTTGTTGTTATTATTGCTCAGCTGATACTCCAGTGAAGCTGCTCCTTCTGTAGTCAGCGTAATTTATTTGCTCTAGGACAGTGCCAGTCAAGTAAGCACAGGATGCAGAAGACTGAGTAGGCTGTTCTCCGCTAATTATTTTTAGTCCTCTTACGGGGAGAACAGGTACTAGGGGAGAACACTCGTTTTGCTTGCCATTTTGAGTTTCCCACTCAAAATCATTCACTCTTCCAATTAACAATGTGTACGAAAAAGATAAAGTATGGATCCTCAAGGGCAAATGATAGGAAAAGAACTGCTTTGGGCGTACTTATTATTTGTCTCAGAAGAGAACAGACCTCTCAGCAGCCCTGTAAAATACACAGCTATGGGAACCCTTGTTGCAGCTTTGGGGGCATGCTGTCACCACCCCAGATATTTTGGAAATTTAGCTCTCATTAAGCTTGTGGCAAGGTCCTTGATCTACCATGGAAGCTTAAGGCTGTCCCACGAGCCAGCAAGAGAGAACTCTGTTAAGGTTTATTCTTTATTGGGATTGAATTTTTGATGGCTTAGCTGTTTTAGGGCTAGGATGGACCACTTGGGTTCTCAGAGATACCCTGGGACACCCCACTGAAAGACATTATTTGGCAGCTCACTGTGTTAGCATAACACATCCCATGGTGAGCTATTTTATTTCACTATTATCCCTATCCCAAACCTAGTTGATGTTTGGCTGACTGAAGTTCACTGCCTCTTCAAGGCTGGTCAGTTTTGCTCCCTTATTCTCTTTCATCGCTGACCTCCTTTTGTCCTACCTATTCTACCTTCCCGTTCCTTGTTGGTAAGATTACTCTAGGTTTCCTGGCTTGAGCATTTTGTTTTGATCCTTACTGTCACAGCTTTTGCCCAGATTTGTAACATTTCTGACATAAAGTTCAAGTACTACAAAAAAGCTTTTTTTCCTACTCACTGCCCTCATGATGATCCAGTATTATACTTCATCTCTTTCTCATAGCCTTGACCATCTTACTTCTGTATCCCTAAGTCCTAGTTGCTTGGCACAAATGTAACCTTTGTTAAACCTACCACTTTACATTTTGCATACCTACAACAGACTTGCTCATTGAGGCTGGAAAAAATACACAATCACAACTGCATTCATGGTGCACAGTTTATAGCTACAAGACAGCAGTATTAAATTTATGACAACAAATCTCAAAGGAGCACTCAGTTAAGCCCAGAAGTCCAGTAATTCCTTTGTCAATCTTCCCTCCCATTTCCTAAAAGATCTTCTCTTTCTTCAAACACCCAAAATTCCATCCCCTTTTGTCACTCATGTCTGTTGACCTTATTTCACCAATAAAAAGAAGAAAAGCACCTTATGTTTTCCCTGTCAACCCCCCAAAAACATCTGGCTTTGAAAACCTACAGGGCTTACATCCTGAGGAGACATAGGGCCAATAGGGAATGGAGATTCTGCTCTTGAAGAACTGATGTGCAGATTCACTTACCCTGGCACTCAGTCCACAAACAGCAATTTGAAAAGTGCCCAGGCCGTATGTGAAGGAGATTCAATTGCTAGTCTTAAAGCATCTGCCAGAGAAACAAAAGTGTGTTGAGATTCTTTCCAGGGCTGGAGGTGCTAGTGGGTGCCATTTGTGTACTCTAACTTGCTACCTCCTCACGATGCTGTCGTAGCCCTGCCAGAGGCAGCAGGTGAGTGCTCTATCCCCTTGTGTCTCTGCCACAGTCCTCTTGGAGGTGATGGGCAAGTGCTCACCCCACCATGTATGTTCCAGTCACTTCACTGGAGGTGATGGGTGAGTATCCTGCCTCCCCTACACACCCCCAGAGCCAGCGGGCACATGCAACACACACAGAATATGCCCCATGAGCACTGGGCTCCGGTGGCTGGGTGGATTGTTTCAGAGCCCGTAGTTCTGAAACAGAGAGAGATTTCAAGAGACAGCCAAGTACCAGTGCAGGATTAAACGATAAAGCTCATTGCCTACATGAGGCCACCCCTTTAAGACTGGGAGAGAGAGCTGTTGTACCTAATATATAGAACAAACATGAAGAGTCAAGAAAAATGAGGAAATAGAAGAGCAGGCTCCAAAAAGAAGAGCAAGATAAATCTTCAGGGAAAAAAAAAAGTAATGAGATTAGTAACTTGGATAATAAAGAATTCAAAGTAGTAGTCATAAAGATGCTTACTGAACTTAGGAAGAGAATGGATGAACAGAGAACTTCGATAAAAGGATAGAAAATAAATACCAAACAGAAGTCACAAAACTAAAGAATACAATAACTGAACTGAAAATATGCTTAGAAGGGTTCAATAGTGGACTTGAATGAAGCAGAAGGAAAAAAAAATAGGGATCTGGGAGACAAGGAAGTGGAACTCACCCAGACAGAGATGCAAAAAACAAAAAAGTAAATGCTGCTTAAGGGACCTGTGGGGCAACATCAAGAAAAATAATATCTATATTATAGGGATCCTAGAAGGACAAAGGGCAGGGATAGGAGCAGAAAACTTACTTGAAAAAATTATGGCTGAAAACTTCCCTAACAACGCTAAGGAAACAGATATCCAAATTCAGGAAGCCCAGAGAATTCCAAATAAGAAGAACCCAAAGAGACTCACACCAAGACACAGAGTAATGAAAATGCCAAAAGTTAAAGAGGGAATCTTAAAAGCAGCAAGAGAAAAACAAGGTATTTTGCATAAAGGAATACCCATAACATGAACAGCAGATTTCTCAGGTGAAACCTTTCAGATCAGAAGGGAGTGGATGATATATAGAAACTACTTAAAGGAAAATACTTCTGACCATGCAAGATTATCATTCAGATTTGAAGAAGATATCAAAAGTTTTCCAGATGAGCAAAAGCTAAGGAAGTTCATCAGCGCTAAACTGGCTGTACAAGAAGTGTTAAAGGGATCTTCTTGAAGGTGAAAAGAAAAGGCATTAATTAGTAACTAGAAAACATAAAGTAAAAATCTCACCAGTTGAGATAATATATAATACATGAAGTAGATTAATTACTTATAAAGCTAGTATGAATGTTAAAATATAAAAGTAGTAAAAATAATTACATAATGAGTTAATTAGGGATTCACAGAATTGTAAAACTGTAAAATACGATATCAAAACTATAAAATATGAAGGTGGGTGCAAGAATGCAGGCTTGTAGGATGTATTCAGATTTGCTATCAATTAAACTATTGTACATTTATTAAAAAGCAGAGACATTACTTTGCCAACAAAGGTCCATCTATTCAAGGCTACGGTTTTTCCAGTAGTCGTGTATGGATGTGAGAGTTGGACCATAAAGAAGGCTGAACACTGAAGAACTGATGCTTTTAAACTGTGGTGTTGGAGAAGACTCTTGAGAGTCCCTTGGACTGCAGGATGAAACCAGTCAATCCTAAGGAATTCAATCCTGAATACTCATTGGAAGGACTGATGCTGAAGCTGAAGCTCCAATAATTTGAGCACCTGATGCGAAGAGCCGACTCACGAGAAAAGATCCTGATGCTGGGAAAGACTGAAGGCAGAGGAGAAGGGGATGACAGAGGATGAGATGGTTGGATGGCATCACCGACTTGATGGATATGAGTTTGAACAAGCTGTGGGAGATAGTGAAGGACAGGTAAGCCTGGCGTGCTGCAGTCTATTGGGTCACGAAGAGTCAGACACGGCTGAGTGACTGAACAACAACAGTTGTATGCAGGGACTGTTATCTGTGAGCCTCATGGTAACCATAAAGCACAAACCTATAATAGAGACACAAAAGATAATGAGAAAGGAATGTAAGCATAACACTACAGAAAGTTATCAGACAACGAGGGAAGAAAGTAAAAAACCTGAAAAAACAGAGATGAATTACAAAACAGAAAAAAAAAGACAATTAGTACATACCTATTAATAATTTTAAATGTAAATGGACTAATTTCTCCAATCAAAAGACATATCTGACTGAATGGATAAAAGAAAACAAGACCCATTTATATGCTGCCTAATCTAGTAAGAAAAAGACTCTCATCTGTCCAGGCAGATTGCATAGAAGGTAACAAACAACTACCTCTTCTACAAGCAGACTGAATACTCCTATACCAATTTGCATTTTGATAGAAAACAATATTCTAGAACTGGGTTAATCTAATATTTTAGCAGTGAAGAATTCTTGAGGTTTTTCTTTTTATCTTATAAATGAACTCATTAAAGTTGAGCCTACTTTACCAACATTTTAAAGGCTTTCATTGCTTCTCTTCAGACATGACCCATATATACTGATGGTGTGATCACTCACCTAGAGCTATGCTGGGAGCCAGCACGGAAGATCCCACCCATGACAAGGTCATGTGGAGAGGCCTGATGAGCAAGGGGAGTCAAGCCCCAGGGACCCCCCTGGAATTTCCTGAGCATGTACCCCCCAAAAACCAGAATATGCCTGCCTTATTGTATTGTGCTTTTCTACTCTTCTGACACTGTCTGGAAAAAGTTAATTCAGGGCTTCAGTCTCCTGCAAAAGAATGTCTCCACTTAAAACCCCCTCTGATAACTCTCTAACTTGCCTAACAGGTTCCCCCGGACTTTTTACAGCTTGTGAATTGCTTACAACCCCCCCAACCATGAGAGGCATAAAGCTTAAAGCATCTTAAAGATACAGAGCCTTTTCTAAAGAGCTAAAAATCATATTGGTGACAGGATTTCACTGTTGACTCAATGATTGCTGCCAGGCCTCCATATTCTTTTATCTTTTAGGCACCTGGGAGGATGTTAATCAATGTAAACAGGATATGGAAAAAGATATATAATAGTTTTGATGTTAGCAACACTAGACTTTTGAGTTAATTACTTTTCTTTTGTTATAAATCACTGTACTCCTTTTACTTGTTATAAATTGCTGTATCTTTGCTATGTAAGAATGTAACTTTATGTAGTGCTTTCTGAGAGTGCCACCAGACTTTGGGAAGATCAACACAAATAAGTCTTCTGGTTGACAAACCCTTCTCAGAAAAAAGGCTGTAAAATGTTAATTGGCCCTTTTGGCCGGAAGATGATATAAATCACCCAAGACTTGTGTATACAACTAGGTATGCAGAGAGAAAAGCCTGGTTTTGATAAGAGTCTGGGCTGCTAATGCTGCAGAATTGTGTATTACCCATCTCTAAGTGCAATCAAAAAGGTATAAAAGGCCCTTCTAGACAATAGAGGCCAGGCCAGTCATTGGAAGGACTGGTTTCCCCCGTGTCTCCTCTTTCCTCTAATTTCCGGCTGAATTCTGATCTGGGGCGTGGAGGCTCGCCATGTCTATTTACTTGTCCCGGCTTTTAAGATCCACGCGAGGGGGAGCCCAAGGCGGGACACCTCCCGATATTCAAGAGGACGCCGGTGGCCTAACGTAGATGGTGGAAGTTCCTTGTCTGGAACTTTATTAGTTCTCCATGTAAACCAAGTTATTTAGCCTCTTTTCTTCACTAAATTTTCCTACTATACTATTATTTCCTAATCTTATATTTCTAAATAAAGAAGTTTTTTCCTTGCCTACGCCTTTCACCCTTCGAATTGCCTGGATCCACCGCGGCTGGACCCCAGCAGAGCTAGACATACTGGAATGCAAAGTCAAGTGGGCCTTAGGAAGCATCACTGCGAATAAAACTAGTGGAGGTGATGGAATTCCAGTTAAGCTATTTCAAATCCTAAAAGATGATGCTGAAAAAGTGCTGCACTCAATATACCACAAGTTTGGGAAACTCAGCAGTGGCCACAGGACTGGAAAAGGTGAGTTTTCATTCCAATCCCAAAGAAAGGCAATGCCAAGGAATGTTCAAACTATTGCAGAATTGCGCTCTTTCCACACACTAGAGAAGTAATGCTCAAAGTTCTCCAAGCCAGGTTTCAACAGTACGTGAACCATGAATTTCCAGATGTTCAAGCTGGATTTAGAAAAGGCAGAGGAACCAGAGTTCAAATTGCCAACATCTGCTGGATCATGGAAAAAGTAAGAGTTGCAGAAAAACATCTATTTCTGCTTTATTGACTATGCCAAAGCCTTTGACTGTGGATCACAGCAAACTGAGGAGAATTCTGAAAGAGATGGGAATACCAGACCAGCTGACCTGCCTCCTGAGAAACCTGTATGCATGTCAGGAAGCAACAGAACCAGATATGGAACAACAAACTGGTTCCAAGTCGGGAAAGGAGCACATCATTGCTGTGTATTGTCACCCTGCTTATTTAACTTATATGCAGAGTACATAATGAGAAATTCTGGACTGAATGAAGCACAAGCTGGAATCAAGATTGCCAGGAAAAATATCAATAACCTTAGAATTGCAGATGACACCACCCTTATGGCAGAAAGTGAAGAAGAACTAAAGAGCCTCTTGATGAAAGTGAAAGAGGAGAGTGAAAAAGCTGGCTTAAAATGCAACATTCAGAAAACTAAGGTCATGGCATCTGGTCCCATCACTTCATGACAAATAGATGGGGAAACATTGGAAACAGTGACAAACTTTATTTTTCTGGGCAACAAAATCACTGCAGATAGTGACTGCAGCCATGAAATGGAAAGACTCTTGCTCCTTGGAAGAAAAGTTATGACCAACCTAGACAGCATATTAAAAAGCAGAGGCATTACTTTGCCAACAAAGGTCTGTCTAGTCAAAGCTATGATTTTTCCTGTAATCATGTATAGATGTGAGTATCTGACTATATAGAAACTTGAGCACTGAAGAATTGATGCTTTTGAACTGTGGTGTTGGAGAAGACTCTTGAGAATCCCTTGGACTGCAAGAAGATCCAACCAGTCCATCCTCAAGGAAATCAGTCCTGAATATTCATTGGAAGGCTTGATGTTGAGACTGAAACTCCAATACTTTGGCCACCTGATGTAAAGTACTGACACATTTGAAAAGCCCCTGATACTGGGAAAGATTGAAGGCAGGAGGAGATGGTTGGATGGCATCACTGACTCAATGGACATGAGTTTCAGCCAATTCTGGAAGTTGGTGATAGACAGGGAAGCCTGGCATGCTGCAGTCCATGCAGTTGCAAAGAGTTGGAGATGACTGAGTGACTGAACTGAACTGAACTGAGACTGATCATTGGCAGTTTTTATAAACTAAAATTATAAGTAAAGTGTTAGTCATTCAGTTGTGTCTGACTCTTTGCAACCCAATGAACTGTAGCCCACCAGGATCCTCTGTCTGTGGGATCCTCATGCACGAATACTGGAATGAGATGCCATGTCCTTCTGCAGGCGATCTTCCTGACCCAGGGATCGAACCTTAGCCTTTTGTGTCTTCTGCATTGGCAGGTGGGTTCTTTACCACTAGCACCATTTGGGAAGGTATCCTAAGACAAAGTAAATTTTCTTGAAACTGTCTAAACTTTCTCTGTCCATACAAGCTTTTTCTTTTCTTTTTTTTTTTTTACTGTCTTCTTGCACTTGTACAGAATTTTTGCTTTAAGAAGAAATTACTCTGTTTTCCCACTGATAAGCAAAAATGCATCCCATTACTTTGTCTGTACATTTAATCTTTTAATCATTGTTCCCAGGATAGCTCCAGCATGAATTTTCAACCTAAATATCCAATTTATTTTTCACACAGAAAATTGAAAGATAAGGAATAACTGTTTCATACACAATCTTGGTAGCATACCAGCAAATTTCATGAGCACACATAAAGCAATTACCTACAGCTATCATTTTTACAACTCCATAAAGTGGCAAAAATAAACGTGTTAAGTAAATAGTATTTTATATATAAATAAGGGGGTGACAGGGAAGCCTGGTGTGCTGCAGTCCATGGGGTCTCAAAGAGTCAGACACGACTGAGTGACTGAACTGAACTGAACTGAACTGAACTGAAGGGGGCTTCCCAGGTGGCTCAGTGATAAAGAATCCGCCTACCAAGCGGGAGACTTGGATTCGATCCCTGGAAAGATCCCCTGGAGTAGAAAATGGCAACCCAATCTAGCATTCTTGCCTAGAAAATTCCATGGATTGAGAAGCCTGGCAGGCTACAGTCCATGGGGTTGCAAAGAGTCGTACTTGACTGAGCAAATGAGCATGCATATGTACATAATAATATGAAATGTGAAGAATAATAAAAATGTAAATAAATAACAAGCAAATATTGGTGACTAATATTTCAGTATCCTATTTCATAGAGAAATTAAGTATTCAAAGATTATTTATTAAATAATCCAATATTAGTACTGGTCTTAAAGTTAACTAAAAAACTTGGAAATCATATCTAAGCAGACATGCCACTGAGCATACTTACTAATGATAAAGTTTGTCAGAGTTATATTGCAGTTTAGTTAAATGCAGTTTTTTCTTTGCATTAGTTTCACCACCACCCACCACAATGGTTCTCACATGTAATCTCAGAACTTACAACCTCACAGCAAAGTTGGCCTTATTAGCCCTGTTTAGAGATGAATTAACTGAAACTTTTCTTTGGTAAGTGGTGGAACCTGTGTTCTGCCCTCAATCTATCTTGCTTTCCAACTTGCCAAGGTACTTCTGAATGTCTCGGTAATTTGTGAGCTCATGATGCCTCCAATTTGATACGTTCTTTCTCATGATTGTTTTGACTATTCTAGTCTTTTGTGTTTCCGTGCAAATTTTGTAATTATTTCTTCTACTTCTGTGAAGAATGCCATTTGTGCAGTAAATCTCCTACATGTGAATCCTCAAGCTGCAAACGTTCAAAGACGTGAATGTGCATTTGCATGTCCAGTCATGTAAGTCAGTACACAGCTATGTGCCAGTTGTGTGAGTTGGGTACCTAGGCTAACTTTGTTGGACTTATGAGCAAATTTCATTTACGAATGTGCTCTTGGTATGGAACTCATTCGTATGTAGGGGACTTACTGTATTTTGATAGGGATTGCACTGAATCTGTAGAATGCTGTGGTTAGTATGGATATAGTAACAGTGTTAATTCTTCTACTTCATAAGCATGAAATAACTTTTCATTTGCTTCTGTTTACTTCAGTTTTGTCCTTAGTGTTATGTAGTTTTCAATGTACAGATCTTCCATTTCTAGGTATTAGTTAAATACAATTTTATATTTTCCATCATCTTGAACTCTGTGCAAACAATGCTACCTTTTCTGATCAGTAAACTTATGTGAAAGCTTTAGGAAGTTGAGGTCAACTGGTCTCTTCATAAGAAAGCACATAAAAGACCTAAATAGAGAACTCATAGAAGCATTCTTACACCAAAATTACCAAAGCAGTCTCATTTATCAAAAAAAATTACCTTGATTACAAGAACAGTTTTAATAGAAAACTTGCTATGGAAGGATCATATTTCTCTTAATAGCACAGCTAAAGTATTAGAAGTCTGCTCCTTTATATGTGGGATTCTAGGAATATTATGTTTATGTAATGCAAACAAATAGAGGAAAACAACTGAATGGGAAAGACTAGAGATCTCTTTAAGAAAATTAGAGATACCAAGGGAACATTTCATGCAAAGATGGGCTCAATAAAGGACAGAAATGGTATGGACCTAACAGAAGCAGAAGATATTAAGAAAAGGTGGCAAGAATACACAGAAGAACTGTACAAAAAAGATCTTCATGACCAAGATAATCACGATGGTGTGATCACTCACCTAGAGCCAGACACCCTGGAATGTGAAGTCAAGTGGCCCTTAGAAAGCATCACCACGAACAAAGCTAGTGGAGGGGATGGAATTCCAGTTGAGCTATTTCAAATCCTGAAAGATGATGCTGTGAAAGTGCTGCACTCAATATGCCAGCACATTTGGAAAACTCAGCAGTGGCCACAGGACTGGGACAGGTCAGTTTTCATTCCAATCCCAAAGAAAGGCAATGCAAAGAATGCTCAAACTGCCACACAATTGCACTCATCTCATAACTAGTAAAGTAATGCTCAAAATTCTCCAAGCCAGGCTTCAGCAGTACGTGAACCATGAACTTCCAGATGTTCAAGCTGGTTTTAGAAAAGGCAGAGGAACCAGATATCAAATGGCCAACATCTGCTGGATCATCGAAAAAGAGAGTTCCAGAAAAACATCTATTTCTGCTTTATTGACTATGCCAAAACCTTTGACTGTGTGGATCACAAGAAACTGTGGAAAATTCTGAGAGAGATGGGCATACCAGACCACCTGACCTGCCTCTTGAGAAACCAATATGCAGGTCAGGAAGCAACAGTTTGAACTGGACATGGAACAAATGACTGGTTCCAAATAGGAAAAGGAATATGTCAAGGCTGTATATTGTCACCCTGCTTATATAACTTCTATGCAGAGTACATCATGAGAAACGCTGGACTGGAAGAAGCACAAGCTGGAATCAAGATGGCCAGGAGAAATATCAATCACCTCAGATATGCAGATGACACCACCCTTATGGCAGAAAGTGAAGAGGAACTAAAAAGCCTCTTGCTGAAAGTGAAAGAGGAGAGTGAAAAAGTTGGCTTAAAGCTCAACATTCAGAAAACGAAGATCATGGCATCTGGTCCCATCACTTCATGGGAAATAGATGGGAAAACAGTGGAAACAGTGTCAGACTTTCTTTTGGGGGGCTCCAAAATCACTGCAGATGGTGACTGCAGCCATGAAATTAAAAGACGCTTACTCCTTGAAAGGAAAGATACGCCCAACCTAGATAGCATATTCAAAAGCAGAGACGTTACTTTACCAACAAAGGTCCGTCTAGTCAAGGCTATGGTTTTTCCAGTAGTCATGTATGGATGTGAGAGTTGGACTGTGAAGAAAGCTGAGTGCTGAAGAACTGATGCTTTTGAACTGTGGTGTTGGAGAAGACTCTTGAGACAATCAGTCCATTCTAAAGGAGATCAGTCCTGGGTGTTCTTTGGAAGAAATGATGCTAAAGCTGAAACTCTGGTACTTTGGCCACCTCATGTGAAGAGTTGACTCATTGGAAAAGACTCTGATGCTGGGAGAGATTGGGGGCAGGAGGAGAAGGGGACGACAGAGGATGAGATGGCTGCATGGCATCACCAACTTGATGAACGTGAGTTTGAATGAACTCCGGGAGATGGTGATGGGCAGGGAGGCCTGGCGTGCTGCAATTCAAGGGGTTGCAAAGAGTTGGACACGACTGAGCGACTGAACTGAACTGAACTGAAACACCTAAATTTTCTATAAACCAATCAGAATTGATTTTTATTTTAAAAGATCTTTCATTTATTGATTTATAGAAGTTAATTTATTAATATCTGTGACAGTAGGAAAATATTTCATGCTTACATTGAGAGATAAGACTGTTCTCAATTGTAGATAGAAAAGATTTTGTATCTAGTTTTGTACCTTTAGTAATAGGTCAAAAGTTAGTACAGAAACACTGTATCACAGTTGTTAACATTGCAATGTGTTCTTGTTTCCAATAAAATTGAAGCATAAAAAGACAAAAAAAGGAGAGAGAGAAAAAAACTCTTTGTTATCTCTCAGCAATCAAGTTCATCACATGTTGAAACCATAAAATCGGATCTGAAGTGTTTGTTGCCACCCAAGGGCTTCCCTGTTGGCTCAGAAGGTAAAGCATCTGCCTGCAATGCGGGAGACCTGGGTTCGATCCCTGGGTGGGGAAGATCCCCTGGAGAAGGACCTGGCAACCCATTCCATTACTCTTGCCTGGAAAATCCCATAGACAGAGGAGCCTGCTAGGCTACAGTCCTTGGGGTCCCAAAGAGTTGGACACGACTAAGCAACTTAACTTTAACTTTCTTTCAAGGGAAATATAGTGGCACTAGTGGTAAAAAAACAAACAAACAAAAAAAACCCTGCCTGTCAATGCAGGAGATGCAAGAGATCTCTGGGTAGGGAAGATCTCCTGGAGGAGGGCATGGCAACCCACTCCAATATTCTTGCCTGGAGAGTCGCATGGACGGAGGAGTCTGGAGGGCTACAGTCCACAGGGTTGCAGAGTTGGACATGGCAGACATAGCACGACAGGCAAGGGAAATATTATTGGTCCTGCACGAATTAGAATCAAAATAAACTTTGCCCAACATCTGAAACAAAAATAAACTCTTGAACCCAGTAATACCAGAACTCTACTCTAAGTCAGCTCTGCTCGTGGTCCCTATTAACCTGTCATGCCTACTAGATAGGGGGCCCAGAATATGGCTGTCTTTTGGGAGAATGCCTGAACTAATTTACGTAACTTCGGATATTACAGTTTATAGTAATGAGCATCCTCCTTGAAACCCAGCAATATAGATAAAAAGAATATATAAATTTTAAAGCAGTAAAAGGAAAAGGAAAAATCAGTAAACTTGCTCAGTCTAGTAGAATGTAGTAGTGGGATGGAAAGTGAAATGACAGTCACTCAGTGGTGTCTGACTTTTTCGACCCCATTGACTGTATAGTCCCTCGAATTTTCCAGGCTAGAATACTGGTAGCTTTTCCCTTCTCCAGGGGATCGTCCCAACCCAGGGGTCAAACCCTGGTCTCCTGCATTGCCGGCAGATTCTCTACCAGCTGAGCTACAAGGGAAGCCCAAGAATACTGGAGTGGGTAGCCTATCCCTTCTCCAGGGGATCTTCCTGACACAGGAATCATCAGGGTGTCCTGCATTGCAGGAGGATTCTTTACCAACTGAGCTATCAGGGAAGTGGGATGGAAAGAAAAGGGAGAAAAGAATCGTACCTCAAAATTACAAAATAAGATATAGGAAGATTCCCAAAGTGTCACTTTTTAAATATAATTAATTTTCCAGTTAAAAGACAGAGATAATCAAAGTTTATGAATTGGATTTTAGAAATCTTATTGTATTCTGTTTTAAAAGAGATACATAAGACATAATGACACAGAAAAGTCTAAAGTAAAGAGAAAATAATGGTTTCAGGCTATTACCAAGAAAAAAGGAACTTATTTGGCTGTGTTAACATTGGAAAAAAATGTATCTTCAGTTAGAATTCTTTTAAAATAAAGAACTATAAGGTCTCGTGATATATATTTATATCACATGATATATATTTATATTGTGTGCTTAGTCGCTTAGTCACGTCTGACTCCTTGCGACCCCATGGACTGTAGTCCACCAGGATCCTCTGTCCATGGGGATACTTCAGGCATGAATACTGAAATGGGTTGCCATGCTCTCCTCCATGGAATCTTCCCAAACCAGGGATCGAACCCAGGTCTCCCGCATTGCAGGTGGATTCTTACCGTCTGAGCCACCAGGGAGTCCTAGATCTGTATTTACATATGATATAGATAGACCTAGTATATATTATACTTTTTATATATAATCTATGTTTATATAATTCATCAGATCTTAAGCTTCTTCATTCAGAAAAAAATTTTGCCCAGTATTAACATAGCTAGTATTAATATAGTAATTACATTATTTATCAATGTATTAGTAAAATACTTACAGTAAAAAGTAGATATTTTAATATATGATATATTGATAATACCATTAATAATATAACAATATTAGTACTATTAATATATTACTAAGATATTACTTAGATATATATATAATTCTAGCTAATATACAAACTTTTTTTGTATACAGACACACATATATATAAAATATTATACTTGTGTGAACCTAAGTATCCAATATAAAACACTAGAAAAAAGCAAGCGTGTACACAAAGAAAATAGAATGAAGGAAATGATCAAATTAAGAACAGAAATTAATTAATATGCAGCAATTTCACTTACGACATTAGAAACAAAAATGCCTAATGCCCAACGAAATCAAGCAGAGTGTGTATGTGTGTGAATGTATGTATAAATATATAAATATAATGTGAAAATACTAAGTGTTGGTAAGGTATGGAACAACTGGAAGTTTCATATACTGTTGCTAGGAATAGAAATTTGTTAAAAGTGTTTTACAAATCTCTTAGCAAACTTTAATAAATTCCTAAATTGAAAAAATATATCCAAACCATAAAAAGTACCAATACTATGTTTAAGAACATTCTAGTAATTCTCAAAATCATTACTCAGACCATCTCAAACTTTCCTCACATTTTTCTGAATTGAAGTGTTCAGATGAGTACTTGCTAAAAAGACACAAATATGAACAAGGCATAGTCCTTGCCAAAAGAGATTCATGGATATGTTCAGGCGACAGACCTGAAATTACTAACAGAGAAAATCATGGAAGTACTAGAGGATTTACAAAATGATATGGTAAAAAATAGAAGTAAAATTGAATCTGGTTAAAGAGGTGTAGAAAGTGCATGAAGAATAATTGCCAGAGGTAGTGATTTTATGTAGGGACTTGCAGGATAATATGAGTTTTTCTTTCAAATTAGCTTGGGAGAGATGTGGAGATAGAATTTTAGATCACATCCACAATAATAAATGTACAGAGATAAGAAACTGTATGTTGGAAGAGTATGTGTAGTAAGAGAAGAAACTGAGAAAGTATATTGGGGCCAAATTTCATAACATATATGTTACAAAAAGAAGTAAGATAGTTACTGTGACTTCCTAGTATATCAAATTACTTAAAATCTGTTGCTATTAGAAATGATACCTATTTGCAGAAGTTCATCATATCACTACTTTAAATTTTATATGTACTATTAACTGCTTGAATATCACAAGAAACTCCTATTATTTTAATTTAAAAGATTTATGTCATTCTAATAAGATAATTTTGATGACATTTGAAATATTATGTGCATTTTTTAAAAAAAATGCCCTGTTACTTTGAGACTGTGTGTGTATATACTCAGTCATGTCTGATTCTTTGCAACCTCATGGACTGTAGCCTGCCCAGGCTTCTCTGGCCATGGAATTTTCCAGGCAAGAATACTGGAGCAGGCTGCCACTTCCTGCTCCAGGGAGTCTTCCTGACCCAGAGATCAAACCTGTGTCTCCCAATTCTCCTACAATGGTGGGTGGATTCTTTACCACTGTGCCACCTGGGAAGTAGCTGTTACTTTGAGAAATTCACTGAATAAGAGTGTTTCTCTTTCCTTTTTATAGGCAGTTAACTGCTTGTTGAAACAAGTAGCATGGGTTTTATAGTGAAAAAACATGTTCTGTCTTTCTCATCCCATATTTAATATGTTCAGAAACATACAAAGGTCTGATATATTACTGACATACTTGATATCTTTAACTTTTAAAATGTAAATCATAAACTAGGATCATTTAGCTTATAGGCAACAGATATCCACTTCTACTTGGTTGAGCTGCAAGAGGAAATTTACAATGAGGATATTCAGATATGTTGAGTAAGCAAGGAGATTTGAAAACACCTTAGGAAGAGTGAACATGCCAGGGGATGAGATGGTTGGATGGCATCACCAATTCGATAGACATGAGATTGAGTGAGCTCTGGGAGTTGGTGACGGACAGGGAGGCCTGGCATGCTGCAGTCCGTGGGGTCGCAAAAGAGTTGGACACGACTGAGCGACTGAACTGAACTGAACTAGGAAGAGTGAAAACCAGGGTGATTCTATGGATCTCAGAAGTGAGAGTTCTGTTGTCTCATGGCTCCAGCTGGCTCTCAAGAATCCAACTGACTGTTGGATCAATCAGCTACGGTCATCATGACAGGACATGGAACAGAGCAATAGGGGCTTAATTCACAATCAGCATACATGGGTAAAAATATAAAATTTGGGAATGAGTCTTCCTCCAAATAGATGTTCCAAAGAATTCAAGCATTTTGTTTTATACATAAATGAATGAGTCTAAGGGAAATACTCTTTTTTTTTAAATCTCACTGAACTTATGCATCCTCTTTATCCTAGCCCTTGACTGTAAGAAAAAGGTACGCAAAAATAGAACAGGCTGCATTCAACATTTTCTTTAACTATTGTTTGGGAAAATGTCTAACATACTGTTTGTCAGAGGCAAAAGTTTCCAGAGAGCTATAGTTAGTGGCTATAAAAACATTAAGAGAAGCATTGTATTAAATGTTACCCTTAGCTGATCTAGCTGAAGAAAAAAATGACAAAAGAGAAGGGTGTTTGAGACGACAAGGGGTATGATAAAAAGTCACTGCTCACAGTATGGAGAAATCAAAAAGGCCCTGTTGAAGTCTGAATGCAACCTCTGTATTTGGCTGTCCTGCAACGTGCTAAGTCGCCTCAGTCGTGTCTGACTCTTTGCAACCCCGGCCTGGAGCCTGCCAGGCTCCTCTGTCCATGGGATTCTCCAGGCAAGAATACTGGAGTGGGCTGTCAAGCCCTTCTTTAGGGTTCTTCCCAACCCAGGGATCGAATTCGAGTCTGTCATGTCTACCTGTGTTGGCAGGCAGGTTCTTTTCCACCAGCACCACCTGGAAGCCCTTGGTTGTACTAGCAGAGGGAAACAGACCTGAGTCACAGAGTGAGGTGTACACCTAGGGTGACTTGGCTGAAGCACTAGAGTAGGCACCAGCCCAAGAAAGGTTAAAAAGATCATGTTTCCTGAGGTGTCTGGGAAAGCCCAGAGGAGAGAACACTGTGCTTCCTAACACAGGCTAATATTTAGTTGCTAAATGATAACTGAGGGCTTATTATGTGCCAGATACCTCAGATTGGCTTGCTTTATTTCACTTAACATTCCAAATAGCTTAATGAGATAAGCACTGTTCTGTACTCCAGTTTACTGAAGTGGCCACACAGAAAGTCCAAGCTTTTGGACCATGTGATTTTATTTTGATACTCCGTATAAACAGATGTCAGCATAAAAAAATTGTAAGAGGAAAACCAGTCCCTTCATTGTTAAAAGTTTATCCTAAAATAAACTAAGTGATGACAGTTTCTCAGGCAGCACCCAACATTAGTGAAGCTCTAACTTTGTGCCATATTAAAGATGTGTAAGCTTGACCAGGGTTATGAATTTGATTATTGTTTAAATGGCTGGCAATTTAGCAGATTATCTTTGCCAAACCCCTCAAAGCTTTTCTCATTTATAGAAAAAAAAGGCCTTGCACGTTGACCAGTGAACATTTTTCATTTGTTGCTCATCCAAAACAAAGGATACAGCATTTCTATTTCTGTATGAGAGTCAGGCTTCCCAGGTGGCACTACTGGTAAAGAACCCACCTGCCAATGCAGAAGACTTAACAAACATGGGTTGATCCCTGGGTCGGGAAGATCCCCTGGAGGAGGGCATGGCAATCCACTCCAGTATTCTTGCCTAGAGAATGCCATGGACAGAGGAGCCAGGTGGGCTATAGACCATGGGGTCATAAAGAGTTGGACACGACTGAAGTGACTTAGCATGCATGCATGCAGAGTCAGCAAGGATATTCATTATTATTCTGATCATGCATGATAAAATTGTTAATTATAAGTTTATAACCAAGTGAATGAACTTATGATATTTCTGTAATTTATATAACAAATAAAATATGTAGTTAATGTAATTATTAGTTACACATTTAATGATAACAAGGGTAGTTAATACTTTGTAGAACTATGAATTCTCATATCACATGTATTTTTTTTTCCCTTTGGGCATTTTTTTTGGTCTCCTAACTTGTATTCTGATTATTTTAATATCTCCCCCTCTATATTTTAGGAACAACTAGCCAGGGACTATAATTTAATTATACTCTAGCATTTTCCCCAGTTATGTCAAGAATTAGGATTCTTTAACTTTTGTACCTCAAGCACACAAGTTTTACAGTACTTTGGGGAGAATTATTTTCCATGTATGAGTTTCCTTATCACAGCAATACCTTCTGTTGCTTATTTCTATTCTAGGACCTATAAATTGCTTCACAGTAGGGTTTTTCAAACTAGACATTGTATACCAACCTCCACAGTGTTTGCCAAATATATCATCTGTACTGTTACCTAATTAATATCTTCTTTAAATAAATTCAAGACTTTTATCTAAAATTTACTTGTGAAGGAACTATCTAACTATTGCAATGGGAAAACAGAATAAGGCAAGTGATTTGCAGTAGTTGTATAGATCTTTTATTAATAAACTATGTTTATATAATTTATGGGCTTCTCCAATGACTCGGCTTCCCTGGTGGCTCAGAGGTTACAGTGTCTGCCCGCAATGCGGGAGACTGGGGTTCGATCCTTGGGTCGGGAAGATCCCCTGGAGAAGGAAATGGCAACCCACTCCAGTACTCTTGCCTGGAGAATCCCATGGAGGGAGGAGCCTGGTAGGCTACAATCCATGGGGTCGCAAAGAGTCGGACACGACTGAGTGACCTCACTTCACTTCAATGACTCGGTGGTAAAAAATCTGCCTACAGTGCAGGAGATGCAGGTTCCATCTCTGGTTCAGGAAGACCCCCGGGAGGAGGAAATGACAACCTTCTCCAATATTCTTGCCTGGGTAATCTCATGGTCTAAGGAGCCTAGCAGGCTACAGTCCATCGGCTCACAAAAGAATTGGACAAGAATGAGCGAAGCATGCACAAGCATATAATTTATAGGTATAATCACCTATAGAATAATTATATAGATTAAAATAATACACTGGAAACAAAGCTTTGGCTTTATTTTCTTACCAGCTCTCAACTGAAAGAGGGAGAGAGAGAGTAGCAGTTATTAGAGAAGCATTAAATACACAGTGGCACTAATCTCAGTCTTTACCGTTGATGCAATCAAGTTAATCAAAGGAAGTTTATAAAGGAGTGGGTTTCTTATGATCTAATGATATGTTACTTCATGCAAGTTTTTAAAATTTTTTATTTATTTTTAATTGGAGGATAATTGCTTTACCATATTGTGTTGCTTTCTGCCACATATCAACATGAATCAGCCGTAGGTATACATACGTCTTCTCCCTCTTGAACTTCCGTCCCACCTTCCATCCCAGCCTACCCTTCCAGGTTGTCACAGAACACTGGATTTGAACTTTCTGAATCATGCAATAAATTTCCACTGGCTATCTAATTTTACATATGGTAATGTATATGTTAAATAAGCAGGGTGACAATATAGAGCCTTGACGTCCTCCTTTTCCTATTTGGAACCAGTCTGTTGTTCCATGTGCAGTTCTAACTGTTGCTTCCTGACCTGCATACATGCTTCTCAAGAGGCAGGTGAGGTGGTCTGGTATTCCCATCTCTTTCAGAATTTTCCACAGTTTATTGTGATCCACACAGTCAAAGGCTTTGGCATAGCCAATAAAGCAGAAATAGATGTTTTTCTGGAACTCTCTTGTTTTTTCGATGATCCAACAGATGTTGGCTCTTTGATGTCTGGTTCCTCTGCCTTTTCTAAAACCAGCTTGAACATCTGCAAATTCACAGTTCATGTATTGCTGAAACCTGGCTTGGAGAATTTTGAGCATTACTTTACTAGTGTGTGAGATGAGTGCAATTGTGGGCTGGGCTGGAAGAAGCACAAGCTGGAATCAAGACTGCCAGGAGAAATATCAATCACCTCAGATATGCAGATGACACCACCTTTATGGCAGAAAGTGAAGAGGAACTAAAAAGCCTCTTGATGAAAATGAAAGTGGAGAGTGAAAAAGTTGACTTAAAGCTCAGCATTCAGAAAATGAAGATCATGGCATCTGGTCCCATCACTTCATGGGAAATAGATGGGAAAACAGTGGAAACAGTGTCAGACTTTCTTTTGGGGGGCTCCAAAATCACTGCAGATGGTGACTGCAGCCATGAAATTAAAAGACGCTTACTCCTTGGAAGAAAAGTTATGACCAACCTAGATAGCATATTGAAAAGCAGAGACATTACTTTGCCAACACGGGTCCATCTAGTCAAGGCTATGGTCTTTCCAGTGGTCATGCATGGATGTGAGAATTGGGACTGTGAAGAAAGCTGAGTGCTGAAGAATTGATGCTTTTGAACTGTGGTATTGGAGAAGACTCTTGAGAGATCCAGCCAGTCCAGTCCATTCTGAAGGAGATCAGTCCTGGGTGTTCTTTGGAAGGAATGATGCTAAAGCTGAAACTCCAGTACTTTGGCCATCTCATGTGAAGAGCTGACTCATTGGAAAAGACTCTGATGCTGGGAGGGATTGGGGGCAGGGGGAGAAGGGGACAACAGAGGGATGAGATAGCTGGATGGCATCACTGACTCGATGGATGTGAGTCTGAGTGAACTCGGGAGTTGATGATAGACAGGGAGGCCTGGTGTGCTGAAATTCATGGGGTCACAAAGAGTCGAACACAACTGAGCAACTGAACTGAACTGAACTGAATGTATATGTTTCAATGCTACTCTTTCAATCCACCCTCCCCCACCACCATGTCCAAAAATCCCCATGAACATCTTGTTTCCAACCATGGTTTATTTTGGGAAACATGCCTTATGACATGGAACACAAACAATGTAAATCATACCTTAGCTCAAATCCCCTCTCCTTAATTGCCTGATTTTTAACAAGTTACTTCTTTTCTCTTAACCTTGATTTCTTACTGAGGACAGGAATGATAGTATTTGCATTTCAAGATCACTTTGAGAGCATATGATGTCATATTCACAGTGTGTCTAGTCTTGTGCCTAGAGTTTACTGAAAAACGTGAACTGCTACTCCATGTCAACTATGGTCTTTTGGTGCCTCAGCATCTGGAAGACATGACCGAGCAGAGCTCTGCTTTCAGGGAACTTGATTCTAGTAAGGGCAGACCAACCACAAACAACTCAGGACGTTTCAGGCAGTAGGTAAAGCTCTGAAGTAAATAAAACAAGGCAACGTGAAAGAAACTGACTGGTATCCAATGAATGCTAATTTCCTTCTGGACTGTCACCTCTATATCAGTTCAGTGGCTCAGTCGTGTCTGACTCTTTGCAACCCCATGGAAGTTTAGTTATTGGAAGTTAAGATTTTGAAGAATCAATTAGAAGAGTATCCAGTTGGAGACAGGATGCCCAATTAGAAAATACTAAAAAGGCAGCAAATCTGCTCCCAGTGTCTTTCATCTCAGCCGTTGTTGAATCTTGCTTTTCCTTCTCAAGTTACAATAACCTTTTTGATTTTTGTGATGGAAGGAAAGATCCAGCTGATTCTCAGAACCCACAAATGAGTCTCTTACCCTGCCCTACTTCTTCAGAGATTCAGCTAAATTTGACTTGCAGTTATGTTTTCAGTGTAATTACCAGGCACAAAAGAAAATTGCTTCCTTTATTATCATAACTGAAAAATGCCATTTCTTTATTCTTCCATTTATTTAACGTTACAGTTTATATCAGTGGGATTCATGTAAATTTTATTTTTTCTATGTCAGTTCACAATAAGAGATTTTCAAAGTAATGCCACTGTTTTTTTTCTTCTTTTTTGTCAGAACCCCTACCTCTAAACAAGTAAGTTCCGTGCTGCTTGTCCATAATTTACTTTAGAAGCCTAATGATTCTATTTCCCAGAATAGTAATTACGAATGTTTAACAGACTAGATGACATAGTGGAAAAGGCTGTGATCTAGTTCTGACCCCGGTGTTTACTAGTTGTCCTTTAGCAAGTGAACTCTGAATATCACCAGTTACGTATCTATAGGACATCAAATATAGAAATGCCTATGTCTGCTTTTTAAGCAGACTGAAGCAGCATACAAGAGCTCATGAAGCATGACTACAGTTAGCCTCATTTTTTAGTGCTCATTTTATGCAGCCACTTGTGTTCATTTGGACAGATGTCATTTTGGGAGCTTGAATTATGGTGTTGAATACCTCAGTTCTTCTCTAAACAAATCCATAGAGATGACCACTGAGATTCCAAACACAGGATGAAAGAGCAGTTCAGAGCCACCCTCACCCACATTCTTGAAGTGTGTACCTCGTAAGTGGACTGCCTCAGTCTTCTTGAAAAGTTACTTTTAGCAATAACAATACAAATGATATACTGTCTGTAATAGTACTGATTCACTGATAAGTCTGTATTGAAATTTTGGGGTCAACGTACCTCACATAATCCATTTCTCTCTCTGTTCTGTCTTCTACCAAACCTAACAGCCAGGAATGCCTCTGTCACACAAGGCTGCTTGGGGATTTGGCCTGTGTGGCTGTGTCATCCAGAAGCTCTCTGAAATCCAGACTAGTTCAGGGATTGCTGGTCTGTAGCAAATGGAAGACCCTTAAAAGACTAAAATTAAGCTTTATTTTACTTTGTGAAGTGAGGTGGAACTGAGTAGAGCTGACTGAGGAAAAGATTTCGGAAAACAGAGGCTGATCAGTAACAAGATACAGTGATGCTCCATTTTATGTGTCAACTCGACTAGCCTGTGGCGTGCAGTAGTTTGGTCAGCACCAGTCTAGCTTCCAAAGAAGGAATTCAGCCTCAAGACTCCAATGTAGAAACCCTGCCTGAGTTGCTCACTTGCCTCACCAGCCTTCAGAATTTTGACTCAAGACTGTGACATTAAATCTTACATGAATTTCTAGCCTGTCAGCTTGCCCTCCAGCTTTCTAACTTGTCAGCCATCATGAACATGTAAGCTAGCTTCTTATAATGAAGTGCATGTGCATTCTCTCTCTCTCTGCCTGAAACAACAAAACAAACACATTTCAGTACAACAGAGTAAATATGGGGAAGAAGATAACAGTTTAAGATGTAAATTCAGTCACTACTTAGTCCTTTCAAATGTAACCTACTTCTTGTTTTCCAACCTTTACTTCTTGCATCCCAACCAAGTGTCTGACTTGAAATTCTGCTGCAGTAAGCTTCTATGTTCAAGTTGCCAAGTTTCTAAATAAAAGTTGTGGGTTTTTTTTTTTTTCCTGCCATATTCTAATCTTATCTCAAGGATAATACCCTCTGATCTTAAATTATAACCATTTACAGATCTCCTTAAAATCCATTTGTGTGCTTTGGAAAGAAAGCTAAAACTTGCTATCTATAAAGAAATAATGGAGCTATAAGTCATGTTCATTCTGGGAGGCCCAAGACACCATTATTTAAGAAAATGAGAGAACACAGGAAGGAACTAGCATTTAGGAGACTAGAATAGAGTTGTTTGAAAAGATTAAGAGACATGATCACTATGGTTGTCATCTGTACATTTGCAGAGGAGCCAATCGGGAACAAGCTGACCCAATTATCTAGCAATTACTGTGCCAGGCCCTTTGGGTGCAGAAGCCTGGAATCTAATGAGAAAGACAAAGCTGAAACATACTAAGCATTTACATAAATATTTCTAGGTTCACAAAATCTTTTGTTCATATGCATGAATAAAATAATAAAGCAGAAATTATATTTAAAAAAGAGAATAAGTTGAGCTGCTTGTTGAAGTTACAGGAGTGACCAGAGCAGAGCTTCACTGGTGTGTCTTGGTTTCTCACTGCTTCAGCCCTGTTCCTGGTGGCTCCTGGAGGTGCTGTGGAACACCACCTGAGAGCCATTGAGAGGGCAAGATTTCCTATTTTCTCAGTGTCTAGAACCCATGGATTATATGTACACATTCACTTGAATACATTTGCTTGGAGGCAGAGAATCACTGGGGGAAAAAAAAAACTACTCATGTTCCGGGAGCCAGCACGGGAGATCCCATCCATGACAAGGTCATGCAGGACTCGAGGGAACCCCTGGGCCATCCAACCCATGACAAGGTCATGCAAAAGAGTCCTGATGAGCAAGGCCTCAGGACTTGACGGACCCCCTGGACCTGCTCGAGCATCTACCCCTGAACCAGAATCTGTCTGTCTTACTATTTTATGTCTTTCACCAGCTCTTCTGACATTAGCAGGGGGCTGTTCCTGACCAAAAGAGTTAACTTAGGGCTTTAGTTAATAAATCTCCTGGGCATAAAAGGAGTGTTTCAAATCCTCTGTTAGCATTCTAGCTTACTTGGCAGATTTATCCAGACTCTTGCAACATTGTTGAGCCTATGCTTGCTGCCAGGTTCTCACATCCCTTATCCATTGTGTTCCTGGGAGTGCATATAGTTAAGATATAAAAATAATAAGCAGCAGCTTTAACATTAGCAACATTAGACTTTGAGTTAATAAGTTCTTTTTTTGCTGTAACCTGCTAAATCTTTGCTCCATAAAAATGTAACTCTGTACTTTAAGGGTGATGCAGGCTAAGAATTTAAGAAAAAACACTTTAAGGGAAAAGCATTGTTCTGGTGTTCTGGCTGACCAACCTTTATCAAAAGGAGGTCATGAAATATCAACAGGCCTCTGAAACAAAAGATGATGTACAGAGAATAAGACTCTTACAAGAAGGAACCTGATATCGATAAAAATTATTACTGATAAAATGTTGAGTTGACTCTGCATTTTTCACCTTGCTGTATGTATAACTCAGGGTATAAAAGCCCCCCCCCAAATAAAGTAAATGGGCCTCGCTCACCGAAAAAGCTTGGTCATCCCGTGTTGTCTCTTTATCTCTTTATCTCTTTATCTATCTTTCTTCATTCGCCGACGTCATCCATCCTGAGGATATCCCTGGACTCTGCTGAGGCTGGACCTCGGCACTCATGTATATATAAAGAGATATTTCAATTTCACAAAATTTTTTAAAAATAAAAAAAACATGTGCCTTAAGACTACATTTCACAAAAAATATGTGAAAATGATTACAAGGCTGTAGAAATTCAGAAGAGGAAATGCCAGTCTGACTGAACAAATCAAGACAGACTTTACTGGGAAGCTGACACTCTGTATGCTGAATCTGGACAGGAGAAGAGGACAAGAAGGGAACCACAGAGGAGTGGCGACAGTGAGAACACCAGTGCTGGAGCTGGAATGACGGAACTTGATGTTGGGAGACTGACCATGCAGAACAAAGAGCCTGCACAATGAGTACTAGTTGAAACACATCTGGAAAGATTGAGACCCTGAAGTACTGGGTTACCTCTAAACATCCAGCATTTATAACTTTACCCAATACATAGTGGATGTTTAAAATTATATGTAAAATGAGGAAATTTTATTTGATTCCGGAGGTAATGGGAGAGCAACATCTTTCTAAATTAGACAAGTACATTGTGCTATTTCCTCTTATAGGTCTCATATTTAAACTATGTATTATTAATGTTCTTCTGTGTATTCTTGCCACCTCTTCTTAATATCTTTTGCTTCTGTTCGGTCCATACCATTTCTGTCCTTTATTATGCCCATCTTTCCAGGAAATGCTCCCTTGGTACCTCTAATTTTCTTGAAGAGAGCTCTAGTCTTTCCCATTCTATAGTTTTCCTCTATTTCTTTGCATTGATACACAAAATACACAGAAGAACGATACAAAAAGGTCTTCATGACCCAGATAAACACGATGGTGTGATCACCCATCTAGAGCCAGACATCCTGGAATGCAAAGTCAAGTGGGCCCTAGGAAGCATCACTATGAACAAAGCTTCTGGAGGTGATGGTATTCCAGTTGAGCTATTTCAAATCCTAAAAGATGACACTGTGAAAGTGCTGCACTCAATATGCCAGCAAATTTGGAAAACTCAGCAGTGGCCACAGGACTGGAAAAGATCAGTTTTCATTCCAATCTCAAAGAAAGGCAATGCCAAAGAATGTTCAAACTGTTGCACAATTGCACTCATCCCACACAGTTGCAAAGTAATACTCAAAATTCTCCAAGCCAGGTTTCTACAGTACATGAACCACGAATTTCCAGATGTTCAAACTGGATTTAGAAAAGGCGGAGGAACCAGACATCAAATTGCCCACATCTGTTGGATCATCAAAAAAGCAAGAGAGTTCCAGAAAACATCTGCTTTCTTGACTACGCCAAAGCCTTTGACTGTATGGACCACACAAAACTGTGGAAAATTCTTAAAGAGATGGGAATAGCAGACCACCTGACTAGCCTCTTGAGAAATCTGTATGCAGGTCAAGAAGCAACAGTTAGAACTGGGCATGGAACAACAGACTGGTTCCAAATTGGAAAAGGACTATGTTAAGGCTGTATATTGTCACCCTGTTCATTTAACTTATATGCAGAGTATATCATGAGACATGCCAGGCTGGATGAAGTACAAGCTGGAATCAAGATTGCAGGGAAAAACATCAATAACCTCAGATATACAAATGACACTACCCTTATGGCAGAAAGCGAAGAAGAACTAAAGAGCCTCTTGATGAAAGTGAAAGAGGAGCGTGAAAATTTGGCTTACAGATCAAGATGCAGAAAACTAAGATCATGGCATCCGGTCCCATCACTTCGTGGCAAATAGATAGGGAAACAGTGGAAACAGTGACTTTATTTTGGGGGGCTCCAAAATCACTGCAGATGGTGATTGCAGCCATTAAATTAAAAGACCCTTGTCCCTTGGAAGAAAATCTATGACCAACCTTGATGGCATATTTAAAAGCAGAGACATTACTTTGCCAACAAAAGTCTGTCTAGTCAAAGCTATGGTTTTCCAGGAGTCATGTATGGATGTGAGAGTTGGACCATAAAGAATGCTGAGTGCCGAAGACTTGATGCTTCTGCACTGTGGTGTTGGAGAAGACTCTTGAGAGTCCCTTGGACTGCAAGGAGATCAGCCCTGGGATTTCTTTAGAAGGAATGATGCTAAAGCTGAAACTCCAGTACTTTGGCCACCTCATGCGAAGAGTTGACTCATTGGAAAAGACTCTGATGCTGCGAGGGATTGGGGGCAGGAGGAGAAGGGGATGACAGAGGATGAGATGGCTGGATGGCATCACTGACTCGATGGATGTGAGTCTGAGTGAACTCCAGGAGATGGTGATGGATAGGGAGGCCTGGCGTGCTGCGATTCATGGGGTCGCAAAGAGTCGGACAAGACTGAGCAACTGAACTGAACTGAACTGATACAGTGGAAGTGACCAGTTGATTCAAGGGATTAGATATGTTAGACAGAGTGCCTGAAGAACTATGCACAGAGGTTCATGACATTGTACAGGAGGCAGGGAACAAGAACATGCCCAAGGAAAAGAAATGCAAAAAGGAAAATGGTTGTCTGAGGAGGCCTTACAAATAGCTGTGAAAAGAAGAGAAGTGAAAGGCCAAGGAGAAAAGGAAAGATATACCCACTTGAACACAGCGTTCCAAAGAATAGCAAGGGAAGATTAGAAAGCCTTCCTCAGTGATTGGTGCAGAGAAATAGAGGGAAACAAGAGAATGGGAAAGACTAGAGATCTCTTCAAGAAAATTAGAGGTACAAAGGGAAAATTTCATGCAAAGATGGGCTCAATAAAGAATAGAAATGGTATGGACCTGACAGAAGCAGAAGATATTAAGAAGAGGTGGCAAGATTACACAGAAGAAGTATACTGAAAAGATCTTCATGACCCATATAATCCTAATGGTGTGATCACTCACCTAGAGCCAGATATCCTGGAATGCAAAATCAAATGGGTCTTAGGAAGCATCACTGTGAACAAAGCTAGTGGAGGTGATAGAATTCCAGTTGAGCTATTTCAAATCCTAAAAGATGATGCTGTGAAAGTGTTGCACTCAATATGCCAGTAAGTTTGGAAAACTCAGCAGTGGCCACAGGATTGGGATAGGTCAGTTTTCATTCCAATCCCAAAGAAAGGCAATGCCAGAGAATGTTCAAACTACTGCAAAATTGGACTCATTTCACACATTAGCAAAGTAATACTCAAAATTCTCCAAGCCAGGCTTCAACTGTACATGAGCCATGAACTTCCAGATGTTCAAGCTGGATTTAGAAAGGCAGAGGAACCAGAGATCAAATTGCTGACATCTGTGGGATCATCCAAAGAGCAAGAAGGTTTCAGAAAAACATCTACTTCTGCTTTATTTACTATGCAGACTGTGTGGACCACATCAAACTGGAAAATTCTTAAAGAGATGGGAATACCAGACCACCTGACCTGCCTCTTGAGAAATCTGTATGCAGGTCAGGAAGCAACAGTCAGAACTGGACATGGAACAACAGACTGGTTCCAAGTCGGGAGAGCAGTACGTTAAGGCTGTATATTGTCATCCTGCTTATTTAACTTACATGCACAGTACATCATGCAAAATACCAGGCTGGATGAAGCACAAGCTGGAATCAAGTTTGCCGGGAGAAATATCAACAACCTCAGATACACAGATGACAGCACCCTTATGGCAGAAGGTGAAGAAGAACTAAAGAGCCTCTTGATGAAAGTGAAAGAGGAGAGTGAAAAAGTTGGCTTAAAGCTAAGTATTCAGAAAGGTAAGGTCATGGCATCTGGTCCTATCACTTCATGGCAAATAAATGGGGAAACAGTGGGAACAATGACAGACTTTCTTTTCGGGGGCTCCAAAATCACTGCAGATGGTGACTACAGCCATGAAATTAAAAGTCACTTGTTCCTTGGAAGAAAAGTTATGACAGCATATTAAAAAGCAGAGACATTAGTTTGCCAACAAAGGTCTGTTTAGTCAAAGCTATGGTTTTTCCAGTAGTCATGTATGGATGTGAGAGTTGGACTATAAAGAGCTGAGTGCCAAAGAAGTGATGCTTTTGAACTGTGGTGTTGAATAAGACTCTTGAGAGTCCCTTGGGCTGCAAGGAGATGAATCAATCCTAAAGGAATTCAGTCCTGAATATTCTTTGGAAGGACTGATGTGGAAGCTGAAAGTCCAATACTCTGGCCACGTGATAAAAAGAGCTGACTCACTTGAAAAGACGCTGATCCTGGGAAAGCCTGAAGGTGGGAGAAGAAGGGGACAACAGAGGATGAGATGGTTGGATGACATCTCTGACTTGATGGACATGAGTTTGAGCAAGCTCTGGGAGTTAGTGACGGACAGGGAAGCCTGGTGTGCAACTGAGCAACTCTACTGAACCGAACTTACACACACACACACACACACACACACACACACACACACATTAGGTTTCCCAGGTGGTGCTAGTGGTGAGGAACCTGCCTGCCAGGAGATGTTAGAAATGTGGGTTTGATCCCTGGGTCTGGAAGACCCCCTGGAGGACAGCATGGCAATCCCCTCCAGTATTCTTGCCTGGAGAATCCCGTGGACAGAGGAGCCTGGTGGGCTATAGTCCATAGGGTTGCAAAGAGTCAAAGACAACTAAAGCAACTTAACATGCATGCGTACATACATACATACATATATATCCATGCTTTATCCATTCCTCTGTTGATGGATGTTTAGGATGCTTTCATGTCCTGGCTATTGTAAATAGTGCTGCAATGAACATTGAGGGGCACGTATCTTTTGGCATTATGGTTTTCTCCAGGCGTATGCCAAGAGTGGGATTTCTGGGTCATATGATATTTCTATTTTTAATTTTTTAAGGAACCTCTATACTGTTCTCCACAGCTGATACAGTGGCTGTATCAATTTATATTCCCAGCCACAGTGTAAGAGTGTTCCCTTTTCTCCATACCCTCTCCAGCATATATCTTGGGAATAATCCTCTTTGGCTCCACGCCCCACCTTCTGGACCCACTGGGGTGGCAGTCCTGTGGCTTGGCCAGGTGGAGGTCTCATCCCCAAGGCTTCAGTTGGAGGCCATATGACCTGTTGAAACCAAGGTGATGGCCCTGCTTTCAAGCTTAAGAAGGAATCTGATGATCTCTGAATGGCCTTTGGAGTCTCTTTTTGTTTCTTAAAGGATAGTGTACATTTGCAGCCAAATAGCTCTGTGCTTCCCTCTTACAGAATCTAAGCAGTTTAACAGCCTTCTTTCATTTCATCCTGTTTCAGTATCCCTAATTGGCAGTGTTTCTGCTAATAAAATCCTATATCTATTCCTGGTTTTTGCTGAGGTGGTGGATAATTTTGTGATTCTAATCCCTAGTAGTCTTATTTTCAAAGGTTGTATAGCCATACCCTCTGTTTTTTCTTTAGAAACCCTTACTCTTTTTTTTTTTTGTAAAATGTATAGATGGAAAATTTTCTAAGTGTTCAAGTGCTGCTTCCTTTTTGCGCAACAATTCCCTCTTCATTTCAGCTCCCTCTTCTTGCATTTTATTGTAAGCAGTCAGGAGGAACCCCACTGGTCCTTTAACACTTTGCTGAGCAACCTGTACAGCTAAAAACCCGCTTTTTTGGATATTCCATTTTATTTTATTATAAAAATCAATTTTTAAAGTATAGTTGCTATATGTTGTCAGTGTCTGATATAGTAGTTCACAATTTGTAAAGGTTATATTCCATTTATAGCTATCATAAAATATTTGCTGTTATTTGCTTGTTGTACAATATCCCCTTGTAGCTGATTTTATACTTAATAGCTTGTACCTAATTCCCTATT
Organism: Capricornis sumatraensis; assembly: GCF_032405125.1. Lineage (NCBI taxonomy): Eukaryota > Metazoa > Chordata > Mammalia > Artiodactyla > Bovidae > Capricornis > Capricornis sumatraensis. Next base: position 8,383,407 of record NC_091075.1, on the reverse strand, counting down.
CTTATCATGCCCTTCCCCTCTTCCTTTTCCCGGTTTGTAACCGCTATTTGTTCTCTATATCTGTAAGTCTGCTTCTTTTTTCTTTTATTCACTAGATTCCACATATCAGTGATATCATCCAGTATTTTTCTTTGTCTTATTTCGCTTAGCATAATGCTCTGCCCCAGGTCTATCCATATTGCTGAAAATGGAAAAAATTTATTCTTTTTTATGGCTGAGTGGTATTCCATTGTATATATGTGCATTCCATTCATCTGTCAATGGACCCTTAGGTTGCTTCTGTGTCTTGAAAGTGGAATAATATTGCTATGAACATTGGGGTGCATGTATATTTTCGAGGGAATTTTTGTATTTTCCAGATATATACCCAGTAGTGAGATTGCTGAGTCATATGGTAATTCTCTTTTTAGTTTTTCTTAGAAACCTCCAAAGTGTTTTCCACAGTATGAGTGGATGCACTATGTGAGAAGTTAAAAGCTTTTAACAAAGAGTCAAATAGCCAAATAGAGGTGAAGAGCACAATAACTGAAATAAAAAATACACTCGAAGGAATCAACAGTAGATTGAATGATACAGGGCAACAGATCAGTGAGCCAGAAGACAGAGTAGTGCAAATCACTGCCGCTGAACTAAATACTCATTTTTATTGCTTGCAAGTTCTTTTTTTCACAGAACTAGAACACCAGTTCAACCAAGTTCTTTGCCTTTTATCACGTGGTTATCTTTTCTTAGTTTCCAGTAACATGGTCTTCATTTCCATCTGAGGTTTCACCAGGATGACCTTGAATGTCCATATTTCTACTAGCATTCTGTTCATAATTATTTGTTTATTCTCTAAGAAGATAGACTGCCTCTCAAGCTCTCCTCTTTTCTCTCTGAATCCTTACTAGAATCACCTCTAACTTCTATAGTTCTAACAATATTGTCGTCACAGTAACTCGGGCTTTTATTAGCATATATCTCAAAAACTCCTCCAAGCCTCTGCTCACTACCCAGTTTACCTTCCGCATTTTTAGGTATTGTTACAGCAGCAGCCTACTTCTTGGTACCAGAATCGGGAAGGAAAAGGAATGATCTGTATTAAAATACATGTATATATAATCATTTGGATAGGAAAAAGATCCAGTTGGTAACCCTAGAAAATATATCAGCATTTGAAAACTCATAAAATTTAAAACATAAACTCTGGAATGGGACAAACTTAAAGACCTAACAAACTGGAAGAGAACTAAGAATTGTACCCAAGAAGCAGCATAAAGAAAAAAATTGAAAAAATTTTGAGATATGATGTTCAATAGAGGAATGTTACAGCAACATATTCAGTGAGATAATGTCTGAGAAGCTTTAATATGTATAAATAGGGAAAATACTCATCTACAGTGCACTAACCCAAGGAAAGTTAGAAGAAGGAGGACGAATGAAGCCATTATAAACTGCTGGTGAAACTAAACTATGGAGTAAAATGGCGTAACTCAAAATACATTGTAGTGACGACAAATGTAAATAGATTGCATGACTCTGGTTAAATTAAAAACAAAATTACTAGCTTAGATATTTAAAGAATCAGTTATATGGTGTTTATAGGAGACACTGACACAAGAACACACACACCACCAAATCGGTGCATACCCACCCTAACCAGAAAATTTAAAAAGAGAAAAAGCAAAAGAGATATTCCAGGCATATATGGACCAAAAGAAGAGCTGAAATAAAAATATTATTCAAAATAGAATATAAGGCAGATGCATTAGCATTAATAAAGAATATTTTTGAAAAGAGTATAAAAATTATAACTTTGTGTATGCTTAATATAGATGTAGGCTGTAACCCCCCTCCAAAAACAACTATAAAAACTCAGAATTACAAAATAAAATTGACAAACTTATTATCATAATGGGAGAGTTTAACATCTCTTAGAAACTACTAATTTGGAGACTATACAGAGAGGATTTGAGTAAAACATATGCTGCTGCTAAGTCGCTTCAGTCGTGTCCGACTCTGTGTGACCCCATAGACGGCAGCCCACCAGGCTCCTCTGTCCCTAGGATTCTCCAGGCAAGAACACTGGAGTGGGTTCCATTTCCTGCTCCAATGCATGAAAGTGAAAAGTGAAAGTGAAGTGGCTCAGTCGTGTCTGACTCTTCGCGATCTCATGGACTGTAGCCTACCAGGCCCCTCCATCCATGGGATTTTTCAGGCAAGAGTACAGAAGTGGGTTGCCATGTCCTTCTCCAGAGTAACATATATAGCACAATTTTAAATATATATGCATCTTTGTACCCAAAAGAGAACCCAACAGAGCATACACACTCTTCTAAAGCATGCATACAACATTTAAAAGTTTAAAATTTACTATATACTTGCAGTCACAAAGAACCACAATCATTCACATATTATCTAGTCACTACTCTATTAAAATTATAAATTAACTATTACAAATAGTAATGAAAATCCTTCAGTATAGGAACCTGAAAAAAAAGAAAAGCATAAACAATGTATGGATTAAAGAATAATTCACAAAATTATAACATGTATTAACTGAATGATTAAAAAACTAAAATACTAAAAAATGAAAATAATGATGATATAGCTAATGCAGTGGAATAAAAATCGAATATATGTATTACATTCATATTCTAGTCAATATATCATAATTATTAATCACCATAAAGAATTAGCTTCCTCTTAAAGCCTTTGAATAGCTTTCTTTCTGGAATAAATCAATATTTTCATCCTTAGTATCTTTGCTTTGCTTTTGAAAACATTTAACCTTAATTACATCACTAAGTGAAAGTTGTCTGATGATTACACAGATCTTACTAGCTATAGTAAAAACTAATATCAGAAAATCGAATTGCCTTTTATTCATTCTACATTAGACAAGTGGGTCCTTTTATAGTTTATCAGTTCCTAGAATCTCTTCTAAAAATTAATAACTTGATTTTCTTGGTGAGTCTCCTATGGGAAAGCTAACCTTTATTTGCCATTTCCACATGGCAAGAATCTCCTCTGTGAGTTACAGTTGACAGACTGTTTTCAGCTTTTCTTTATCTCCTGTTATTTCTCCTTTTCAGATTTGAGAGACTTTTGTTTATCTTTCTTGGCCTAAAAACTCACAGATACACTGCCCAGCCATGTTTTTACCCCTTTTTGTTATGGAATTGTTTCTACTTAAAAGAAAATTTATACAAGCATGCAATTATCCCCAAATATATCACACCAATATCCCATTTTTGCCAGATGAATAAAAAGTGACTGTAAGAACCTGTGAACAGTAAACACTGTAAAGTCATATCTAAAACTTATGTCTTACTGCTGCTCACTAACATTCCATTTGCATTGTTTTCTACCTCTTCAGTTTTAAAATTTGCAGTCATTACCAGTCAATGTAAAATTTCCGTATTTAGAAAAATTCACAAATTCATTTATACCTTTCTTAGTAGACAATTACCCAGGCATTAAAAGTAATATAAAACTAACACGATGAATAATCATTTACCACAGGAATTTGGATTGTTGAGCTATGTACAAAAATACCAGTGTAGTTCCTGATGGTGCATAGCAGCATGTGAGCCAGTATCTAATGGGGTCAAATGTTTATGCATTATAAAAGAGCAACTCGTTTGAGCTGGAATGGTCCCGGATATCTTTCGTGAAATTTCTGAGTGAGTAGAACCCAAGTAGCTATCTAGTTTGTGTATATTTAGAGACAAAGGGGAGTTGATAATTATACTTAGAGATATGTGTGTATCTTGTTCAGGAAACAGTGAAGTGTCTGACCTAGCTAAAGAAAAGGATCTACACTGAGACATAGTGAAGAAAAAATGGATCACTGGGGCAGGTCGCATTGCAGAGGATCTTCTGTGACCTAAGAAGACCGAGCAGTGCTTATGCATGTATGTTCCTAGGGTCGTTCATTAATAGGGTTCCTCCAGAACAACCTCTCAGGTCAGATGTGGAAAATACTGGGTTTCTTTACTGTGAGTCTTCTCTAAGACATTAATATGTTACTGGGCATTTTGATTTCCAGTAGGAAAATATAGCATTTCCCAAACCTGTTTGACCCTGGAACCCTTGCTAGGGAAACAATGCATGGATCGAGCATTCTATATATGTTGGTATCAATCTCAGTCTACAAACTGTGATATATTGATATGTACTGTTGTATAGTTTTAAATGGTGCATTTTATTTCTAGTGTAATCCTTTGTTCCCAGATTGGCAGAAATTCAAGGTCTTTCCATTTTCTCCATGAATGGACCCATGTTCTGGAGTCTTCTAAGGCTAAGGAGTTAGGTGATTGTGGAGTGAGGCATGACATTTATCCACTGTGTCATCTGTGTATGCTGGACATCTGCTGAAATGTCCTACTTGCTCTCTTGTCCCCGGTGACTGGCCTGCACCACTCTTACTGAGACATGTGTTACTCAGATCCAGTGGTTCTCTTTGTTCCTTCCATATGGTCATTCTCATGTTGATGGGAATAACTTCACTGATCTGCTCCATGTTGAGGTGCCAGTGATTCTGTATGAATGTACAATGCCCCATCTTTCTTAGACATGTTATTTAATTGTTCTCTGGGGGCTTCCTTTTTCCCCTTGGTTTCTATTTATGAAATGTGGCGTGTGTTCCATACACCTAATGATCTGAGGCTTTTCCCATGAGGCTTCTACCTAGATCTTTACCTTCTGCCATGCATTGTTTTTGTTTCCTAGGAAACTAAGTTTTCAAAACTCATGAGCCACAAAATGCTCTCTTTTTCTCTTATACGTCTGTAATTTCCTCTCCTCTGAGGGAATGATCTAGCTGTCCCTTAGTTTTTCTAATGGTTAGTTTCAAACCAGCTTTTTCACTCTCCTCTTTCACCCTTTTCAAGAGACGCTTTAGTTTGTCTTCACTTTCCGCCATTAGAGTGGTATCTGTATATCTGAGGTTGTTGATAATTCTCCCAGAAATCTTGATTCCAACTTGATTCATCTAGCACAGCACTTCACATGATATACTCTGCATATCAATTAAATAAGCAGAGTGATGATATGCAGCCTTTCTAAATTATGACCCAGTCCTCTGTTCCATGTTCAATTCTAACTGTTGCTTCTTGACTGGCATACAGGTTTCCCAGGAGAAGGTGGTCTGGTACTCCCATCTCTTTAATCATCTTTCAGTTTGTTGTGATCCATATGGTCAAAGGACTTCCCTGATAGCTCAGCAGGTAAAGATACCACCTCCAGCACAGGAGTCTCAAGAAACATGGATTTGATCCCTGGATCAGGAAGATTCCCCTGGAGGAGGAAATGGCAACCCACTCCAGTATTCTTGCCTGGAAAGCCCCATGAACAGACGGGCTGGTGGGCTACAGTCCATAGGGTTGCCTGAAACAACTGAGCACCATGCATACATACAGTCCAAGGCTTTAGCATAGTCACTGAAACAGACAGAGATGTTTTTCTGGAACTCCCTTACTTTCCTCAGTAAATAATGAATAACTCATTGTCTCTGTTGTCTTCTGTGGAGCCCTTTTCTACGCTGACTCTTGAAAAGCCTCTCTTGCTGTTGGGAACTCTTCTTCCACCATATGAAGCAGACCAGTTTTCTTGTTGAAGACATGGGGATCAACCCAGAGCCAACTTCAAACAGCAGACATGTAGCTTACTCCAGGTTGAGCTGCCAACTGATTACAGGTTCATAAGCGATCTTAGCTGAGACCCAAACTGCCAGTTGAGCCTCTACCAAAGTGTTAAAATGAATCATAAGCAAATGAAATGGTTTTCTAACCTATTTTTATTGCATCAATATAAAAATGTATAATACAGTACAAAAAACAATATAATGTGGTAGGAATGAAAGAAGAGATACTTTGGGGGGAATATTTTCTCAAATATGGATATACAGGGTCAAGAAAAACTGAAATGGTATAAGCTGGGACCTTGAAAGGTCGTCTTTTTCACTGAATGATCCAAAGTGGTTTTCTTGGAATAAGTGCCTCATGTTCATTCTTGTGCCAGGAAATTCATTTATTTCTGGATATATCTGAGCATTTAATTCAAACTCAACAAAATCGTGCGAATGTTTTATAACTAAGTGTTCTTGAAGTGAGGTATTATAGGATCAAGAAAAAGGAAGGGTAAAGTGTGATTATGGGGACTGTAATCTTCAGGGATTTAGAATACTGTAGACAGGTCAGTGGATGGACCCATCCTTGATGAGGTCATAGCATCATATTGCAGTTGTACCTTTTATTAAATCATTGTTTCCCTCACTGGCTTGGATTCAAGAGATGGTTCTGTTGTCCCTGATGAAATGAAAGCAAATAGTTGTCTTAGTTTGAGCATGTTCTCAGATATTAGACACATTTAAATGCCTAATTAAATGGACTGTCCTAAAGATTTCCTCAAAGCAATGAGATAAGTGTCATAAAACCAAGATATATGAAAAATATAAAGGGACTAATGTTTCATGTCCTCAGTTTCTGAATCTAAATGCTGCCTTGTAACAATGGACTGCGACCAGTAAGCTGTGATTAGCTAGGCTCAAGTAGTACTAACTCTAATCTCATGAAAACTTCTACTAGCCCTATTAATTGCTTCTTTAAGGATTTATTTTATATCAATTATATATTTAATCTCTACAGCAATCCTAAGATTTAGATATTTATTATTCACATCTTAGAGATGAAGAAACTGAAACTGAGCTAGAATAATTGGCCAAAGTTAACGCAACTGGTAAATAGTGGTACAAGAGTTTCTAGTCTGGAAAGTTATTCTGATATTAGTCCTTTTTTTCTCAATGATGCTGGTTCTTTTCAAACTATTTCAAAGGCACTAGAAACCCGCAGTGCCTCAGGGACCACTGACCAGAAAAAGGAAGGAGAGGGGAATAAACCAGGCAGTGCTCTGAGCCCCTCACCCTAGGTTCAGCCATGGCACATCTTTTATATATGAGTTGCATTTAAAGCTTTATTTTGAATATTACCAAATGCAATAATGTACTGAGATGTACATTGTGAACTGTGGTATTGGAGAAGACTCTTGAGAGTCCTTTGGACTGCAAGGAGATCCAACCAGTGCATCCTAAAGGAAATCAGTACTGAAAAGTCATTGGAAGGACTGATGCTGAAGCTGAAACTCCAATGTTTTGGCCACCTGATGTGATGAACTGACTCTTTGGAAAAGACCCTGATGCTGGGAAGGATTGAAGGCAGGAGGAGAAGGGGACAAGAGAGGATGAGAAGGTTGGATGGCATCACCGATTCGATGGACATGAGTTTGAGTAAGCTCTGGGACTTGGTGATGCACAGGGAGGCCTGGCGTGCTGCAGTTCTTGACCCCAAAGACTTGGGGTCACTGTACTTCTTGGGGTCACAAAGAGTCGGACGGCTGAGAAACTGAACTCAACTGAACAGTGATGTCTCCTAAAGCTGTACTAGTTACTTCTTGAAATCAGAACAGTATCGTTTCTTTAATCTCACAAGTGGGAAACTTCCCATGTCTTGGAGCAGATGGAAATTACTCCACTTACAATGTGATTTGGGCTCTAGGATCTCCCATGGAGCCCTGGCAGCCTTGCTGTCTTTTGCATCAAAGCCAGTTACATTATTCACCTACCTGAAATCTCACTGTTATCAGTGATATCACTGTTATCACAACTCACTGAGTTCTCTCCAAAGAGAGAAGTGATATCTTCTCCAAATATCTTGAGACAGTTTTCAATAAGTAATTGTATCATAGAAACCTGTAATACAATGGGGCAAAAAAAAAGGCATATTACTGTACATATGGCGTAACAGTAAATCACGTTTCATACGTGAATCTGGGCTCTTAAACAAAATGCAAAAGAGGTCTGAGAAATATTCAGACTTGATTAAATATATGTATATATCGATGTATATATATATAATATATATATATATCAGTTTTTTCTAAGAAATAACTGATACTTTCAAGAGTACTTTGGGCACACTTTTTAAAATTCTTTTAGTCATTGGGCTAAAGTTATAATATGTGGGCTGGTTTAATAGCTAAAATTTTGTAATGATGGTTACATGCTTAAAACTAGGATGATGTAAGTAGCCCACATATGATGTTTGGGACAAAAATGTATATTATTAATTTTTATTTAGTTTTATTAAAATTTTTGTTTTACTGATAATTTATACATAACATCTTATTAAAACTTATAAAGTATCAAATACAACACAAATTGTGAAATTACTTCAGTGAAGAAATATCTGAAACTTGGGTAGCACAGGTTTCTGTCTGGGGTTGGGAGCTGGATGGGGGTTGTGAAGGAAGAAACCATCTGGAGAGAAAACATGTCTGTCTGTCTATCTACATTGCCTTGCCTCACACTTGCTGTCTAGGGGAGCTTGGAGAAGAGCTTGATCTTATTAGGTATGTTATGGCTCTGTTAGGATATTCTGAAATATTTACCTAGCTTCCTCATCCTCTGGCGGAGACACAATGCTGCTGCTGCTGCTGCTGAGTCGCTTCAGTCGTGTCTGACTCTGTGCGACCCCACAGACGGCAGCCTACTAGGCTGCCCCGTATCTGGGATTCTCCAGGCAAGAACACTGGAGTGGGTTGCCATTTCCTTCTCCAGGCATGAAAGTGAAAAGCGAAAGTGAAGTCGCTCAGTCGTGCCCGACTCTTAGCGACCCCATGGACTGCAGCCTAACTGGCTCCTCCATACATGGGATTTTGCAGGCAAGAATACTGGAGTGGGGTGCCATTGCCTTCTCCGGGAGGCACAGTAGAAGCGAAGTATTTTCCTGAATGAGCCACAACTGGCAGAGTGTGGCCAGCGTGTGTGGAGCCTCGGGTGCTCGTATGGCCCAGGCCGCCTAAGATGTGCCGACAGGGACCAGATGTATTGGGTCTGTCATCGTTGTGTAATGATGAACTCACAGTTTGGAGGCTTGCACACCCTCAGTGATGAGGCTGAGAGTTGAACCTTGGCTCTCCGGTTCCGAAGCCAGGTTCTTTTCTATCATATCGTCCTACTCTTACCTCTCTGTTGTTTAATCCCTTGGATGGCAAAGGAGAAGTGACTCAGCTGTTCTCAGTTAAAATACACCTTCCCATGCCCAACCAGAGTAGGACTCTGCCACTCCAAGGCAGTGTAATTAAAATGTGCACTTTAAAACACGGGTTCACCAGCGTTAATACCACAGACTTCAGGTTCAAAATGGGGACTCTGCCCCACAAGGCATAAAAATGAGAGATCTTGTTACCTTTTTGCTGAGGTTTTTAAATGCTGACCTGCCAGAATTAGGCAGACAAAAAAGGCTTGGGGCGAGAGACACGGATAAACGATAAGATGTCATCTGATTGGAGGAAGAATGTTGCTCAATGTTGTGTAACACTCCAAAAAGGTGTCGCAGAAACACTACATTGGCTCTCGGTAGCTGGTCTACAAGCCTAATGACAGAAGAAGCACTTATGAATAAAGCGAGTCATTTTGCTTAGAAAGTGGAAATACAGAGAACACAGTACATCTTTTCCTACCATGTACACAGTCCATTCTCACAGTGCCAGGCATGAATGCATACAAAAACGTTTCACTGATTTTAATTCCTGAACCAGGTAAGCCCTACTCTGATTAGTTATGTGTTTGTATTTAAGATCATACCCCTGGCGGATTGGTTCGTTATCATCTCTTTCTAGGCCAGTGGATTTCATCTCCAACAGTTTCATGTATTCAGAAGGTGTAAAATGGTCAAGCATTCCATGTTAATAAGATTAGGAGAAAAACACAGTGTCACCAATAAGGCATGCATCTCTCTTCAAACTGGCGTCGAGGGGTATGATCAAGTGAAAGCACTTGATACTGCTCATTATTTCAGATGACACAGCTGTAAACTATAAGCTAATATTTTCCTAAGAGTATGTTGGTTGTGTTTTCTCAGACTTGAGTAATTATTGCATCATTACCTCTGGGTCGCAGTTATTTTCTCCTCCTCATTTCCTTGATCAATAACAGCAAGCCATTTATCACAAAGATGGGCTGAAAATACGCTTCCTTGGATATTTCGAAGAAAATCCTTATGTAGATCAGAAAAATACATATTATTTTATGATAAGTTCAATGGAGAAATTGCAAAGAAAATATTTAGTTGAAAAATTCAATTCAGTCTGCAATTCCTTCACAGCCACGCAGACTGATTCACACAGAGCTTGGCTGTGATTCTCCACAGCCTTGCACACTCAGAAGTACTGGTTGGATTTTCCCCAACTAAAATGAGAAGCCTAAAAGTAGAGTCTAGGCTGTAGTGAGAATGAGGCTAAAGCTCCTTCTATCACCTGGAGCTTACTCTTTGTGTACATGTTAACACATTAGTACAGACTGGCAAGGTCTGGTGATAACTCACCCGAAATCCTATTTGTTTCCTGAAAAGAAATGCACGTACCCATTTTGTTTGTTAACTTCAGACACAGTGCTTGCTCTGAATTCAAGAAAGAGAAGTTCTGAAATAAAACAAAACTACACCCCTACATGCTCTTATACACATATGAAGAGAAAACCGGAGGTATGTGTGCTCTTTGGGAAAAAGCTAGTATCGAAATCGCTTCGATCTTTTTCTTTAAAAAAAAAAATATATATATATATATATAAAAGTTCAGTTCTACAGACTTTTAAGCAGCAGGTGTTAGAAATAAACCAAAAGCCCCAATGGGTAAACTACACGTTACCCTTACAACTCTTTGAATGGAATATATCCTCCCCAAAGAGGAAACTGAAAATTTACATACATGGCAACTTCACACCTGTGGGATAGAATATGCAAATGTAAGCTTCCTAAGTGGAGGCCTGGAAAGTTTATCCTGATGACCAAGTCTTAATATGATAGAATGGGGCCTATTAAAATGGATGAAGTTGTAAACTGTTGTGCAAGCCTGAGGGGAAATGATTGCATTGCCTTGCCAGTTTCAAAGGCACAACTTGGTTCCACTGGTCTTAATATACAGCCTGACTTCTCTGAAGAGTATCTGCTTCAGGCAGTGTTTCTACGGCAACTGTCATGATTATAATCCTGTCAGCGTTCACTTGTTTCAGTACTTATTGAGCTGCTGTTTGTGTCCGGCACTCTTTTGAGTACTGAGGATAGACTATGAAGATAACGTACCGAGTCTCAGTCCTCTCATACTTTTTCTTGTGATTGGTATACAGTACCCAATCATGGTCATTAGGTTTTCACTCTGCTTCTTATGGAGTGTCCACAGTATATTGGGAGGGAGGAAGCACTCCATTTCAGTTCAGCCGTTCAGTCCTGTCCTACTCTTTGCGACCCCATGGACTGCACACCAGGCTTTCGTGTCCATCACCAACACCTGGGTCTTGTTCAGATTCATGTCCATCGAGTTGGTGATGCCATTCAACCATCTCATCTGGCTTTGGCTTCTGGGAGTCTGGGGCTGTGCAGCAGGCCCTTTGTGGTTAAGCCAGGACATGACTCATATGGAATATGCCATGGCTATTTGCCATTGGCCCTCTGTTTATAGACAGTTTAAGGGAAAACTCAATGTGGTTCTGACGATGTATTCACTTCTGATTTAGACCACCTCTGTGGTTGCTTGGACATATGGTATTATCCAGGCCAAAGGTGCAAAGTTGGATTCCCCACCAAGATCAATCAACTTTAGGAAGAGAAAACTCTGGGATTGTCTAAGACCTGTGCGCTTATAGCATGGAAACAGGCAAGAGCCTAGTAACTCTTGCTCACAAATCAAATCAGTTCCAAGTGTGCACCTGATAGAGGGTAGCACTCTACTTGCTATTTGCATACCTAGTGTGTATTATGATGGTGCAAGTGTACTAGGGCTCACCTCTAAGTCATATCTGCACTGTTGCTATTATCATGCAATCGAACATTAACAGGGGACAAGGAAACACCTCATGTTATTTAGTTTCTAAGATAATTTTAACAACCTGTCTATAGTGATTACTACATCAATATATTTTTCTTCATAGCTGCTCACAAGTTCCAAGATGGATTGATTAATTTTTTTGTTTCTGTTCTGTTATCGCCCTGGTAGAAATTTAACTACACGCTTGTGATTTAGCTGTATCATTTCAAACTCTGTCTATTTTTGTATAAATGTATGGAACTTTTCCAAATTCCAAACTGATTTTGACTGTTGGACTCACTTTAAAAATAAGATTTTTAGATGGGGCATATAGTAAAACTGGTTACCATGTAAATATAACCTCGGGTGGTGGGTTAAACTTACTGATATTAACAAAGGTTGTTAAAGATGGGAAGGGAGAAAAAAGGAGGAAAAAGGGGGAACAAATGGTGGAGACATCCCTACACTAATTTTAAAGTAAAAGGCATTGTTAGACAGGGGAAGGTAGGATGATGTAGTGATCAGAGATTTTGGTGGCCTCACTAAGCATTTTATGATTCATTGTAAGAGAAATGGGCTTCCTAGGTGGGGCTAGTGGTAAAAAAACCTGCCTGTCAATGCAGGAGATGCAAGAGAGGCAGGTTCAATCCCTGGCAGGAAGTTCCCCTGGAGTCGAGCATGGCAACCCACTCTAGTATTCTTGCCTGGAGGGTTGCATGGACAGAGGAGTCTGCTGGGCAACAGTTAAAGGGATTACAGAGAATCGGATGCGATGAGGCGACTAACACACACACACACACACACACACTCACGAGTTTACCATAGTGAGTAAACATCTGTCTTGCATCCATGCTAAGTTGCCACAGCCGTGTCCAGTTCTGGGCACCCTCATAAACTATAACCTGCCAGACTCCTCCGTCCATACGACTGGAGTCGTATGCCAGTCCCTGTTCCAGGGGATCCTTCCAACCTAGGGATTGAACCCAGGTTTCTTGCATTGCAGGCAGATTCTTTTACTGTCTGAGCCACCTGGGAAGTTACTTCTGTTAACTGTTTCCAAAAGCTTAAGATGAATTTTATTTTGGAAATGTTGCCTTCATTAGGAAGGTGATGAGGAAGTCATCCAAAGCTGGAAGCTTGTTTTGGTAAACGCTCAACGTGGTAAGTGGGTATTTTGAAATTGATTCTTCTTCTTCATGGAGTGTTCAGGAGCCAAGATGTGCAGTGAAAAAGGAAAATATCTAATGTATGGGGCTCATAACATTTGAGGTACCTTCCTTCAATTTTGACTTTGTGACGTGTTTTCCGCTTTTCAGATCCTTCCTCTCTTATGCCTATTATGTTTCTTGGGCATTCATAGTGAAGGACCAGTCATACAGCTTTAGACTGACTCTGCGTGTGGACGATGCTCAAACTTTCCTTACCTTTAAGACCGACGATACTACGAGAATGCATTCATCATCCAAGTTCACTTTGTGTCCAGCATTGAGTTTGTTCCTCAGGGCTATTGCGGATTTTATACTGGCTGGTTTTCTGAAGATGCCTTCTGTGAACGGCCCTTTTTGATTGATAAAGGAAAGCATCTCCTATAGGGAAGGAAAGAGAAGAAAACTGTGGGACATTTCCTGTCTAGTCTAGAAGCCCAGAGCACAAGCTTGCTCCTGTTTTGACAGAGCTGTGGTATATGAGGGTACAGTTCTAGAACAGCACCGAAGTCAATTTGAAATTTTTACTTCAGTGTCTGTAAATATATTTTCTACCCAACAATAAATTTGAGTCATACACTGAAACATTTTAAACACTTGTGTAGTCAGATTTTCTGTTTCAGTGAATTTACTGTATTAACTGTCTCTGCTTTGAGGCCTTTGTAGATTCACCCTCTCCTCCTTCACCGCTGCCTTCTCATTATTCCCTATTAGAGATGCTCTTCCCTGAGTGTGGAAATCTTTTTGCCATACTCACGCGCCATTTGTTTATTCCCCTTCCAGGGACTGTCCACCCCATTCATTCCTGTTTCCTGTATTCCCTCCCCTCAAACTCAGGCTCAATAGGCCCCTCCTCTCTGATCTCATTCCTTTCTCATCAGCCTCTCTAGCTCCTTTTCCTGTATTTTCATGTCCTCTGCTGTCTGCAAAGTTAGAGAGATAACAGATATTGGAGCCAGGTGTTTCAAGGATTGTGGAATCTGTTATGCTCCTCATCCACTGTGTGACTTTGGGCATAGCACGTTCTTGGGTGAGGCTCTTTTGTTTTTCATTTATGAAGTGAGGGTGGTGATAGTCATGGCTACCGCCTAAATTTTCTGTGAAAGCGCAAGGTCTGGGGTAGTAGCTAGCACATAACTGGTATGATAAATTTCTCCATATATACCATAAAATTCCCTGCATCTAGTGTAGTGCTTGGAGAGAGGGTAGACAGTGAACAAGAGTTAAATGCTTACACTTCAGTACACTAGCTTGATATAGCACAGTCCAAACTCTGTGACTCTCTTTTGACACATTCTGGCAGGATCAAAGGATTCATCTGTGCCAGAGGATGCCTACTTTATGCTTAAACACTTGAGTTACATATCAAATCCGCGTGAGACATTGTGAGTCATAGGGCGAGCAGACTCAGCTGAAGGAGACTTGAGACTAGTGTGGACTTCAAGGGAGGAGACCAGGAGACAGTGTGAGGATGAGGTGGACTCTCAGAGCTTCTTACACACAGAGTCTGAAGGAGAGTTACAGGGCTCCAAATAGCCTGGAGCGAAAACTCCCCTCCAGGTCCTCCCCACCGTTCTATGCAAAACCAAGAGCTCTCTCACCCAAAGAAAAAAATGGACATTGGGTTGAATACGCCCGGCTCCCAGCCGGTCCCAGCCTCTGGCCGATCTCCAAAATTCCTTGCCCCAGCTGTTGAAGAGATAACTACTCTGAACAACCTTGCAGAAGAACGGGCGCCCTTAAGACGGTAGCTTTCCACATCCATGCCTGTATAGATTTCCTCTTCTTGGGTAAGGGCAGCAGCTCCCTAATCTGACTGCTGCCCCGTCTCGCCCCATTAAAGGTGATCTGTAAGGTGCCCGGTGTCATCCTTTTTCTCAACCTCGCCTTCTCTAACTGCCTTACTTCACAGAGTCCACGTTAACTGGTCTGAGCTGGTATAGATGGGTGTTTGTTGAAATCGGTGGAATGGATGAGAGTAACTTTTCATCTTGTATTTGCCTTCTGACTCTGCAGTACCTAAATCAGATCTTTTTTTTTTGAAATAACATTGTGAAACTTATCGGACAAAGCCAGACTTCTTCATGTGGAGTAGATTGGGAAGAGAACACTTGATCTCTGCGAACGCCCCTCCTCAGGAAGGTTACAGAAACCAAAAGAAGACCTACCAGAATTGGGGTGCGCAGGGTGTCATTATCACATACATCCTCAAGAGGAGCTCCAAAGAGCTCTTTTTGCTTTCTGGGTGGTAGAGGTGGGTGTTGGTTGTCCTCGCGCGTCCTGGGGCGACACCAAAAGGCCCAGTTTTTGACAGAAGTCTTACTAACTCTCTTCTTGTCTGAATCAAATGTAGAAGAGAGATTTTCAGTAGTAGTAGCTTAGCTGATTTAGCCTATTTCCAACACTTACATTCAGCAGCATATTCATGGCAGAGGCTGAAAGAGAGAAACTGAACCATTTGTTATATAGAATTCCCCACATTCTGAAACAGGCTAATTGCATCCTTGTGGTGTTAACATGTTCTTCTTCCCCATATTCTGCAAACCTAGAGGCGTGATCAGACTCGGGGGTGATTCCCCCTGTGACAGTCTTCCCCAGACAGTGCCATCTATTCCCTTTGCCCTGTGTCATGACGCACTTAAGCTGTAGTTATACGGGTTTCCTAATGGTAAGTATTATCAGTGGATTCCGGTATCAGATCTCATTTTAAAAGCCAAAAATATTTAATATTCAAATCAAGCAGCATTTGGATATCATTTACTTTTGTAGTAAGTTTCCTTCCTCGGTTCAATTACCTGTTTGGCTTTCTGAGTACCCAGTCATGCCCAATTTTCTCCCATCAAAAGAATCGCCTTTCATGAGACATCCTGCCTGATCCTGCTTTTCAGTCAGCCTCTGGACCTCTCCTCTGGGAGGCCACACACCTCAGTCAACTCCAAGGATGACTTCCTGCCCTCAGGGTCTTGGGAAGTAGTCATTAAATGCAGACTATGTTGTAGGATTACAGCTGGCCATTTGTCTGTAACACCTTACTCAGCTAACCCAAGGATGAATGTTAACTACCACAGCCCCTGTCAAAGGAATGCAGATGAAGGGCTTTTCAAAGAAAGAGTGATCAGCAATGAAAAATGGAGTTCAGAGTTTCTCATGCCCAGCTAAGAATTGTTTCCCTGATATTTGCTCAATAAACCTGCTTAATATTTCCTTAAATAACCTGCTTAAGTAACCAGCTAAAGAAGTCAACAGAGGAGCCAAGTTGTAGAAAAACCAACAGGAGAATGTAACCAAATATTTTAAAATGCCCATCCACTTGTCTGTTCTGAGACAGAGTGAGTGCATCACCATGTCCTTTCAAGGGACTGAACCACTTGTGGTGCTGGGTGAGAGAACTAGAAGGCTCCTATTCTGCCTCTTAATTGGATAAGTTGCCTAAAACTCTTTGAGCTTCACTTTGCTCAGACTTAACAGAAATGATGCTGCTTACACCTCACTGGACTACCTAACATCATGTACTACTCATCACAAGACATGGCACACAGCAGCCTTAATAAAGGTAATTTCCCTCCTTCAAAGGGCCTAAGGCCGCCTAGACATCAGTCACCTCCCCCCAAGCAGACTCCACCCCCATTCTCCATTTGATTTTGCAGCCTCCAGAAGGTGTACATGCCTGAAGGAATGCCATCACTTTGCCTTAGGTTCCTCCTGCCCTGACATTCATACTGCCATCATTTTAAAAGGAGATAATGAAGAAAGCAAATGCATTCTTAAATTCAGGGAGAGATTCTCCTAAATAATATGTGCAAATGTTTAAAAAAAATACATGTTTATATGGGTTGCGTTGCTTTATGCACCCTGGTTTCCCTACTCTTAACCTGATTCTGTTATTTCTAAGCTACCCACAGGTATTCATATATTCCAAATGTATTAATTCATTGTTCAGCTTTAATAAGAATACTCTTAGGAAGAAAGCTCTATCAGTTGTTACAAAGGTCTATGTCCAGCTCGTCTATAAGCATAGATGGAAAGCAAAATAGACATTAAGCCCTGTACTTTTATTATCAGGTCTAGATGGACCTTTCGTTATGTACATTGGTTGGTGTTAGAGTTCTTGTTGGCTCTGTGACCAATACAAATATATAGTATAGCCAGGAAAAGTACGGTGCTCAGTTGTTAAGTCCTGTCCAGTTCTTGCGACCCCATGACTATAGCCTGTCAGGCTCCTGTCCGTGGATGTCCCGGATAATAATACTGGAGTGGGTTGCCAGGGACTGTTAACAGGTTAACTTTATAACCTCATCTTTCTTAAGCAGTGCTGGCAAGATTTCGGTTAGTGTTTCCGCATGCTCAAATTAGGGTTTGAACGTTAAGAAGTGAAATTTTGAAATGTTGTGGGTGTAGAAAACAACTATAAGAAGACAAATACTTTCAGTAGAAATTCTATTCTGGCCCGAATACTTCCTAAATTAGTAGGACATTTTATTCAGATAAAGAAATGTCCATGGGACAACACTGGAGTGGTATCAGGGATCATTGCGAGAGGAAAGATTTTAAAACAAACAGACAGACATATAAACATTCAGTCCCGTTCCATTTGCAAGCTGGGTCTGAAGCAGAATGGAAAGTGAGCTTGCTGTGGAGGTAGAATCGAGAGTTCAAGTCTCAGGGGCGGTCCTAAGACGGCGGAGGGAATAGGATGGAAAGATCACTTTCTCCCCACAACTTCATGGGAAGAACATTTGAGCCTGAGCAAATTCCACAAAACAACTTCTGAATGCTGGCAGAGGACATCGGGCACCCAGAAAGGCAGCCCACTGTCTTCAAAAGGAGGGAAGAAAAACTATAAAAAGAGAGACAAAAGAGGTAGGGACGGAGATCTGTCCCAGGAAGGGAGTCTTAAAAGAGGAGAAGTTTCCAAACACCAGGAAACACACTCACTGGCAGGTCAGTGGGGAGTTTTGGAATCTCAGAGGGCAACATAACGGGGAGGAACGCTAAATAAATAAATAAACCCCACCAATTACGTGCCTAACAGCAACTTCCAGCAGAGAAGTAGTCCAGACACTCACATTTGCCACCAGCAAGCAGGGGGCTGAACAGGGAGGTCTGGGCTGCATTGTAGGCACCTGGCCTGAATGCCCTGAGGGCAATCTGACCCAAACTGGGGGATAGCCAGACAGAAAGTAAAAAGAGAGAGAGAGAACTATCCTGGGAAAAGCCCTAGCCTAAGGCACTTCCTGGCCCACTCACAGAACAAAGGACTGAGCAGAGGAGAGCTAGCTGGCTGTGCACTGGCTGGAGACAGGGAGGCAGGCGGGGGCAGCCAGAGCCAGAAAGGGGCAATCTCAGCCCCAGAGGGGCATCCTCTACAAAACTGCAAGCAGGCTCCCATTTGCCTACCAAGGCTTCTTGGGATTCTGGGTGGTTGACATCTGCAGAGAGGGTCGCAGCCAGGATCAGCTCCCCAGGAGAGACATGGCATACCTGAGACGGGCACACCTGCTGCCACCCAGGAAACCGAGCGGCTGGGATGGAGGAGGTGATAAGACACACCACACCTGGGGGTGGCTGTGCTCGCCAAGCACCTGGTCGCCTGAGCTGCTCGGACCGGGGAAGGGCACAAGAGGCAGGTCCAACTGAGTCTGAGCCTTTGTGGAGTACCTGAGAAGCAACCTGAACCTGAGTGGCTTAGACCTGGGAAGTGCACGCAACCCAGGGCCCACCTCAGACAGTTCCAGGCAGAGCAACCTGGAGCCTGAGCAGTGTAGACTGGGAAAGCACACACACCGTGAGCGGGGGCAAACCCAGTGCGGCCGGGACCTTGTGAGCATACGCCAGTGATTTGTTTACAGTGTTCCAACCTGCCCACAGCACGACTGAATCACTTAGCCTAAATGAGTGACCACCTTCGATCCCCTATGTCAGGGCGGAAATTAGACACTGAAGAGACCAGCAAACAGAAGAAGCTAAAATAAACAGAGGGAACCGCTCTGGAAATGACAGGTGCAACAGATTCAAACCTTGTAGTTAGCACTGACTACATTGGAAGGGACCTATAGATCTTGAGAAGTGTAAGCTGGATCAAGGAACTGTCTGAAACTGAACTAACCCCACACTGCCCACAACAGCTCCAGAGACATTCCTAGATATATTTTTACCATTGTCATTAAAATATTTTTTTTTTTACTTTTTAAGTCCTCTGTTACTCCTTTAATTTTCATTTTGATAACCTAGTATTATCTTGCAGAAAAAGGACCCTATTTGTAAATCAAAGTACATTTATATATTTTTTATCATTTTTTGTGATTTTTTTTTTTAATATTGTATTTTGGGGAGTGTCACATTTACTCTAGACTTTTAATCTGTGCTTTTTGGTATTTGTTATCAATTTTGTACCTTTAGGAACCCAATCTTCTCTACCCATTTTTAGGTGGGAGTGTGATTACTGGCTTGATGGCTCTCTCCCCCTTTTGACTCTCCTTTTTCTCCACCAGGTCACCTCTATCTCCACCTCACCCTTCTCTTCCCTGCCCAACTCTGTGAATCTCTTTGTGTGTTCCGGGCTGTGGAGAACACTTAGGGAACTGATTACTGGCTGGTTCTGGTCTCTCTCCTTTTGAATCCCTGTTTTCTCCTCCCGGTCACCTCCGTCTCCTTCCTCCTTCTTCTCTTCTCTGTGTAACTCCATGAACCTCTCTGAGGGGTCCAGACTGTGGAGAGCACGCAGGGAATTGACTACTGGCTAGCTTGCTCTCTCCCCTTTTGAGTCCCCCTCTTCTTCTCCTGGTCAACTCTATCTCCCTCCTCCCTCTTCTCTTTTCCGTCTACTCTGTGAACCTCTCTGGGTGTCCCTCACTGTGGAGAAGCTTTTCATCATTAACCGAGATGTTTTATCATTGGTGCTGTACAGATAGAGAAGTCTCGAGGCTACTGTAAGAATAAGACTGAAAACCAGAGGCAGGAGGCTTAAGTCCAAACCCTGAGAACACCAGAGAACTCCTGACTCCAGGGAACATTAATGGATAAGAGCTCATCCAAAAGCCTCCATAGCTACACTGAAACCAAGCACCACCCAAGAGCCAACAAGTTCCAGAGCAAGACATACCACACAAATTCTCCAGCAATGCAGGAACATAGCCCCGAGCATCAATAAACAGGCTGCCCTCAGTCACACCAAACCCACAAGTCATCTCAAAACTCACTACTGGACACTTCATTGCACTCCAGAGAGAAATCCAGCCCCACCCACCAGAACATGGATGCAAGCTTCCCTAACCAGGAAACCTTGAGAAGCCACCTGCAAAACCCCAGCCACAGTGAGGAACCTCCACAATAAAGAGGAACCACAAGCTGCCAGAATACAGAAAGGCCACCCCAAACACAACAATCTCACTGTAGCTGAAGCTGAAACTCCACTGTTTTGGCCACCTGATGTGAAGAACTGACTCTTTGGAAAAGACTCTGATGCTGGGAAAGATTGAAGGCAGGAGGAGAAGGGGACGAGAGAGGATGAGATGGTTGGATGGCATCACCGATTCGATGGACATGAGTTTGAGTAAGCTCCGGGAGTTGGTGATGCACAGGGAAGCGTGGCATGCTGCATTCCTCGACCTCAAGGACTCGGGGTCACTGTAGTCCTTGGGGTCACAAAGAGTCGGACACGACTGAGCAACTGAACTCAACTGAATCGTGAT
Source organism: Capricornis sumatraensis (assembly GCF_032405125.1). Taxonomy (NCBI): domain Eukaryota; kingdom Metazoa; phylum Chordata; class Mammalia; order Artiodactyla; family Bovidae; genus Capricornis; species Capricornis sumatraensis. The sequence goes on along the minus strand of NC_091075.1, from coordinate 8,362,670 downwards.
GTCTCCTAAAGCTGTACTAGTTGCTTCTTGAAATCAGAACACTGTTATCCTTTCTGTGATCTCACAAGTGGGAAACTCCCCATGTCTTGGAGCAGATGGAAATTACTGCCCTTACAATGTGATTTGGGCTCTAGGATCTCCCATGGAGCCCTGGCAGCCTTGCTGTCTTTTGCATCAAAGCCAGTTACATTATTCACCTACCTGAAATCTCACTGTTATCAGTGATATCACTGTTAACACAACTCACTGAGTTCTCTCCAAAGAGAGAAGTGATATCTTCTCCAAATATCTTGAGACAGTTTTCAAGGAGGAACTTCATCAAAGAAACCTGTAACACAAAGGGGCAAAAGAAAGGGTGTATTACTGTTCATACGGCGTAATAGTAAATCACGTTTCATATGTGAATCTGGGCTCTGACACAAAATGCAAAAGATGTCTGAGAAAAATTCAGACTTGATTAAATACATGTATATATGGATATATATATATATATATTATATACATACATCAGTTTTTTCTAAGAAATCACGGATACTTTCAAGAGTAAATTGGGCACCAACTTTAACATTCTTTTAGTCATTGGGCTAAAGTTATAATATGTGGGCTGGTTTAATAGCTACAATTTTGTAATCATGGTTACATGCTTAAAACTAGGATGATTTGTAAGTAGCACACATGGGATGTTTGGGACAAAAGTGTATATTCTCTTACTAAGTTTTATTTAGTTTTATTAAATTTTTTCTAGTTTTAATGATATAGAATTTATATATAGCATCTTATTAAAACTTATTAAGTATCAAATACAACACAAATTGTGAAATTCACTTCAGTGAAGAAATATCTGAAAGTTAGGTAGCAGAGGTTTCTGTGTGGGGTGGGGGGCGGGAGGGGGGTTGTGGAGGAAGAAAGCATCTGGAGAGAAAACATGTCTGTCTGTCTGTCTACCTTGCCTTGCCTCACACTTGCTGTCTAGGGGAGCTTGGAGAAGAGCTGTGATCTTATTAGGCATGTTCTGGCTCTGTTAGGATGTTCTGAAATAGTTTACTAGCTTCCTCATCCTCTAGCGGAGACATAACAGAAGCCAGGTATTTTCCTGAATGAGCCACAACTGGCAGAGTGCGGCCAGCGTGTGTGGAGCCTCGGGTGCTCGTGTGGCCCAGGCCGCCTAAGATGTGCCGACAGGGACCAGATGTATTGGGTCTGTCATCGTTGTGTAATGATGAACTCACAGTTTGGAGGCTTGCACACCCTCAGTGATGAGGCTGAGAGTTGAACCTTGGCTCTCCGGTTCCGAAGCCAGGTTCTTTTCTATCATATCGTCCTACTCTTACCTCTCTGTTGTTTAATCCCTTGGATGGCAAAGGAGAAGTGACTCAGCTGTTCTCAGTTAAAATACACCTTCCCATGCCCAACCAGAGTAGGACTCTGCCACTCCAAGGCAGTGTAATTAAAATGTGCACTTTAAAACACGGGTTCACCAGCGTTAATACCACAGACTTCAGGTTCAAAATGGGGACTCTGCCCCACAAGGCATAAAGTGAGAGATCTTGTTACCTTTTTGCTGAGGTTTTCAAATGCTGACCTGCCAGAATTAGGCAGACAAAGAATGCTTGGCGTGAGATACAAGGCTAAATCATGAGCTCTCATCTGACTGGATGAGGAATGTTGCTCAATGTTGTGTAACACTCCAAAAAGGTGTCGCAGAAACACTACATTGGCTCTCGGTAGCTGGTCTACAAGCCTAATGACAGAAAAAGCACTTATGAATAAAGCGAGTCATTTTGCTTAGAAAGTGGAAATACAGAGAACGCAGTACATCTTTTCCTACCATGTACACAGTCCATTCTCACAGTGCCAGGCATGAATGCATACAAAAATGTTTCACTGATTTTAATTCCTGAACCAGATAAGCCCTACTCTGGTTAGTTATGTGTTTGTATTTAAGATCATACCCCTGGCGGATTGGTTCGTTATCGTCTCTTTCTAGGCCAGTGGATTTCATCTCCAACAGTTTCATGTATTCAGAAGGTGTAAAATGGTCAAGCATTCCATGTTAATAAGATTAGGAGAAAAACACAGTGTCACCAATAAGGCATGCATCTCCTTTCAAACTGGCTTCCAGGGGTATCCTCAAGTGAAAGCACTTGATACTGCTCATTATTTCAGATGACACAGCTGTAAACTATAAGCTAATATTTTCCTAAGAGTATGTTGGTTGTATTTTCTCAGAGTTGTGTAATTATTGCATCATTACCTCTGGGTCGCAGTTATTTTCTCCTCCTCATTCTCTTGATCAATAACAATAAGCCATTTATCGTAGAAACTGGCTGGAAAGATGCCTCCTTGGATATTTCGAAGAAAATCCTTATGTAGATCAAAAAATATATATTATTCTTATGATAAATTCAATGGAGAAATTGCAAAGAAAATATTTAGTTGAAAAATTCTATTCAGTCGGCAATTCCTTCACAGCCACGCAGACTGATTCACACAGAGCTTGGCTGTGATTCTCCACAGCCTTGCACACTCAGAAGTACTGGTTGGATTTTCCCCAACTAAAATGAGAAGCCTAAAAGTAGAGTCTAGGCTGTAGTGAGAATGAGGCTAAAGCTCCTTCTATCACCTGGAGCTTACTCTTTGTGTACATGTTAACACATTAGTACAGACTGGCAAGGTCTGGTGATAACTCACCCGAAATCCTATTTGTTTCTTGAAAAGAAATGCACATACCCATTTTGTTTGTTTACTTCAGACACAGTGCTTGCTCTGAATTCAAGAAAGAGAAGTTCTGAAATAAAACAAAACTACACCCCTACATGCTCTTATACACATATGAAGAGAAAACTGGAGGTATGTGTGCTCTTTGGGAAAAAGCTAGTATCGAAATCGCTTCGATCTTTTTCTTTAAAGAAAAAACCATATAAAAGTTCAGTTCTACAGACTTTCAAGCAGCAGGTGTTAGAAATAAACCAAAAGCCCCAATGGGTAAACTACACGTTACCCTTACAACTCTTTGAATGGAATATATCCTCCCCAAAGAGGAAACTGAAAATTTACATACATGGCAACTTCACACCTGTGGGATAGAATATGCAAATGTAAGCTTCCTAAGTGGAGGCCTGGAAAGTTTATCCTGATGACCAAGTCTTAATATGATAGAATGGGGCCTATTAAAATGGATGAAGTTGTAAACTGTTGTGCAAGCCTGAGGGGAAATGATTGCATTGCCTTGCCAGTTTCAAAGGCACAACTTGGTTCCACTGGTCTTAATATACAGCCTGACTTCTCTGAAGAGTATCTGCTTCAGGCAGTGTTTCTACGGCAACTGTCATGATTATAATCCTGTCAGCGTTCACTTGTTTCAGTACTTATTGAGCTGCTGTTTGTGTCCGGCACTCTTTTGAGTACTGAGGATAGACTATGAAGATAACGTACCGAGTCTCAGTCCTCTCATACTTTTTCTTGTGATTGGTATACAGTACCCAATCATGGTCATTAGGTTTTCACTCTGCTTCTTATGGAGTGTCCACAGTATATTGGGAGGGAGGAAGCACTCCATTTCAGTTCAGCCGTTCAGTCCTGTCCTACTCTTTGCGACCCCATGGACTGCACACCAGGCTTTCGTGTCCATCACCAACACCTGGGTCTTGTTCAGATTCATGTCCATCGAGTTGGTGATGCCATTCAACCATCTCATCTGGCTTTGGCTTCGGGGAGTCTGGGGCTGTGCAGCAGGCCCTTTGTGGTTAAGCCAGGACATGACTCATATGGAATATGCCATGGCTATTTGCCATTGGCCCTCTGTTTATAGACAGTTTAAGGGAAAACTCAATGTGGTTCTGACGATGTATTCACTTCTGATTTAGACCACCTCTGTGGTTGCTTGGACATATGGTATTATCCAGGCCAAAGGTGCAAAGTTGGATTCCCCACCAAGATCAATCAACTTTAGGAAGAGAAAACTCTGGGATTGTCTAAGACCTGTGCGCTTATAGCATGGAAACAGGCAAGAGCCTAGTAACTCTTGCTCACAAATCAAATCAGTTCCAAGTGTGCACCTGATAGAGGGTAGCACTCTACTTGCTATTTGCATACCTAGTGTGTATTATGATGGTGCAAGTGTACTAGGGCTCACCTCTAAGTCATATCTGCACTGTTGCTATTATCATGCAATCGAACATTAACAGGGGACAAGGAAACACCTCATGTTATTTAGTTTCTAAGATAATTTTAACAACCTGTCTATAGTGATTACTACATCAATATATTTTTCTTCATAGCTGCTCACAAGTTCCAAGATGGATTGATTAATTTTTTTGTTTCTGTTCTGTTATCGCCCTGGTAGAAATTTAACTACACGCTTGTGATTTAGCTGTATCATTTCAAACTCTGTCTATTTTTGTATAAATGTATGGAACTTTTCCAAATTCCAAACTGATTTTGACTGTTGGACTCACTTTAAAAATAAGATTTTTAGATGGGGCATATAGTAAAACTGGTTACCATGTAAATATAACCTCGGGTGGTGGGTTAAACTTACTGATATTAACAAAGGTTGTTAAAGATGGGAAGGGAGAAAAAAGGAGGAAAAAGGGGGAACAAATGGTGGAGACATCCCTACACTAATTTTAAAGTAAAAGGCATTGTTAGACAGGGGAAGGTAGGATGATGTAGTGATCAGAGATTTTGGTGGCCTCACTAAGCATTTTATGATTCATTGTAAGAGAAATGGGCTTCCTAGGTGGGGCTAGTGGTAAAAAAACCTGCCTGTCAATGCAGGAGATGCAAGAGAGGCAGGTTCAATCCCTGGCAGGAAGTTCCCCTGGAGTCGAGCATGGCAACCCACTCTAGTATTCTTGCCTGGAGGGTTGCATGGACAGAGGAGTCTGCTGGGCAACAGTTAAAAGGATTACAGAGAATCGGATGCGACGAGGCGACTAACACACACACACACACACACACACTCACGAGTTTACCATAATGAGTAAACATCTGTCTTGCATCCATGCTAAGTTGCCACAGCCGTGTCCAGTTCTGGGCACCCTCATAAACTATAACCTGCCAGACTCCTCCGTCCATACGACTGGAGACGTATGCCAGTCCCTGTTCCAGGGGATCCTTCCAACCTAGGGATTGAACCCAGGTTTCTTGCATTGCAGGCAGATTCTTTTACTGTCTGAGCCACCTGGGAAGTTACTTCTGTTAACTGTTTCCAAAAGCTTAAGATGAATTTTATTTTGGAAATGTTGCCTTCATTAGGAAGGTGATGAGGAAGTCATCCAAAGCTGGAAGCTTGTTTTGGTAAACGCTCAACGTGGTAAGTGGGTATTTTGAAATTGATTCTTCTTCTTCATGGAGTGTTCAGGAGCCAAGATGTGCAGTGAAAAAGGAAAATATCTAATGTATGGGGCTCATAACATTTGAGGTACCTTCCTTCAATTTTGACTTTGTGACGTGTTTTCCGCTTTTCAGATCCTTCCTCTCTTATGCCTATTATGTTTCTTGGGCATTCATAGTGAAGGACCAGTCATACAGCTTTAGACTGACTCTGCGTGTGGACGATGCTCAAACTTTCCTTACCTTTAAGACCGACGATACTACGAGAATGCATTCATCATCCAAGTTCACTTTGTGTCCAGCATTGAGTTTGTTCCTCAGGGCTATTGCGGATTTTATACTGGCTGGTTTTCTGAAGATGCCTTCTGTGAACGGCCCTTTTTGATTGATAAAGGAAAGCATCTCCTATAGGGAAGGAAAGAGAAGAAAACTGTGGGACATTTCCTGTCTAGTCTAGAAGCCCAGAGCACAAGCTTGCTCCTGTTTTGACAGAGCTGTGGTATATGAGGGTACAGTTCTAGAACAGCACCGAAGTCAATTTGAAATTTTTACTTCAGTGTCTGTAAATATATTTTCTACCCAACAATAAATTTGAGTCATACACTGAAACATTTTAAACACTTGTGTAGTCAGATTTTCTGTTTCAGTGAATTTACTGTATTAACTGTCTCTGCTTTGAGGCCTTTGTAGATTCACCCTCTCCTCCTTCACCGCTGCCTTCTCATTATTCCCTATTAGAGATGCTCTTCCCTGAGTGTGGAAATCTTTTTGCCATACTCACGCGCCATTTGTTTATTCCCCTTCCAGGGACTGTCCACCCCATTCATTCCTGTTTCCTGTATTCCCTCCCCTCAAACTCAGGCTCAATAGGCCCCTCCTCTCTGATCTCATTCCTTTCTCATCAGCCTCTCTAGCTCCTTTTCCTGTATTTTCATGTCCTCTGCTGTCTGCAAAGTTAGAGAGATAACAGATATTGGAGCCAGGTGTTTCAAGGATTGTGGAATCTGTTATGCTCCTCATCCACTGTGTGACTTTGGGCATAGCACGTTCTTGGGTGAGGCTCTTTTGTTTTTCATTTATGAAGTGAGGGTGGTGATAGTCATGGCTACCGCCTAAATTTTCTGTGAAAGCGCAAGGTCTGGGGTAGTAGCTAGCACATAACTGGTATGATAAATTTCTCCATATATACCATAAAATTCCCTGCATCTAGTGTAGTGCTTGGAGAGAGGGTAGACAGTGAACAAGAGTTAAATGCTTACACTTCAGTACACTAGCTTGATATAGCACAGTCCAAACTCTGTGACTCTCTTTTGACACATTCTGGCAGGATCAAAGGATTCATCTGTGCCAGAGGATGCCTACTTTATGCTTAAACACTTGAGTTACATATCAAATCCGCGTGAGACATTGTGAGTCATAGGGCGAGCAGACTCAGCTGAAGGAGACTTGAGACTAGTGTGGACTTCAAGGGAGGAGACCAGGAGACAGTGTGAGGATGAGGTGGACTCTCAGAGCTTCTTACACACAGAGTCTGAAGGAGAGTTACAGGGCTCCAAATAGCCTGGAGCGAAAACTCCCCTCCAGGTCCTCCCCACCGTTCTATGCAAAACCAAGAGCTCTCTCACCCAAAGAAAAAAATGGACATTGGGTTGAATACGCCCGGCTCCCAGCCGGTCCCAGCCTCTGGCCGATCTCCAAAATTCCTTGCCCCAGCTGTTGAAGAGATAACTACTCTGAACAACCTTGCAGAAGAACGGGCGCCCTTAAGACGGTAGCTTTCCACATCCATGCCTGTATAGATTTCCTCTTCTTGGGTAAGGGCAGCAGCTCCCTAATCTGACTGCTGCCCCGTCTCGCCCCATTAAAGGTGATCTGTAAGGTGCCCGGTGTCATCCTTTTTCTCAACCTCGCCTTCTCTAACTGCCTTACTTCACAGAGTCCACGTTAACTGGTCTGAGCTGGTATAGATGGGTGTTTGTTGAAATCGGTGGAATGGATGAGAGTAACTTTTCATCTTGTATTTGCCTTCTGACTCTGCAGTACCTAAATCAGATCTTTTTTTTTTGAAATAACATTGTGAAACTTATCGGACAAAGCCAGACTTCTTCATGTGGAGTAGATTGGGAAGAGAACACTTGATCTCTGCGAACGCCCCTCCTCAGGAAGGTTACAGAAACCAAAAGAAGACCTACCAGAATTGGGGTGCGCAGGGTGTCATTATCACATACATCCTCAAGAGGAGCTCCAAAGAGCTCTTTTTGCTTTCTGGGTGGTAGAGGTGGGTGTTGGTTGTCCTCGCGCGTCCTGGGGCGACACCAAAAGGCCCAGTTTTTGACAGAAGTCTTACTAACTCTCTTCTTGTCTGAATCAAATGTAGAAGAGAGATTTTCAGTAGTAGTAGCTTAGCTGATTTAGCCTATTTCCAACACTTACATTCAGCAGCATATTCATGGCAGAGGCTGAAAGAGAGAAACTGAACCATTTGTTATATAGAATTCCCCACATTCTGAAACAGGCTAATTGCATCCTTGTGGTGTTAACATGTTCTTCTTCCCCATATTCTGCAAACCTAGAGGCGTGATCAGACTCGGGGGTGATTCCCCCTGTGACAGTCTTCCCCAGACAGTGCCATCTATTCCCTTTGCCCTGTGTCATGACGCACTTAAGCTGTAGTTATACGGGTTTCCTAATGGTAAGTATTATCAGTGGATTCCGGTATCAGATCTCATTTTAAAAGCCAAAAATATTTAATATTCAAATCAAGCAGCATTTGGATATCATTTACTTTTGTAGTAAGTTTCCTTCCTCGGTTCAATTACCTGTTTGGCTTTCTGAGTACCCAGTCATGCCCAATTTTCTCCCATCAAAAGAATCGCCTTTCATGAGACATCCTGCCTGATCCTGCTTTTCAGTCAGCCTCTGGACCTCTCCTCTGGGAGGCCACACACCTCAGTCAACTCCAAGGATGACTTCCTGCCCTCAGGGTCTTGGGAAGTAGTCATTAAATGCAGACTATGTTGTAGGATTACAGCTGGCCATTTGTCTGTAACACCTTACTCAGCTAACCCAAGGATGAATGTTAACTACCACAGCCCCTGTCAAAGGAATGCAGATGAAGGGCTTTTCAAAGAAAGAGTGATCAGCAATGAAAAATGGAGTTCAGAGTTTCTCATGCCCAGCTAAGAATTGTTTCCCTGATATTTGCTCAATAAACCTGCTTAATATTTCCTTAAATAACCTGCTTAAGTAACCAGCTAAAGAAGTCAACAGAGGAGCCAAGTTGTAGAAAAACCAACAGGAGAATGTAACCAAATATTTTAAAATGCCCATCCACTTGTCTGTTCTGAGACAGAGTGAGTGCATCACCATGTCCTTTCAAGGGACTGAACCACTTGTGGTGCTGGGTGAGAGAACTAGAAGGCTCCTATTCTGCCTCTTAATTGGATAAGTTGCCTAAAACTCTTTGAGCTTCACTTTGCTCAGACTTAACAGAAATGATGCTGCTTACACCTCACTGGACTACCTAACATCATGTACTACTCATCACAAGACATGGCACACAGCAGCCTTAATAAAGGTAATTTCCCTCCTTCAAAGGGCCTAAGGCCGCCTAGACATCAGTCACCTCCCCCCAAGCAGACTCCACCCCCATTCTCCATTTGATTTTGCAGCCTCCAGAAGGTGTACATGCCTGAAGGAATGCCATCACTTTGCCTTAGGTTCCTCCTGCCCTGACATTCATACTGCCATCATTTTAAAAGGAGATAATGAAGAAAGCAAATGCATTCTTAAATTCAGGGAGAGATTCTCCTAAATAATATGTGCAAATGTTTAAAAAAAATACATGTTTATATGGGTTGCGTTGCTTTATGCACCCTGGTTTCCCTACTCTTAACCTGATTCTGTTATTTCTAAGCTACCCACAGGTATTCATATATTCCAAATGTATTAATTCATTGTTCAGCTTTAATAAGAATACTCTTAGGAAGAAAGCTCTATCAGTTGTTACAAAGGTCTATGTCCAGCTCGTCTATAAGCATAGATGGAAAGCAAAATAGACATTAAGCCCTGTACTTTTATTATCAGGTCTAGATGGACCTTTCGTTATGTACATTGGTTGGTGTTAGAGTTCTTGTTGGCTCTGTGACCAATACAAATATATAGTATAGCCAGGAAAAGTACGGTGCTCAGTTGTTAAGTCCTGTCCAGTTCTTGCGACCCCATGACTATAGCCTGTCAGGCTCCTGTCCGTGGATGTCCCGGATAATAATACTGGAGTGGGTTGCCAGGGACTGTTAACAGGTTAACTTTATAACCTCATCTTTCTTAAGCAGTGCTGGCAAGATTTCGGTTAGTGTTTCCGCATGCTCAAATTAGGGTTTGAACGTTAAGAAGTGAAATTTTGAAATGTTGTGGGTGTAGAAAACAACTATAAGAAGACAAATACTTTCAGTAGAAATTCTATTCTGGCCCGAATACTTCCTAAATTAGTAGGACATTTTATTCAGATAAAGAAATGTCCATGGGACAACACTGGAGTGGTATCAGGGATCATTGCGAGAGGAAAGATTTTAAAACAAACAGACAGACATATAAACATTCAGTCCCGTTCCATTTGCAAGCTGGGTCTGAAGCAGAATGGAAAGTGAGCTTGCTGTGGAGGTAGAATCGAGAGTTCAAGTCTCAGGGGCGGTCCTAAGACGGCGGAGGGAATAGGATGGAAAGATCACTTTCTCCCCACAACTTCATGGGAAGAACATTTGAGCCTGAGCAAATTCCACAAAACAACTTCTGAATGCTGGCAGAGGACATCGGGCACCCAGAAAGGCAGCCCACTGTCTTCAAAAGGAGGGAAGAAAAACTATAAAAAGAGAGACAAAAGAGGTAGGGACGGAGATCTGTCCCAGGAAGGGAGTCTTAAAAGAGGAGAAGTTTCCAAACACCAGGAAACACACTCACTGGCAGGTCAGTGGGGAGTTTTGGAATCTCAGAGGGCAACATAACGGGGAGGAACGCTAAATAAATAAATAAACCCCACCAATTACGTGCCTAACAGCAACTTCCAGCAGAGAAGTAGTCCAGACACTCACATTTGCCACCAGCAAGCAGGGGGCTGAACAGGGAGGTCTGGGCTGCATTGTAGGCACCTGGCCTGAATGCCCTGAGGGCAATCTGACCCAAACTGGGGGATAGCCAGACAGAAAGTAAAAAGAGAGAGAGAGAACTATCCTGGGAAAAGCCCTAGCCTAAGGCACTTCCTGGCCCACTCACAGAACAAAGGACTGAGCAGAGGAGAGCTAGCTGGCTGTGCACTGGCTGGAGACAGGGAGGCAGGCGGGGGCAGCCAGAGCCAGAAAGGGGCAATCTCAGCCCCAGAGGGGCATCCTCTACAAAACTGCAAGCAGGCTCCCATTTGCCTACCAAGGCTTCTTGGGATTCTGGGTGGTTGACATCTGCAGAGAGGGTCGCAGCCAGGATCAGCTCCCCAGGAGAGACATGGCATACCTGAGACGGGCACACCTGCTGCCACCCAGGAAACCGAGCGGCTGGGATGGAGGAGGTGATAAGACACACCACACCTGGGGGTGGCTGTGCTCGCCAAGCACCTGGTCGCCTGAGCTGCTCGGACCGGGGAAGGGCACAAGAGGCAGGTCCAACTGAGTCTGAGCCTTTGTGGAGTACCTGAGAAGCAACCTGAACCTGAGTGGCTTAGACCTGGGAAGTGCACGCAACCCAGGGCCCACCTCAGACAGTTCCAGGCAGAGCAACCTGGAGCCTGAGCAGTGTAGACTGGGAAAGCACACACACCGTGAGCGGGGGCAAACCCAGTGCGGCCGGGACCTTGTGAGCATACGCCAGTGATTTGTTTACAGTGTTCCAACCTGCCCACAGCACGACTGAATCACTTAGCCTAAATGAGTGACCACCTTCGATCCCCTATGTCAGGGCGGAAATTAGACACTGAAGAGACCAGCAAACAGAAGAAGCTAAAATAAACAGAGGGAACCGCTCTGGAAATGACAGGTGCAACAGATTCAAACCTTGTAGTTAGCACTGACTACATTGGAAGGGACCTATAGATCTTGAGAAGTGTAAGCTGGATCAAGGAACTGTCTGAAACTGAACTAACCCCACACTGCCCACAACAGCTCCAGAGACATTCCTAGATATATTTTTACCATTGTCATTAAAATATTTTTTTTTTTACTTTTTAAGTCCTCTGTTACTCCTTTAATTTTCATTTTGATAACCTAGTATTATCTTGCAGAAAAAGGACCCTATTTGTAAATCAAAGTACATTTATATATTTTTTATCATTTTTTGTGATTTTTTTTTTTAATATTGTATTTTGGGGAGTGTCACGTTTACTCTAGACTTTTAATCTGTGCTTTTTGGTATTTGTTATCAATTTTGTACCTTTAGGAACCCAATCTTCTCTACCCATTTTTAGGTGGGAGTGTGATTACTGGCTTGATGGCTCTCTCCCCCTTTTGACTCTCCTTTTTCTCCACCAGGTCACCTCTATCTCCACCTCACCCTTCTCTTCCCTGCCCAACTCTGTGAATCTCTTTGTGTGTTCCGGGCTGTGGAGAACACTTAGGGAACTGATTACTGGCTGGTTCTGGTCTCTCTCCTTTTGAATCCCTGTTTTCTCCTCCCGGTCACCTCCGTCTCCTTCCTCCTTCTTCTCTTCTCTGTGTAACTCCATGAACCTCTCTGAGGGGTCCAGACTGTGGAGAGCACGCAGGGAATTGACTACTGGCTAGCTTGCTCTCTCCCCTTTTGAGTCCCCCTCTTCTTCTCCTGGTCAACTCTATCTCCCTCCTCCCTCTTCTCTTTTCCGTCTACTCTGTGAACCTCTCTGGGTGTCCCTCACTGTGGAGAAGCTTTTCATCATTAACCGAGATGTTTTATCATTGGTGCTGTACAGATAGAGAAGTCTCGAGGCTACTGTAAGAATAAGACTGAAAACCAGAGGCAGGAGGCTTAAGTCCAAACCCTGAGAACACCAGAGAACTCCTGACTCCAGGGAACATTAATGGATAAGAGCTCATCCAAAAGCCTCCATAGCTACACTGAAACCAAGCACCACCCAAGAGCCAACAAGTTCCAGAGCAAGACATACCACACAAATTCTCCAGCAATGCAGGAACATAGCCCCGAGCATCAATAAACAGGCTGCCCTCAGTCACACCAAACCCACAAGTCATCTCAAAACTCACTACTGGACACTTCATTGCACTCCAGAGAGAAATCCAGCCCCACCCACCAGAACATGGATGCAAGCTTCCCTAACCAGGAAACCTTGAGAAGCCACCTGCAAAACCCCAGCCACAGTGAGGAACCTCCACAATAAAGAGGAACCACAAGCTGCCAGAATACAGAAAGGCCACCCCAAACACAACAATCTCACTGTAGCTGAAGCTGAAACTCCACTGTTTTGGCCACCTGATGTGAAGAACTGACTCTTTGGAAAAGACTCTGATGCTGGGAAAGATTGAAGGCAGGAGGAGAAGGGGACGAGAGAGGATGAGATGGTTGGATGGCATCACCGATTCGATGGACATGAGTTTGAGTAAGCTCCGGGAGTTGGTGATGCACAGGGAAGCGTGGCATGCTGCATTCCTCGACCTCAAGGACTCGGGGTCACTGTAGTCCTTGGGGTCACAAAGAGTCGGACACGACTGAGCAACTGAACTCAACTGAATCGTGATGTCTCCTAAAGCTGTACTAGTTGCTTCTTGAAATCAGAACACTGTTATCCTTTCTGTGATCTCACAAGTGGGAAACTCCCCATGTCTTGGAGCAGATGGAAATTACTGCCCTTACAATGTGATTTGGGCTCTAGGATCTCCCATGGAGCCCTGGCAGCCTTGCTGTCTTTTGCATCAAAGCCAGTTACATTATTCACCTACCTGAAATCTCACTGTTATCAGTGATATCACTGTTAACACAACTCACTGAGTTCTCTCCAAAGAGAGAAGTGATATCTTCTCCAAATATCTTGAGACAGTTTTCAAGGAGGAACTTCATCAAAGAAACCTGTAACACAAAGGGGCAAAAGAAAGGGTGTATTACTGTTCATACGGCGTAATAGTAAATCACGTTTCATATGTGAATCTGGGCTCTGACACAAAATGCAAAAGATGTCTGAGAAAAATTCAGACTTGATTAAATACATGTATATATGGATATATATATATATATATTATATACATACATCAGTTTTTTCTAAGAAATCACGGATACTTTCAAGAGTAAATTGGGCACCAACTTTAACATTCTTTTAGTCATTGGGCTAAAGTTATAATATGTGGGCTGGTTTAATAGCTACAATTTTGTAATCATGGTTACATGCTTAAAACTAGGATGATTTGTAAGTAGCACACATGGGATGTTTGGGACAAAAGTGTATATTCTCTTACTAAGTTTTATTTAGTTTTATTAAATTTTTTCTAGTTTTAATGATATAGAATTTATATATAGCATCTTATTAAAACTTATTAAGTATCAAATACAACACAAATTGTGAAATTCACTTCAGTGAAGAAATATCTGAAAGTTAGGTAGCAGAGGTTTCTGTGTGGGGTGGGGGGCGGGAGGGGGGTTGTGGAGGAAGAAAGCATCTGGAGAGAAAACATGTCTGTCTGTCTGTCTACCTTGCCTTGCCTCACACTTGCTGTCTAGGGGAGCTTGGAGAAGAGCTGTGATCTTATTAGGCATGTTCTGGCTCTGTTAGGATGTTCTGAAATAGTTTACTAGCTTCCTCATCCTCTAGCGGAGACATAACAGAAGCCAGGTATTTTCCTGAATGAGCCACAACTGGCAGAGTGCGGCCAGCGTGTGTGGAGCCTCGGGTGCTCGTGTGGCCCAGGCCGCCTAAGATGTGCCGACAGGGACCAGATGTATTGGGTCTGTCATCGTTGTGTAATGATGAACTCACAGTTTGGAGGCTTGCACACCCTCAGTGATGAGGCTGAGAGTTGAACCTTGGCTCTCCGGTTCCGAAGCCAGGTTCTTTTCTATCATATCGTCCTACTCTTACCTCTCTGTTGTTTAATCCCTTGGATGGCAAAGGAGAAGTGACTCAGCTGTTCTCAGTTAAAATACACCTTCCCATGCCCAACCAGAGTAGGACTCTGCCACTCCAAGGCAGTGTAATTAAAATGTGCACTTTAAAACACGGGTTCACCAGCGTTAATACCACAGACTTCAGGTTCAAAATGGGGACTCTGCCCCACAAGGCATAAAGTGAGAGATCTTGTTACCTTTTTGCTGAGGTTTTCAAATGCTGACCTGCCAGAATTAGGCAGACAAAGAATGCTTGGCGTGAGATACAAGGCTAAATCATGAGCTCTCATCTGACTGGATGAGGAATGTTGCTCAATGTTGTGTAACACTCCAAAAAGGTGTCGCAGAAACACTACATTGGCTCTCGGTAGCTGGTCTACAAGCCTAATGACAGAAAAAGCACTTATGAATAAAGCGAGTCATTTTGCTTAGAAAGTGGAAATACAGAGAACGCAGTACATCTTTTCCTACCATGTACACAGTCCATTCTCACAGTGCCAGGCATGAATGCATACAAAAATGTTTCACTGATTTTAATTCCTGAACCAGATAAGCCCTACTCTGGTTAGTTATGTGTTTGTATTTAAGATCATACCCCTGGCGGATTGGTTCGTTATCGTCTCTTTCTAGGCCAGTGGATTTCATCTCCAACAGTTTCATGTATTCAGAAGGTGTAAAATGGTCAAGCATTCCATGTTAATAAGATTAGGAGAAAAACACAGTGTCACCAATAAGGCATGCATCTCCTTTCAAACTGGCTTCCAGGGGTATCCTCAAGTGAAAGCACTTGATACTGCTCATTATTTCAGATGACACAGCTGTAAACTATAAGCTAATATTTTCCTAAGAGTATGTTGGTTGTATTTTCTCAGAGTTGTGTAATTATTGCATCATTACCTCTGGGTCGCAGTTATTTTCTCCTCCTCATTCTCTTGATCAATAACAATAAGCCATTTATCGTAGAAACTGGCTGGAAAGATGCCTCCTTGGATATTTCGAAGAAAATCCTTATGTAGATCAAAAAATATATATTATTCTTATGATAAATTCAATGGAGAAATTGCAAAGAAAATATTTAGTTGAAAAATTCTATTCAGTCGGCAATTCCTTCACAGCCACGCAGACTGATTCACACAGAGCTTGGCTGTGATTCTCCACAGCCTTGCACACTCAGAAGTACTGGTTGGATTTTCCCCAACTAAAATGAGAAGCCTAAAAGTAGAGTCTAGGCTGTAGTGAGAATGAGGCTAAAGCTCCTTCTATCACCTGGAGCTTACTCTTTGTGTACATGTTAACACATTAGTACAGACTGGCAAGGTCTGGTGATAACTCACCCGAAATCCTATTTGTTTCTTGAAAAGAAATGCACATACCCATTTTGTTTGTTTACTTCAGACACAGTGCTTGCTCTGAATTCAAGAAAGAGAAGTTCTGAAATAAAACAAAACTACACCCCTACATGCTCTTATACACATATGAAGAGAAAACTGGAGGTATGTGTGCTCTTTGGGAAAAAGCTAGTATCGAAATCGCTTCGATCTTTTTCTTTAAAGAAAAAACCATATAAAAGTTCAGTTCTACAGACTTTTAAGCAGCAGGTGTTAGAAATATACCAAAAGCCCCAATGGGTAAACTACACGTTACCCTTACAACTCTTTGAATGGAATATATCCTCCCCAAAGAGGAAACTGAAAATTTACATACATGGCAACTTCACACCTGTGGGATAGAATATGCAAATGTAAGCTTCCTAAGTGGAGGCCTGGAAAGTTTATCCTGATGACCAAGTCTTAATATGATAGAATGGGGCCTATTAAAATGGATGAAGTTGTAAACTGTTGTGCAAGCCTGAGGGGAAATGATTGCATTGCCTTGCCAGTTTCAAAGGCACAACTTGGTTCCACTGGTCTTAATATACAGCCTGACTTCTCTGAAGAGTATCTGCTTCAGGCAGTGTTTCTACGGCAACTGTCATGATTATAATCCTGTCAGCGTTCACTTGTTTCAGTACTTATTGAGCTGCTGTTTGTGTCCGGCACTCTTTTGAGTACTGAGGATAGACTATGAAGATAACGTACCGAGTCTCAGTCCTCTCATACTTTTTCTTGTGATTGGTATACAGTACCCAATCATGGTCATTAGGTTTTCACTCTGCTTCTTATGGAGTGTCCACAGTATATTGGGAGGGAGGAAGCACTCCATTTCAGTTCAGCCGTTCAGTCCTGTCCTACTCTTTGCGACCCCATGGACTGCACACCAGGCTTTCGTGTCCATCACCAACACCTGGGTCTTGTTCAGATTCATGTCCATCGAGTTGGTGATGCCATTCAACCATCTCATCTGGCTTTGGCTTCTGGGAGTCTGGGGCTGTGCAGCAGGCCCTTTGTGGTTAAGCCAGGACATGACTCATATGGAATATGCCATGGCTATTTGCCATTGGCCCTCTGTTTATAGACAGTTTAAGGGAAAACTCAATGTGGTTCTGACGATGTATTCACTTCTGATTTAGACCACCTCTGTGGTTGCTTGGACATATGGTATTATCCAGGCCAAAGGTGCAAAGTTGGATTCCCCACCAAGATCAATCAACTTTAGGAAGAGAAAACTCTGGGATTGTCTAAGACCTGTGCGCTTATAGCATGGAAACAGGCAAGAGCCTAGTAACTCTTGCTCACAAATCAAATCAGTTCCAAGTGTGCAC
This sequence comes from Capricornis sumatraensis, assembly GCF_032405125.1. NCBI lineage: Eukaryota > Metazoa > Chordata > Mammalia > Artiodactyla > Bovidae > Capricornis > Capricornis sumatraensis. The sequence goes on along the minus strand of NC_091075.1, from coordinate 8,345,560 downwards.
CTGATAGAGGGTAGCACTCTACTTGCTATTTGCATACCTAGTGTGTATTATGATGGTGCAAGTGTACCAGGGCTCACCTCTAAGTCATATCTGCACTGTTGCTATTATCATGCAATCGAACATTAACAGGGGACAAGGAAACACCTCATGTTATTTAGTTTCTAAGATAATTTTAACAACCTGTCTATAGTGATTACTACATCAATATATTTTTCTTCATAGCTGCTCACAAGTTCCAAGATGGATTGATTAATTTTTTTGTTTCTGTTCTGTTATCGCCCTGGTAGAAATTTAACTACACGCTTGTGATTTAGCTGTATCATTTCAAACTCTGTCTATTTTTGTATAAATGTATGGAACTTTTCCAAATTCCAAACTGATTTTGACTGTTGGACTCACTTTAAAAATAAGATTTTTAGATGGGGCATATAGTAAAACTGGTTACCATGTAAATATAACCTCGGGTGGTGGGTTAAACTTACTGATATTAACAAAGGTTGTTAAAGATGGGAAGGGAGAAAAAAGGAGGAAAAAGGGGGAACAAATGGTGGAGACATCCCTACACTAATTTTAAAGTAAAAGGCATTGTTAGACAGGGGAAGGTAGGATGATGTAGTGATCAGAGATTTTGGTGGCCTCACTAAGCATTTTATGATTCATTGTAAGAGAAATGGGCTTCCTAGGTGGGGCTAGTGGTAAAAAAACCTGCCTGTCAATGCAGGAGATGCAAGAGAGGCAGGTTCAATCCCTGGCAGGAAGTTCCCCTGGAGTCGAGCATGGCAACCCACTCTAGTATTCTTGCCTGGAGGGTTGCATGGACAGAGGAGTCTGCTGGGCAACAGTTAAAAGGATTACAGAGAATCGGATGCGACGAGGCGACTAACACACACACACACACACACACACTCACGAGTTTACCATAATGAGTAAACATCTGTCTTGCATCCATGCTAAGTTGCCACAGCCGTGTCCAGTTCTGGGCACCCTCATAAACTATAACCTGCCAGACTCCTCCGTCCATACGACTGGAGTCGTATGCCAGTCCCTGTTCCAGGGGATCCTTCCAACCTAGGGATTGAACCCAGGTTTCTTGCATTGCAGGCAGATTCTTTTACTGTCTGAGCCACCTGGGAAGTTACTTCTGTTAACTGTTTCCAAAAGCTTAAGATGAATTTTATTTTGGAAATGTTGCCTTCATTAGGAAGGTGATGAGGAAGTCATCCAAAGCTGGAAGCTTGTTTTGGTAAACGCTCAACGTGGTAAGTGGGTATTTTGAAATTGATTCTTCTTCTTCATGGAGTGTTCAGGAGCCAAGATGTGCAGTGAAAAAGGAAAATATCTAATGTATGGGGCTCATAACATTTGAGGTACCTTCCTTCAATTTTGACTTTGTGACGTGTTTTCCGCTTTTCAGATCCTTCCTCTCTTATGCCTATTATGTTTCTTGGGCATTCATAGTGAAGGACCAGTCATACAGCTTTAGACTGACTCTGCGTGTGGACGATGCTCAAACTTTCCTTACCTTTAAGACCGACGATACTACGAGAATGCATTCATCATCCAAGTTCACTTTGTGTCCAGCATTGAGTTTGTTCCTCAGGGCTATTGCGGATTTTATACTGGCTGGTTTTCTGAAGATGCCTTCTGTGAACGGCCCTTTTTGATTGATAAAGGAAAGCATCTCCTATAGGGAAGGAAAGAGAAGAAAACTGTGGGACATTTCCTGTCTAGTCTAGAAGCCCAGAGCACAAGCTTGCTCCTGTTTTGACAGAGCTGTGGTATATGAGGGTACAGTTCTAGAACAGCACCGAAGTCAATTTGAAATTTTTACTTCAGTGTCTGTAAATATATTTTCTACCCAACAATAAATTTGAGTCATACACTGAAACATTTTAAACACTTGTGTAGTCAGATTTTCTGTTTCAGTGAATTTACTGTATTAACTGTCTCTGCTTTGAGGCCTTTGTAGATTCACCCTCTCCTCCTTCACCGCTGCCTTCTCATTATTCCCTATTAGAGATGCTCTTCCCTGAGTGTGGAAATCTTTTTGCCATACTCACGCGCCATTTGTTTATTCCCCTTCCAGGGACTGTCCACCCCATTCATTCCTGTTTCCTGTATTCCCTCCCCTCAAACTCAGGCTCAATAGGCCCCTCCTCTCTGATCTCATTCCTTTCTCATCAGCCTCTCTAGCTCCTTTTCCTGTATTTTCATGTCCTCTGCTGTCTGCAAAGTTAGAGAGATAACAGATATTGGAGCCAGGTGTTTCAAGGATTGTGGAATCTGTTATGCTCCTCATCCACTGTGTGACTTTGGGCATAGCACGTTCTTGGGTGAGGCTCTTTTGTTTTTCATTTATGAAGTGAGGGTGGTGATAGTCATGGCTACCGCCTAAATTTTCTGTGAAAGCGCAAGGTCTGGGGTAGTAGCTAGCACATAACTGGTATGATAAATTTCTCCATATATACCATAAAATTCCCTGCATCTAGTGTAGTGCTTGGAGAGAGGGTAGACAGTGAACAAGAGTTAATGCTTACACTTCAGTACACTAGCTTGATATAGCACAGTCCAAACTCTGTGACTCTCTTTTGACACATTCTGGCAGGATCAAAGGATTCATCTGTGCCAGAGGATGCCTACTTTATGCTTAAACACTTGAGTTACATATCAAATCCGCGTGAGACATTGTGAGTCATAGGGCGAGCAGACTCAGCTGAAGGAGACTTGAGACTAGTGTGGACTTCAAGGGAGGAGACCAGGAGACAGTGTGAGGATGAGGTGGACTCTCAGAGCTTCTTACACACAGAGTCTGAAGGAGAGTTACAGGGCTCCAAATAGCCTGGAGCGAAAACTCCCCTCCAGGTCCTCCCCACCGTTCTATGCAAAACCAAGAGCTCTCTCACCCAAAGAAAAAAATGGACATTGGGTTGAATACGCCCGGCTCCCAGCCGGTCCCAGCCTCTGGCCGATCTCCAAAATTCCTTGCCCCAGCTGTTGAAGAGATAACTACTCTGAACAACCTTGCAGAAGAACGGGCGCCCTTAAGACGGTAGCTTTCCACATCCATGCCTGTATAGATTTCCTCTTCTTGCGTAAGGGCAGCAGCTCCCTAATCTGACTGCTGCCCCGTCTCGCCCCATTAAAGGTGATCTGTAAGGTGCCCGGTCATCCTTTTTCTCAACCTCGCCTTCTCTAACTGCCTTACTTCACAGAGTCCACGTTAACTGGTCTGAGCTGGTATATAGATGGGTGTTTGTTGAAATCGGTGGAATGGATGAGAGTAACTTTTCATCTTGTATTTGCCTTCTGACTCTGCAGTACCTAAATCAGATCTTTTTTTTTTGAAATAACATTGTGAAACTTATCGGACAAAGCCAGACTTCTTCATGTGGAGTAGATTGGGAAGAGAACACTTGATCTCTGCGAACTCCCCTCCTCAGGAAGGTTACAGAAACCAAAAGAAGACCTACCAGAATTGGGGTGCGCAGGGTGTCATTATCACATACATCCTCAAGAGGAGCTCCAAAGAGCTCTTTTTGCTTTCTGGGTGGTAGAGGTGGGTGTTGGTTGTCCTCGCGCGTCCTGGGGCGACACCAAAAGGCCCAGTTTTTGACAGAAGTCTTACTAACTCTCTTCTTGTCTGAATCAAATGTAGAAGAGAGATTTTCAGTAGTAGTAGCTTAGCTGATTTAGCCTATTTCCAACACTTACATTCAGCAGCATATTCATGGCAGAGGCTGAAAGAGAGAAACTGAACCATTTGTTATATAGAATTCCCCACATTCTGAAACAGGCTAATTGCATCCTTGTGGTGTTAACATGTTCTTCTTCCCCATATTCTGCAAACCTAGAGGCGTGATCAGACTCGGGGGTGATTCCCCCTGTGACAGTCTTCCCCAGACAGTGCCATCTATTCCCTTTGCCCTGTGTCATGACGCACTTAAGCTGTAGTTATACGGGTTTCCTAATGGTAAGTATTATCAGTGGATTCCGGTATCAGATCTCATTTTAAAAGCCAAAAATATTTAATATTCAAATCAAGCAGCATTTGGATATCATTTACTTTTGTAGTAAGTTTCCTTCCTCGGTTCAATTACCTGTTTGGCTTTCTGAGTACCCAGTCATGCCCAATTTTCTCCCATCAAAAGAATCGCCTTTCATGAGACATCCTGCCTGATCCTGCTTTTCAGTCAGCCTCTGGACCTCTCCTCTGGGAGGCCACACACCTCAGTCAACTCCAAGGATGACTTCCTGCCCTCAGGGTCTTGGGAAGTAGTCATTAAATGCAGACTATGTTGTAGGATTACAGCTGGCCATTTGTCTGTAACACCTTACTCAGCTAACCCAAGGATGAATGTTAACTACCACAGCCCCTGTCAAAGGAATGCAGATGAAGGGCTTTTCAAAGAAAGAGTGATCAGCAATGAAAAATGGAGTTCAGAGTTTCTCATGCCCAGCTAAGAATTGTTTCCCTGATATTTGCTCAATAAACCTGCTTAATATTTCCTTAAATAACCTGCTTAAGTAACCAGCTAAAGAAGTCAACAGAGGAGCCAAGTTGTAGAAAAACCAACAGGAGAATGTAACTAAATATTTTAAAATGCCCATCCACTTGTCTGTTCTGAGACAGAGTGAGTGCATCACCATGTCCTTTCAAGGGACTGAACCACTTGTGGTGCTGGGTGAGAGAACTAGAAGGCTCCTATTCTGCCTCTTAATTGGATAAGTTGCCTAAAACTCTTTGAGCTTCACTTTGCTCAGACTTAACAGAAATGATGCTGCTTACACCTCACTGGACTACCTAACATCATGTACTACTCATCACAAGACATGGCACACAGCAGCCTTAATAAAGGTAATTTCCCTCCTTCAAAGGGCCTAAGGCCGCCTAGACATCAGTCACCTCCCCCCAAGCAGACTCCACCCCCATTCTCCATTTGATTTTGCAGCCTCCAGAAGGTGTACATGCCTGAAGGAATGCCATCACTTTGCCTTAGGTTCCTCCTGCCCTGACATTCATACTGCTATCATTTTAAAAGCAGATAATGAAGAAAGCAAATGCATTCTTAAATTCAGGAAGAGATTCTCCTAAATAATATGTGCAAATGTTTAAAAAAAAATACATGTTTATATGGGTTGCATTGCTTTATGCACCCTGGTTTCCCTACTCTTAACCTGATTCTGTTATTTCTAAGCTACCCACAGGTATTCATATATTCCAAATGTATTAATTCATTGTTCAGCTTTAATAAGAATACTCTTAGGAAGAAAGCTCTATCAGTTGTTACAAAGGTCTATGTCCAGCTCGTCTATAAGCATAGATGGAAAGCAAAATAGACATTAAGCCCTGTACTTTTATTATCAGGTCTAGATGGACCTTTCGTTATGTACATTGGTTGGTGTTAGAGTTCTTGTTGGCTCTGTGACCAATACAAATATATAGTATAGCCAGGAAAAGTACGGTGCTCAGTTGTTAAGTCCTGTCCAGTTCGTGCGACCCCATGACTATAGCCTGTCAGGCTCCTGTCCGTGGATGTCCCGGATAATAATACTGGAGTGGGTTGCCAGGGACTGTTAACAGGTTAACTTTATAACCTCATCTTTCTTAAGCAGTGCTGGCAAGATTTAGGTTAGTGTTTCCGCATGCTCAAATTAGGGTTTGAACGTTAAGAAGTGAAATTTTGAAATGTTGTGGGTGTAGAAAACAACTATAAGAAGACAAATACTTTCAGTAGAAATTCTATTCTGGCCCGAATACTTCCTAAATTAGTAGGACATTTTATTCAGATAAAGAAATGTCCATGGGACAACACTGGAGTGGTATCAGGGATCATTGCGAGAGGAAAGATTTTAAAACAAACAGACAGACATATAAACATTCAGTCCCGTTCCATTTGCAAGCTGGGTCTGAAGCAGAATGGAAAGTGAGCTTGCTGTGGAGGTAGAATCGAGAGTTCAAGTCTCAGGGGCGGTCCTAAGACGGCGGAGGGAATAGGATGGAAAGATCACTTTCTCCCCACAACTTCATGGGAAGAACATTTGAGCCTGAGCAAATTCCACAAAACAACTTCTGAATGCTGGCAGAGGACATCGGGCACCCAGAAAGGCAGCCCACTGTCTTCGAAAGGAGGTAAGAAAAAATATAAAAAGAGAGACAAAAGAGGTAGGGACGGAGATCTGTCCCAGGAAGGGCGTCTTAAAAGAGGAGAAGTTTCCAAACACCAGGAAACACACTCACTGGCAGGTCAGTGGGGAGTTTTGGAATCTCAGAGGGCAACATAACGGGGAGGAACGCTAAATAAATAAATAAACCCCACCAATTACGTGCCTAACAGCAACTTCCAGCAGAGAAGTAGTCCAGACACTCACATTTGCCACCAGCAAGCAGGGGGCTGAACAGGGAGGTCTGGGCTGCATTGTAGGCACCTGGCCTGAATGCCCTGAGGGCAATCTGACCCAAACTGGGGGATAGCCAGACAGAAAGTAAAAAGAGAGAGAGAGAACTATCCTGGGAAAAGCCCTAGCCTAAGGCACTTCCTGGCCCACTCACAGAACAAAGGACTGAGCAGAGGAGAGCTAGCTGGCTGTGCACTGGCTGGAGACAGGGAGGCAGGCGGGGGCAGCCAGAGCCAGAAAGGGGCAATCTCAGCCCCAGAGGGGCATCCTCTACAAAACTGCAAGCAGGCTCCCATTTGCCTACCAAGGCTTCTTGGGATTCTGGGTGGTTGACATCTGCAGAGAGGGTCGCAGCCAGGATCAGCTCCCCAGGAGAGACATGGCATACCTGAGACGGGCACACCTGCTGCCACCCAGGAAACCGAGCGGCTGGGATGGAGGAGGTGATAAGACACACCACACCTGGGGGTGGCTGTGCTCGCCAAGCACCTGGTCGCCTGAGCTGCTCGGACCGGGGAAGGGCACAAGAGGCAGGTCCAACTGAGTCTGAGCCTTTGTGGAGTACCTGAGAAGCAGCCTGAACCTGAGTGGCTTAGACCTGGGAAGTGCACGCAACCCAGGGCCCACCTCAGACAGTTCCAGGCAGAGCAACCTGGAGCCTGAGCAGTGTAGACTGGGAAAGCACACACACCGTGAGCGGGGGCAAACCCAGTGTGGCCGGGACCTTGTGAGCATACGCCAGTGATTTGTTTACAGTGTTCCAGCCTGCCCACAGCACGACTGAATCACTTAGCCTAAATGAGTGACCACCTTCGATCCCCTATGTCAGGGCGGAAATTAGACACTGAAGAGACCAGCAAACAGAAGAAGCTAAAATAAACAGAGGGAACCGCTCTGGAAATGACAGGTGCAACAGATTCAAACCTTGTAGTTAGCACTGACTACATTGGAAGGGGCCTATAGATCTTGAGAAGTGTAAGCTGGATCAAGGAACTGTCTGAAACTGAACTAACCCCACACTGCCCACAATAGCTCCAGAGACATTCCTAGATATATTTTTACCATTGTCATTAAAATATTTTTTTTTTTTTTACTTTTTAAGTCCTCTGTTACTCCTTTAATTTTCATTTTGATAACCTAGTATTATCTTGCAGAAAAAGGACCCTATTTGTAAATCAAAGTACATTTATATATTTTTTATCATTTTTTGTGACTTTTTTTTTTTAATATTGTATTTTGGGGAGTGTCACGTTTACTCTAGACTTTTAATCTGTGCTTTTTGGTATTTGTTATCAATTTTGTACCTTTAGGAACCCAATCTTCTCTACCCATTTTTAGGTGGGAGTGTGATTACTGGCTTGATGGCTCTCTCCCCCTTTTGACTCTCCTTTTTCTCCACCAGGTCACCTCTATCTCCACCTCACCCTTCTCTTCCCTGCCCAACTCTGTGAATCTCTTTGTGTGTTCCGGGCTGTGGAGAACACTTAGGGAACTGATTACTGGCTGGTTCTGGTCTCTCTCCTTTTGAATCCCTGTTTTCTCCTCCCGGTCACCTCCGTCTCCTTCCTCCTTCTTCTCTTCTCTGTGTAACTCCATGAACCTCTCTGAGGGGTCCAGACTGTGGAGAGCACGCAGGGAATTGACTACTGGCTAGCTTGCTCTCTCCCCTTTTGAGTCCCCCTCTTCTTCTCCTGGTCAACTCTATCTCCCTCCTCCCTCTTCTCTTTTCCGTCTACTCTGTGAACCTCTCTGGGTGTCCCTCACTGTGGAGAAGCTTTTCATCATTAACCTAGATGTATTATCATTGGTGCTGTACAGATAGAGAAGTCTCGAGGCTACTGTAAGAATAAGACTGAAAACCAGAGGCAGGAGGCTTAAGTCCAAACCCTGAGAACCCAGAGAACTCTTGACTCCAGGGAACATTAATGGATAAGAGCTCATCCAAAAGCCTCCATACCTGCACTGAAACCAAGCACCACCCAAGAGCCAACAAGTTCCAGAGCAAGACATACCACACAAATTCTCCAGCAATGCAGGAACATAGCCCCGAGCATCAATAAACAGGCTGCCCTCAGTCACACCAAACCCACAAGTCATCTCAAAACTCACTACTGGACACTTCATTGCACTCCAGAGAGAAATCCAGCCCCACCCACCAGAACATGGATGCAAGCTTCCCTAACCAGGAAACCTTGAGAAGCCACCTGCAAAACCCCAGCCACAGTGAGGAACCTCCACAATAAAGAGGAACCACAAGCTGCCAGAATACAGAAAGGCCACCCCAAACACAACAATCTCACTGTAGCTGAAGCTGAAACTCCACTGTTTTGGCCACCTGATGTGAAGAACTGACTCTTTGGAAAAGACTCTGATGCTGGGAAAGATTGAAGGCAGGAGGAGAAGGGGACGAGAGAGGATGAGATGGTTGGATGGCATCACCGATTCGATGGACATGAGTTTGAGTAAGCTCCGGGAGTTGGTGATGCACAGGGAAGCGTGGCATGCTGCATTCCTCGACCTCAAGGACTCGGGGTCACTGTAGTCCTTGGGGTCACAAAGAGTCGGACACGACTGAGCAACTGAACTCAACTGAATCGTGATGTCTCCTAAAGCTGTACTAGTTGCTTCTTGAAATCAGAACACTGTTATCCTTTCTGTGATCTCACAAGTGGGAAACTCCCCATGTCTTGGAGCAGATGGAAATTACTGCCCTTACAATGTGATTTGGGCTCTAGGATCTCCCATGGAGCCCTGGCAGCCTTGCTGTCTTTTGCATCAAAGCCAGTTACATTATTCACCTACCTGAAATCTCACTGTTATCAGTGATATCACTGTTAACACAACTCACTGAGTTCTCTCCAAAGAGAGAAGTGATATCTTCTCCAAATATCTTGAGACAGTTTTCAAGGAGGAACTTCATCAAAGAAACCTGTAACACAAAGGGGCAAAAGAAAGGGTGTATTACTGTTCATACGGCGTAATAGTAAATCACGTTTCATATGTGAATCTGGGCTCTGACACAAAATGCAAAAGATGTCTGAGAAAAATTCAGACTTGATTAAATACATGTATATATGGATATATATATATATATTATATACATACATCAGTTTTTTCTAAGAAATCACGGATACTTTCAAGAGTAAATTGGGCACCAACTTTAACATTCTTTTAGTCATTGGGCTAAAGTTATAATATGTGGGCTGGTTTAATAGCTACAATTTTGTAATCATGGTTACATGCTTAAAACTAGGATGATTTGTAAGTAGCACACATGGGATGTTTGGGACAAAAGTGTATATTCTCTTACTAAGTTTTATTTAGTTTTATTAAATTTTTTCTAGTTTTAATGATATAGAATTTATATATAGCATCTTATTAAAACTTATTAAGTATCAAATACAACACAAATTGTGAAATTCACTTCAGTGAAGAAATATCTGAAAGTTAGGTAGCAGAGGTTTCTGTGTGGGGTGGGGGGCGGGAGGGGGGTTGTGGAGGAAGAAAGCATCTGGAGAGAAAACATGTCTGTCTGTCTGTCTACCTTGCCTTGCCTCACACTTGCTGTCTAGGGGAGCTTGGAGAAGAGCTGTGATCTTATTAGGCATGTTCTGGCTCTGTTAGAATGTTCTGAAATATTTTACTAGCTTCCTCATCCTCTAGCGGAGACATAACAGAAGCCAGGTATTTTCCTGAATGAGCCACAACTGGCAGAGTGCGGCCAGCGTGTGTGGAGCCTCGGGTGCTCGTGTGGCCCAGGCCGCCTAAGATGTGCCGACAGGGACCAGATGTATTGGGTCTGTCATCGTTGTGTAATGATGAACTCACAGTTTGGAGGCTTGCACACCCTCAGTGATGAGGCTGAGAGTTGAACCTTGGCTCTCCGGTTCCGAAGCCAGGTTCTTTTCTATCATATCGTCCTACTCTTACCTCTCTGTTGTTTGATCCCTTGGATGGCAAAGGAGAAGTGACTCAGCTGTTCTCAGTTAAAATACACCTTCCCATGCCCAACCAGAGTAGGACTCTGCCACTCCAAGGCAGTGTAATTAAAATGTGCACTTTAAAACACGGGTTCACCAGCGTTAATACTACAGACTTCAGGTTCAAAATGGGGACTCTGCCCCACAAGGCATAAAGTGAGAGATCTTGTTACCTTTTTGCTGAGGTTTTCAAATGCTGACCTGCCAGAATTAGCCAGACCAAGAATGCTTGGCATGAGATACAAGCCTAAATCATGAGCTCTCATCTGACTGGATGAGGAATGTTGCTCAATGTTGTGTAACACTCCAAAAAGGTGTCGCAGAAACACTACATTGGCTCTCGGTAGCTGGTCTACAAGCCTAATGACAGAAAAAGCACTTATGAATAAAGCGAGTCATTTTGCTTAGAAAGTGGAAATACAGAGAACACAGTACTTCTTTTCCTACCATGTACACAGTCCATTCTCACAGTGCCAGGCATGAATGCATACAAAAATGTTTCACTGATTTAAATTCCTGAACCAGGTAAGCCCTACTCTGATTAGTTATGTGTTTGTATTTAAGATCATACCCCTGGCGGATTGGTTCGTTATCATCTCTTTCTAGGCCAGTGGATTTCATCTCCAACAGTTTCATGTATTCAGAAGGTGTAAAATGGTCAAGCATTCCATGTTAATAAGATTAGGAGAAGAACACAGTGTCAGCAATAAGGCATGCATCTCTCTTCAAACTGGCGTCGAGGGGTATGATCAAGTGAAAGCACTTGATACTGCTCATTATTTCAGATGACACAGCTGTAAACTATAAGCTAATATTTTCCTAAGAGTATGTTGGTTGTGTTTTCTCAGACTTGAGTAATTATTGCATCATTACCTCTGGGTCGCAGTTATTTTCTCCTCCTCATTTCCTTGATCAATAACAGCAAGCCATTTATCACAAAGATGGGCTGAAAATACGCTTCCTTGGATATTTCGAAGAAAATCCTTATGTAGATCAGAAAAATACATATTATTTTATGATAAGTTCAATGGAGAAATTGCAAAGAAAATATTTAGTTGAAAAATTCAATTCAGTCTGCAATTCCTTCACAGCCACGCAGACTGATTCACAGCAGAGCTTGGCTGTGATTCTCCACAGCCTTGCACACTCAGAAGTACTGGTTGGATTTTCCCCAACTAAAATGAGAAGCCTAAAAGTAGAGTCTAGGCTGTAGTGAGAATGAGGCTAAAGCTCCTTCTATCACCTGGAGCTTACTCTTTGTGTACATGTTAACACAATAGTGCAGACTGGCAAGGTCTGGTGATAACTCACCCGAAATCCTATTTGTTTCCTGAAAAGAAATGCACGTACCCATTTTGTTTGTTAACTTCAGACACAGTGCTTGCTCTGAATTCAAGAAAGAGAAGTTCTGAAATAAAACAAAACTACACCCCTACATGCTCTTATACACATATGAAGAGAAAACTGGAGGTATGTGTGCTCTTTGGGAAAAAGCTAGTATCGAAATCGCTTCGATCTTTTTCTTTAAAAAAAAAAAATATATATATATATATATAAAAGTTCAGTTCTACAGACTTTCAAGCAGCAGGTGTTAGAAATAAACCAAAAGCCCCAATGGGTAAACTACACGTTACCCTTACAACTCTTTGAATGGAATATATCCTCCCCAAAGAGGAAACTGAAAATTTACATACATGGCAACTTCACACCTGTGGGATAGAATATGCAAATGTAAGCTTCCTAAGTGGAGGCCTGGAAAGTTTATCCTGATGACCAAGTCTTAATATGATAGAATGGGGCCTATTAAAATGGATGAAGTTGTAAACTGTTGTGCAAGCCTGAGGGGAAATGATTGCATTGCCTTGCCAGTTTCAAAGGCACAACTTGGTTCCACTGGTCTTAATATACAGCCTGACTTCTCTGAAGAGTATCTGCTTCAGGCAGTGTTTCTACGGCAACTGTCATGATTATAATCCTGTCAGCGTTCACTTGTTTCAGTACTTATTGAGCTGCTGTTTGTGTCCGGCACTCTTTTGAGTACTGAGGATAGACTATGAAGATAACGTACCGAGTCTCAGTCCTCTCATACTTTTTCTTGTGATTGGTATACAGTACCCAATCATGGTCATTAGGTTTTCACTCTGCTTCTTATGGAGTGTCCACAGTATATTGGGAGGGAGGAAGCACTCCATTTCAGTTCAGCCGTTCAGTCCTGTCCTACTCTTTGCGACCCCATGGACTGCACACCAGGCTTTCGTGTCCATCACCAACACCTGGGTCTTGTTCAGATTCATGTCCATCGAGTTGGTGATGCCATTCAACCATCTCATCTGGCTTTGGCTTCTGGGAGTCTGGGGCTGTGCAGCAGGCCCTTTGTGGTTAAGCCAGGACATGACTCATATGGAATATGCCATGGCTATTTGCCATTGGCCCTCTGTTTATAGACAGTTTAAGGGAAAACTCAATGTGGTTCTGACGATGTATTCACTTCTGATTTAGACCACCTCTGTGGTTGCTTGGACATATGGTATTATCCAGGCCAAAGGTGCAAAGTTGGATTCCCCACCAAGATCAATCAACTTTAGGAAGAGAAAACTCTGGGATTGTCTAAGACCTGTGCGCTTATAGCATGGAAACAGGCAAGAGCCTAGTAACTCTTGCTCACAAATCAAATCAGTTCCAAGTGTGCACCTGATAGAGGGTAGCACTCTACTTGCTATTTGCATACCTAGTGTGTATTATGATGGTGCAAGTGTACTAGGGCTCACCTCTAAGTCATATCTGCACTGTTGCTATTATCATGCAATCGAACATTAACAGGGGACAAGGAAACACCTCATGTTATTTAGTTTCTAAGATAATTTTAACAACCTGTCTATAGTGATTACTACATCAATATATTTTTCTTCATAGCTGCTCACAAGTTCCAAGATGGATTGATTAATTTTTTTGTTTCTGTTCTGTTATCGCCCTGGTAGAAATTTAACTACACGCTTGTGATTTAGCTGTATCATTTCAAACTCTGTCTATTTTTGTATAAATGTATGGAACTTTTCCAAATTCCAAACTGATTTTGACTGTTGGACTCACTTTAAAAATAAGATTTTTAGATGGGGCATATAGTAAAACTGGTTACCATGTAAATATAACCTCGGGTGGTGGGTTAAACTTACTGATATTAACAAAGGTTGTTAAAGATGGGAAGGGAGAAAAAAGGAGGAAAAAGGGGGAACAAATGGTGGAGACATCCCTACACTAATTTTAAAGTAAAAGGCATTGTTAGACAGGGGAAGGTAGGATGATGTAGTGATCAGAGATTTTGGTGGCCTCACTAAGCATTTTATGATTCATTGTAAGAGAAATGGGCTTCCTAGGTGGGGCTAGTGGTAAAAAAACCTGCCTGTCAATGCAGGAGATGCAAGAGAGGCAGGTTCAATCCCTGGCAGGAAGTTCCCCTGGAGTCGAGCATGGCAACCCACTCTAGTATTCTTGCCTGGAGGGTTGCATGGACAGAGGAGTCTGCTGGGCAACAGTTAAAAGGATTACAGAGAATCGGATGCGACGAGGCGACTAACACACACACACACACACACACACTCACGAGTTTACCATAATGAGTAAACATCTGTCTTGCATCCATGCTAAGTTGCCACAGCCGTGTCCAGTTCTGGGCACCCTCATAAACTATAACCTGCCAGACTCCTCCGTCCATACGACTGGAGACGTATGCCAGTCCCTGTTCCAGGGGATCCTTCCAACCTAGGGATTGAACCCAGGTTTCTTGCATTGCAGGCAGATTCTTTTACTGTCTGAGCCACCTGGGAAGTTACTTCTGTTAACTGTTTCCAAAAGCTTAAGATGAATTTTATTTTGGAAATGTTGCCTTCATTAGGAAGGTGATGAGGAAGTCATCCAAAGCTGGAAGCTTGTTTTGGTAAACGCTCAACGTGGTAAGTGGGTATTTTGAAATTGATTCTTCTTCTTCATGGAGTGTTCAGGAGCCAAGATGTGCAGTGAAAAAGGAAAATATCTAATGTATGGGGCTCATAACATTTGAGGTACCTTCCTTCAATTTTGACTTTGTGACGTGTTTTCCGCTTTTCAGATCCTTCCTCTCTTATGCCTATTATGTTTCTTGGGCATTCATAGTGAAGGACCAGTCATACAGCTTTAGACTGACTCTGCGTGTGGACGATGCTCAAACTTTCCTTACCTTTAAGACCGACGATACTACGAGAATGCATTCATCATCCAAGTTCACTTTGTGTCCAGCATTGAGTTTGTTCCTCAGGGCTATTGCGGATTTTATACTGGCTGGTTTTCTGAAGATGCCTTCTGTGAACGGCCCTTTTTGATTGATAAAGGAAAGCATCTCCTATAGGGAAGGAAAGAGAAGAAAACTGTGGGACATTTCCTGTCTAGTCTAGAAGCCCAGAGCACAAGCTTGCTCCTGTTTTGACAGAGCTGTGGTATATGAGGGTACAGTTCTAGAACAGCACCGAAGTCAATTTGAAATTTTTACTTCAGTGTCTGTAAATATATTTTCTACCCAACAATAAATTTGAGTCATACACTGAAACATTTTAAACACTTGTGTAGTCAGATTTTCTGTTTCAGTGAATTTACTGTATTAACTGTCTCTGCTTTGAGGCCTTTGTAGATTCACCCTCTCCTCCTTCACCGCTGCCTTCTCATTATTCCCTATTAGAGATGCTCTTCCCTGAGTGTGGAAATCTTTTTGCCATACTCACGCGCCATTTGTTTATTCCCCTTCCAGGGACTGTCCACCCCATTCATTCCTGTTTCCTGTATTCCCTCCCCTCAAACTCAGGCTCAATAGGCCCCTCCTCTCTGATCTCATTCCTTTCTCATCAGCCTCTCTAGCTCCTTTTCCTGTATTTTCATGTCCTCTGCTGTCTGCAAAGTTAGAGAGATAACAGATATTGGAGCCAGGTGTTTCAAGGATTGTGGAATCTGTTATGCTCCTCATCCACTGTGTGACTTTGGGCATAGCACGTTCTTGGGTGAGGCTCTTTTGTTTTTCATTTATGAAGTGAGGGTGGTGATAGTCATGGCTACCGCCTAAATTTTCTGTGAAAGCGCAAGGTCTGGGGTAGTAGCTAGCACATAACTGGTATGATAAATTTCTCCATATATACCATAAAATTCCCTGCATCTAGTGTAGTGCTTGGAGAGAGGGTAGACAGTGAACAAGAGTTAATGCTTACACTTCAGTACACTAGCTTGATATAGCACAGTCCAAACTCTGTGACTCTCTTTTGACACATTCTGGCAGGATCAAAGGATTCATCTGTGCCAGAGGATGCCTACTTTATGCTTAAACACTTGAGTTACATATCAAATCCGCGTGAGACATTGTGAGTCATAGGGCGAGCAGACTCAGCTGAAGGAGACTTGAGACTAGTGTGGACTTCAAGGGAGGAGACCAGGAGACAGTGTGAGGATGAGGTGGACTCTCAGAGCTTCTTACACACAGAGTCTGAAGGAGAGTTACAGGGCTCCAAATAGCCTGGAGCGAAAACTCCCCTCCAGGTCCTCCCCACCGTTCTATGCAAAACCAAGAGCTCTCTCACCCAAAGAAAAAAATGGACATTGGGTTGAATACGCCCGGCTCCCAGCCGGTCCCAGCCTCTGGCCGATCTCCAAAATTCCTTGCCCCAGCTGTTGAAGAGATAACTACTCTGAACAACCTTGCAGAAGAACGGGCGCCCTTAAGACGGTAGCTTTCCACATCCATGCCTGTATAGATTTCCTCTTCTTGGGTAAGGGCAGCAGCTCCCTAATCTGACTGCTGCCCCGTCTCGCCCCATTAAAGGTGATCTGTAAGGTGCCCGGTGTCATCCTTTTTCTCAACCTCGCCTTCTCTAACTGCCTTACTTCACAGAGTCCACGTTAACTGGTCTGAGCTGGTATAGATGGGTGTTTGTTGAAATCGGTGGAATGGATGAGAGTAACTTTTCATCTTGTATTTGCCTTCTGACTCTGCAGTACCTAAATCAGATCTTTTTTTTTTGAAATAACATTGTGAAACTTATCGGACAAAGCCAGACTTCTTCATGTGGAGTAGATTGGGAAGAGAACACTTGATCTCTGCGAACGCCCCTCCTCAGGAAGGTTACAGAAACCAAAAGAAGACCTACCAGAATTGGGGTGCGCAGGGTGTCATTATCACATACATCCTCAAGAGGAGCTCCAAAGAGCTCTTTTTGCTTTCTGGGTGGTAGAGGTGGGTGTTGGTTGTCCTCGCGCGTCCTGGGGCGACACCAAAAGGCCCAGTTTTTGACAGAAGTCTTACTAACTCTCTTCTTGTCTGAATCAAATGTAGAAGAGAGATTTTCAGTAGTAGTAGCTTAGCTGATTTAGCCTATTTCCAACACTTACATTCAGCAGCATATTCATGGCAGAGGCTGAAAGAGAGAAACTGAACCATTTGTTATATAGAATTCCCCACATTCTGAAACAGGCTAATTGCATCCTTGTGGTGTTAACATGTTCTTCTTCCCCATATTCTGCAAACCTAGAGGCGTGATCAGACTCGGGGGTGATTCCCCCTGTGACAGTCTTCCCCAGACAGTGCCATCTATTCCCTTTGCCCTGTGTCATGACGCACTTAAGCTGTAGTTATACGGGTTTCCTAATGGTAAGTATTATCAGTGGATTCCGGTATCAGATCTCATTTTAAAAGCCAAAAATATTTAATATTCAAATCAAGCAGCATTTGGATATCATTTACTTTTGTAGTAAGTTTCCTTCCTCGGTTCAATTACCTGTTTGGCTTTCTGAGTACCCAGTCATGCCCAATTTTCTCCCATCAAAAGAATCGCCTTTCATGAGACATCCTGCCTGATCCTGCTTTTCAGTCAGCCTCTGGACCTCTCCTCTGGGAGGCCACACACCTCAGTCAACTCCAAGGATGACTTCCTGCCCTCAGAGTCTTGGGAAGTAGTCATTAAATGCAGACTATGTTGTAGGATTACAGCTGGCCATTTGTCTGTAACACCTTACTCAGCTAACCCAAGGATGAATGTTAACTACCACAGCCCCTGTCAAAGGAATGCAGATGAAGGGCTTTTCAAAGAAAGAGTGATCAGCAATGAAAAATGGAGTTCAGAGTTTCTCATGCCCAGCTAAGAATGTTTCCCTGATATTTGCTCAATAAACCTGCTTAATATTTCCTTAAATAACCTGCTTAAGTAACCAGCTAAAGAAGTCAACAGAGGAGCCAAGTTGTAGAAAAACCAACAGGAGAATGTAACCAAATATTTTAAAATGCCCATCCACTTGTCTGTTCTGAGACAGAGTGAGTGCATCACCATGTCCTTTCAAGGGACTGAACCACTTGTGGTGCTGGGTGAGAGAACTAGAAGGCTCCTATTCTGCCTCTTAATTGGATAAGTTGCCTAAAACTCTTTGAGCTTCACTTTGCTCAGACTTAACAGAAATGATGCTGCTTACACCTCACTGGACTACCTAACATCATGTACTACTCATCACAAGACATGGCACACAGCAGCCTTAATAAAGGTAATTTCCCTCCTTCAAAGGGCCTAAGGCCGCCTAGACATCAGTCACCTCCCCCCAAGCAGACTCCACCCCCATTCTCCATTTGATTTTGCAGCCTCCAGAAGGTGTACATGCCTGAAGGAATGCCATCACTTTGCCTTAGGTTCCTCCTGCCCTGACATTCATACTGCCATCATTTTAAAAGGAGATAATGAAGAAAGCAAATGCATTCTTAAATTCAGGGAGAGATTCTCCTAAATAATATGTGCAAATGTTTAAAAAAAATACATGTTTATATGGGTTGCGTTGCTTTATGCACCCTGGTTTCCCTACTCTTAACCTGATTCTGTTATTTCTAAGCTACCCACAGGTATTCATATATTCCAAATGTATTAATTCATTGTTCAGCTTTAATAAGAATACTCTTAGGAAGAAAGCTCTATCAGTTGTTACAAAGGTCTATGTCCAGCTCGTCTATAAGCATAGATGGAAAGCAAAATAGACATTAAGCCCTGTACTTTTATTATCAGGTCTAGATGGACCTTTCGTTATGTACATTGGTTGGTGTTAGAGTTCTTGTTGGCTCTGTGACCAATACAAATATATAGTATAGCCAGGAAAAGTACGGTGCTCAGTTGTTAAGTCCTGTCCAGTTCTTGCGACCCCATGACTATAGCCTGTCAGGCTCCTGTCCGTGGATGTCCCGGATAATAATACTGGAGTGGGTTGCCAGGGACTGTTAACAGGTTAACTTTATAACCTCATCTTTCTTAAGCAGTGCTGGCAAGATTTCGGTTAGTGTTTCCGCATGCTCAAATTAGGGTTTGAACGTTAAGAAGTGAAATTTTGAAATGTTGTGGGTGTAGAAAACAACTATAAGAAGACAAATACTTTCAGTAGAAATTCTATTCTGGCCCGAATACTTCCTGAATTAGTAGGACATCTTATTCAGATAAAGAAATGTCCATGGGACAACACTGGAGTGGTATCAGGGATCATTGCGAGAGGAAAGATTTTAAAACAGACAGACAGACATATAAACATTCAGTCCCGTTCCATTTGCAAGCTGGGTCTGAAGCAGAATGGAAAGTGAGCTTGCTGTGGAGGTAGAATCGAGAGTTCAAGTCTCAGGGGCGGTCCTAGGACGGCGGAGGGAATAGGATGGAAAGATCACTTTCTCCCCACAACTTCATGGGAAGAACATTTGAGCCTGAGCAAATTCCACAAAACAACTTCTGAATGCTGGCAGAGGACATCGGGCACCCAGAAAGGCAGCCCACTGTCTTCGAAAGGAGGTAAGAAAAAATATAAAAAGAGGGACAAAAGAGGTAGGGATGGAGATCTGTCCCAGGAAGGGAGTCTTAAAAGAGGAGAAGTTTCCAAACACCAGGAAACACACTCACTGGCAGGTCAGTGGGGAGTTTTGGAATCTCAGAGGGCAACATAACGGGGAGGAACGCTAAATAAATAAATAAACCCCACCAATTACGTGCCTAACAGCAACTTCCAGCAGAGAAGTAGTCCAGACACTCACATTTGCCACCAGCAAGCAGGGGGCTGAACAGGGAGGTCTGGGCTGCATTGTAGGCACCTGGCCTGAATGCCCTGAGGGCAATCTGACCCAAACTGGGGGATAGCCAGACAGAAAGTAAAAAGAGAGAGAGAGAACTATCCTGGGAAAAGCCCTAGCCTAAGGCACTTCCTGGCCCACTCACAGAACAAAGGACTGAGCAGAGGAGAGCTAGCTGGCTGTGCACTGGCTGGAGACAGGGAGGCAGGCGGGGGCAGCCAGAGCCAGAAAGGGGCAATCTCAGCCCCAGAGGGGCATCCTCTACAAAACTGCAAGCAGGCTCCCATTTGCCTACCAAGGCTTCTTGGGATTCTGGGTGGTTGACATCTGCAGAGAGGGTCGCAGCCAGGATCAGCTCCCCAGGAGAGACATGGCATACCTGAGACGGGCACACCTGCTGCCACCCAGGAAACCGAGCGGCTGGGATGGAGGAGGTGATAAGACACACCACACCTGGGGGTGGCTGTGCTCGCCAAGCACCTGGTCGCCTGAGCTGCTCGGACCGGGGAAGGGCACAAGAGGCAGGTCCAACTGAGTCTGAGCCTTTGTGGAGTACCTGAGAAGCAGCCTGAACCTGAGTGGCTTAGACCTGGGAAGTGCACGCAACCCAGGGCCCACCTCAGACAGTTCCAGGCAGAGCAACCTGGAGCCTGAGCAGTGTAGACTGGGAAAGCACACACACCGTGAGCGGGGGCAAACCCAGTGTGGCCGGGACCTTGTGAGCATACGCCAGTGATTTGTTTACAGTGTTCCAGCCTGCCCACAGCACGACTGAATCACTTAGCCTAAATGAGTGACCACCTTCGATCCCCTATGTCAGGGCGGAAATTAGACACTGAAGAGACCAGCAAACAGAAGAAGCTAAAATAAACAGAGGGAACCGCTCTGGAAATGACAGGTGCAACAGATTCAAACCTTGTAGTTAGCACTGACTACATTGGAAGGGGCCTATAGATCTTGAGAAGTGTAAGCTGGATCAAGGAACTGTCTGAAACTGAACTAACCCCACACTGCCCACAACAGCTCCAGAGACATTCCTAGATATATTTTTACCATTGTCATTAAAATATTTTTTTTTTTTTACTTTTTAAGTCCTCTGTTACTCCTTTAATTTTCATTTTGATAACCTAGTATTATCTTGCAGAAAAAGGACCCTATTTGTAAATCAAAGTACATTTATATATTTTTTATCATTTTTTGTGACTTTTTTTTTTAATATTGTATTTTGGGGAGTGTCACGTTTACTCTAGACTTTTAATCTGTGCTTTTTGGTATTTGTTATCAATTTTGTACCTTTAGGAACCCAATCTTCTCTACCCATTTTTAGGTGGGAGTGTGATTACTGGCTTGATGGCTCTCTCCCCCTTTTGACTCTCCTTTTTCTCCACCAGGTCACCTCTATCTCCACCTCACCCTTCTCTTCCCTGCCCAACTCTGTGAATCTCTTTGTGTGTTCCGGGCTGTGGAGAACACTTAGGGAACTGATTACTGGCTGGTTCTGGTCTCTCTCCTTTTGAATCCCTGTTTTCTCCTCCCGGTCACCTCCGTCTCCTTCCTCCTTCTTCTCTTCTCTGTGTAACTCCATGAACCTCTCTGAGGGGTCCAGACTGTGGAGAGCACGCAGGGAATTGACTACTGGCTAGCTTGCTCTCTCCCCTTTTGAGTCCCCCTCTTCTTCTCCTGGTCAACTCTATCTCCCTCCTCCCTCTTCTCTTTTCCGTCTACTCTGTGAACCTCTCTGGGTGTCCCTCACTGTGGAGAAGCTTTTCATCATTAACCTAGATGTTTTATCATTGGTGCTGTACAGATAGAGAAGTCTCGAGGCTACTGTAAGAATAAGACTGAAAACCAGAGGCAGGAGGCTTAAGTCCAAACCCTGAGAACACCAGAGAACTCCTGACTCCAGGGAACATTAATGGATAAGAGCTCATCCAAAAGCCTCCATACCTGCACTGAAACCAAGCACCACCCAAGAGCCAACAAGTTCCAGAGCAAGACATACCACACAAATTCTCCAGCAATGCAGGAACATAGCCCCGAGCATCAATAAACAGGCTGCCCTCAGTCACACCAAACCCACAAGTCATCTCAAAACTCACTACTGGACACTTCATTGCACTCCAGAGAGAAATCCAGCCCCACCCACCAGAACATGGATGCAAGCTTCCCTAACCAGGAAACCTTGAGAAGCCACCTGCAAAACCCCAGCCACAGTGAGGAACCTCCACAATAAAGAGGAACCACAAGCTGCCAGAATACAGAAAGGCCACCCCAAACACAACAATCTCACTGTAGCTGAAGCTGAAACTCCACTGTTTTGGCCACCTGATGTGAAGAACTGACTCTTTGGAAAAGACTCTGATGCTGGGAAAGATTGAAGGCAGGAGGAGAAGGGGACGAGAGAGGATGAGATGGTTGGATGGCATCACCGATTCGATGGACATGAGTTTGAGTAAGCTCCGGGAGTTGGTGATGCACAGGGAAGCGTGGCATGCTGCATTCCTCGACCTCAAGGACTCGGGGTCACTGTAGTCCTTGGGGTCACAAAGAGTCGGACACGACTGAGCAACTGAACTCAACTGAATCGTGATGTCTCCTAAAGCTGTACTAGTTGCTTCTTGAAATCAGAACACTGTTATCCTTTCTGTGATCTCACAAGTGGGAAACTCCCCATGTCTTGGAGCAGATGGAAATTACTGCCCTTACAATGTGATTTGGGCTCTAGGATCTCCCATGGAGCCCTGGCAGCCTTGCTGTCTTTTGCATCAAAGCCAGTTACATTATTCACCTACCTGAAATCTCACTGTTATCAGTGATATCACTGTTAACACAACTCACTGAGTTCTCTCCAAAGAGAGAAGTGATATCTTCTCCAAATATCTTGAGACAGTTTTCAAGGAGGAACTTCATCAAAGAAACCTGTAACACAAAGGGGCAAAAGAAAGGGTGTATTACTGTTCATACGGCGTAATAGTAAATCACGTTTCATATGTGAATCTGGGCTCTGACACAAAATGCAAAAGATGTCTGAGAAAAATTCAGACTTGATTAAATACATGTATATATGGATATATATATATATATATTATATACATACATCAGTTTTTTCTAAGAAATCACGGATACTTTCAAGAGTAAATTGGGCACCAACTTTAACATTCTTTTAGTCATTGGGCTAAAGTTATAATATGTGGGCTGGTTTAATAGCTACAATTTTGTAATCATGGTTACATGCTTAAAACTAGGATGATTTGTAAGTAGCACACATGGGATGTTTGGGACAAAAGTGTATATTCTCTTACTAAGTTTTATTTAGTTTTATTAAATTTTTTCTAGTTTTAATGATATAGAATTTATATATAGCATCTTATTAAAACTTATTAAGTATCAAATACAACACAAATTGTGAAATTCACTTCAGTGAAGAAATATCTGAAAGTTAGGTAGCAGAGGTTTCTGTGTGGGGTGGGGGGCGGGAGGGGGGTTGTGGAGGAAGAAAGCATCTGGAGAGAAAACATGTCTGTCTGTCTGTCTACCTTGCCTTGCCTCACACTTGCTGTCTAGGGGAGCTTGGAGAAGAGCTGTGATCTTATTAGGCATGTTCTGGCTCTGTTAGGATGTTCTGAAATAGTTTACTAGCTTCCTCATCCTCTAGCGGAGACATAACAGAAGCCAGGTATTTTCCTGAATGAGCCACAACTGGCAGAGTGCGGCCAGCGTGTGTGGAGCCTCGGGTGCTCGTGTGGCCCAGGCCGCCTAAGATGTGCCGACAGGGACCAGATGTATTGGGTCTGTCATCGTTGTGTAATGATGAACTCACAGTTTGGAGGCTTGCACACCCTCAGTGATGAGGCTGAGAGTTGAACCTTGGCTCTCCGGTTCCGAAGCCAGGTTCTTTTCTATCATATCGTCCTACTCTTACCTCTCTGTTGTTTAATCCCTTGGATGGCAAAGGAGAAGTGACTCAGCTGTTCTCAGTTAAAATACACCTTCCCATGCCCAACCAGAGTAGGACTCTGCCACTCCAAGGCAGTGTAATTAAAATGTGCACTTTAAAACACGGGTTCACCAGCGTTAATACTACAGACTTCAGGTTCAAAATGGGGACTCTGCCCCACAAGGCATAAAGTGAGAGATCTTGTTACCTTTTTGCTGAGGTTTTCAAATGCTGACCTGCCAGAATTAGCCAGACCAAGAATGCTTGGCGTGAGATACAAGGCTAAATCATGAGCTCTCATCTGACTGGATGAGGAATGTTGCTCAATGTTGTGTAACACTCCAAAAAGGTGTCGCAGAAACACTACATTGGCTCTCGGTAGCTGGTCTACAAGCCTAATGACAGAAAAAGCACTTATGAATAAAGCGAGTCATTTTGCTTAGAAAGTGGAAATACAGAGAACGCAGTACTTCTTTTCCTACCATGTACACAGTCCATTCTCACAGTGCCAGGCATGAATGCATACAAAAATGTTTCACTGATTTAAATTCCTGAACCAGGTAAGCCCTACTCTGATTAGTTATGTGTTTGTATTTAAGATCATACCCCTGGCGGATTGGTTCGTTATCATCTCTTTCTAGGCCAGTGGATTTCATCTCCAACAGTTTCATGTATTCAGAAGGTGTAAAATGGTCAAGCATTCCATGTTAATAAGATTAGGAGAAGAACACAGTGTCAGCAATAAGGCATGCATCTCTCTTCAAACTGGCGTCGAGGGGTATGATCAAGTGAAAGCACTTGATACTGCTCATTATTTCAGATGACACAGCTGTAAACTATAAGCTAATATTTTCCTAAGAGTATGTTGGTTGTGTTTTCTCAGAGTTGAGTAATTATTGCATCATTACCTCTGGGTCGCAGTTATTTTCTCCTCCTCATTTCCTTGATCAATAACAGCAAGCCATTTATCACAAAGATGGGCTGAAAATACGCTTCCTTGGATATTTCGAAGAAAATCCTTATGTAGATCAGAAAAATACATATTATTTTATGATAAGTTCAATGGAGAAATTGCAAAGAAAATATTTAGTTGAAAAATTCAATTCAGTCTGCAATTCCTTCACAGCCACGCAGACTGATTCACAGCAGAGCTTGGCTGTGATTCTCCACAGCCTTGCACACTCAGAAGTACTGGTTGGATTTTCCCCAACTAAAATGAGAAGCCTAAAAGTAGAGTCTAGGCTGTAGTGAGAATGAGGCTAAAGCTCCTTCTATCACCTGGAGCTTACTCTTTGTGTACATGTTAACACAATAGTGCAGACTGGCAAGGTCTGGTGATAACTCACCCGAAATCCTATTTGTTTCCTGAAAAGAAATGCACGTACCCATTTTGTTTGTTAACTTCAGACACAGTGCTTGCTCTGAATTCAAGAAAGAGAAGTTCTGAAATAAAACAAAACTACACCCCTACATGCTCTTATACACATATGAAGAGAAAACTGGAGGTATGTGTGCTCTTTGGGAAAAAGCTAGTATCGAAATCGCTTCGATCTTTTTCTTTAAAAAAAAAAAATATATATATATATATATAAAAGTTCAGTTCTACAGACTTTCAAGCAGCAGGTGTTAGAAATAAACCAAAAGCCCCAATGGGTAAACTACACGTTACCCTTACAACTCTTTGAATGGA
This sequence comes from Capricornis sumatraensis, assembly GCF_032405125.1. Classification (NCBI taxonomy): domain Eukaryota; kingdom Metazoa; phylum Chordata; class Mammalia; order Artiodactyla; family Bovidae; genus Capricornis; species Capricornis sumatraensis. The sequence continues at coordinate 8,320,463 of NC_091075.1, read as the reverse complement.
ATATATCCTCCCCAAAGAGGAAACTGAAAATTTACATACATGGCAACTTCACACCTGTGGGATAGAATATGCAAATGTAAGCTTCCTAAGTGGAGGCCTGGAAAGTTTATCCTGATGACCAAGTCTTAATATGATAGAATGGGGCCTATTAAAATGGATGAAGTTGTAAACTGTTGTGCAAGCCTGAGGGGAAATGATTGCATTGCCTTGCCAGTTTCAAAGGCACAACTTGGTTCCACTGGTCTTAATATACAGCCTGACTTCTCTGAAGAGTATCTGCTTCAGGCAGTGTTTCTACGGCAACTGTCATGATTATAATCCTGTCAGCGTTCACTTGTTTCAGTACTTATTGAGCTGCTGTTTGTGTCCGGCACTCTTTTGAGTACTGAGGATAGACTATGAAGATAACGTACCGAGTCTCAGTCCTCTCATACTTTTTCTTGTGATTGGTATACAGTACCCAATCATGGTCATTAGGTTTTCACTCTGCTTCTTATGGAGTGTCCACAGTATATTGGGAGGGAGGAAGCACTCCATTTCAGTTCAGCCGTTCAGTCCTGTCCTACTCTTTGCGACCCCATGGACTGCACACCAGGCTTTCGTGTCCATCACCAACACCTGGGTCTTGTTCAGATTCATGTCCATCGAGTTGGTGATGCCATTCAACCATCTCATCTGGCTTTGGCTTCGGGGAGTCTGGGGCTGTGCAGCAGGCCCTTTGTGGTTAAGCCAGGACATGACTCATATGGAATATGCCATGGCTATTTGCCATTGGCCCTCTGTTTATAGACAGTTTAAGGGAAAACTCAATGTGGTTCTGACGATGTATTCACTTCTGATTTAGACCACCTCTGTGGTTGCTTGGACATATGGTATTATCCAGGCCAAAGGTGCAAAGTTGGATTCCCCACCAAGATCAATCAACTTTAGGAAGAGAAAACTCTGGGATTGTCTAAGACCTGTGCGCTTATAGCATGGAAACAGGCAAGAGCCTAGTAACTCTTGCTCACAAATCAAATCAGTTCCAAGTGTGCACCTGATAGAGGGTAGCACTCTACTTGCTATTTGCATACCTAGTGTGTATTATGATGGTGCAAGTGTACTAGGGCTCACCTCTAAGTCATATCTGCACTGTTGCTATTATCATGCAATCGAACATTAACAGGGGACAAGGAAACACCTCATGTTATTTAGTTTCTAAGATAATTTTAACAACCTGTCTATAGTGATTACTACATCAATATATTTTTCTTCATAGCTGCTCACAAGTTCCAAGATGGATTGATTAATTTTTTTGTTTCTGTTCTGTTATCGCCCTGGTAGAAATTTAACTACACGCTTGTGATTTAGCTGTATCATTTCAAACTCTGTCTATTTTTGTATAAATGTATGGAACTTTTCCAAATTCCAAACTGATTTTGACTGTTGGACTCACTTTAAAAATAAGATTTTTAGATGGGGCATATAGTAAAACTGGTTACCATGTAAATATAACCTCGGGTGGTGGGTTAAACTTACTGATATTAACAAAGGTTGTTAAAGATGGGAAGGGAGAAAAAAGGAGGAAAAAGGGGGAACAAATGGTGGAGACATCCCTACACTAATTTTAAAGTAAAAGGCATTGTTAGACAGGGGAAGGTAGGATGATGTAGTGATCAGAGATTTTGGTGGCCTCACTAAGCATTTTATGATTCATTGTAAGAGAAATGGGCTTCCTAGGTGGGGCTAGTGGTAAAAAAACCTGCCTGTCAATGCAGGAGATGCAAGAGAGGCAGGTTCAATCCCTGGCAGGAAGTTCCCCTGGAGTCGAGCATGGCAACCCACTCTAGTATTCTTGCCTGGAGGGTTGCATGGACAGAGGAGTCTGCTGGGCAACAGTTAAAAGGATTACAGAGAATCGGATGCGACGAGGCGACTAACACACACACACACACACACACACTCACGAGTTTACCATAATGAGTAAACATCTGTCTTGCATCCATGCTAAGTTGCCACAGCCGTGTCCAGTTCTGGGCACCCTCATAAACTATAACCTGCCAGACTCCTCCGTCCATACGACTGGAGACGTATGCCAGTCCCTGTTCCAGGGGATCCTTCCAACCTAGGGATTGAACCCAGGTTTCTTGCATTGCAGGCAGATTCTTTTACTGTCTGAGCCACCTGGGAAGTTACTTCTGTTAACTGTTTCCAAAAGCTTAAGATGAATTTTATTTTGGAAATGTTGCCTTCATTAGGAAGGTGATGAGGAAGTCATCCAAAGCTGGAAGCTTGTTTTGGTAAACGCTCAACGTGGTAAGTGGGTATTTTGAAATTGATTCTTCTTCTTCATGGAGTGTTCAGGAGCCAAGATGTGCAGTGAAAAAGGAAAATATCTAATGTATGGGGCTCATAACATTTGAGGTACCTTCCTTCAATTTTGACTTTGTGACGTGTTTTCCGCTTTTCAGATCCTTCCTCTCTTATGCCTATTATGTTTCTTGGGCATTCATAGTGAAGGACCAGTCATACAGCTTTAGACTGACTCTGCGTGTGGACGATGCTCAAACTTTCCTTACCTTTAAGACCGACGATACTACGAGAATGCATTCATCATCCAAGTTCACTTTGTGTCCAGCATTGAGTTTGTTCCTCAGGGCTATTGCGGATTTTATACTGGCTGGTTTTCTGAAGATGCCTTCTGTGAACGGCCCTTTTTGATTGATAAAGGAAAGCATCTCCTATAGGGAAGGAAAGAGAAGAAAACTGTGGGACATTTCCTGTCTAGTCTAGAAGCCCAGAGCACAAGCTTGCTCCTGTTTTGACAGAGCTGTGGTATATGAGGGTACAGTTCTAGAACAGCACCGAAGTCAATTTGAAATTTTTACTTCAGTGTCTGTAAATATATTTTCTACCCAACAATAAATTTGAGTCATACACTGAAACATTTTAAACACTTGTGTAGTCAGATTTTCTGTTTCAGTGAATTTACTGTATTAACTGTCTCTGCTTTGAGGCCTTTGTAGATTCACCCTCTCCTCCTTCACCGCTGCCTTCTCATTATTCCCTATTAGAGATGCTCTTCCCTGAGTGTGGAAATCTTTTTGCCATACTCACGCGCCATTTGTTTATTCCCCTTCCAGGGACTGTCCACCCCATTCATTCCTGTTTCCTGTATTCCCTCCCCTCAAACTCAGGCTCAATAGGCCCCTCCTCTCTGATCTCATTCCTTTCTCATCAGCCTCTCTAGCTCCTTTTCCTGTATTTTCATGTCCTCTGCTGTCTGCAAAGTTAGAGAGATAACAGATATTGGAGCCAGGTGTTTCAAGGATTGTGGAATCTGTTATGCTCCTCATCCACTGTGTGACTTTGGGCATAGCACGTTCTTGGGTGAGGCTCTTTTGTTTTTCATTTATGAAGTGAGGGTGGTGATAGTCATGGCTACCGCCTAAATTTTCTGTGAAAGCGCAAGGTCTGGGGTAGTAGCTAGCACATAACTGGTATGATAAATTTCTCCATATATACCATAAAATTCCCTGCATCTAGTGTAGTGCTTGGAGAGAGGGTAGACAGTGAACAAGAGTTAAATGCTTACACTTCAGTACACTAGCTTGATATAGCACAGTCCAAACTCTGTGACTCTCTTTTGACACATTCTGGCAGGATCAAAGGATTCATCTGTGCCAGAGGATGCCTACTTTATGCTTAAACACTTGAGTTACATATCAAATCCGCGTGAGACATTGTGAGTCATAGGGCGAGCAGACTCAGCTGAAGGAGACTTGAGACTAGTGTGGACTTCAAGGGAGGAGACCAGGAGACAGTGTGAGGATGAGGTGGACTCTCAGAGCTTCTTACACACAGAGTCTGAAGGAGAGTTACAGGGCTCCAAATAGCCTGGAGCGAAAACTCCCCTCCAGGTCCTCCCCACCGTTCTATGCAAAACCAAGAGCTCTCTCACCCAAAGAAAAAAATGGACATTGGGTTGAATACGCCCGGCTCCCAGCCGGTCCCAGCCTCTGGCCGATCTCCAAAATTCCTTGCCCCAGCTGTTGAAGAGATAACTACTCTGAACAACCTTGCAGAAGAACGGGCGCCCTTAAGACGGTAGCTTTCCACATCCATGCCTGTATAGATTTCCTCTTCTTGGGTAAGGGCAGCAGCTCCCTAATCTGACTGCTGCCCCGTCTCGCCCCATTAAAGGTGATCTGTAAGGTGCCCGGTGTCATCCTTTTTCTCAACCTCGCCTTCTCTAACTGCCTTACTTCACAGAGTCCACGTTAACTGGTCTGAGCTGGTATAGATGGGTGTTTGTTGAAATCGGTGGAATGGATGAGAGTAACTTTTCATCTTGTATTTGCCTTCTGACTCTGCAGTACCTAAATCAGATCTTTTTTTTTTGAAATAACATTGTGAAACTTATCGGACAAAGCCAGACTTCTTCATGTGGAGTAGATTGGGAAGAGAACACTTGATCTCTGCGAACGCCCCTCCTCAGGAAGGTTACAGAAACCAAAAGAAGACCTACCAGAATTGGGGTGCGCAGGGTGTCATTATCACATACATCCTCAAGAGGAGCTCCAAAGAGCTCTTTTTGCTTTCTGGGTGGTAGAGGTGGGTGTTGGTTGTCCTCGCGCGTCCTGGGGCGACACCAAAAGGCCCAGTTTTTGACAGAAGTCTTACTAACTCTCTTCTTGTCTGAATCAAATGTAGAAGAGAGATTTTCAGTAGTAGTAGCTTAGCTGATTTAGCCTATTTCCAACACTTACATTCAGCAGCATATTCATGGCAGAGGCTGAAAGAGAGAAACTGAACCATTTGTTATATAGAATTCCCCACATTCTGAAACAGGCTAATTGCATCCTTGTGGTGTTAACATGTTCTTCTTCCCCATATTCTGCAAACCTAGAGGCGTGATCAGACTCGGGGGTGATTCCCCCTGTGACAGTCTTCCCCAGACAGTGCCATCTATTCCCTTTGCCCTGTGTCATGACGCACTTAAGCTGTAGTTATACGGGTTTCCTAATGGTAAGTATTATCAGTGGATTCCGGTATCAGATCTCATTTTAAAAGCCAAAAATATTTAATATTCAAATCAAGCAGCATTTGGATATCATTTACTTTTGTAGTAAGTTTCCTTCCTCGGTTCAATTACCTGTTTGGCTTTCTGAGTACCCAGTCATGCCCAATTTTCTCCCATCAAAAGAATCGCCTTTCATGAGACATCCTGCCTGATCCTGCTTTTCAGTCAGCCTCTGGACCTCTCCTCTGGGAGGCCACACACCTCAGTCAACTCCAAGGATGACTTCCTGCCCTCAGGGTCTTGGGAAGTAGTCATTAAATGCAGACTATGTTGTAGGATTACAGCTGGCCATTTGTCTGTAACACCTTACTCAGCTAACCCAAGGATGAATGTTAACTACCACAGCCCCTGTCAAAGGAATGCAGATGAAGGGCTTTTCAAAGAAAGAGTGATCAGCAATGAAAAATGGAGTTCAGAGTTTCTCATGCCCAGCTAAGAATTGTTTCCCTGATATTTGCTCAATAAACCTGCTTAATATTTCCTTAAATAACCTGCTTAAGTAACCAGCTAAAGAAGTCAACAGAGGAGCCAAGTTGTAGAAAAACCAACAGGAGAATGTAACCAAATATTTTAAAATGCCCATCCACTTGTCTGTTCTGAGACAGAGTGAGTGCATCACCATGTCCTTTCAAGGGACTGAACCACTTGTGGTGCTGGGTGAGAGAACTAGAAGGCTCCTATTCTGCCTCTTAATTGGATAAGTTGCCTAAAACTCTTTGAGCTTCACTTTGCTCAGACTTAACAGAAATGATGCTGCTTACACCTCACTGGACTACCTAACATCATGTACTACTCATCACAAGACATGGCACACAGCAGCCTTAATAAAGGTAATTTCCCTCCTTCAAAGGGCCTAAGGCCGCCTAGACATCAGTCACCTCCCCCCAAGCAGACTCCACCCCCATTCTCCATTTGATTTTGCAGCCTCCAGAAGGTGTACATGCCTGAAGGAATGCCATCACTTTGCCTTAGGTTCCTCCTGCCCTGACATTCATACTGCCATCATTTTAAAAGGAGATAATGAAGAAAGCAAATGCATTCTTAAATTCAGGGAGAGATTCTCCTAAATAATATGTGCAAATGTTTAAAAAAAATACATGTTTATATGGGTTGCGTTGCTTTATGCACCCTGGTTTCCCTACTCTTAACCTGATTCTGTTATTTCTAAGCTACCCACAGGTATTCATATATTCCAAATGTATTAATTCATTGTTCAGCTTTAATAAGAATACTCTTAGGAAGAAAGCTCTATCAGTTGTTACAAAGGTCTATGTCCAGCTCGTCTATAAGCATAGATGGAAAGCAAAATAGACATTAAGCCCTGTACTTTTATTATCAGGTCTAGATGGACCTTTCGTTATGTACATTGGTTGGTGTTAGAGTTCTTGTTGGCTCTGTGACCAATACAAATATATAGTATAGCCAGGAAAAGTACGGTGCTCAGTTGTTAAGTCCTGTCCAGTTCTTGCGACCCCATGACTATAGCCTGTCAGGCTCCTGTCCGTGGATGTCCCGGATAATAATACTGGAGTGGGTTGCCAGGGACTGTTAACAGGTTAACTTTATAACCTCATCTTTCTTAAGCAGTGCTGGCAAGATTTCGGTTAGTGTTTCCGCATGCTCAAATTAGGGTTTGAACGTTAAGAAGTGAAATTTTGAAATGTTGTGGGTGTAGAAAACAACTATAAGAAGACAAATACTTTCAGTAGAAATTCTATTCTGGCCCGAATACTTCCTAAATTAGTAGGACATTTTATTCAGATAAAGAAATGTCCATGGGACAACACTGGAGTGGTATCAGGGATCATTGCGAGAGGAAAGATTTTAAAACAAACAGACAGACATATAAACATTCAGTCCCGTTCCATTTGCAAGCTGGGTCTGAAGCAGAATGGAAAGTGAGCTTGCTGTGGAGGTAGAATCGAGAGTTCAAGTCTCAGGGGCGGTCCTAAGACGGCGGAGGGAATAGGATGGAAAGATCACTTTCTCCCCACAACTTCATGGGAAGAACATTTGAGCCTGAGCAAATTCCACAAAACAACTTCTGAATGCTGGCAGAGGACATCGGGCACCCAGAAAGGCAGCCCACTGTCTTCAAAAGGAGGGAAGAAAAACTATAAAAAGAGAGACAAAAGAGGTAGGGACGGAGATCTGTCCCAGGAAGGGAGTCTTAAAAGAGGAGAAGTTTCCAAACACCAGGAAACACACTCACTGGCAGGTCAGTGGGGAGTTTTGGAATCTCAGAGGGCAACATAACGGGGAGGAACGCTAAATAAATAAATAAACCCCACCAATTACGTGCCTAACAGCAACTTCCAGCAGAGAAGTAGTCCAGACACTCACATTTGCCACCAGCAAGCAGGGGGCTGAACAGGGAGGTCTGGGCTGCATTGTAGGCACCTGGCCTGAATGCCCTGAGGGCAATCTGACCCAAACTGGGGGATAGCCAGACAGAAAGTAAAAAGAGAGAGAGAGAACTATCCTGGGAAAAGCCCTAGCCTAAGGCACTTCCTGGCCCACTCACAGAACAAAGGACTGAGCAGAGGAGAGCTAGCTGGCTGTGCACTGGCTGGAGACAGGGAGGCAGGCGGGGGCAGCCAGAGCCAGAAAGGGGCAATCTCAGCCCCAGAGGGGCATCCTCTACAAAACTGCAAGCAGGCTCCCATTTGCCTACCAAGGCTTCTTGGGATTCTGGGTGGTTGACATCTGCAGAGAGGGTCGCAGCCAGGATCAGCTCCCCAGGAGAGACATGGCATACCTGAGACGGGCACACCTGCTGCCACCCAGGAAACCGAGCGGCTGGGATGGAGGAGGTGATAAGACACACCACACCTGGGGGTGGCTGTGCTCGCCAAGCACCTGGTCGCCTGAGCTGCTCGGACCGGGGAAGGGCACAAGAGGCAGGTCCAACTGAGTCTGAGCCTTTGTGGAGTACCTGAGAAGCAACCTGAACCTGAGTGGCTTAGACCTGGGAAGTGCACGCAACCCAGGGCCCACCTCAGACAGTTCCAGGCAGAGCAACCTGGAGCCTGAGCAGTGTAGACTGGGAAAGCACACACACCGTGAGCGGGGGCAAACCCAGTGCGGCCGGGACCTTGTGAGCATACGCCAGTGATTTGTTTACAGTGTTCCAACCTGCCCACAGCACGACTGAATCACTTAGCCTAAATGAGTGACCACCTTCGATCCCCTATGTCAGGGCGGAAATTAGACACTGAAGAGACCAGCAAACAGAAGAAGCTAAAATAAACAGAGGGAACCGCTCTGGAAATGACAGGTGCAACAGATTCAAACCTTGTAGTTAGCACTGACTACATTGGAAGGGACCTATAGATCTTGAGAAGTGTAAGCTGGATCAAGGAACTGTCTGAAACTGAACTAACCCCACACTGCCCACAACAGCTCCAGAGACATTCCTAGATATATTTTTACCATTGTCATTAAAATATTTTTTTTTTTACTTTTTAAGTCCTCTGTTACTCCTTTAATTTTCATTTTGATAACCTAGTATTATCTTGCAGAAAAAGGACCCTATTTGTAAATCAAAGTACATTTATATATTTTTTATCATTTTTTGTGATTTTTTTTTTTAATATTGTATTTTGGGGAGTGTCACGTTTACTCTAGACTTTTAATCTGTGCTTTTTGGTATTTGTTATCAATTTTGTACCTTTAGGAACCCAATCTTCTCTACCCATTTTTAGGTGGGAGTGTGATTACTGGCTTGATGGCTCTCTCCCCCTTTTGACTCTCCTTTTTCTCCACCAGGTCACCTCTATCTCCACCTCACCCTTCTCTTCCCTGCCCAACTCTGTGAATCTCTTTGTGTGTTCCGGGCTGTGGAGAACACTTAGGGAACTGATTACTGGCTGGTTCTGGTCTCTCTCCTTTTGAATCCCTGTTTTCTCCTCCCGGTCACCTCCGTCTCCTTCCTCCTTCTTCTCTTCTCTGTGTAACTCCATGAACCTCTCTGAGGGGTCCAGACTGTGGAGAGCACGCAGGGAATTGACTACTGGCTAGCTTGCTCTCTCCCCTTTTGAGTCCCCCTCTTCTTCTCCTGGTCAACTCTATCTCCCTCCTCCCTCTTCTCTTTTCCGTCTACTCTGTGAACCTCTCTGGGTGTCCCTCACTGTGGAGAAGCTTTTCATCATTAACCGAGATGTTTTATCATTGGTGCTGTACAGATAGAGAAGTCTCGAGGCTACTGTAAGAATAAGACTGAAAACCAGAGGCAGGAGGCTTAAGTCCAAACCCTGAGAACACCAGAGAACTCCTGACTCCAGGGAACATTAATGGATAAGAGCTCATCCAAAAGCCTCCATAGCTACACTGAAACCAAGCACCACCCAAGAGCCAACAAGTTCCAGAGCAAGACATACCACACAAATTCTCCAGCAATGCAGGAACATAGCCCCGAGCATCAATAAACAGGCTGCCCTCAGTCACACCAAACCCACAAGTCATCTCAAAACTCACTACTGGACACTTCATTGCACTCCAGAGAGAAATCCAGCCCCACCCACCAGAACATGGATGCAAGCTTCCCTAACCAGGAAACCTTGAGAAGCCACCTGCAAAACCCCAGCCACAGTGAGGAACCTCCACAATAAAGAGGAACCACAAGCTGCCAGAATACAGAAAGGCCACCCCAAACACAACAATCTCACTGTAGCTGAAGCTGAAACTCCACTGTTTTGGCCACCTGATGTGAAGAACTGACTCTTTGGAAAAGACTCTGATGCTGGGAAAGATTGAAGGCAGGAGGAGAAGGGGACGAGAGAGGATGAGATGGTTGGATGGCATCACCGATTCGATGGACATGAGTTTGAGTAAGCTCCGGGAGTTGGTGATGCACAGGGAAGCGTGGCATGCTGCATTCCTCGACCTCAAGGACTCGGGGTCACTGTAGTCCTTGGGGTCACAAAGAGTCGGACACGACTGAGCAACTGAACTCAACTGAATCGTGATGTCTCCTAAAGCTGTACTAGTTGCTTCTTGAAATCAGAACACTGTTATCCTTTCTGTGATCTCACAAGTGGGAAACTCCCCATGTCTTGGAGCAGATGGAAATTACTGCCCTTACAATGTGATTTGGGCTCTAGGATCTCCCATGGAGCCCTGGCAGCCTTGCTGTCTTTTGCATCAAAGCCAGTTACATTATTCACCTACCTGAAATCTCACTGTTATCAGTGATATCACTGTTAACACAACTCACTGAGTTCTCTCCAAAGAGAGAAGTGATATCTTCTCCAAATATCTTGAGACAGTTTTCAAGGAGGAACTTCATCAAAGAAACCTGTAACACAAAGGGGCAAAAGAAAGGGTGTATTACTGTTCATACGGCGTAATAGTAAATCACGTTTCATATGTGAATCTGGGCTCTGACACAAAATGCAAAAGATGTCTGAGAAAAATTCAGACTTGATTAAATACATGTATATATGGATATATATATATATATATTATATACATACATCAGTTTTTTCTAAGAAATCACGGATACTTTCAAGAGTAAATTGGGCACCAACTTTAACATTCTTTTAGTCATTGGGCTAAAGTTATAATATGTGGGCTGGTTTAATAGCTACAATTTTGTAATCATGGTTACATGCTTAAAACTAGGATGATTTGTAAGTAGCACACATGGGATGTTTGGGACAAAAGTGTATATTCTCTTACTAAGTTTTATTTAGTTTTATTAAATTTTTTCTAGTTTTAATGATATAGAATTTATATATAGCATCTTATTAAAACTTATTAAGTATCAAATACAACACAAATTGTGAAATTCACTTCAGTGAAGAAATATCTGAAAGTTAGGTAGCAGAGGTTTCTGTGTGGGGTGGGGGGCGGGAGGGGGGTTGTGGAGGAAGAAAGCATCTGGAGAGAAAACATGTCTGTCTGTCTGTCTACCTTGCCTTGCCTCACACTTGCTGTCTAGGGGAGCTTGGAGAAGAGCTGTGATCTTATTAGGCATGTTCTGGCTCTGTTAGGATGTTCTGAAATAGTTTACTAGCTTCCTCATCCTCTAGCGGAGACATAACAGAAGCCAGGTATTTTCCTGAATGAGCCACAACTGGCAGAGTGCGGCCAGCGTGTGTGGAGCCTCGGGTGCTCGTGTGGCCCAGGCCGCCTAAGATGTGCCGACAGGGACCAGATGTATTGGGTCTGTCATCGTTGTGTAATGATGAACTCACAGTTTGGAGGCTTGCACACCCTCAGTGATGAGGCTGAGAGTTGAACCTTGGCTCTCCGGTTCCGAAGCCAGGTTCTTTTCTATCATATCGTCCTACTCTTACCTCTCTGTTGTTTAATCCCTTGGATGGCAAAGGAGAAGTGACTCAGCTGTTCTCAGTTAAAATACACCTTCCCATGCCCAACCAGAGTAGGACTCTGCCACTCCAAGGCAGTGTAATTAAAATGTGCACTTTAAAACACGGGTTCACCAGCGTTAATACCACAGACTTCAGGTTCAAAATGGGGACTCTGCCCCACAAGGCATAAAGTGAGAGATCTTGTTACCTTTTTGCTGAGGTTTTCAAATGCTGACCTGCCAGAATTAGGCAGACAAAGAATGCTTGGCGTGAGATACAAGGCTAAATCATGAGCTCTCATCTGACTGGATGAGGAATGTTGCTCAATGTTGTGTAACACTCCAAAAAGGTGTCGCAGAAACACTACATTGGCTCTCGGTAGCTGGTCTACAAGCCTAATGACAGAAAAAGCACTTATGAATAAAGCGAGTCATTTTGCTTAGAAAGTGGAAATACAGAGAACGCAGTACATCTTTTCCTACCATGTACACAGTCCATTCTCACAGTGCCAGGCATGAATGCATACAAAAATGTTTCACTGATTTTAATTCCTGAACCAGATAAGCCCTACTCTGGTTAGTTATGTGTTTGTATTTAAGATCATACCCCTGGCGGATTGGTTCGTTATCGTCTCTTTCTAGGCCAGTGGATTTCATCTCCAACAGTTTCATGTATTCAGAAGGTGTAAAATGGTCAAGCATTCCATGTTAATAAGATTAGGAGAAAAACACAGTGTCACCAATAAGGCATGCATCTCCTTTCAAACTGGCTTCCAGGGGTATCCTCAAGTGAAAGCACTTGATACTGCTCATTATTTCAGATGACACAGCTGTAAACTATAAGCTAATATTTTCCTAAGAGTATGTTGGTTGTATTTTCTCAGAGTTGTGTAATTATTGCATCATTACCTCTGGGTCGCAGTTATTTTCTCCTCCTCATTCTCTTGATCAATAACAATAAGCCATTTATCGTAGAAACTGGCTGGAAAGATGCCTCCTTGGATATTTCGAAGAAAATCCTTATGTAGATCAAAAAATATATATTATTCTTATGATAAATTCAATGGAGAAATTGCAAAGAAAATATTTAGTTGAAAAATTCTATTCAGTCGGCAATTCCTTCACAGCCACGCAGACTGATTCACACAGAGCTTGGCTGTGATTCTCCACAGCCTTGCACACTCAGAAGTACTGGTTGGATTTTCCCCAACTAAAATGAGAAGCCTAAAAGTAGAGTCTAGGCTGTAGTGAGAATGAGGCTAAAGCTCCTTCTATCACCTGGAGCTTACTCTTTGTGTACATGTTAACACATTAGTACAGACTGGCAAGGTCTGGTGATAACTCACCCGAAATCCTATTTGTTTCTTGAAAAGAAATGCACATACCCATTTTGTTTGTTTACTTCAGACACAGTGCTTGCTCTGAATTCAAGAAAGAGAAGTTCTGAAATAAAACAAAACTACACCCCTACATGCTCTTATACACATATGAAGAGAAAACTGGAGGTATGTGTGCTCTTTGGGAAAAAGCTAGTATCGAAATCGCTTCGATCTTTTTCTTTAAAGAAAAAACCATATAAAAGTTCAGTTCTACAGACTTTTAAGCAGCAGGTGTTAGAAATATACCAAAAGCCCCAATGGGTAAACTACACGTTACCCTTACAACTCTTTGAATGGAATATATCCTCCCCAAAGAGGAAACTGAAAATTTACATACATGGCAACTTCACACCTGTGGGATAGAATATGCAAATGTAAGCTTCCTAAGTGGAGGCCTGGAAAGTTTATCCTGATGACCAAGTCTTAATATGATAGAATGGGGCCTATTAAAATGGATGAAGTTGTAAACTGTTGTGCAAGCCTGAGGGGAAATGATTGCATTGCCTTGCCAGTTTCAAAGGCACAACTTGGTTCCACTGGTCTTAATATACAGCCTGACTTCTCTGAAGAGTATCTGCTTCAGGCAGTGTTTCTACGGCAACTGTCATGATTATAATCCTGTCAGCGTTCACTTGTTTCAGTACTTATTGAGCTGCTGTTTGTGTCCGGCACTCTTTTGAGTACTGAGGATAGACTATGAAGATAACGTACCGAGTCTCAGTCCTCTCATACTTTTTCTTGTGATTGGTATACAGTACCCAATCATGGTCATTAGGTTTTCACTCTGCTTCTTATGGAGTGTCCACAGTATATTGGGAGGGAGGAAGCACTCCATTTCAGTTCAGCCGTTCAGTCCTGTCCTACTCTTTGCGACCCCATGGACTGCACACCAGGCTTTCGTGTCCATCACCAACACCTGGGTCTTGTTCAGATTCATGTCCATCGAGTTGGTGATGCCATTCAACCATCTCATCTGGCTTTGGCTTCGGGGAGTCTGGGGCTGTGCAGCAGGCCCTTTGTGGTTAAGCCAGGACATGACTCATATGGAATATGCCATGGCTATTTGCCATTGGCCCTCTGTTTATAGACAGTTTAAGGGAAAACTCAATGTGGTTCTGACGATGTATTCACTTCTGATTTAGACCACCTCTGTGGTTGCTTGGACATATGGTATTATCCAGGCCAAAGGTGCAAAGTTGGATTCCCCACCAAGATCAATCAACTTTAGGAAGAGAAAACTCTGGGATTGTCTAAGACCTGTGCGCTTATAGCATGGAAACAGGCAAGAGCCTAGTAACTCTTGCTCACAAATCAAATCAGTTCCAAGTGTGCACCTGATAGAGGGTAGCACTCTACTTGCTATTTGCATACCTAGTGTGTATTATGATGGTGCAAGTGTACTAGGGCTCACCTCTAAGTCATATCTGCACTGTTGCTATTATCATGCAATCGAACATTAACAGGGGACAAGGAAACACCTCATGTTATTTAGTTTCTAAGATAATTTTAACAACCTGTCTATAGTGATTACTACATCAATATATTTTTCTTCATAGCTGCTCACAAGTTCCAAGATGGATTGATTAATTTTTTTGTTTCTGTTCTGTTATCGCCCTGGTAGAAATTTAACTACACGCTTGTGATTTAGCTGTATCATTTCAAACTCTGTCTATTTTTGTATAAATGTATGGAACTTTTCCAAATTCCAAACTGATTTTGACTGTTGGACTCACTTTAAAAATAAGATTTTTAGATGGGGCATATAGTAAAACTGGTTACCATGTAAATATAACCTCGGGTGGTGGGTTAAACTTACTGATATTAACAAAGGTTGTTAAAGATGGGAAGGGAGAAAAAAGGAGGAAAAAGGGGGAACAAATGGTGGAGACATCCCTACACTAATTTTAAAGTAAAAGGCATTGTTAGACAGGGGAAGGTAGGATGATGTAGTGATCAGAGATTTTGGTGGCCTCACTAAGCATTTTATGATTCATTGTAAGAGAAATGGGCTTCCTAGGTGGGGCTAGTGGTAAAAAAACCTGCCTGTCAATGCAGGAGATGCAAGAGAGGCAGGTTCAATCCCTGGCAGGAAGTTCCCCTGGAGTCGAGCATGGCAACCCACTCTAGTATTCTTGCCTGGAGGGTTGCATGGACAGAGGAGTCTGCTGGGCAACAGTTAAAAGGATTACAGAGAATCGGATGCGACGAGGCGACTAACACACACACACACACACACACACTCACGAGTTTACCATAATGAGTAAACATCTGTCTTGCATCCATGCTAAGTTGCCACAGCCGTGTCCAGTTCTGGGCACCCTCATAAACTATAACCTGCCAGACTCCTCCGTCCATACGACTGGAGACGTATGCCAGTCCCTGTTCCAGGGGATCCTTCCAACCTAGGGATTGAACCCAGGTTTCTTGCATTGCAGGCAGATTCTTTTACTGTCTGAGCCACCTGGGAAGTTACTTCTGTTAACTGTTTCCAAAAGCTTAAGATGAATTTTATTTTGGAAATGTTGCCTTCATTAGGAAGGTGATGAGGAAGTCATCCAAAGCTGGAAGCTTGTTTTGGTAAACGCTCAACGTGGTAAGTGGGTATTTTGAAATTGATTCTTCTTCTTCATGGAGTGTTCAGGAGCCAAGATGTGCAGTGAAAAAGGAAAATATCTAATGTATGGGGCTCATAACATTTGAGGTACCTTCCTTCAATTTTGACTTTGTGACGTGTTTTCCGCTTTTCAGATCCTTCCTCTCTTATGCCTATTATGTTTCTTGGGCATTCATAGTGAAGGACCAGTCATACAGCTTTAGACTGACTCTGCGTGTGGACGATGCTCAAACTTTCCTTACCTTTAAGACCGACGATACTACGAGAATGCATTCATCATCCAAGTTCACTTTGTGTCCAGCATTGAGTTTGTTCCTCAGGGCTATTGCGGATTTTATACTGGCTGGTTTTCTGAAGATGCCTTCTGTGAACGGCCCTTTTTGATTGATAAAGGAAAGCATCTCCTATAGGGAAGGAAAGAGAAGAAAACTGTGGGACATTTCCTGTCTAGTCTAGAAGCCCAGAGCACAAGCTTGCTCCTGTTTTGACAGAGCTGTGGTATATGAGGGTACAGTTCTAGAACAGCACCGAAGTCAATTTGAAATTTTTACTTCAGTGTCTGTAAATATATTTTCTACCCAACAATAAATTTGAGTCATACACTGAAACATTTTAAACACTTGTGTAGTCAGATTTTCTGTTTCAGTGAATTTACTGTATTAACTGTCTCTGCTTTGAGGCCTTTGTAGATTCACCCTCTCCTCCTTCACCGCTGCCTTCTCATTATTCCCTATTAGAGATGCTCTTCCCTGAGTGTGGAAATCTTTTTGCCATACTCACGCGCCATTTGTTTATTCCCCTTCCAGGGACTGTCCACCCCATTCATTCCTGTTTCCTGTATTCCCTCCCCTCAAACTCAGGCTCAATAGGCCCCTCCTCTCTGATCTCATTCCTTTCTCATCAGCCTCTCTAGCTCCTTTTCCTGTATTTTCATGTCCTCTGCTGTCTGCAAAGTTAGAGAGATAACAGATATTGGAGCCAGGTGTTTCAAGGATTGTGGAATCTGTTATGCTCCTCATCCACTGTGTGACTTTGGGCATAGCACGTTCTTGGGTGAGGCTCTTTTGTTTTTCATTTATGAAGTGAGGGTGGTGATAGTCATGGCTACCGCCTAAATTTTCTGTGAAAGCGCAAGGTCTGGGGTAGTAGCTAGCACATAACTGGTATGATAAATTTCTCCATATATACCATAAAATTCCCTGCATCTAGTGTAGTGCTTGGAGAGAGGGTAGACAGTGAACAAGAGTTAATGCTTACACTTCAGTACACTAGCTTGATATAGCACAGTCCAAACTCTGTGACTCTCTTTTGACACATTCTGGCAGGATCAAAGGATTCATCTGTGCCAGAGGATGCCTACTTTATGCTTAAACACTTGAGTTACATATCAAATCCGCGTGAGACATTGTGAGTCATAGGGCGAGCAGACTCAGCTGAAGGAGACTTGAGACTAGTGTGGACTTCAAGGGAGGAGACCAGGAGACAGTGTGAGGATGAGGTGGACTCTCAGAGCTTCTTACACACAGAGTCTGAAGGAGAGTTACAGGGCTCCAAATAGCCTGGAGCGAAAACTCCCCTCCAGGTCCTCCCCACCGTTCTATGCAAAACCAAGAGCTCTCTCACCCAAAGAAAAAAATGGACATTGGGTTGAATACGCCCGGCTCCCAGCCGGTCCCAGCCTCTGGCCGATCTCCAAAATTCCTTGCCCCAGCTGTTGAAGAGATAACTACTCTGAACAACCTTGCAGAAGAACGGGCGCCCTTAAGACGGTAGCTTTCCACATCCATGCCTGTATAGATTTCCTCTTCTTGGGTAAGGGCAGCAGCTCCCTAATCTGACTGCTGCCCCGTCTCGCCCCATTAAAGGTGATCTGTAAGGTGCCCGGTGTCATCCTTTTTCTCAACCTCGCCTTCTCTAACTGCCTTACTTCACAGAGTCCACGTTAACTGGTCTGAGCTGGTATAGATGGGTGTTTGTTGAAATCGGTGGAATGGATGAGAGTAACTTTTCATCTTGTATTTGCCTTCTGACTCTGCAGTACCTAAATCAGATCTTTTTTTTTTGAAATAACATTGTGAAACTTATCGGACAAAGCCAGACTTCTTCATGTGGAGTAGATTGGGAAGAGAACACTTGATCTCTGCGAACGCCCCTCCTCAGGAAGGTTACAGAAACCAAAAGAAGACCTACCAGAATTGGGGTGCGCAGGGTGTCATTATCACATACATCCTCAAGAGGAGCTCCAAAGAGCTCTTTTTGCTTTCTGGGTGGTAGAGGTGGGTGTTGGTTGTCCTCGCGCGTCCTGGGGCGACACCAAAAGGCCCAGTTTTTGACAGAAGTCTTACTAACTCTCTTCTTGTCTGAATCAAATGTAGAAGAGAGATTTTCAGTAGTAGTAGCTTAGCTGATTTAGCCTATTTCCAACACTTACATTCAGCAGCATATTCATGGCAGAGGCTGAAAGAGAGAAACTGAACCATTTGTTATATAGAATTCCCCACATTCTGAAACAGGCTAATTGCATCCTTGTGGTGTTAACATGTTCTTCTTCCCCATATTCTGCAAACCTAGAGGCGTGATCAGACTCGGGGGTGATTCCCCCTGTGACAGTCTTCCCCAGACAGTGCCATCTATTCCCTTTGCCCTGTGTCATGACGCACTTAAGCTGTAGTTATACGGGTTTCCTAATGGTAAGTATTATCAGTGGATTCCGGTATCAGATCTCATTTTAAAAGCCAAAAATATTTAATATTCAAATCAAGCAGCATTTGGATATCATTTACTTTTGTAGTAAGTTTCCTTCCTCGGTTCAATTACCTGTTTGGCTTTCTGAGTACCCAGTCATGCCCAATTTTCTCCCATCAAAAGAATCGCCTTTCATGAGACATCCTGCCTGATCCTGCTTTTCAGTCAGCCTCTGGACCTCTCCTCTGGGAGGCCACACACCTCAGTCAACTCCAAGGATGACTTCCTGCCCTCAGGGTCTTGGGAAGTAGTCATTAAATGCAGACTATGTTGTAGGATTACAGCTGGCCATTTGTCTGTAACACCTTACTCAGCTAACCCAAGGATGAATGTTAACTACCACAGCCCCTGTCAAAGGAATGCAGATGAAGGGCTTTTCAAAGAAAGAGTGATCAGCAATGAAAAATGGAGTTCAGAGTTTCTCATGCCCAGCTAAGAATGTTTCCCTGATATTTGCTCAATAAACCTGCTTAATATTTCCTTAAATAACCTGCTTAAGTAACCAGCTAAAGAAGTCAACAGAGGAGCCAAGTTGTAGAAAAACCAACAGGAGAATGTAACCAAATATTTTAAAATGCCCATCCACTTGTCTGTTCTGAGACAGAGTGAGTGCATCACCATGTCCTTTCAAGGGACTGAACCACTTGTGGTGCTGGGTGAGAGAACTAGAAGGCTCCTATTCTGCCTCTTAATTGGATAAGTTGCCTAAAACTCTTTGAGCTTCACTTTGCTCAGACTTAACAGAAATGATGCTGCTTACACCTCACTGGACTACCTAACATCATGTACTACTCATCACAAGACATGGCACACAGCAGCCTTAATAAAGGTAATTTCCCTCCTTCAAAGGGCCTAAGGCCGCCTAGACATCAGTCACCTCCCCCCAAGCAGACTCCACCCCCATTCTCCATTTGATTTTGCAGCCTCCAGAAGGTGTACATGCCTGAAGGAATGCCATCACTTTGCCTTAGGTTCCTCCTGCCCTGACATTCATACTGCCATCATTTTAAAAGCAGATAATGAAGAAAGCAAATGCATTCTTAAATTCAGGGAGAGATTCTCCTAAATAATATGTGCAAATGTTTAAAAAAAATACATGTTTATATGGGTTGCGTTGCTTTATGCACCCTGGTTTCCCTACTCTTAACCTGATTCTGTTATTTCTAAGCTACCCACAGGTATTCATATATTCCAAATGTATTAATTCATTGTTCAGCTTTAATAAGAATACTCTTAGGAAGAAAGCTCTATCAGTTGTTACAAAGGTCTATGTCCAGCTCGTCTATAAGCATAGATGGAAAGCAAAATAGACATTAAGCCCTGTACTTTTATTATCAGGTCTAGATGGACCTTTCGTTATGTACATTGGTTGGTGTTAGAGTTCTTGTTGGCTCTGTGACCAATACAAATATATAGTATAGCCAGGAAAAGTACGGTGCTCAGTTGTTAAGTCCTGTCCAGTTCGTGCGACCCCATGACTATAGCCTGTCAGGCTCCTGTCCGTGGATGTCCCGGATAATAATACTGGAGTGGGTTGCCAGGGACTGTTAACAGGTTAACTTTATAACCTCATCTTTCTTAAGCAGTGCTGGCAAGATTTCGGTTAGTGTTTCCGCATGCTCAAATTAGGGTTTGAACGTTAAGAAGTGAAATTTTGAAATGTTGTGGGTGTAGAAAACAACTATAAGAAGACAAATACTTTCAGTAGAAATTCTATTCTGGCCCGAATACTTCCTGAATTAGTAGGACATTTTATTCAGATAAAGAAATGTCCATGGGACAACACTGGAGTGGTATCAGGGATCATTGCGAGAGGAAAGATTTTAAAACAAACAGACAGACATATAAACATTCAGTCCCGTTCCATTTGCAAGCTGGGTCTGAAGCAGAATGGAAAGTGAGCTTGCTGTGGAGGTAGAATCGAGAGTTCAAGTCTCAGGGGCGGTCCTAAGACGGCGGAGGGAATAGGATGGAAAGATCACTTTCTCCCCACAACTTCATGGGAAGAACATTTGAGCCTGAGCAAATTCCACAAAACAACTTCTGAATGCTGGCAGAGGACATCGGGCACCCAGAAAGGCAGCCCACTGTCTTCGAAAGGAGGTAAGAAAAAATATAAAAAGAGGGACAAAAGAGGTAGGGACGGAGATCTGTCCCAGGAAGGGCGTCTTAAAAGAGGAGAAGTTTCCAAACACCAGGAAACACACTCACTGGCAGGTCAGTGGGGAGTTTTGGAATCTCAGAGGGCAACGTAACGGGGAGGAACGCTAAATAAATAAATAAACCCCACCAATTACATGCCTAACAGCAACTTCCAGCAGAGAAGTAGTCCAGACACTCACATTTGCCACCAGCAAGCAGGGGGCTGAACAGGGAGGTCTGGGCTGCATTGTAGGCACCTGGCCTGAATGCCCTGAGGGCAATCTGACCCAAACTGGGGGATAGCCAGACAGAAAGTAAAAAGAGAGAGAGAGAACTATCCTGGGAAAAGCCCTAGCCTAAGGCACTTCCTGGCCCACTCACAGAACAAAGGACTGAGCAGAGGAGAGCTAGCTGGCTGTGCACTGGCTGGAGACAGGGAGGCAGGCGGGGGCAGCCAGAGCCAGAAAGGGGCAATCTCAGCCCCAGAGGGGCATCCTCTACAAAACTGCAAGCAGGCTCCCATTTGCCTACCAAGGCTTCTTGGTATTCTGGCCCACCTCAGACAGTTCCAGGCAGAGCAACCTGGAGCCTGAGCAGTGTAGACTGGGAAAGCACACACACCGTGAGCGGGGGCAAACCCAGTGCGGCCGGGACCTTGTGAGCATAGGCCAGTGATTTGTTTACAGTGTTCCAACCTGCCCACAGCACGACTGAATCACTTAGCCTAAATGAGTGACCACCTTCGATCCCCTATGTCAGGGCGGAAATTAGACACTGAAGAGACCAGCAAACAGAAGAAGCTAAAATAAACAGAGGGAACCGCTCTGGAAATGACAGGTGCAACAGATTCAAACCTTGTAGTTAGCACTGACTACATTGTAAGGGGCCTATAGATCTTGAGAAGTATAAGCTGGATCAAGGAACTGTCTGAAACTGAACTAACCCCACACTGCCCACAACAGCTCCAGAGACATTCCTAGATATATTTTTACCATTGTCATTAAAATATATTTTTTTTTTACTTTTTAAGTCCTCTGTTACTCCTTTAACTTTCATTTTGATAACCTAGTATTATCTTGCAGAAAAAGGACCCTATTTGTAAATCAAAGTACATTTATATATTTTTTATCATTTTTTGTGACTTTTCTTTTTTAATATTGTATTTTGGGGAGTGTCACGTTTACTCTAGACTTTTAATCTGTGCTTTTTGGTATTTGTTATCAATTTTGTACCTTTAGGAACCCAATCTTCTCTACCCATTTTTAGGTGGGAGTGTGATTACTGGCTTGATGGCTCTCTCCCCCTTTTGACTCTCCTTTTTCTCCACCAGGTCACCTCTATCTCCACCTCACCCTTCTCTTCCCTGCCCAACTCTGTGAATCTCTTTGTGTGTTCCGGGCTGTGGAGAACACTTAGGGAACTGATTACTGGCTGGTTCTGGTCTCTCTCCTTTTGAATCCCTGTTTTCTCCTCCCGGTCACCTCCGTCTCCTTCCTCCTTCTTCTCTTCTCTGTGTAACTCCATGAACCTCTCTGAGGGGTCCAGACTGTGGAGAGCACGCAGGGAATTGACTACTGGCTAGCTTGCTCTCTCCCCTTTTGAGTCCCCCTCTTCTTCTCCTGGTCAACTCTATCTCCCTCCTCCCTCTTCTCTTTTCCATCTACTCTGTGAACCTCTCTGGGTGTCCCTCACTGTGGAGAAGCTTTTCATCATTAACCTAGATGTTTTATCATTGGTGCTGTACAGATAGAGAAGTCTCGAGGCTACTGTAAGAATAAGACTGAAAACCAGAGGCAGGAGGCTTAAGTCCAAACCCTGAGAACACCAGAGAACTCCTGACTCCAGGGAACATTAATAGAAGAACTCATCCAAAAGCCTGCATACAGTGAAGCCAAGCACCACCCAAGAGTCAACATTTCCAGAGCAAGACATACCACACAAATTTTGCAGGAACTCAATAACATAGCCCTGAGCTTTAATATACAGGCTGCCCAAAGTCACATCAAACCCACAGACATCTGAAAACTCACTAATGGACACTTCATTGTACTCTGGAGAGAAACCCAGCTCCTTCCAAGAGAACATGGATGCAAGCCTCCCTAACCAGGTAACCTTGAGAAGCCACCCACACAACCCCAGCCACAGTGAGGAACCTCCACAATAAAGAGGAATCACAAGCTGCCAAAATACAGAAAAGCCAACCCAACACAGCAATCTAAAGAAGATGAAAAGGCTGAGAAATACTCAGCAGGTAAAGAAGCATGATTAATGCTCACCAAACCAAACAAAAAAGGAGCAGACAGGGAGTCTAGCTGAAAAAGAATTTAGAGTAATGATAGTAAAAATGATCCACAATTTTGAAAACAAATTGGAATTATAGATAAATAGCCTGGAGACAAGGATTGAGAAGTTGCAGGAAACGTAACAAGGACCTAGAAGAAATAAAAAAGAGTCAATATATAATGAATACTGCAATAAATGAGATCAAAAACACTCTGGAGGGAACCAGCAGTAGAATAACAGAGGCAGAAGATAGAAGTGAGGTAGAAAACAGAATGGTAGAAATAAACGAAGCAGAGAGGAAACAACGATAAAGAATTATAAGAAATGAGGACAACCTCAGAGACCTCTGGGACAATGTGAAACACCCCAACATTTGTATCATAGGTGTCCCAGAAGAAGAAGACAAAAAGAGAGGCCATGAGAAAATACTCAAGAAGATAGTAGTTTAAAACTTCCCTACAGTGGGGAAGGAAATATTCACACAAGTCCCAGAAACCCAGAGAGTCCCAAACAGGATAAACCCGAGGCAAAACACCCCAAGACACATACTAATCAAATTAATGAAGATCAAACATAAAGAACAAATATTAAAAGCAGCAAGGGAAAAACTACAAATAACACACAAGGGGATTCCCATAAGGATAACAGCTGATCTTTCAATAGAAACTCTTGAGGCCAGAAGGAATGGCAAGACATACTAAAAGTGATGAAAGAGAAAAACCTACAACCCAGATTACTGTACGCAGCGAGGGTCTCATTCAAATATGAAGAAGAAATCAAAATCTTTACAGACAAGAAAAGCTGAGAGAATTCAGCACCACCAAACCAGCTCTCCAACAAATGCTAAAGGATCTTCTCTAGACAGGAAACACAGAAAGGGTATATAAACTCGAACCCCAAACAACAAAGTAAATGGCAACGGGGTCATACTTATCAATAATTACTTTAAATGTAAATGGGTTGAATGTCCCAACCAAAAGACAAAGACTGACTGAATGGATACAAAAACAAGCCCCCTATATATCCTGTCTACAAGAGACCCACCTCAAAACAAGAGACACATACAGACTGAAAGTGAAGGGCTGGAAAAAGATATTCCATGCAAACAGAGACCAAAAGAAAGCAGGAGTAGCAATACTCATATCAGTTAAAATAGACTTTGAAATAAAGGCCGTGAAAAGAGACGAAGAAGGACACTACATAATGATCAAAGGATCAATCCAAGAAGACTTAACAATTATAAATATAATAAGTATGAAAGGGGAAATTAACAGTAACACAATAATAGTGGAAGATTTTAACACCCAATCACACCTATGGATAGAGCAACTAAACAGAAAATTAACAAAGAATCACAAACTTTAAATGACACAATGGACCAATTAGACCTAATTGATATCTATAGGACATTTCAAGCCCCAAACAATGAATTTCACCTTTTTCTCAAGTGCACACGGAACCTTCTCCAGGATGGATCACATCCTGGGCCATAAATCTAGCCTGGGTAAATTCAAAAAAATTGAAATCATTCCAAGCATCTTTTCTGACCACAATGCAGTAAGATTAGATGTCAATTACAGGAAAAAAAACGATTAAAAAGTCTAACATATGGAGGCTGAACAACACGCTTCTGAATAACCAACAAATCACAGAAGAAATCAAAATATGCATAGAAATGAATGAAAATGAAAACACAACAACCTAAAATGTATGGGACAGTGTAAAAGCAGTACTAAGAGGAAGGTTCATAGCAATACACGCTTACCTCAAGAAACAAGAAAAACGTCAAACAAATAACCCAACTCTACACCTAAAGCAACTAGAAAAGGAAGAAATGAAGAACCCCAGGGTTAGTAGAAGGAAAGAAATCTTAAAAATTAGGGCAGAAATAAGTGCAAAAGAAACAAAAGGGGCCATAGGAAAAAAATCAACAGAGCAAAAAGCCGGTTCATTGAGAGGATAAATAAAATTGACAAACCGTTGGCCAGACTCATCAAGAAACAAAGGGAGAAGAATCAAATCAACAAAATTTGAAATGAAAATGGAGAAATCCCAACAGGCAACACAGAAATACAAAGGATCACAAGAGACTACTATCAGCGACTAACTTGGAAGAAATGGACAAATTCTTAGAAAAGTATAACTTTCCAAAACTGAACAGGAAGAAATAGAAAATCTTAACAGACTCATCACAAGCACGGAAATTAAAACTGTAATCAGAAATCTTCCAGCAAACAAAAGCCCAGGACCAGACGGCTTCACAGCCGAATTCTACCAAAAATTTAGAGAAGAGCTCACACCTATCCTATGCAAACTTTTCCAGAAAATTGCAGAGGAAGATAAACTTCCAAATTCATTCTATGAGGCTACCATCACCCTAATACCAAAACCAGACAAAGATGTCACAAAAAAAGGAAACTACAGGCCAATATCACCAATGAACATAGATGCAAAAACCCTTAACAAAATTCTAGCAAACAGAATCCAACAACATATTAAAAAGATCATACATCATGACCAAATGGGCTTTATCCCAGGGATACAGGATTCTTCAATATCTACATATCAATCAATGTAATACACCACATTAACAAACTGAAAAATAAAAACCATATGATTATCTCAGTAGATGCAGAGAAAGCCTTTGACAAAATTCAACAACCATTTATGATAGAAACCCTCCAGAAAGCAGGAATAGAAGGAACATACCTCAACATAGTGACAAACCCACAGTAAACATATCCTCAACGGTGAAAAATTGAAAGCATTTTCCCTAAAGTCAGGAACAAGGCAAGTGTGCCCACTCTCACCAGTACTATTCAACATAGTTTTGGAAGTTTTGGCCACAGCAATCAGAGCAGAAAAAGAAAGAAAAGGAATCCAGATTGGAAAAGAAGAAGTAACTCTCACTGTTTGCAGAATACCTGATCCTCTATATAGAAAACCATAAAGACTCCACCAGAAAATTACTAGAGCTAATCAATGAATATAGTAAAGTTGCAGGATATAAAACTAACACAGAGAAATCCCTTGCATTCCTATACACTAACACTGAGAAAACAGAGAAATTAAGGAAGCAGTTCCATTCATCATTGCAACGACAAGAATAAAATACTTAGGAATATATCTACCTGCTTCCCTGGTGGCTCAGAGGTTAAAGCATCTGCCTGCAATGCACGAGACCTGGGTTCGATCCCTGGGTTGGGAAGATCCCCTGGAGAAGGAAATAGCAACCCACTCCAGTATTCTTGCCTAGAGAATCTCATGGACAGAGAAGCCTGGTGGGCTACAGTCCACGTGGTTGCAAAGAGTCAGACATGAGAAACTTCACTTTCACTTTCAAAGAAATAAAAGACCTATATATAGAAAACTATAAAACACTGATGAAAGAAATCTAAGAGGACACAAATAGATGGAGAAATATCATGTTCATAGATTGGAAGAATCAATATAGTGAAAATGAGTATACTACCCAAAGCAATCTATAGATTCAATGCAATCCCTATCAAGCTGCTGCTGCTGCTAAGTTACTCCGTCATGTCCGACTCTGTGCGACCCCACAGACGGCAGCCCACCAGGCTCCCCTGTCCCTGGGATTCTCCCTATCAAGCTACCAATGGTATTTTTCACAGAACTAGAACAAATAATTTCACAATTTGTATGGAAATACAAAAAAACCTTGAATAGCCACAGTATTCTTGGGAAAGAAGACTCGAACTGAAGGAATCAACCTGCCTGACTTCAGGCTCTATTACAAAGCCACAGTCATCAAGACAGTATGGTACTGGCACAAAGACAGAAATATCGATCAATAAAGCAAAATAGAAAGCCCAGAGATAAATCCACACACCTATGGACACCTTATCTTTGACAAAGCAGGAAAAAATACACGATGGAGGAAAGACAATCTCTTTAAAAAGGTGGTGCTGGGAAAATTGGCCAACCAATGAATGAATGAAAGAATGAAACTAGAAAACTTTCTAACACCATACACAAAAATAAGCTCAAAATGGATTAAAGATCTAAATGTAAGATCAGAAACTATAAAACTCCTAGAGGAAATCATAAGCAAAACAGTCTCTGATATAAATCATAGCAGGATCCTCTATGACCCACCTCCCAGAGTAATGGAAATAAAAGCAAAAATAAACAAATGGGAACTAATTAAACTTAAAAGCTTTTGCACAATGAAGGAAACTATAAGCAAGGTGAAAAGACAGCCTTCAGAATAGGAGAAAATAATAGCAAACGAGGCAGCTGACAAAGAATTAATCTCAAAAATTGACAAGCAACTCCTGCAGCTCAATTCCAGAAAAATAAACCACCCAATCAAAAAATGGGCCAAAGAATTAAGCAGACATTTCTCCAGAGAAGACATACAGATGGGTAACAAACACATGAAAAGATGCTCCACATCACTCATTATCAGAGAAATGCAAATCAAAACCACAATAAGGTACCATCTTATACCGGTCAAAATGGCTGATATCAAAAAGCCTACAAACAATAAATGCTGGAGAGGGTGTGGAGAAAAGGGAACCCTCTTACACTGTTGGTGGAAGTGCAAACTAGTACAGCCACTATGGAGAACAGTGTGGAGATTCCTTAAAAAACTGGAAATAGAACTGCCATATGATCCAGCAATCCCACTGCTGGGCATACACACCGTGGGATTGCTGGTGGGATGATCTGAGAGAATAACATTGAAACATGAATATTATCTTATGTGAAACAGATCGCCAGTCCAGGTCTGATGCATGAGACAGGGTGCTCAGGGCTGGTGCACTAGGATGACCCAGAGGGATGGGATGGGGAGGGAGGTGGGAGGGGGGCTCAGGATGGGGATCACATGTACACCTGTCGCGGATTCATATCAATGTATGGCAAAACCAATACAATATTGTAAAGTAATTAGCCTCCAATTAAAATAAATAAATTTTTTAAAAAAGAAAAAAGATTGCCAGGAGAAATATCAATAACCTCAGATATGCAGATGACACCATCCTTATGGCAGAAAGTGAAGAAGAACTAAAGAGCCTCTTGATGAAAGTGAAAGAGGAAAGTGAAAAAAGTTGGCTTAAAACTCAACATTCCAAAAGCTAGGATCATGGCATCTAGTTCCATTACTTCACGGCAAATAGATGGGGAAACAGTGACAGACTTTATGTTTTTGGGTGCCCAAATCACTGCAGATGGTGACTGCAGCCATGAAATTAAAAGATGCTTGCTCCTTGAAAGAAAAGTTATGAGCAACCTAGACAGCATATTGAAAAGCAGAGACATTACTTTGCCAACAAAGGTCCGTCTAATCAAAGCTATGATGTTTCCAGTAGTCATGAATGTATGTGAGAGTTGGACTATAAAGAAAGCCACTGCTGCTAAGTCACGTCAGTCATGTCCAACTCTGTGCGACCCCACAGATGGTAGCCCACCAGGCTCCTGTCCCTGGGATTCTCCAGGCAAGAATACTAGACTGGGTTGCCATTTCCTTCTCCAGTGTATGAAAGTGAAAAGTGAAAGTGAAGTTGCTCAGTCGTGTCTGACTCTTCACGACTCCAAGGACTGTAGCCTACACCAGGCTCCTCCGTCCATGGGATTTCCCAGATGAGAGTACTGGAGTGGGTTGCCATTGCCTTCTCCGATAAAGAAAGCTGAGCACCAAAGAATTGATGCTTTTGAACTGTGCTGTTGGAGAAGACTCCTCAGAGTCCCTTGGACAGCAAGGAGAACCAACCTGTCCATTATAAAGGAAATCATTCCTGAATGTTCATTGGAAGGACTGTTGCTGAAGATGCAACGTCAATATTTTGGCCACATGATGCAAAGAACTATCTCATTTGAAAAGACCCTGATCCTGGCAAACACTGAAGGCAGGATGAGAAGGGGCGACAGAGGATGAGGTGGTTGGATGGCATCACCGACTCGATGGACATAGGTTTGAGTAAACTCTGGGCATTGGTCACGGACAGGGAGGCCTGGCGTGTTGCAGTCCATGGGGTGGCAAAGAGTTGGCCATGACTGAGTGACTGAGCTGAACTGAACTGAACAATGTTGTTTAGTTTTTATTGCTATTTTTGTCTTCTGCAAAAGTTTATTTTCTTTTTTTTAATGCTTTATTTTATATTGGAGTATAACTGGTTAGTAATGTTGTGGTGGCTTCTGGTGTACAGCAAAATGATTCAATTATACATATATCTATTTTTTTTTATCAAATTCTTTTCCTATTTAGGTTCTTACAGAGTATTCAGCATAGTTCCCTGTGGTATAGAATAGGTCCTTGTTGGTTATCCATTTAAATAGAGCAGTGTGTACATGTCAATCCAAAACATACCTAATTGATATGTCTTTTATCATAGGTCACTTTAAACCAGCATAAGTAATCAGAATGAACATTTTACTAATGATAACATTAATTAGTATTAGTAAAGTATTCAGTAGGCACAATACCAGACATTTGAACACAAGTGTCTTAAGATTTCTCTTCTCTTGAAAATCAAAAGCATAGGAAAATATTGAGTAAAATAGTCTTCCCCAGAGAGAACTAGCACATTCAGTTTACTGACAGGAAAAACAAGAATGTTGATAACTGAATTATATTGCAAGACTCTAAGTTAAACTAGTTAAAACCAAATATTAGATTTTCTATAAATAGATATTTGACCAAGGTGCTTGCTAATTTACCTTCTATGCTTATAGTGTATATGCAGGAGCATTTGGACTTTCATAATTACAAAATACACTGAGAGAAAATTAATATTGCTAGCAAATAGCAAATGGTTTAGTTACTGTTTTTTTTGAAACATATTTTCTTCAATAACTATACTAACGTTAAAAAAAAAAGAGAGAGTTCAAGTCTAACCAGAATGACCAAGGGCACTTCAGCCTAAGCCCAGAATAGATTCTGGGTTTTATCTAAACCACACAGTCATCTAAGCACCTCCTGTGAGGGGCCCAAGATACTGGACAAAACCTTGGGATGGGGAACATGTGTTCCCAGGCTGTAAGAAGCTCATGTTTTAATAAGATACATAGATGTGTGTGTGTGTGTGTGTGTGTGTGTATGCATGTATGTGTCTTTAAGTTTTTCAGTTGTGCCCGACTCTTTATGATCCCATGGACTGTAGGCTGCCAGGCTCCTCTGTCAGTGGGATTCTCCAGTCAAGAATATTGGTGTGGCTGATAGTCATTCCCTTTGCCATGGGATCTTCCTGACCCAGGGATTGAACTCAGGTCTCCTGCGTTGCAGGCAGATGCTTTACCATCTAGGCCACCAGCAAAGCCCACACAGATGTGTGAATACGTAATTATATGTAGGAAGTGCTATGCTGTCTACCTAGAGGAATTTAATATTAAAAAAAGCCTTCCTAGAAGTGAATTGGGTCTTGATTTCAAACCTCTGGGGCTTCGCTGGGCCTGATTCTGGGTGGAATTGGTGCCTGTCTATACTGCCCTCCAGCCCCACATGGAGAACTGTCTGAACGTCAAGAGTTTGTTTTCAGGAGTAGAGACGAGCCAAGAGAAGCCACTTGCAGGAAGGGAAGGGGCTCACCTTTCCCTCGCTGATTCCTGGCTTGGTTCATGGCTGAGTGCCTGGGTTTCAGGATAAACTGTTCTTGGATCTCTTGGGGCCCCTCCAGGAGGTCCTCCTGGAGGGCAGAAGTAGAAGTGGAGCCCTCCAGTCCCTGCTGCAGCAGCCCAGTAGCTGGAACCTCTCTCATTTTAATTCCATAGGGATGTTCATGACCTATATGGAGAAAAATCTAAATATAGATTCAGACCGATGGTGATGGTGTGATCAAACCCACCTTACCGTGAGTGAGTGTGCCACACTGGTGTGACTGCTGACCTTCAGGGGCTTCTGGATAGAGAAGGCTGTGACTCCCGAGTAAGCACAATGTGCACTCTCATGGGACGGGCTGCAAAAAGCAGGTGCCCAAGCAGGAGAGTTTAAGACATAACAAGAGAAGTGTTTCTAGACACCTTGCTTGGCTTGGAAGGTATATATTCATCAGTGAATTGCACAGTATTGACTTTCATCATGTTTCCATCTGAGAATATTTGTGGCCTTCTAGTTTCTGCCTTGACACACTACACCTGTAAATCTTAGGCAAAGTGCTAGCCTTAACATTCCTCCTTTGAAACACTGACCCTCACACATAGACTCATAAGGATCAAAGTAAATATATTAATAAGCATTGGTGCTTAATATTTTTAAAATAATCAGACTGTGTATGTTAAGAATGGCTCTGATCAGTGTTCTGCCCCACATGTCAGTTTAACAGATTTTCCATTTCCTATTGTCAGTTCAGCAGGCAGAGTGCAGTGGGGTGGTTTGCCTTAATGTTTCCCTCCCACTGCTGCTTCCCTCTAAGGGGTTTCCTACGAGGCAGTGATCAGAGACAAGCCTGCACGGCTGAGAAAACCCAGAAGTAAAGTGCAAAACAGTGTTTACATGGTGGAAAACCACACCAGAAATCATCGGGAGGTGCCTGCCAAGTGATTTGTTTTGCTCTTTCATGCTATAGATTGCTTCCTTCCCATAGAATTCTCTAAGACCCTGTGCTGTCCTGTGGATTCCATCTTTAAAGAATTGCATGAAAGCTCCTTTTCTTTTGTTTCTGATTTATTAAATGCAACTGGAGTTCTTGCTTTTGCTTTACATCTGGCATAAACACAATGTCAGTGCTCTATTCAGAACAAGAATCACAGCGACTTCCATCCTTTAAGGCAAAAGAAGCTTCTGTGAGAGTAATAAAATACAACCAAGTCACCAGGATAACCAGGAGCTAATCCATAATTGTGAACTGAGGACATGTTAAGAAATGCATTCAGAATGACTGCTGAGGCAGCATCATGAAAGACAGCCTCTGAGGAGTCCTTAGAGCCAGCCATGGTGTTTGAAGCTGTTCTAAGCTTAAAAGTTGTCATCTACATGGTTTTATTTAAATTAATACATTGTATTAAACTAAATATGTTTAAATATTCAATTTACTGCTGACTGACTTTTACAAGGATGTCAACAAGACAAGAAAAACACGTGAAATGGGTGAGGTGATTTTGTCTTTAGCTTTATACTTGGTGACTCCATGTATTCTAAGACTGGGAATATACGTATCACAGAAAAAAAACGTAGTTGTTTAGATTCTCCAGACCACATGAAAATGTTTCTCAGATGGAGTAACAGACTCACAGGATTGTTGAACAGATGAAAAAAGTTAAAAGAAGAAGTGCTCTAAGGTTTCCAGCAGAAGCCATTGTCACAGTGACTCTATTGCAAGTTCCACTACAGATTTTGTCTTTTCCCTTGTTTTAGTCCCTCCTTTTTTCACTGACCACCCTGCCAGATTTGCTCATCCAAGAATGGGCATTATTATTTGTAGTTAACTTGCTATGATAACTACTTTAGGAAAGATGTAGTCTATTTATCAAAAATTTCCAGAGCAGTGCTAGTGAACTCAGCTTGAGAAACAGCAAAGCACATGCAGGTGGTTTAGTCAGTGAAGAATCTAAGCATCTGAGGGTGATTATTTCATTTTCTTTATGATGCTGAAAAAAGATTTGGGCACAGAATAGGTATTAAATAAAAGTATTTCAGGTCAGAGGTATGGCTGGATTTTAGAAGATTATCACAAAATAGAGACAACTTAGTAGTTAGAAAGTGGAACTGAGAACGTCAAGACTGGAACATGAAAAATAATGTATGAGCAAAAGAAATTCCCGCTGGTGTTGCTTTCATACCTAAGTGAGTAAATAAAGAGTAAGTAAGTAATTGTTTTCAAGACAACTCTGTTTGCCAAGTGGAAAAAGTAAAGAAGAAAAATTTACACTGCTGTTCCCAAATAGACCATTACCTGCTGCATGAAGAGACGCTCTCTGTGCTTGGGATAGAGCAGGTGCTTAGAATTATTTAAGACGTGTATAAATGAATACTGCAAGAGATTTTCAGTTTAAGGGCATTTAAGCTTAAGACTGATCAACCATTACTTTGAGATTTTAAAGTTGCAATTTGGATCCCAACCAGCTCCATCTTAGGTTTTCCCTGACGCTTACCAGTAAGTGGATATGAGGCGTTTTTCTCACCAAAACTGGTCCACTGGTAATCTTTCTTAGAGCCCTTGGAAAGAAAAAGAAACTATGTGTCACAGTAGTAGTAGTAGGACATAGTAGGTACTTGAAGAACTCATTTCCTTAGCATTTCTATACTTCCAGAAGGAGAATTTGGGCCAGTATAAATGCTTTTTGGTCCATGGGAGTGGCAACAATTTTTGAGTTAACAATGCTGATTCCAGTAGCCCCTGTCCCTTTCTCATAGCCTCCAATGGACCATCTGAGATTCTTGTCCTTTTTGATAAAGGCTGAGGATCTGTGGAACCACAGTGCAGTCCCAGTCAGCCTCTCACTTTGTGGGTGGTCCATGTATAAAAAAATCATAGTAATTTTAAATAAAATGATAAATAAATATATAAATAAAATTTATAAATTAAAAATTAAAAATAAAAAAACCTCTCTTCACTATGCAACAGAAGTCTAATCTCAAGAATCCTGCTTTCTGCTGTTTTGAGACTCCTTGGAGAATGCTGGCTTTTGCTGCCCAGTCAAGCATGTTGTCCAGAAAGCCACATACTGTGCCATGACTATTCCTGAACAAAGTAAAACTTGAAAGGCAGCATTAGCTCAGCAACCGTTAACAAAATGAGACAGATGCCCAGGAGGCCTTGAGTAGATGGCAGCCTACTGGCTGTGATGTAGGCAAGCACCACTCAAGAGAGAGAAGGGACAAGGACTCTAACCTGAAGAAAGAGTCAGATGAAGAAAACAGTTTCTTCTAGCAGAATCACTGCCTAGGAATTCTGAATATTCCATTTGAAACAAGTATAAATTACAAAGACTGCTCAATTAAAGAGCCCTCCAGGAGAAGAGAAAGCAAAAAATGTTTGAAATAGAGTTGTTGGTGATAGGTACTAGGTACTATGCTTACCTTTGACTCCTGATTAAAAATCATGGCCTTGCCATGAAGGAAGCAAACTCCCAGGTATGGACGCAATCACACACACAAACACACACACGTAACTAAATAGGCTCAAAATTGCATTGCAAATAGAAATGAGAGAGCTGATAAAAATCTTTTAAGATAAAAATTGGAAAAACTATGATGGAATCCCTTAAATCAGGCATATGTATATAGGCAAATAACCTTAGTTATTCACTGAAATAGAAATTTTTTGTCTAGTGAGATTGACCACGTTAAGCAAAGGAAAGTTACAAAAATGAAATAAAATGAGTTTTAACATTAATCAGTCTCCCCAACCTTATCCCTAAAGCCACTTTCTTCTAAGATTTAATTCTCATTCAGGGCATATATATCATATAGATTAGAAATCAGTGCAGAGGGGTGCTGTACTCGATGCATATGAATTCAATTTTATTTAAAATGTATTATTAAATTATATTTTTACAGAAATCTTGATGTCTTATGCCAAATTCTGGCTGCCTTGAGGTTTTAAGGGGATTTATTATACCGTTGAGAAACACAAATACAAATATTATAATTATGTCATATTACAATAGCAAGACATTTTCACATGTATGTATAAATATGTTTTCATAATTATATTTATATGTACATTTTACACATTGATATATATATATATATAAAATTTTATATAAGGATCTATGCTTTACAAGTGCTTTCTTCAGTTCTGTCCATCTGAATGTTCCACTCCTCTTTCCTCTTTCCTCTTTCCCTCATCCTCAAACATAGCCATCTCTTTCACTAAAAAATTTTTAACAAGCATAACAGTCCTATCAAAACATAAAAGAGCAGACACTTGAAAACAAAATGAGATGGAAGAGATGTGTGCACAAACGCCCCCAGACCCATGGTCTTATTCAGAACTTGTCTTCTTCAGCAGCTCACAAGAAGCATT
This sequence comes from Capricornis sumatraensis, assembly GCF_032405125.1. Lineage (NCBI taxonomy): Eukaryota > Metazoa > Chordata > Mammalia > Artiodactyla > Bovidae > Capricornis > Capricornis sumatraensis. The sequence goes on along the minus strand of NC_091075.1, from coordinate 8,285,998 downwards.
AGCGATTGCATTCTAGGACCTGCATCAAGGGGATGTAGCCTCTTGCCAGGTGGTCTTTATGTCAAATTTACAACAAAAAACTTATCATTTAGGATTTTCTCATACTGAGATTGAGTCCTCAGGTGCAATCGGGGTGAATGGAGATGGGACAAGAGGAATCAGGAAAGAAGATACAAAAAGAATAATCCAATAGAGGAGGAAATATTTAGAATCATAAATATTTTCTTGTCTATGTGTATATATATAATAAAAATAAAATTTTTCATTAAAACTGTAAAATTATAGCCTGATTTCATTATGCTATGACTTCAGTTCACACAAAATTTACAGTGGGAATACACAAAAAACACATCTGTATAGATTATTAAGGGGCTTTCTTGGTGGCTCAGACAGTAAAGAATCTGCCTACAATATGGTAGACCCAGGTTTGATCCCTTGGTCGGGAAGATCCTCAAAGAAGGGAATGGCAACCTACTTCAGTATTCTTGCCTGGAGAATTCCATAGACAGATCAGCCTGCTGGGCTATAATCCATGGGCTCTCAAACAGTCGGACATGACTAAGTGACTAACACACGCATAGGTTATTAAATATAGTTTGGCTGCCTTCGAATTCTACAAAATATGATGGACTTATCTGAAATAATCGGCTGTCTTATGATAACAGATACATTATACACAAACACAGACACACACACACAAATCTCAAAAATCAAAGTTGGTTTTTTAACTATAAATAACTTGCAGGTAACTTACAGTTATTCGTAGCTTTGAAAGTGACATATTGATAACATCACTCACTGTGTCTGAATTTGTCACTGTTACAGTAACAGACCGTAAAAAAGAAGCGAGAAAAGCTGCTATAAATTAAACATTTTAAACAAGTGAGTAAATAACTATTGTTAAATTATTATCTATAGTCTAAAGGCAAAGCTTATAATTCAGGTAATGACAAAGTAAAATGCTTGTATATAGAATATAAGTCCCTAATTATAATCTATTTCCATTCCTTTATATAACATGAAGCTAGTAGAAAGCATTTCAGCAAAACAGATATTTCTGTTAAAGGATTTGAGGCACACAAAACATAACAGCTTAAGAAGAACTAGCAAGACAGAGAATTCCACAAGGGTACATAGGCTACCCTCAGCACCTTAAGGCTGCTTCCATAATGGAGGAAAGATAGTTTAAAAAACATACCATCTTGGTCTTCCCGAGTTGTGCCTTTATAATATGGATTTATTTCTTTGTCGTTACATAGTCAGTTTTAGTAAAATTAGAATGAGAACTGGTTATTAAAAAATTTTTTTAACTACTATTCAGTGATTACTTTCTTTTTGTCAGGTGTCATGATTACTAAGATTTTCATGATTGAAATCTAATGAATCAAATAAAACCAATGAATCTAGGAAAGGAGATTGAAAAATTTTTTAAATGTAAGTTCCACTCTAAACTCTGCCAGTGAACAGGGTGTTTATAATAGCTCTTGACCACACAACACATTAAAAAATGCTCCATAAAAATAGGAAGACAACTTATAGAAAATTAATATAAGAGAATGATGACTAAAATTTCTCAAACTTGGTGAAAGACGTAAATTTATAAATTCAAGAGGTTCAGAAAATACCAAACAGGTAGATTAAAAGAAAACCATGCGTTGACACTTCATAGCCACACAGCTAAAAACCAAAACTAAAGTGAAAATCTTGAGAGCAGCTGAGGAAAAATGACAAGTCACATATAGAGGGTTGATGTTTGAGTGAGCACAGAGTACTCATCAGGAAACACAGAGATTAAAAGTGAAACATCTTTACAGTGTTGAAAGGAAAACATTTGCAAACAAAATTCTATATCCAGCAAAAATACTCTTTAAGAGTGAAGGTGAGATACAGACATTTCAGGTGAAAGAAAGTAAGAAAATCTGTTGGTACCAGATATGTACAAGGAAAGTTCTCCAGGATAAAATGAAGTACTAGAAGGAAACCTGAATCTTCAGGAATGAAGAACATCAGAAATGTTTATTTTGTGTAAGTTACACATAAATAAAGGTGATTTTTAAAAATTTCTAGGTGAAAAATTCTGAATGTAACCCATTGTCACCAATCAAAGTAGGCGGAGATGAAAGTGTGCTTTGCTGCAGGAGAACCCTCTAGTTCCATCTCTTAACAGCATTGCATTTATCTGGTGCTCAGGAACAGATTGGGATTTTGCCTGGCTTTGCTCTTGCCCAGGAAATAACTGTCTTAAATGACTTCCTTTTTCTATCTTCCAATACTGTTTTGTGTCATCTAGAGTTACTGTAAACTACAGTAGAACAAAGTATGATTAAAAAAAAACATCCGGAATATGTTTTCATCACAAATGTCTAGGCTACAGCACTACACTTTCAGAAATCAAATTACATGCAAATAACTGGAGCTAATGGTATGATTTTCTTCCCCTCAGTAGCATAAACAAAATGAGGTAGGTAGAGATATGCTGATCCTTTCAAAGCATCATCCCTTTTGGCTCAGTTCTATCCGGACATTCCTCAGAATGAAAGACCTTTCAGAAGTCTTCTGCATTTAGCATTACCTTCCTCTTAATCCTGTGATGGAAAGGGGCATTATTGAGATCAGCTAACAAAATGGAAAAGTAAATGGTTGATTAAAGTATTACATGTATGGTAATTTACTAAAGGTCATAGCTGTGTGATGGTTATATGAGAGACCATCCTTATTCTTAGGACATACGTAATTATTTAAGGAGAAAAGGCATGGTGTATGGATGACCCTGAAAAATAGTTAGACACACACACAAATATGTATATAAATACATATATACATATATATATATAGAGAGAGAGAGGAGACAAATAAATGATCGAACAAATGGAACAAAAGGTTCATAAATAGGTGAATCTAGGTAAATGGCATACGGTGTGTTCTTTGCACTATTTTTGTAACTTTTCTGTAAGTTTACAATTGTTCCAAATAAAAACATCACAGGAAAAAAAACAAAACAAAACAAAACAAAACAGTGGAAACAATCCAGACCACAATGTAAAGACACTCATCTTTTTATGGGAAAATATGTGTTCTCACATAGTACTTGCTAAATTACTCCCCTCTCTCTTTTTTTTTTTTGGTTTGTGGAGTTTCTGGGATTCTAGGCAGACTTCCCCTATTCTAACACAGGACTGTTCCCCCCTTAGATGCTTGGAAATCGAGGTTGTGGTATAGTGTGTAAGTATCTGCTGTTTCACTGATAAGTTAATAGTAATCATCTTTTGATCTAAGTAAATTCATTTTTTTATTGTTTCTATATTCTGTAACAACTAAATGTGAGGATAGTGATGTCTAGAAATGGTGTTGGCTATGTATAGTCCCTTCCTGTTTGTTAATTCTTCATAGGCCTCTACTAGTATTAATATCTTAGTATTTATAAAGTAGATCCTGTTATAAAAAATAAAAGTAATAATTTTATTTGAAAGATAGCTTATTAGCATTCTAATGAATATCGAAATGATGTTGAAGAATTCTTGAGAACAGACGTTACTAATGTTTGTAATACGGGAAAAAATGACCAAAAAACCTCAAAATAATTTTCACTGAATATTAACACCCCACAATTGGAGAAATATAATTTCTCTGTGAAGAAATAAATATGTAAATCCCCCTTATTACCTAGAAACTAAAATGTACTTATTCTGATCAAATCCATAGGGAGAAGTTAGCAAACTATTTATTCCATTTGTGTTAATTTCTATAGCATCAGCCTCAAGATGAGTGAGTTTTCTGCTGAAGTCTGAAGGTGAGCTGAGGCAATAGGGAACCTCAGTGCCCCTACCTCTTCTTATGGCTAAGTGGCAAAATTAGGTGCTATCCTCAGATTATTCATTTGAACAGATTGATTCAAGGCAGGATACGATATTCCATCTAAGAATGAAGCATGACAGGGAAGAAATACGTTTGTTATCACAGGAAGTGATTTCTTTTTAGTTGTTTCCTTCTGAAAAATTTTTTTATATTAAAAATGATCATGAATATACCTAAATGTTACTGTGGGAATGATCTTCTAGGTCTTTTTCTAAAACTTGTGGTGAAGTACAAGTACTCAGTACTGCAGTTCCTGCAGTGGGGGAATTGTGTCCCCCCCACTGGCTGCTAAAGTCCTTAATACAGTGACGCCCTCAGTGCAAATATGACTCTATTTGGAGATAGAGCTTTGGGGGATGTCATGGAGGCTAATGAAGTCATAAAGGGTAAGATTCAAATCCAGTAGGATTGGTGGGCTTATTGGCACCAAGGAAATGCCTTGTGAGCACACAATGAGAAGATAGGCATCTGCAAGGCAGGAAGCGAGCTCTCACTAGAGCCTCACCATACTGGTACCTGATCTTGGATTTCCAGCCTCCAGAACTATAAGAAAATACATTTCTTTTGTTAAGCCACCAAGTCGATGGTGTTAGTTGCATCTATGTTGAGGGTTAAGAGGAAAGTACACCCCGCTGGTTCTGTCTCCAACATATATTCCACATCTGTGTGGCTGAATCTTTTGTTTTTACTGCCAACCCCAGGGTGGAGTCCTTGATACTGTTCAGAGGACTGTTGCCTCCCTAACTAGTCTCCCTGCTTCCACCCTTGCTTACTCCGAAATCTGTCATCTACCAATAGCCAGAAAGCTTTGCTAAAAAGTATATGCCAGATACGGTTACTATCCTAGTGAAACACCTTTCAGCATAGTATTTTAACCCCTTACTGTGGCCTGTGGGGACCCTGTGTGGCTGGACCCATGACTACAGGGTTATATCTAATGTCATGCCCCTCACTTTAGGCTCCAGTCACCTTGGCCTTCCCAGAACTACCCCCATCAACGGGGCCCAGCTGCACCCAGTCAAGCCTGCTGCTCCCTCAGCCTGGAAGGCTCATCCTCCTTGGCTGGGAATGGTGGCTGCTTCTCAATGCACAGGTCTAGTTTAGAGGCTGCCTTCTTGAGAGGTCCTCCTGGACAAGCCCTGTCTAATATGGTCCCATCTTCTTCACGGTCCCCTGCATGACGCTCATGGTATCTACCTTGTATCACAAGCACTAGTCAATCTCCCTTCCCTCCCCTTGTTTTTTATCATCTGTCTGTAAGCCACAGAGAAGAGAGACCCTGCCTGTCATATTTTCTTCAAGGTTAGCAAAGGTGCCATTTTATAATAATTAGGAAAGCATGTAATATGTACACACTTGGTATTAGACACAAGCAACAAATCACTAAATAAGGAGAGGTACCGCTTCTGCTTCCTCTAGCCGCTTTCGAGTTCTGCGGGGCTGTGGATCAGCAGGCCACCAGTAGCTCCCTCGGATGATGACGTATTCTCACTCTTGTTGCCCACCTCAACAGAAGGGCTTCTGAAAAACATCAAACACCACAGAACAACGAGTCACTGGTCAGATATACGATGGGGTTTATGTGACATGTCAAGATTGACACAACTCTGAAAATAAGCCTCAGTCTCCCAAACAGAGCTTCACAGCTCAAATCCAGGAATTGGCAAGCTATAGAAAGTTACTGAGAGAAATGAGGTCACTTGGGGAGTTGATGTGGACAGGCAACAAGTTCAAGGACAAAGCCCTTGGGCATGTGGACTCTTCGAGGCAGGGGACAGAGAAAGGAGCGGAGCTGGTCATGAACTGTTAGGAAGAGGAGAACCAAGAGGCCAAAGGTAGAGAAGATGGCAGGAAGGCAAAAACAGACAACAGTAAAAACCCAGTAACCACACAAAATAGGGTAATGTGTGGCCTATTATAGATAACAAGACATGGAGATTTGCCAAGAAGTAATTACAACTTGGTTTCATGATAGCCTAAAATTTTAGATAACCGAGGATTCTGGAAAATGGACTTCAATCATATCTAAATCAATATTCAAATTTTGGGGAAAATTCTCTAAGATCAGCTAAATAATACTGGAAACATCCAAAAAGTTTCTAAATACTTGGCAGTGCCTAGTTATTAGTTGATTGAGCTATGACTAAGGTCTCACAGAACTGCCTGATCAAACTGAACATAAAGACTCTTTGATAAATAGAGTGATATTTTCATAGATCTACAGAAAATTCTAGCCTTGAAGCCAAGAAAATGTCCCCCTACACCCTGGCCCACCCTGAAGATGTAAAGCTGCTCACTTGTGTTCCACAGTATGAATCTTAGGAACACCCGTAGCTTTTCATGAAACCCATGCTGAAGTTAACAATTAGTTCATATGTCTTAGAAGAAACAAAATAAAATTTATCATGTGACCACCAGTTTGTTTGATGATAAAAAAAAAAAAAAAGTATATTAAAGGATTACCTGATGTGGTAAAACCTTGAATGACAACCAAAAAGCTCAAAGTGCTTTTTGATTGCCGTGAAAATCCTTTTTCCTCCAATTCTCGGCACTGAAAGCTGAGTATGTCTTCAGCACTTGGCAGAGTACTGTGGACAAACCCTATGAAGCCAGAGGATTCTGTAGTAGCCCAGGTCACTGGCCATTATGATGTCATCGTTCTGAGGCTCATGCCATAACTGACAAGCCTCAATATTTGTTGCCCTGACTTTATGTCTATCTTTCTCCTCTTTTTAAGTAATGTTTTTATTTTGAAATAACTGCAGATTCAAGAAATAACACAGAGTCTATAACCTTTTACCCAGCTTCCCATGATGGTAGTCTCTCTCTAAACTATAGTACAATATAACGAGGATATTAACATTGAAACTGTCCAGATACAGCACATCTCCATCACCTCGATGGTCCTTTACAGCCACACAGACTCCTCTCCACTTCTGCCACCTCTTTAATCCCTACAGCCACTAATTTTTCTTTAATTTTGCCATTTCAAGAACGTTCTATCAATGGGATCACACAGGATGTAACATTTTGGGATTTGCTCCTGTTTTGCTCCTTGCTCAGCACAGTTGGAGATTCATCTAGACTGTTGCAGGTATTAACAGTTCATTTCCTTGTAACTCTCAGCAGCAGTCCATGAGAATGATGTATTACGGTTTGTTTAACCATGTTGTGGAACGCCTGTGCTGTCTTCAGTTTGGGGCCATTACAAATAAAGCTGCAGCAAACATTTGTGTACACTTTTTTTGGTGTCAAAGTATCCATTTCTCTAGGTTAAAGGCCTAGGAGTGTAAATGCCCGACTGTATGGTAGTTGTAGGTCTTCCCTGGTGACTCAGGGGTAAAGAATCTGTCTGCAAATGCAGGAGAGGAGGGGTCGATTCTTGGGTGAGCAAGATCCTCTGGAGAAGGACAAGGCAACCCACTCCACGATTCTTCCCTGGAGAATCCCAAGGACAGAGGAGCCTGGTGGTCTACAGTCTACGAGGTCACGAAGAGTTGGACATAACTTAGCAAATAACAACAGCAGTGATATCTTGTTTTTAAAGAAAATGTCAAACTGTTTTCCAGAGTGGCTGTACCATCTCACATTCTCGCTGGCACTGTATGAGTGATTGAGTTTGCCCACATAAGCATTTGGTGGTGTCGTTTTGAGGCATTCTGATAGCTGTGTAGTGCCATCTCATTGTGGATTTAATTTGCATTTCCCTAATAGTTAATGATGTTGAGCATCTTTTCATGTGCTTATTTGCCTTCAGTGTGTCTTCTTCAGTGTTATGGAACCTACAGTCTTCTGCTAAAAGCATTTTATGTAAAGACGGTATTCTCTTTCCAGTAGAAAATTGACCATAGTACAGTTAAGGAGGCTGCCACTCAGTTAGTCTGGGTACCTGTGAGGTCAAGAAGCCCAGTATAACAGTAATGAAGGATCAGCTCCACCCAACCCAGGGGTCACACGGCTTCTGGGCAGCGAGGCCCTTAACCTCGTCTGAGGACGGTCTGTTTCCTTTGACAATGGCGGAGAACTGAAATGTGACCATGCGGCAGTTTGTGGTTTCTCTTGTCGGCTCTTATAATAGTTATTGGAATACATATTTTATATTCCCCACTAGACTTTTTCTTTAATTTAAAATTTTCTTTTATTTATTTTAATTGGAGGCTAATTACTTTACAATATTGTAGTGGGTTTTGCCATACATTGACGTGAATCAGCCATGAGTGTACATGTGTTCCCCATCCTGAACCCTCCTCCCACCTCTCTCCCCATCCCATCCCTCTGGGTCATCCCAGTGCACCAGCCCTGAGCACCCTGTCTCATGCATCGAACCTGGGCTGGTGATCTGTTTCACATGTGACAATATACATGTTTCAGTGCTACTCTCTCAAATCATCCCACCTTTGCCTTCTCCCACAGAGTCCAAAAGACTGTTCCATACATCTATGTCTCTTTTGCTGCCTTGCATATAGGGTCATCATTACCATCTTTCTAAATTCCATATATATGTTTTAGTATACTGTATTGGTGTTTTTCATTCTGACTTACTTCACTCTGTATAATAGGCTCCGGTTTCATTCACCTCATTAGAACTGATTCAAATGTATTCTTTCTAATGGCTGAGTAGTAATCCATTGTGTATATGTACCACAGCTTTCTCTTAAGGGGGCTTCCAAGGTGGCAAAGTGGGTAAAGAATCCACCTGCAATGCAGAAGGCACAGGAGATATGGGTTCAATTCCTGGGTGGGGAAGATTCCCTGGAGGAGGGCATGGCAACCCACTCCAGTATTCTTGTCTGGAGAATCCCATGGACTATAGGAGCCTGGCGGGCTACAGTCCGTAGGGTCACAAAGTCAGACATGACTGAAGCGATTGAGGATGCATGCAGACTCTTAAGGACTTCAAGGAATGGGTCTGTTTTTGATTTATCATTTAATTCCCACAGGCGTTGGCACATGGGAAGAATTCACAACATTTTGTTGAATAAATCAGTGAGACAGCTTTCTGCCGTGGTTGTAGGGGACAAATGATCATCTAAAGTAGTCTCTCTTTCACTTCACTTGTCCAACGGTGTTTAAACCTGCACTAAAGGAAAGGCCTTTGGTTAGGTCTGGGCAGAGGGAGCAAAAGGGATGCTAGCTCAACTCTAGATTTAGGTGGAGGAGACAGAAATTAAACAGTCTCACCAGTAAGTCTTAATGCCAGACTCTGGTAGGTACTACAAAGAAAAATTAGAGTGAGATGAGCAATTACCACTGAGACTAGACACCTGACTTTGTGGAGAGGGCAGGCGAGGAAGGCTTCTTTGAAGGACTCATTCGAAATGAGCTTTTAAGTTAATTTGGAATTAATTAGAGAACTGGTGAGGCGGGGGAGGGAGAGAGACAAAGAGGGAGAATGAGAAACGGAAAAAGAGAGAAGAGGAAGAAAAAGGTGTTTGGCTGTTTGGCGAGACGGTGTTTCCAATTTCACGCCAAAGGGACAGAACTGGGATCTATGACATTTGAGAGACAGGAAAGAGTTTACTGGGTGGAGACAAAAACAAGAGGTATAAGAAGGTGAAGTAAGTCTGAAAAGGTGGTGGAGGCCAGAAGTAAAGGTCTTTGTAGTTTTTTCTGACCTTGTTAAGGCCTATCATCTTAAAACCAGACTAGCGTGGCAGGTGGGTTCCTTTCCACTAGCGCCACCGGGGAAACCCAAGCGTGGAAGCAGCAGACAGACAGTGGCCTCCAGAGACTGCTTACTGCTTCTAAAGGGACGGTGCTACTCGACATGCTTGACGGTATTTAGAACCACAGAGGCCCATCGGACAACACTTTCTGGCCTCTCATCAAGGGTCTGGCAGAATCTATTTAAGGCAAGAAATGTAGACAGACATATCTCTGCACTTTCCCCAATTCCCAGATTATCTCCACTCTCTTGTCTTTCTCTTTTGGAGCACTTCGAGCCAGGAAAACTTCTCCCCTTCTGGAATCTATTCACTGGTAATCAGTTTTGATCTGTTTCAGACTTTTTAGGCTGTCCTCCTCCAGAGGTTCTGAGCCATCAGATCCCAAGAACCTGTACTTGCGAAAAGCGTTTTGTGTGACCTTGCATGTAACCAGGATTGTGGGTGTGTTTCAGGTATCCATTGAGGAAGAAGTGTTCTTTGATCATCTTTCCCTTGGAGTGAAGCAAAAGAGAGAAAACTTTTTTCTCAGAAAGATCAAGGAAGCTTTCCTTAGTCATGTAGTAGTTAACTTTAAAGCTTAATTTTTACCAAAACACCATTACTAGTTGTTCCAGTTTTTGAAAGGACTAAATGGAATAACAGTGATGAGGTGTTTTATTTGATTGAACATTGAACTTTTGCCCTAAATATCAAATAGAAAACTTGATCCTATGCCAGTAGTACCAATATTTAAACACATTGCAAAGACAAGACTATTTTCTTAATTCTGTTTTTTCCCGTAGGGTTTTAAATTTTTGATCAAATGTCTGTATTGGAAAATGGATGGTGTATTGTCAAGAACGTGAGTTTTGGATCCCAGTTACCTAGCTTTGACTCCCCCCTTGTCCTTCACTACATACATGAGAAGACAAGGCAAACCCATTTACAGCATCCTCATTTGTAAAAGAGAGATGAGAGTAAAAGTACCTACCTAATAGGCTTGTCATTAAAATTAGATAATACTTTGGAAAACTCACTATGGTTCCTAGCACAGTAATCCCTCAGTTAATGTTAGTTACACTCTTAGGAGACTGTGAGACTTTGTACTGAAACACAGAACACACTCTCCGGGCTATTCCTCCATGACAAAGCAGGGAGATGGATCAGGCACTAGTGTTGACTGACGAACTGTAAGCTGCACGCTCCCTCTCAGGCAGTTTATGTATGTCATCTGATTTCTTTGTAGCAGATTTGTGAGGTAAGAATCATTATTTATAGTTTTACAAACAGAGAACCTGCGGCTCAGTACAGGTAAGTAACTGAGAGTCCTAGATCTGACAATTCATAGAGGCGCGTTTGTCTAATTTAAAAGTCATATGGTGTTTCCACAACTAAACAATGTTTGCTCTCTGGAGGAAGGAAGTGTATCTAAGCCACCTCATGCTTAGGTTGGTTCCTAGATTATTTAATTGGAATGTATCTGACTGTTTTCATTAACTGTCAGCACTGTACTCAGGCAGTAGAGAATTCACCTGCAATGCGGAATACCCTGGTTCGATTCCTGGGTTGGGAAGATCCCCTGGAAAAGGAAATGGAAACCCTCTCCAGTATTCTTTCCTGGAGAATTTCATGGACAGAGGAGCCCAGCAAGCTCCATGGCTTGCAAGTCCAAGTCCATCAGGTTGCAAAGAGTCCAATGTGACTGAGTGACTCACACACACACACACACACACACACACACATACACACACACACACACACACACACACACACACTCTTCTCCTCAAAATGGCAGGTCGTGGAACCCTTAGCCAAAGCTGGAAGCATGTGCCAAAGCTCAGACAGGAAGTTTGTGTCATCTCCCAAGGTGGATAGTACACTCCTGTTACTTTAAGGACCCTTACTTGGGCTTTAGACAGACTGGGCGGAGCAGGCAGGACTTGAAAGTGCTCTAATTGATGATTCACCTCCTGATGTCCACTTGTTCACGTCTCTAATGACAGATACCAGACTGAACTGTGGTTGAACCTTTCCCCTGCCTCTCCAACGCATCCCCATTCTGGGTCACTGTCCCTGTGAGTAACTCCTCTCCTGCTGCTGCCTGCTAATTGATTTCTACCTTCACAAAGAGGGAAGAGAATCCTTGGCAGTGAGCACTTGTTCCACTACCCTTTGCTGCCCTCTGCTGACCATACCTGGAAATTATGTTTAACCTTCAGGCCCTTGGTTGAAGGCCGATTTCTAAAGAGTGAGTGAATCCTGGCATACAAAAATGGAAATAAATAAAATAACTGATATATCATGCATCATTTTCAAAAGCAGAATTTCAAAAAATACATTAAAATGTATTTCAAATTTCAAAAAAAACACACACAAAACACAGTCAACTAAATATTTAAACGTACCTTTAAAAAATACAGTCATACCTCAGTATCTATGAGGGGTTAATTCTACCCAGTATGCCCTGTGGATACTGCCATACATGGATATTCAAGTGCCTTGCGTCAAATGGTATAGTATTTACATATAACCTATGCATATCCTTCTGTATGCTTTATATCATCTATAGATGATAATCTTGTAATCTATAAACGCAAGGTAAATATAAATATTACATAGTAAATATTCACATAGTTGCCAGTGCACAGCAAATTTAAATATTGCTTTTTGGAATTTTCTGGAATTTTGAGGGGAACACTTTTTTATCTTAGGTTGGTTGAATCCGTGGATGTGAAACCGGTGGACACATAGGGCCTATAGTACTAGCTTATATGTACATAAACCCTGCCATCCACATTTTCATTCACGGGAGAGGTCTGATAGCACAGTTGAAAGTTATGCAACCAGTATTAATCTTTTTCATCATGCATGTGTATGAAAAAAACCATAACATTTAGGAGAAACCAACAGCAAAAAATAAGAAGGTCCAAATGGAACAGATTTAAATTGACTCCTGCAGAAAACAGGAGTCTCTCTACTTAAGAGAACTGAAAAAAAAAATTGATTAAACTACCTGCCCTACCAAACTTAACATCTGCAGGTCAAGAACCCAAATAATCAGTGGTTAGGAAACAAGAATAATCAGAGAAGAAAGATTTCTTAGAAATTAAAGGTCAGTTCATTTCAGTGGCTCAGTCGTGTCCAACTGTTTGTGACCCCATGGACTGCAGCACGCCAGGCTTCCCTGTCCATCACCAACTCCCGAAGCTTGCTCAAACTCATGTCCATCAAGTCAGTGATGCCATCTAACCATCTCATCCTCTGTCGTCCCCTTCTCCTCCTGCCTTCAATCTTTCCCAGCATCAAGTTCTTTTCCAAAGAGTCAGTTCTTCGCATCAGGTGGCCAAAGTATTGGAGTTTGAGCTTCAGCATCAGTCCTTCCAATGAATATTCAGGACTGATTTCCTTTAGGATGGACTGGCTGGATCTCCTTGCAGTCCAAGGGACTCTCAAGAGCCTTCTCCCACACCACAGTTCAAAAGCATCAATTCTTCAATGCTCAGTTTTCTTTATGGTCCGACTCTCACATCCATACATGACCGCTGGAAAAACTATAGCTTTGACTAGACAGACCTTTGTTGGCAGAGTAATGTCTCTGCTTTTTAATATGCTGTCTAGGTTGGTCATAGTATCGTTGCCTAAATGAATAAGTTATTTGAAAGTCTTGATGATTGAGTTTAAGGAATCCCATTTGACCTTGACACTTGGAACATTCATCTTTCCATCTTATCATGTAGATTACCTTATTTTTCTCAACAAATAAAGTTATTCAATATTTCAGTAAGTAGTAATTCATAATGCAGTAATGTAATTGCTATTTCAGTTTATAGAATCAGCATATAAATAAAACTTGGAAGACAATAATAACTATAAAAGAGAATCTAATATTGACATTGATCATGTAAGAAAAAGGAATTTTGAACGTTAAAGGCAGCAGATACATGTGGACGTTTATTTCAGGCACAGATTCTTCTCACCTTGTCAAGATACGCTATCTAAAATTGATGTAACAAAATATGGAGACTAAGCATATTATTTAAAGTTATAGCTAACCACCAGAAGAACCAAAATACTATAACTGGAAAAACAGCAATGGATAAAGAAAGATGAACTATACTTATCATCTCTCAGTAGATACTGTCTAAAGTTGATGAACAAGAGGTGGACGAACTAACCTGGGTTTCAGAGGTATGGTAATAACCAGCAGCAGAATAAAAAAGTGTTTAAATGTGGGGAGCTGACTTAGATATGGGGAGTGGGAGAATGAGGTCAGGTAGAGAACTTTCCATTCGGCACAACTCTGTACTGTTGGATTTTTTTTTAAAAAAACTTGCATCTGTATTAATTTTACACATTAAAAGTGAAAAAACGAAAGCAAGAAATTTCTGCAGCTGCAACTCTTGGCGCCACTTCCCTCCGCAGCTGCAGTCTTTCTCCTTACACTAACGATCAGTCAGATCCTGCCGAGACAGGAAGGAGGGAAACAGCAAAGTTTCTGCCCTGAAGTTTAGGTTTAGGTTTTTCTCTTTTGGCTTATGCTTGTGTTTTATGTTTTCAATGGCCCACCTTTTGGAATACTAACTTTTGGATTTAATCTGTGATATCTAGAATCTCCTTAAAGTCTTGCTAAACTTTTGAATCCTTCTGTTCCTTTCTCTTAATTTTTTTTTAATTGAGGTAAAATTAGTATATCAAATTCATACAAACTTCAGGTAGACAATATTATAAATCAATATTGGCATACAGTACAAAGTAATCAGTAAGTCCAGTAACCAGCCATCACCATACACTTGATCCCCTTCCTTCATTTCACCCTCCTTTAGCCCCTTCCTTTCTGGTAACCAGCAGTCTGTCCTTGGAATCTATGAGTTTGTTTTTGTTTTTTATATTCCATATAAGAGAAATTATATGGTATTTGTCTGTCTTCACCTGTCTTATTTCACTTAGCAGAACGCCTTCGAGCTCCACCCATGTCGTCCAAGGGCAAGGCTTCCTGCACTTCTGCTGCCTACTCTTCTGTTGCCTGAGCGCGCGAGTGTGTGCGTGTGCGTGTGTAGCATCTCTGTCCATCTTGGACATGTCGGTCATTTCCATATCTTGTGTGTGTGTGCGTGTGTGTGTGTGTGTGTAGCATCTCTATCCATCTTGGACATGTTGGTCATTTCCATATCTTGTGTGTGCGTGCGTGCGTGTGTGTGTGCGTGCGTGCGTGTGTGTATGTGTGTGTGTGTAGCATCTTTATCCATCTTGGACATGTCGGTCATTTGGCTGCCTACTCTTCTGTTGCGCGTGTGTGTGTGTGTGCACACGCACGTGTGTCTGTGCGTGTGTGTAGCATCCTTATCCATTTTGGACATGTTGGTCATTTCCATATCTTGTGTGTGTGTGTGCACGCGTGTGTGTGCGTATGTGTGTGTGTAACATCCTTATCCATCTTGGACATGTCGGTCATTTCCATATCTTGCGTGTGTGTCTGCGTGTGTGTCTGCGTGTGTGTGTGTGTGTGTGTGTGGAGCATCTTTATCCATCTTGGACATGTCGGTCATTTGGCTGCCTACTCTTCTGTTGCGCGTGTGTGTGTGCACGCACGCGTGTGTGTGTGCGTGTGTGTAGCATCCTTATCCATCTTGGACATGTTGGTCATTTCCATATCTTGTGTGTGCGTGCGTGCGTGTGTGCGTGCGTGTGTAGCATCTTTATCCATCTTGGACATGTCGGTCATTTCTATATCTTGCGTGTGTGTGTGCGTGTGTGTGTCTGCGTGTGTGTGTGTGTTTGTGTATGTGTGTGTGTAGCATCTTTATCCATCTTGGACATGTCGGTCATTTGGCTGCCTACTCTTCTGTTGCACGCGCATGTGTGTGTGTGTGTGTAGCATCCTTATCCATCTTGGACATGTCGGTCATTTCCATATCTTGTGTGTGTGTGTGTGTGTGTGTGTGTGTGTGTGTAGCATCTTTTTCCATCTTGGACATGTCGGTCATTTTCATATCTTGGCTGCTGTAATAATGCTGCGGTGAACACAGGGGTGCCTGTATCTTTTCAGATTACTGTTTTTCTTTTCTTTAGACAAATACCTGAAAGTTTTGGGTTGGCCAAAAATGTCATTCAGCTATTTTTTCTATAAGATGCTATGGAAAAACCTGAATGAACTTTTTGGCTAACCCAACAGAATTGCTGCATCAGTTAGAAATGCTGTCCTCAGTTTTCAAAGAAGCCTTCAAACTGTTTTCACAGTGGTTGAAGCAGTTTACATTCGCACCAACACTACAAGAGTAATCCTGACCCTCTGGTCTTACTGAGATCCTGGTGTTTTAATTTTAATTTTGACTCTGGTCACCTACTGCCTATCTGGGTCCAACTCAACCTACCTAGGTAGGAAGGAAAAGTTTATGGAAGTGATGACAATCACAATAATCAGAATAAATAAAGCAATGTCTATTATTAAGTTAAAAAACATAGTGCTAAGGAAGTAGGGTGATGGTCTCTACCCCATTCCTCATATTTTCATGGAGAAAAGTGTACTTCACTCCTAGAAAGAATATGGTTGGAAGAACTTGGGAGTAGAGGTTTTCTCTAGACCACAATCTTGCATGGGACAAGAAACTAGAACATCTAACTTTCCTAAGAAGGCAATAATGTCTCGCGTGTTACTCTGAGACAAAGCAGGCAGCATATACGGGGAGATAGCACGAGCACCACCCAAACCAAACAAGAGAAAGCACAAAGAAGAAGTACACACATATATTAAACCTGGACAAGCACAGCTGTTGGGCAGTTTCCGGTCAGCGAGAGCAGAATCCCAGACCGTGGATTTGACTCTGGCACAGCTGGCTGGCCTGCTCTTCTGGGACTGGGACCCACTCTTCTCAAGCCCTCACTGTCTCCAACACAGGCACAGCCGAGTCGTCTGTCGTGTTCTTTGGCTGAGAATAGCAGTGTTGAGCCACATTACACAACTAGAGATTAGGATTTAAAGAAGCTCCATTCTTATGAAAGAGAGCCTAGGATGCAGCTGCAGCTATAGGAAGCCAGACAACTATGTCAGACCCTCGGGCTGATAATGAGCCCATCACATTGGGAGTGAAGGCATTTGGGCTTTAATTTCTATGGTCTTTTATTTGCAGGGGGAGTTAGTTTTGAGGAAGTCAAATAATAAGCGCTTCCTGTTGTTTGAATTTGGAGCGTTTTTCCACTGTTGATCCAGTCTTTGTGTTCATTTCATAAAGTCTGCTGATGTATTTTGGACAGCATGCTAGGACACAATTAGTGATAAGAACAGAATAGGGAGTGAATTTTGAGTTTATGGTGCTGCATGGAATCCTGTCTGACTCATATGCTGCTAGAGTCTTTTGTGGGCAAAGAGTGAAATGCCCGTCAGTAGTTCCAATGGGGAGGTTTGTGCAGCCAGGAGCAGAGTGCCGGATGGTGAGAGCACACAGCACTGTGAGCACGCAGCCTGCCCCGCTTAGGGACGGCCACCCTGGCTTACGTCTGGTCTGATCTCATGAGGGCATGGCTCAGGACATCGCCTCCCAGCCTCCCTTCATATACACGTTGCCTTCGTGACTTTTCTTTATTTGCCTATCACCCACACTAATACTTCAAAAAAAATGTTATGTGTACTTAAAAATCTTTAGCGCGTATGTTAAAATGTGTTATGTATTTTTCTGAATACATATTAAAACACATAATCACCAAAGTCAAAAATGCTCATCGCCGTCACCATGAATATCATTTTCACACCGATGCCTGGAAGGTCTGGGCACCAAAATAACTGGCATGCTGCGAGTGGAGCACAGTGTGGTATGACAGAAGGGTGAAAACCCGGCAAACCCTGGGAGGGATGCACATTACTCCTGCCTCCAGGCTGCTGTTCTGATCCTGCTGATGGGAACCGGTACCGGAGAAATGTTAGGGGCTCCTCTCTCCACTTTCTCTCACACCATCCCAACAATGAAGAGGAACACTTTCTGAGACTTATGGGAGCTCAGGTAAGGAGCTTTCTAGTTCTGCCCTGGAAATTCAGGATGCAGGCCCTCTTATTCCCACACTAGGGGCCTGAGTGAGCAGGATGGAAGTGTTCTGAGTGTTCACAGTTCATTCATGCAGGAGGAGGAGCAAACCTGTTTCTGCTTTAGGTCTAAGCCTCACCCTCCTACCCAGCATTAACAGGAACCCCATAGTTTAGGTAGTAATAAATACATTCCAATCTCTTCCTATTTTCTGTGTCTGTTTCTCAAACTGGTTAAAACCCATATAGTAGAAACCCAAATTCCAACACAGCGCTTGGTACAAAAACAAGTGAAAGAATGACAGAAGAAAATGTTGACAGAAGAAAATGCTCCTGTTACACAGCAAAACGCTCTCTGCTTACAAACATTCAGTGATAGCTTATTGTGAAAAGGTTTTTTAAAAAGTTAATGCACCTCGACAGTCAAATATTGTAGCTGTGAGTTTTCTCTTCTCCAGCCTGGGGTTAGATTCATGTGGCACGTCTCCTTGGCTGAGATGGACACTGGAGCAGGAGAGCTCTTCCTTGTTCCCTAGTCTCTGAGAGGCAGTGAGGTACAGTAGAAAGGATACTGGTTTTGGAGTCAGGTCTGGGAACGTATTCAGGATGTTTGAAGTTGGGCAAATTACTTACCCTACCTGAATCTCACTTTTTACAGGTGTAAAATGAAGAGAGTTTGTTCTGAGGATTCTGATGCCAGAGCCCATTCCTATCTACAAGTTGAGCTAAAGATATTCTAGGAAGGACGCTTCCTACCTACTCAGTGTTCCTTCATGGTTACCCTCTAGGCATCAGTAGTTATGAAACCTTCCTTTTGGATGCAGCCCTTCTCTTTCCACACTCTTCTCTCCTCGCAGTCCTGAACTGAGGCTTACTGCAGAGGACTTGTCACTGGAGACAGACCTCATCCTTTCCTTTGCTCCATGGCCCTTCCCATGTCCCCTCAGCAGTTCCCAAGGCCACAGGCTGCAGCCCGAGTCTCTCACTTCCTCACGAGCCCCACCCTCTGGTCCCCTAGAAGGAATGAGACAGAACAGATGTAAAGCATTCACTGGTGCTTGGCACATGGTAGATAATCATTGCCTACAGATTTCCTTTTTTAGATCTGGAAACTTTGAGTTGGTTTCCACAGAGCTGTATTGATTATTATGGTTGCGTACAGCAATCCAAGAATGGTATTTTAGACATGAACTATTTTGGTATTACTGACTCAGTTTTTAAAACCACTAACTTCTGCACATAGACAAGGAGACTGCCCTTCAGATAGAAATCATATCCATGTCTAGGCATCTACTTGATACATCTGTATCTAACTAGTTTTTAGAGAAGTTTGAGATCTTTCCCTTGCATGGAAGCAGAGTGTGGTTAGCCTGCTTATGCTCAGAGGCCTTTTCCAGCACAGATGAAATTCCAAGACAATAAAGATTTTGATCAGATGTTAAGTTCCTTTGTGCAAACAAGCTTGCAGAGCAAAATGATGCAGATAAATGTAGATGAAAATGGACCTAGACAAATACATGAAACTGTATTATGTTTCTCTAGTAGAAACATAGATTAAATGGTAGGAGGACAAAAATAGGTGGAGTGGTAACATAAACTGACTTGTGTAATCAGAGGGTCAGCTCTGACATTTTTCTCTCTAGGCCTTTTCTAATAGTTTTGTTGCTAGGGCTACAATGTTTTTGCCAGATTGGAACAGGATTGTCCGCTCTAATGGAGATTAAGTAGTTTTCCCAGCTAGATTTTTTTTTTTTAAATAAGCATAGGTTAATTCTGCTGACTTTCAAAGCCATAATCATGAAGAATGGAAAGATTACTTGGGATCTGTTTTTAGAAAATATAACTAATAAAATTTGAAGTTTAATAGACAGGTTTTATTCCATAGTTATTCCAACACAAACTTTTATCATGGTTACAATGAATAAATAACTGAAATACAGTTTCATACATGGAATTTTTAAAAATGAGAAATTATTTACAAGTTAAGCCAAAAATTAATGCCCCACGGAGTAATGAACAATTCTCCTGGCAAGTTGGAAAGCTGGTTCACAAATGCTTGAAAATTCATACTTGATTTTTTCTATGAACAATATAGATAAGGTATAGGAAAATGTCCTGTGTTTTGGTTGCTTCCCATCATTGGTCAGAGTCATCTGAGGAGGAAATACACACTCACCAATGTAACTTCAAGCCCAGTAAAGGAAAACTGACTATTTTGGACACTGAGTTGCTAACAGGACGTAGACGGTAAGAGCCACTAAGAAAATGGTGAAGAAACATTCCTTTCGATGTGCTTGCTATGGAGTCAAATGAACTTCCACAGCCATGGACAAAGGAGACCATCTAAACTTTAAACACAGTGCCATTTACATGCCCACTGACCCTGCAATTCTTCTTGTGCACTAAAGCGTGAGAGTTAAATGAAATAGTTCATGTAAAATGCCTAGCAAGACAGATGCTGTGTTTTTTCTCCCGATGTCTTTTTGTAGCCAGAAGTCCCAAAGTTAACTTTCAATAAGAAAAGCTGACTGTTACAGTCAAAAGAAATTCACTGTATTAGTGACACCTGGTGGAAAACATAGGTATTACAATGCAGCATTATTTCAGCTATCCTGAATTTTCACATTTAATAAAATTTAGATAAATCTTACAATTACATGAAACAGAAGGTCAAGAAAAAATTAAATGTGTGTGTGGATAGCTACTTTATTATGCTAGTAATTTTTCAGCCCATAATTACAAAACATATAGCAGATTAGGAACCTAAGAAATTGAATGCATACTAGTAATAAAAATGTATTCAGCATCCATGTTTATACAGTGATTAAAAATAGAAGCATGTAGCGTTTTCACTGTTCTCAACCTCTTCATAGGCATCATATGCCAAAGGGGCTCCCTTCCCAAGTTTTCAGATAAAAATTCATTGTAGGGTGTCCCTATTCATTCATAGGGTGTCCTATTTCTTACCTCAAAGAAATAGCCAGTTATGTTTCAATTCAGGATTGAGATAAAATAGAGGGCCATCCCATTTGAGGTACTGTGGATGGATTCAACAAATAATGATGTTTTAACTGTAAGCCTTAAGTATCAGAGAATCAGTTGCTTTGAGCCAGGGACAGGTTTGAACATTTGTGAATAAATGAGCAAAAGTATCTATTACAGGGTCAGCAAACTGTAACCCATGGACCAAATACAGCACATCAGCTTTTTGGTACTGGAACACAGCCATGCTCATTTGTTTCCTTACTGTCTGAGGAGCTTTCGTAACAACTGACTCACTTGAGTAGGTGCAAGAGACCATATTGGCTACAGAGCCTAAACTGACCCTTTACAGAAAAAGTTTGCCAATCCCTGGTCTATTCGAGCCTTTCATTCAATTTTCACACCTCTCCCCACCATCTCCTTGGGAGGAGTGTATTTCCCTTTCCCTCTAAAGTTTGGCTTAACCATAAGACTTGCCTTGGTCAGTGGAATGTGGAAAAGCATCAGTGTACAAGTCTGAAGCGAAGCCTCAGAGTTCTGTGCCCCTTCAGCGGTAAAGTGAGACGTGTGGCCCGTAGACTTACGTGAGAATGAGGCAATCTGCTGACCTGCAGACCTGAAGGAGAAACAAATGTTTGTTATCACTGGTGTGCTTGTTTGGGTGTTAGTTGCTTAGTCGTGTCTGACTCTTTGCAACCCCACAGACTGTAGCCCACCAGGCCCCTCTGTCCATGGGATCCTCCAGGCAAGACCCCTGGAGTGGGTTGCCATTTCAGCCAATACGTGAGATTGTTCTACCTCTGCGTAAAAGTACCAGAGGACTGACTTCTCTGTCCAGCTAACGATACAGGGAGAAGGACCCTGAAGACTAGGTTGGATTCAGTCCTTTCTGGGGCTCTAGTTCAGACTTTGATGGGCTCAACTGGAACATGCTTTCATTCCTCTACTGACAGTAAGCAGAACTGAGTCAGAGTGCAGGCCAGGTCTGGAGGCTTACCAGACTCTCCTGGAGTCAACTTCTTTAACATGGTGGGGATGTCAGTCACAATTCTCTCCTCTGTTAGATTAAATATTTCCCTCCCAAGGTGAGCCTCAAGGTATAGAAAGGGAGTGGGGCAAGTTCGATGGGAATCGTAGGCCAAAGTTTTCCCAGTCAATCTTTCTCAATAAAGCTCACAGCTTGGCTTCTTCCTGCTCAACTCCAGTAAGTATATTTCTGAATCGATATATAATCTGTAAGAGGTAAAAAAGATCATGACTAGCTCCTCAGAAGACTCACAATAGAAATATGCAATCTAACTTAACCATCTTAACAACGCTGGCTGCGTCAAAGTGATCAAAGTATTTAAAAATGCAATTTCCCAGAATTCTTAGTCTTACATCTCAGCTTGTTAGAATGCTAAGGCTCCTCACTGTCACTTTTTTTTTTTTTAAACTATCCATGTTACTCTTTTTGAAACCATCAGTTTGACTCCTTTGGAGATGTCACTGGGTAACATCAGTGACCCATTTATTACAGAGTTCACAAATTTGTGACTTGAGAGTCCTTGGGGCTGCCCTAGTTCTCTAGTTTTCAGCCTTCCCTTTGATTCTTTATGTAGTTAATGCTCTTTCATTAATTTTTTTAAAGCCCATTTTTTTTAAAGAGTCTAGCTAATGCAGAATTGGTACTATAGAGTAACTTCTAGGCAATAGACTGTATGGCTGAAGCTCCTATTGAGACTAACATTCAAAACCAGAGCATGAATTTCTGGACGTAACTTGAAAAGAGGGTATGAATCATAATAAATCATAATAAATCAGTATTAAGATCACTAATATTAAATACATAAATGACATTTAAGTGTTGTCAGTAATTCATAATGTTGCTACTGGTGTGCTTTTAGGGGAAAGAACCAAGTTTATTATTCCTATTAGCAAAGAGGCAGTGTTTCCAGAAGCAGCCATTGCTTTCTATAAAGATTTTCAAACATATTTCCTAAAAACAGGACCATAATTTTCAACTCTCTTCCTATTTTTCCTCAAGTTCTACTTCTGCTTTCCTTCTCAATCTCTCAAACGTCAACAGCCCAAGAATTCAACTGTCTTAATAGTGACCACTCTAATGCACCTCACGCTGTTTGGAAACAGAGACTCTGTTGTTCAGTTGCTAAGCTGTCTGAGTCTTTGCACACTCCCAGGGTCCTATCCTCCAGTATGTCCTGGAGTTTGCCCATATTCATGTCCATTGATTCAGTGACGCTATCTAACCCTCTCATCCTCTGCTGCCCTCTTCTTTTTGCCCTCAGTATTTCCCAGCATCAGGGTCCTTTCCAATGAGTCAGCTCTTCGCATCAGGTGGCCAAAGTATCCAAGCTTCAGCGTCAGACCTTCCAGTGAATATTCAGGGTTGATTTCCTTTAGGATTGACTGGTTTGACCTGCTTCCGGTACAAGGGACTCTCAAGTCTTCTCCAGCACCACAGTTCGAAAACATCAGTTCTTCAGTGCTGAGCCTTCTTTATGGTCCAACTCTCACATCCATACATGACCACTGGAAAAACCATAGCCTTGACTAGACGGACCTTTGTTGGCAAAGTAATGTCTCTGCTTTTCAATATGCTGTCTAGGTTGGTCATAACTTTGCTTCCAAGGAGTCTTTTAATTTCATGGCTGCAATCACCATCTGCAGTCATTTTGGAGCCCCCAAAATAGTCAGCCAGTTTCCACATCTATTTGCCATGAAGTGATGGGACTGGATGCCATGATCTTAATTTCTGAATGCTGAGCTTTAAAGCCAACTTTTTCACTCTCCTTTTTCACTTTCATCAAGAGTCACATCTTTTCTTCCAAGGAGCAAGTGTCATTTAATTTCATGCTTGCAGTCACCATCCACAGCAGTTTTGGAGCCCAATAAAATCTGTCACTGCTTCCACCTTTTCCCTATTTGCCATGAAGTGATGGGACCAGATGCCATAATCTGTTTTTTGAATATTGAGTTTTGACCATCCCTAAATCAATAGAATTTTCACTTCTACATGACTGCTTTTCTTATTCAGGAAAAAAAGACATGGGTGGACCTAAGTTAGATACTTTCAGCTTCTCTCTGGCGATGGCTTTTGCAGCAGCATACATGATACCCATCATCAAAGACTGGCATCTATTTGTCCAGCAGCACCAAGAGATGAAAGAATGCAAGACACTGCCCTTTATTCTCAACAAGCACCCAGCTGGATCAGAGAAAGATTATTCCAAGTGAAATAACACAAACACACAATGAAATAAACCTGTTTGGTTACTTTATGGTCCTTTGTCATGTACTTTCCTCTCCTCCATAAGATCTCAAGCTTTAGAAAGGCCAGGACTTTGTTTCATTCTTCCTAATGCTTGGCATGCAGTATTCTCATTCTGCACATTAATAGATGCTCATCATGTAATTTTTGAATGAATGGATACAGTTATGTGTATTTACTTACTAGTGAAGATTGAATAGATACACATGAAGACCTTAGAGCAGCGTTTGCTACTACATACTTAAAAACTGAATTATTACAAAATGAGCTAAGATTTAGTATAGAGATGAGAAAGCAATTTTTATAAGTTTGCTTTAAACTGACCCTGGAAAAATAGGTGGGAACTGAAAGAGTATACCTGATTAGAGTATTAATGAAGGCACAGGCAGAGGAATAAACATGATGTTTAAGTACACAGCTGACCTTTGAACAAGTTTGAATTGTGCAGGTCCACTTATATTTGGCTATTTTTCAATAGTAAATACTATAGTACTACATGATCCATGGTTTGCTGAATCCATGGGTTTGGGGTAACCACAGATATGAAGGGCTGGCTATAAGTTTTACTGGGAGTTTCAATTGCTTAGAGGGTCAATGTTCCAACCCCTATGTTGTTCAAGGGTCCCTGATAAGAAACCTAAGAGCATAGAAAGGTTGTATACAATCTAACATTTGCTAAACTGAATTAATTCCAAGTGACATTGATCATTTTACATAAAGAACAATGTTTATTTTAAATCTACTGTTATAGGTTGAAGGAGGTTTAATAAAAGTTTGTCCAATAAATTGAAAGTACCTCGAGACTTACTCAACTTTGTATCCTTAGGCCCTCCCTACAACATAGTAGGCACAAGAAATAATATGCCGTACTGAACCCATAATAACTACTTAACTGTATCAATACACCAATATAAAAAACTTAATACAAATTTAAAACATACACATTTAACTTTATTTCATCATTGTCATTTAAAGCTTGATTTTATAAAACATAAAGACATTCTTAAGAGTTCTGTATCACAACAATTTGAAAAGTGGGAATATCCACAGCTTTATAGGCTCAAGTTACATAAATTAAACTCAAATAATTGGACATTTTTTCAATACGGAAACTATACAAATGAAATAAACGACAAGAGGATGCAATAGGAGAAATATGTCACTACTTATGGACTATCATTAGTTACTTTCAGGATGTAAATGAAGATTCTGAATATTCACATTTCTTTTGTTCTATTTTATATTTAAATATTTCTCTATATTCTGCATCAAGCTACTTGACCAAAAGTCTGATTTAAAAGGCATTTAGCAAAAGTTTTTCCACCTATGGTTACTACCTCCAAAGAAAGTAACACTGCAGTACTGATGCAATCTGTGCAGTAACTTATGTCAACCCTATGGAAAGTCAGATAGGTACCAAAAACGGAACAATTTGGCACAGATTCAGTAAAGTATCAAGTTTGCCTCATCTAAAAATTAACCAATGAAATAAAACATATCAACCAGAGTTGATCTGATAGGAAAACCACATTTGAGAGTTACAAGCACGTTACTGTCCACATCTCATCCTCAGTCATTGACAGGAATTTTGTAGGCTACCATGCTATTTACTTTGTGAATTGTAGTAGTAAATGAACGAAGACGAACTTGCTCAGAATTGGTAATGAACTGTGGTCCCGACTCTTCCCATTTTTCAGGTACAACCAGATCTTTGTCTGTATAAATGAGGAGATCAAATGAACCTAAATTGGAGATAAAATCATTAAAGTACATTATTTTTTTCCAAAGTAGAAGAACCCTCCTTGTCTCTCTCACATTTTGAACCACCCACAGTATTAGAAAACATAGTTTAGCCTGGTCTGTAATGACTAGTCAATTGCTTTTCCTCAATAGAAATTTACCGTATTACAGAAAATATTGCACTCCTTTTGCTTTATCTTATGAAAACTTCAAGTTTGCTTTTTTGTAAAAGAGAAAACCATTATCTGCAGAAAGTATGGAGTCAATCACACAGGATAGCATAAAGGTAACCTGAAGGAAAGCTAACATCTGGGCTCTGTGACTGATGTAGCCTGAGGCCTAGAGCAGTGTCTCGCATATAGTAGGCATTCAGAAAATATCTGATAAGGTAGAAAAGCAAGACAGTTATGGCTAGCCTTAATATACATAAAAAATTAAGATAATGAACGGGATTACATTAAGACATTCAAGAATGAATATTGTGGAATACTTTCATTCCTTTCCTTTTCAGAATTTCTAAATGTCTAGAATGCATATAACACTACTTCTGCTTTATAATGTGTTTTTCATTTTTATTATATAATATTAATTAAGAAAAAATTTAATTGTCGGGGGCCAGTGTGAGGAACTCCGCCCATGGCAAAGGTCATGAGGAAGAAGGCTTGGCATACCCAAAGGCGTGATCAAGCCTCAGGAAACCCCCTGTTCCCGAGCATCTAACCCCAAAATCAGAGTCTGTTTTATGCTCTCACCTACACCTCTGACTTTACGGGGGGCTCTCCCCCATAACCGTTTCTCTCAGAGGAGTAAACATGCAGCTCCAAGGCAATAAAAATTCCTGGGCGTGACAAGAGTGTTTCAGCTTATGGACTCCTCTGAAGGTTATCTAGCCCACCTGTATAGATTCGTCCAGCCACATGTGATTGTTTACAGCCTCCCAATCTGAGAGGCACGAGATGTTTTAGACTTACTAAAGGCAAATTCTTTTGGGGAGTTAGAAATTATTAGTATAGTGGGTTGGTTAGGAATTATATTGGTGAAGGGTTTTTCATTTGTTGTGTCAATAATTACTGCTAATTCCCTGCCCTGGGTGGGACAAGGGTGTCTTGGTCAAACCTCTCTGCTGACAGACTAGCTTGTGTGACAGATTATCCATACTCCTGCCACTATGCACATGATTGTTTACTACCTAACCATAAACAGCACAAAGAGTTTTGGAGTATTTTGAGAGTCTTATAGCATAGGGCTTTCCTCATTGTTGAGTCAATGATTGCCGCCAGGCCTCCATATCCTTAGGCACCTGGGAATATATTAATCAATGTATTTGGAATATAGAAAAGGAAATAGAGTAGTTTTTGATGTTAGCAATACTAGACTTTTTGAGTTAATGGATTTTCTCTTTTGTAATAGATCACTGTACTTTGTTATAAATCACTGTGTCCTTGCTATGTAAAATGTAACTTTATCACTATCTTAAGACTAAATAGATCTTAAGAGGAGCATTGGTGAAAGGATTTTCATTTGTTGGGCTGATGTTTGCTGCTAAATCTCCATATTCCCTGCCCTTATAATGAATGTAACTAGCATATAGGAGAAATAAGCATCAACCTTTAAGTATATAGGAGAAATAAGTATTAATCTTTAAGATTAATCATGTTAACCTTGGGTTAAATAAATGCCTTTCTTGATTGTAAGTCACTACACCCTCACCCTATAGGAATGTAACTTTATTTGGAGGGTGGTGCTTGGTTTAAGAAAAAACACCCTTGGAAAAAATAAGTTTTCGGTTATCAGAAAGAAAGGATCATAAAATCCCTAAGACCTTTTTATGTGAAGCACCTGATTTTGATAAAGGTCAGGACTGCTGACCCCCACGTGACTCTGTATTCATCCCTATGTGTAACAAAACGTATATAAGCAAACCCCAAAATAAAGAAATCGGATCAGTTTCCGGAAAGACTGATACCCCCATGTCGTTCTTTCTTGCTCCTCGTTTTTCTGGCTGAATTCCCATCTGGAGCATGGATGCTATTCCACGTAATCCAAGTTATTCAGCCTCTTTTTCTCCACTGATCTTCCTACTACACTATCTGTTTCTAATCTCTCTATATATCTGTAATTAAATATGTATTTTTCCAAGGACGCCGACTCCGTCCCCACCTTCGAATCACCCTGGATCCACCAGGGCTGGACCCCGGCATTTAATAAAGGGCTAATTCTTAAAATAGTAGCTTAGTCTTTTCCCTGACAAATTTTAAGTCAATGTGAAGTTGTATAATACTTACAAGAAACTTCCAACAGTGGCAGAAATGTTACTGTAGCTGTGATCTGTCTGATCACTGAACGGATTTCATCTTGGATAGCTTTCTGAGACTTTTCTCTGGGTGCACTATTGAAACCAAATCAATTTAAGTGTTAACAAATTATTTACAACATTGGTAAGACTGATTAAATGTTTCCAGTATCAAATAAGTAATACATTAAAATGGAGGGTTTTTTTTTTGGTAAGTTATATCATTAGGGCCTATATACCACAAGAGGCATATGCATTTTATTATTTATCATTCCAGTCATTTTCTAGGGGTGGTCTTAAAATCAGGTCATTTGGTATCAGATAATCAGAAAACTGGCCAAGTGCTTCAAGTTAGGAAAACTACAGTACCTTTCAAAAAATGAAAATTATAGTACCTAAAATATTTTGTTGGTACATTTTTCCTAATGCTTAATTCCCTACTGCCTCAAAAAAGATATTAAATATCAAATTATTCTTAAAAGCTAAAAATTTCCTAAAAAAAAACCCAAAGGCTTCAGAAGCAAACTACATTTCATTATGAAAAATGATTCTGAATTTACCAGTAAGCAAGCCTAGGACAATGCTAGACATGATCATGTGAGCATTTCCCATTCAGGTGCTCTGGAAACTTTTTTATGAAGTGTCTTAGAAAACTTGGGGCATTCAATGAAATACAATAGAGCTGAATCTTAGGCTTGGGGAATCTAGGAAAATCCCTGATGGTTAAAAGTACCTTTAAACAATTCACTAAACGGACCACCAGGTACATACTACCATAAACACTGAAGGGTGAAATTCACCAATTTACACCATAGGCAATTATGTTAAAAGTACATTATCTATATAAGACAGTGAATTATTCTTTGCCACAGAAGACTAAGGATCAAATTAAACATCCTAGCCATTAAAAAGAATACATTTGAATCAGTTCTAATGAGGTGGATGAAACTGGAGCCTATTATACAGAGTGAAGTCAGCCAGAAAGAAAACGCTAATACAGTATACTAACACATATATATGGAATTTAGAAAGATGGTAATGATAACCCTGTACGTGAGACAGCAAAAGAGACACAGATGCATAGAACAGTCTTTTGTACTCTGTGGGAGAGGGCGAGGGTGGGATGATTTGGGAGAATGGCATTGAAACATGTATAATATCATATGTGAAATGAATCGCCAGTCCAGGTTCGATGCATGATACAGGATGCTGGGGGCTGGTGCACTGGGATGACCCAGAGGGATGGTACGGGGAGGGAGGTGGGAGGGGGGTTCAGGATGGGGAACATGTGTATACCCATGGCGGATTCATGTTGATGTATGGCAAAACCAATACAATAAAGTAATTAGCCTCCAATTAAATAAATTTATATTAAAAAAAACATCCTAGAAAAAAATTGTACTTTATATGAAACTTGTTCCATATAATTAGAACTCATTTGGTAAAGAACATAAATTTAAAAACATACAAAAATGGAAGTAATTTCTACTTACCTGTCATCTTTTGCAGTCTTGTCACACTCAATATCAAACTGCCATCTTTCAAGGACCTCCCCACTTTCAATATTTGAGATGACGACCACCAGCTTCTGAACTGAACACTTGTATAACCATTCTGCAATATACAAACAAGGCATCTTTTTTAGTTTACTGCACTACAAAGCAACTCTCCTCTCACGACCAACTCCGTATCCTCAGCAAACTTCTCCCTCTGCTACTTTGGTTCCCCTCCAAATTGTGCAGAAAATCTGCCCCATCAATGGCCTAGCTCCCGATTTCAGATTCTCAGTGTTTGTGCCAGGTGTAGCACTGGGTGCTAAAACAGTGAACACGAGGCACTTCCATCGTAATCCAAGGGAAGGGTGAAGAGATGTCATTAATCAAATCACAACAATAAATGCGAAATTATAACTGCTGTAACTGCTATGATGGTGCAGTTTCCTATGACATAGTAGCGGTTACCTATGATGGTGCAACATATACTACAATTAAAGCACAGAATAGGAAATTCTGACTCAGGGGGTGAGTTCTGTTCTAAGAGACAACAGTATACGTATGCAAAACAGGAAAGAGGGTATAGGTTTTAAAATATGAAATGATGGATTTATTTTGGTGGTGTGAGGTCTTAGTTGTGGCATGTGGGATCTCCCTGCTAAAGGTATAGGTCTTAGACGTGAAACAGAGCCCTGGATCAGAGGACTGAAAGGAGGCCAATACAACTGCAGTTTAAGAAAGGGAGGATGAACAAGGCTGGTCTGAAAAGATAAATGGGCCAGACCACACGAGGTCATGAGAGCCAAATTAAAGATGTGACACTATAAGAACTAAAGAGGTCATTACTGTGTTTGAAGCAGCATATGATGTGATTCAAGTTGTATTTGAAAACTATCCTTCTTGGCCTCTAGGCAACATCCATAGTTGCCTAGAGGTTTCATACCACACAATCTGAGTGCAGCCATATGAATGACTATGGGTGGCTTAGCTCTGAAGTTAATGAAAACGCAATGATGTAATCTGAAAATGAAGCTAGTTGAAACAACAAAACTTCCCGTAAACTGGAAGTAAACGGGGGATCTAGGGCACTAATTCATGAATAACTCAAACAAGAGCTAATAAAGACTTAGAGAAGATATACTGGTAGAGATGAAGCAGTAGACAGATTCGAGATTTCATGGTTAAAACTGTTAAGACTTATTGGATTACCTCAGGGTAAGGAAGAGGTATGAATCAGGGATAGCTCCCAAGTTTCTGATTTATATCAGTAGTCAGATGGTTGATCCAGTCACCAAGAGGAAAGAGAACTGAAATGGAGATGATCCTAAATTCAGTTTTTAATATACTGAGTATGAAGTAGTATATTATATAGCTGCATAAAGACATAAGGGGCAATATATGAGCCAAGAGTTAGGAGAGGCTTTGGTTAGATATTGGTTCATGAGTCAGATACACAACTTGTTACTAGAATTATGTACATGTAAGAGGTCAACTAGAGAGAGATTATAGTAAGAGGGTCTCAGGCTGAGCCCTCAATCTTAGAAACTGAGAATACTTTATTCAGGCATCGGCAGGTTTTTTTTTTTTTTAAAGAGATAGAAAATATTTTAGAAATATTGAAGGCTTATGGGTCACCTACGTTGCATAGTCTTCTTTAAAATGTAGTAATATTCTTAGCTTGCAAGCAGTACAAAAATAAGCCACTTGCTGGATCTGGCCTGTTGGCCTCGCTCACCCCTGGCATATATGAACAACTTTTACCAGTTTACCAGTGAAAAAGAGATTGAGTGGTAATTTGACGATATGGGGAAGTTGGTGATTTTTTTCTCTCTTAAAAATGGAAATGAAACCAATGGGAATAATCCAAATGAAAACAAAGAAATTGACAACATAAGAGAGAGGAAACAGGGTTAAGTTCCTAAGGCTAGAGAAGTGGAATTTAAAAGTGGAATTGAATAATTTGCCTGTAAAGCATTTCCTCCATTTTAACTAAAAGGGAGAAATTAAGTAGGAAAGTGTAGATACCTCTGACAAGAAATGTTATTGGTCTCAAAGGACACAAACCAGTAACTTAGGCAAGGCTGGCTTGCTACTTCTTCAGATTAAGATGAAGACATATATCCATAGTTGCCTAGAGGTTCCATACCAAACAATCTGAGTGCAGCTGTATGAATGACTATGGGTGGCTTAGCTCTGAAGTTAATGAAAACGCAATGATGTAATGTGAAAATGAAGCTAGTTGAAACAACACAAGTGATTCATGACTTTTAAAGTCGAAAAAAAATGCGGCTGTAGTATTTTTAGAACTAGTATTTTGGAAGATCTAATGGGCAGAAAAGGAGAAACATTTTACAACACAGAGAAATTAGAAATGAGAATCCTAAGTGCAGAGAAATATGAAAAAGAAACTAGTAGAAATTCTAGAAATAAAAGGAATAGATGGAGCTACTAATCCAACAATACTGCAACTTCTTGAGCTAAAAGAAGAAAATGAGTGT
Source organism: Capricornis sumatraensis (assembly GCF_032405125.1). Classification (NCBI taxonomy): domain Eukaryota; kingdom Metazoa; phylum Chordata; class Mammalia; order Artiodactyla; family Bovidae; genus Capricornis; species Capricornis sumatraensis. The sequence continues at coordinate 8,254,207 of NC_091075.1, read as the reverse complement.
GCAGATAGAAAAGGCTTACTGACTCACAGGCGTGATTAAAAAAAAAAAAGAAATGGAAACAGGTGAAAAATAAGAAAATTCCAATGACTGCTGTTATTTACTAGCTCCTTCTTCTTAAAGTTTAGTTCCCTAAGTTGAATCTGATTTTAGTTCCTTCATCTTAATATATACAATGATGGCTTCAGACTCCAAGCAGCTACAAAAAATATATGCAGTGTATTTTTCTCAGATAACGAACGCCATCATTACATAAAATTCCAATGTGTTCTATCATCCCTGAAGGAGTTGATGGAGATTGTTTTGTTAAGCCATATCAGATTCCGAACCTTAAAATAGTCAGTCTACTCAAAAGTGGAGGAAGGGTGGGAATTCTTTTAATTTGTATGTTATTTGCTTCCCTTCCAGTTAGTTCACTGTATCGGATATGGTAGTGCGATTTACACTACCCTGTACAGAGCTGAGAAATGACCACCAAGAAGCTAGAAAATGTGTGCTCGTATCCAACTCTTTACAACCCAATGGACTGTAACCCGCCCGGCTCCTCTGTCCACGGGATTATCCTGACAAGAATGCTGGAGTGGGTTGGCATTTCCTCATCCAGGGGATCTTCCAGACCCATGATGGAACCTGAGTCTTTTGTGTCTCCTACATTGGCAGGTGGATTCTTTACCACTGAATCACCTGGGAAGTCCCGAGGATCCTATTAACATAAAGGCCTGCAAAACTCAAAACTGTGTCCAACAATAAAATACCTTTTAGTTGATCCACCACATTATTTAGGTATTTTATGAGCTCAGGATCAGTAGTTACAAGCAAGGTGAGTCCATATTTCTGCACTCGAGTAAAGGTTTCCGATGGATATATGCCACGCTGATATAAAATACTGTTGATACCAAATGCTGAAAACATAAGAAATATTAAAGTCATTGTCCCGTTGTAACTTTGGGGGAAATAAAGCGTATGTAGATGGGGCTATGGTTTCATTAACAGTTTAAAGTTATAAATGTCTAAACACGTGTTTGTGTTTTGCTGAAAGCCAAGTAGGTACAAAGTGGCATTAAAAAAAATCCTTAAAATCTTGCGTCTGATAGCTGCATTTATGTGGCAACAGAAGAAAAATGCCAAACTGCACTAATCTACCAGTGCCAAATTTCATTTCATTGTAAAACAAGTTCAAATGCCTATTTTATGATTAGAGGGTGTCAAAACAGGCAACTGACAGACGGGTACCAAGCCCAGGCAGGCCTCTCCCCGTCTCTTTCCTCCTCTTATCCTCACCGGTCCTGCCAGGTTCTGTCAGCAAGTACACCTGGCCGAGCTCAGAACAGCGCTTCCCGAAGTCTAGCCCGTCATGGTCCAGCCGCGGCCCCTCGCCATTGCGGGGGCGGGGGGTGTGGGAGGAGCTCTGCATTGGAAAGAAACCCTCCCGCGAAGGGGACTCCGCAAGGCGGGACTCCGGCCGCAGCGCCCGGGCCGCCTCCTCCGCCGGGAGCAACGCGAGCGGAGGCGGCGCCCGCCGCTCCACTTCCTGATCCCTCCTGCCGGCACCGGAGGCCGCGGTACAAGGGCCGGGATTCGGAGCCGCTCCGGCCGAGCCGCGGGCCTGCGGGCGGCCTGCGCTCGGCTCTCCCCGCCCTCCGCCCCGTGCGAGAAGGACTTACAGAAGAACTCGGCCACGATCTCGGCGCTCCCGCGCAAGGTGATGCCTTGCTCCCGGGAGAGTTGCAGCGCCATGGCCAGGCCCACGGGTGACGGTACGCGCTTCCACCCAGCAGACAGCGACGCCAGGGGCTTCCGGAGCAGTTCCCCGCCACTCTTTTCAAAAGGAACGACGCAGGACGCCGTCGCGCCCTTTGCGCAGGCGCGAAGAGCCACTAGACCCCGCCTGTCGCGCCCTTTGCGCAGGCGCGAAGTGCCTCTAGACACCCCCCCCCGCCCTGCGCGGCGGCGTCCGGCCGGTACTCTCCGCCCCTGCGGGAGCGACGGTTCTCGCAGGCGCAGTGGGGAGGTGTGGCGGCGCCGTTCCCGGGTGGTGACACCTGTGTGGGTTCTTGCTGTAGTTGTTGGCTGGCTGGCGGGCTGGCGGCTAGAGAGCAAGACGGTAGGTCCAGGTTTTAGTGGCCGCTCTCTGGGTCTGCGGACAGAGCGACGTAGGAGCACAATTCCCGAGTTTGAAAGATTCTTTGAAAGTGTTATGAACTGTCCGCCACCCTGAGTGGCCCCAGTGATCCTTAGTCAGCGGTTGGAACTTGCTAGGTGCTCTGGGAGTTTGCTTCCCTAGTGGCTCAGACGGTGAGGACTCTGCCTGCAATGCCGGAGACCTGCAGTGCACGATCCCTAGGTTGGGAGGATTCTCTGGAGAATGGAATGGCAAAGCACTTCAGGATTCTTTCCCGGGGAATTTCATGGGCAGAGGAGCCTGGCAGGCTGCAGCAGATGGGGTCACAAAGAGTCTGACGCGACTGAGCGCCTAACACTTTCACTTTTCTTTCGAAGCAGCTGCGTGCCGCAGGTTTTAGAGGTATTACTGTGCCGGCGTGGTGTTTTTCCTGAGAAATTGGGCTAGGTCTGAAAGGGACGAACGGAATCCCTTTTTCTGTCCCCTCGTCCTGGCTCAGCTCGCGTCTACCCCCGACCCCGCTGCTAGGCGGAGCCTGGGGGCAGCAAAAGTCTGCGTCTGATAGTCCAGCCTCTACTCTGTGTACCCCGCCACCCTTAGGCAACTGGAGGGAATAAAGTCCTCTCACCAAAAAGGCTCGTCAACACTAAAGAGCTTCTCAGTGAATTTTGACTCAAATCCAGTGGCTTTTAATGTTTCTATGAGAAGTATTAAGCAGATGTTGTTTAGTCGCTAAGTGGTGTCTGCCTCTTTTGCGAACTCATGCACTTGTAGCCTGTCAGGCTCTTGTGTCTATGGGGTTCTCCCCGCAATAATACTGGAGTAGGTTTCCATTTCCTCCTCCAGGGGGTCTTCCCCCACCCAAGAATCAAACCGGCTTCTCCTGCATTGGCAGGCAGATTATTTAACACTAAACCACCAGGGAAACCCAATTAAGCAGATAGTGCACTACTAATGTCATGTCAATTGTGAAGCAATTGTATTCCTACAGCAGGTGGAGTAATTATTTGTGAAATGAAGTCTGAGAAACCTGCCCAGATGTAGTTATTTAATTATATGAAAAAGTGCCTGAGTGTATTAGTTTTCTATTGATGTGTAACAAATTATGACACATTAGTGGTTTAAAAACAACACCACCACCTATTTATTCTCTCAGTCGTTAGATCAAGAGTCTGGGCATGGCATGGCTGGGTGCTCTATGTAGCCTGGTAAGTTTAAAGGCACCTGGCTGCAAGAGAGATCTCATCTAAACTCCGGGTTTGAGGTCCTTGGCTCCTGGCAGAACTAATATCTTTGCTCTTTAAGTTGAGGTCCTCACTGGTTTGCTAGCTGTTGGCCAGAGGCCAGTCTTGAGCCCTTGTCACACTTGCACTCTCTTTCCAAGGAGGGCCTTTTGAACAGCTCATGTGATTAAGTCAGACCCAGGCAGATGATTTCCTCTTTGTTAAACCTAATCTTCAAACTACCGCACAATTGCACTCATCTCACACTCTAGTAAAGTAATGCTCAAAATTCTCGAAGCGAAGCTTCAGCAATATGTGAACCATGAACTTCCAGACGTTCAAGCTGGTTTTACAAAAGGTGGAGGAACCAGAGATCAAATTGCCGACATCCACTGGATCATGGAAAAAGCAAGAGAGTTCCAGAAAAACATCTATGTCTGCTTTATTGACTATGTCAAAGCCTTTGACTGTGAGGATCACAATAAACTGTGGAAAATTCTGAAAGAGATGGGAATACCAGACCACCTCACCTGCCTCTTGAGAAACCTGTATGCAGGTCAGTAAGCAACAGTTAGAACTGGACATGGAACAACAGACTGGTTCCAAATAGGAAAAGGATTATGTCAAGGCTGTATATTGTCACCCTGCTTATTTAACTTATATGCAGAGTACATCATGAGAAACGCTGGGCTGGAAGAAACACAAGCTGGAATCAAGATTGCTGGGAGAAATCTCAGTAACCTCAGATATGCAGATGACTCCACCCTTATGGCTGAAAGTGAAGAACTAAAAAGCCTCTTGATGAAAGTGAAAGAGGAGAGTGAAAAAGTTGGCTTAAAGCTCAACATTCAGAAAACGAAGATCATGGCATCTGGTCCCATCGATTCATGGGAAATAGATGGGGAAACAGTGGAAACAGTGTCAGACTTTATTTTTGGGGGCTTCAAAATCACTGCAGATGGTGATTGCAGCCATGAAATTAGAAGACGCTTACTCCTTGGAAGGAAAGTTATGACCAACCTAGATAGCATATTCAAAAGCAGAGATGTTACTTTGCCAACAAAGGTCCGTCTAGTCAAGGCTATGGTTTTTCTAGTGGTCATGTATGGATGTGAGAGTTGGACTGTGAAGAAGGCTGAGTGCTGAAGAATTGATGCTTTTGAACTGTGGTGTTGGAGAAGACTCTTGAGAGTCTCTTGGACTGCGAGGAGATCAGCCCTGGGTGTTCTTTGGAAGGAATGATGCTAAAGCTGAAACTCCAGTACTTTGGCCACCTAATGAGAAGAGTTGACTCATTGGAAAAGACTCTGATGCTGGGAGGGCTTGGGGGCAGGAGGAAAAGGGGATGGCAGAGGAGGAGATGGCTGGATGGCATCACTGACTTGATGGATGTGAGTCTGAGTGAACTCTGGGAGTTGGTGATGGACAGGGAGGCCTGACGTGCTGTGATTCATGAGGTCGCAAAGAGTTGGACACGACTGAGCGACTGAACTGAACTGAATCTTCAAAATGATTTTGCCTCGTAAATACATGTCTGGCCACACTCAACGGGAGGGATTATATAGGATATGTTCCCTAGAGACCACAAATTTGGGGGGCCATCTTAGAACTCTGCCTATACACAGTGTTATATATCAGAATTTAATCAGTTTGAAGAGTGAAACAGGTATATAGGTAATAAGCTGACTTCATCCAGTAATACTTTCCCTACATCTTTTAGTCTCTGTGGTACAAGTGTGTTTGTGTGTCTTTAAATCACCTTTCATTTCTTCCACCAGGATTTTGGGTTAGAGCCACGCTGGTAAGTGTGATGCCCACCTTTCTCCATGTAGAAATTGTCTCTCTTCTAAGGAGCTTACTACTTAGCACTTCAGGAAAGACATCCTTCAGTTTCACAATACTATAGTTTGTAAATTTTTTGAAGATGCAAACAATCATTAGTATCAATATAATTTGGAAATTCTAGAAGGCTGGTGAAATATAAGGTTTCCATCTGTAGAGGAAGTATTTGTTAGTACTTTTTTTGTGTTCTTAAGAACTTAAGTTCATGTGACTTAAGAACTTGAAATATGCTGGTTTGAATTGAGATATGCTACAAGAATAAAGTACCAGATTTTGAAGTCTTAGTATGAGAAACAAATGTATATATGTGTGCATATATATATATATATATATATATATATATATATATGTATTTAGTTAGATGTTCAGTCATGTCCAACTCTTTGGGGCCCATGGACTGTAACCCACCAGACTCCTCAGTCCATGGGATTTTCCAGGCAAGAATACTAGAGTGTGTTGCCATTTCTTTCTCTAGGCAATCTTCCTGACCCAGGGATCCTATCCAGGTCTCCCGCATTGCAGGCTGGCTATTTACCTTCTGAGCCACCAGGGAAGCCCTGTAAAGTATATTGATATGTCTTTAATTGATTACTTATTGCAATGATACTATATGTGCATTAGATTAAATAAAACAGTAAAATAATTTCACTTTTTTTTTCTTCTTTAGGTTTTTAATCTACCAGAACAGTTTACAAATACGTATGTAACTTGTATTCTATTTATACTGGATAGTGCTGGTCTTTTTTATGGAATCTAAGAGATGACTTGTTTTAACCGGAATCCCAAATGATTCTGATGCAAGTTCTTAAATCACTCTTTGAAAAGCAGTAAACTGTGATGGTGATTTTAGTAATGCCGGCCTAGGAGCTTGAATTCTTGGACAGAGTGGTTGCCAGAGCTTAAATAAGAAGATGTAAATCAGAGCTAGATGTTTTGGAAAAAGAATTTAGTTTTGATGACTGATGTGGAGGAAGAATGAAATGGTAGTACAGAATCCAAGGTGTCAAGCATGTAGTATATGCTGGTGTTAGTCAAAGCTGCTTAACTCTGAGCCTGTTCTGTTTCTTGTTTATCACGATAGTACGTGATTCTAAAAGCTTTGGTGGAACTCCTTTCCCATTAACTTTTGAGTGCTTGGTTTGATGTTGACCCCATCTTATCTAAAGCATATGCTCTTATCCTTACAAAAAGTTTTTTTAAACTTGTTTTCAGTTACTTGACTTGACTTTTATTCACAATTTGGTGACATCTTTCTAATGTGTTTTGAAGGTTTTTTGGACAGGGAGAAATATAAATTAAGATTTATTTTTGAAGAAAATTCAAGCAGACTGCATAACCAAGCAGTTAGAATTAATAAAAGATAAATATGAAAACATATGTCATAAACAGGCCTGTATTCCATATTAGGATGCTAAAATCAGAAATACTCATGCAAATTTCTAACGGTAGAGTCAAATGGAATTTTAGAGAGAAAGTGACAGTAACTTAGCTGGACAATCTTAGAGATGAGGAAAATGAGGTCCAGAGTGATTATATAGTCTATTCAGTATCTGGTTATTTTGGTTTAGTCGCTCAGTCGTGTCTGACTCTTTGCAACCCCATGGACTGCAGCATGCCAGGCTTCCTGTCTATTAACCCAGTATCTGTTTAGTAGAAAATTTAGTAATAGAATCTAGGGTTCCTGATTTAGTTTCTTTTAAAAGTATTTCTGTTTGAAGATACTCTGGAAGATGCTTGTTTTTAAAATATTAACTGATTTTAGACTAAGCATGTTCAATAACCTAAGCATGTTGAGTTGTTGCTAGGTTGTGTCCAACTCTTGCAGCCTCATGGACTGTAGCCCTCCAGGCTCCTCTGTCTGTGGGATTTCCCAGGCAAGAATACTAGAGTGGGTTGCCATTTCCTTCACCAAGGGGTCTTCCCCACCCAGGGGAAGCATTGGCAGGTGGGTTCTTTAGCACTGAGCCACTGAGGAAATCCTGTGAACTTTTAGTAGCCTTCTAGGTGTCAGTATGTTAGGGTAGTCACTCAGTCCTGTCCGACTCTTTGCGACCCTGTCGACTATACAGTCCATGGAATTCTCCAGGCCAGAATACTGGGGTGGGTAGCCTTTGCCTTCTCCTGGGTATCTTCCCAACCCAGAAATTGAACCCAGGTCTCCCACATTGCAGGCAGATTCTTTACCAGCTGAGCCACCAGGGATGCCCAAAAATACTGGAGTGGGTAGCCTATCCCTTCTCCAGGGGATCTTCGCAACCCAGGAATCATGGCAGTTACAATCCAGTTTTATGGCAGAATGCAAATAGCTGCAACTGCCACAAGATGTCAGTGTTTACATGTGAAATAATACCTTTAAAAAATTCAGTCCCTGTATGTGTGCTTTAGTTCAAAGTGAAATGAGGGAAAAAGAATTTAGTGATTTCTAAGGTATTTGTATATGTGGAACACATCAGAATGAAATGTTGGATCATAAGATAATACAGAACTGGTATCCTTCTTTTAACTATGTGGTGTGTATGCATACACTCAGGCCCTAAAGCATATTTATTTACATTTAAGTTGCATATTTGTTTTCACATGGAGAGAGAAAACATTTTGGATAGTTGAGTCACTATTCTGATAGACTTAGGACAGTTTTCCATCAAATTTCCAGATGTTATTTTATTCTTGAGTCCAGTATCTTTAAATGGCGCATTTTATTCGGAAATGGGTGAAGCAAGAATATTTATTTTTATAATAACTTTAATAAGACATTTATTTACTAAATTTAGGTAAAAATTCTGTGCACATAGGCATTTATATTTTGTCAATATGAGAAATTTGCCTTCTTGAACAGCAAGGATGATGTCATGAATCTTTGTTACTCTATTTCTTATATAGATCTTTTCTCATATGATTTGAAGAGCAAAAATTAAAATCAGAAATTTTCTAGTCAGATTACTCTGTAGGTAGAATGAATGTTTACATTTATTCATAAGCTTAAAAATTGAGTTACATAATGTAAATCTCCTAAGATCCATTTTCCCCAAATACTTTCCTCAGGACTGTTTGATTGTTGTTCCACATGTTCAAAATAATAGAACAATTTTAAATCATGGAATTTTATTAATAAACAGTGGCTTAATAAACTTAACAAATGTATTTCTGTACTTGTATAATTCATAATTTTTAATGATCCAGTTGCATACATAGGATATTAAAATTTTACCTTAGTAAAAATTAGGTACAAAAACTATTGAAAACATTATAATAATTCCATAAGTTCTTGTAATGAAAAATATGGGCTGTTTTTATCAGAAATTATTACCATGTTGTATTGTTTTATTATAATTCTGTTATAGGATACATAGAGACTTAGAGTCTTCCATAGCTCAACCATAATTAGGCACCAAAAGTTATAGTTTGAAAGTAGAATGAAAATCTTATTCATATTTAATTCTCAGGATTGTTTGATGGAGCATTTATATATTTACATATATCAACAAATATGGATGTGTGATATATATATGAAAAATGGGTCCTGTAATCAGTTGCCTCTAACAGCAGAGTATATTTTAAAATACAAGGGAAATTTCAAACAAGTCAGAACAGGGTCTGATATGGAAACTAAAAACATAAAGACTATGAAAAATTAAAAGCCATGGTTGCAATTAAATTAATAAAAACAGATTTAAACTGTTAAATGACATTATAATTACATATTAAATTTGGTTATTTTATGCCTGTAGTACCTTTTAAGCATGTTGCTTCTGAATCTTTTGTAGATAAAATCATTTTTATTGTTCTTAATATGTAAATATTAATGAATTAGTTTTGTTAAATCTACCAACAAATAATAAAATTAAGATGTTAGTTGAGTAAGTGGAAAATATTTTTTGAGACATTCCATAGATAAAATAAGCCATAAGTTGGGTATTTCTCAAATATTTGTAAGTATCATTTTATAAAACATTTATGGGAAGAAAACGCTTTGTGAAATGAAAAATCACTTCATTTTAAATTTGTTTATATTTTTCTATTTATATAAGCTTGGTTTTTTTCAACTGGAAGTTTTCTTATAACTTGCCTTGTGTTTATACCTCAATCAAACAATATAGTAGTCAAGCCATATTTATCAGGTTACAGATCAGTCATGCACATTAATTCTATTATATTTGCTGTGCTTTTCTACTTATAAATTGAATATGACAGCATTTTAAATTCTTGAATGATGTATATAACCCGTAAACATCAACAGCACAGAGACTTACTGAGTCCCAAAGTTTTTGGTTTAATGTTGAAGATCAAGTGGATTAAATATTAAATAGTGACTTTTTATGATTGCTAAGTCCCAGTATGCTTGTAAATACAGATGGAAACATGTTACTTCTCAATAGATTGCAGTTGTTTGAGTGATCTAGAATATACCTCTTTAAACCTGTGTTATGCTATTATCAAAATAAAAGAAAACTTGAAATCAAATTTCATTTAATTAGTGTATCTCCAAGAATATTCTTGCAGACTCTAGTGTAAGAAACAACAGAATGTAGCACATATATGGTTTTAATTTATTCACAGAATTTCATTATTAAAAGAAATGTGTGGGTTTTTTGTATAACTGAAAAGGTATTAATAGGATAGATTTCAGGGCTTCCTGGTAGCTCAGCTGGTCAAGGATCCACCTGCACTTAGGGGGACCTTGGTTGGATGCCTGGGTAGGGAAGATCCCTTGGAGAAGGGAATGGCAACCCACTCCAGTATTCTTGCCTGGCAAATCCCATGGATGGAGGAGCCTGGTGGGCTACAGTCCATGGGGTCGCAAAGAGTCGGAAATGACTGAGCAAATAAGTAAGCACAGCACAGCATTTTGTTTTTGGAATTTTACGTTAAGATTCTTATTGAGATAGTCGTTCAGTCATATCTGACTTTTTGTAAGCGATGAAATATAGCCTTCCAGACTCCTCTGTTCATGGTATTTTTCTGCAAAAATACTGAAGTGGGTAGCCATTCCCTTCTCCAGGGGATCTTCCTGATCTGAGTCAAGATTCTTGTTAATTTTGAGTTATCATTAATCTCTATTAAATTAATAAGAAATTGTAATATTTACTTTCCAAGAGCAGTCCAAAATACCACTGTTAACAGAAGAAGAACATTTTAGGGACTTAAGGTATGTTGCTATTCCTAGGATGGCTGCCTGCCTTAGGAAAAAGATGGGCAGGGTGGGAAGAGCAGGCCTTTAGTACCCCAGGTAAGCTTGCTTGTGCCTCCAGGGAGACTGGAACTTGAAGAAAGATTATTCAAAGGACTCTGGAAATGTAAATGTTCCTTCCTCTTCTCTTTCTCAAAGACCTTGTTTAAAATAATGTATCTCATCAATAACAGAAAATAATGAATGCACCTCAATATAGGTTTGGTGGTTTAGTCACTAAGTTGTGTCTGACTCTTTGTGTAGCCTGCCAGGTTCCTCTGTCCATGGGATTTCCCAGGCAAGAATACTGGAGTGGGTTGCCATTTCCTTCTCCACAATATAGATTTATTTATCTCTAATGATAGACATTTTCCACAGTATTAGGTACAGTGCGTGCATGTGTGTATATGTATGTAGGAAATTAAGAAAGATGTAAAGAAGTATTTATTTAAAGATGATTCTTATATCACTAGAAAATAATTTTACTATCACTAAATGTATTAACTATATTAAGACTTATGTGGTTAACATGCTTCCTTATTCTTAAAAATCTTGGTTTAAATACTTACAAAGAGTGATTTAAAAGTCAGATATTTCAGCTTAATTTAATACTTGGTTTTTTTTAATTTGTTGTTTTAGTTTTGTTTTATTTTTTGGACATCGTAGCCAAAAAACATACATCACAGAGATATGAAGATGCAAGTGAAAGTGCATTGTTGACTTCTTATTTTTATTTATCAGTATTTAGCAATTATGCAGAGTCTTGAAAAACTACTAAATTCCCCATTTTCTTGGTACCAATCAAATATTCTTGCAAACTAATTTTAAAATGTTGTATCTTTATAGTTTTAATGAATGGGTCTAAAAACGAAAGTTTAAGTATTTTTGGCCCATTTCTTTAAACTGTAAGAACATAATGCCTATTAGTTTGGAATTAATTGCTTTCATCTTAATTGCCTTTGGAACTAAATTGTAATTTAGAAGTATTATAAGTAGATTAGAAAAACTTGTTTCCAAGTTTTTAATGCACAGATGAAGTTTTTTAAAAAATAATTGACACAGACATGCTCTTTCAGCAACACAAGTGTCTTTTGAAAAAAAAAATCCTCATTTTAAGTCACTTTTTCTTCAAAAGAACATAAATGTTAATTTTTCTGAAATTCTTGTTAGACCACACAGTATCTATTGTTAGCTGCACAGAGGAAGCACCAGTCGATTTGCAACTGCTGACTTTCATTTCTTTAGGACACTAGTCATGATCGGTGACTTTCTGACGTGCAGATTGTGAGGATGTCTGTGTTGATCCATTTGTTACGTTTTAATACAGCTTAGTTTATTTTCTTGGATAAAAGAATCAGCTTAAATGGGAATTCCACATTTCTCCCTGTACCCCAGTGAATCGGTTTGTGCACATCCCACTCTGGAAATAGTTGGTTTAGATAGTATATGCAGAAACCCACCTGGTTACAGGACATATCACCTAGAGTTGGGGATGGTTGTGGTCCTTGCTCGTCCCCCTCTCCAAGGCAGACATGGAATGAATGTAGCTAGGATGGTCAACTTGCATTTTTGTGTAGAAATCTGAGTTACTGTTCTGCTTGCTGGCTTCTGCCAGGGCAATCCTGTGAGGAAAATACATGATCTTTATTGGGAAAGAGTGCCCCAGACTTTTCCATTTAAATGTGCTAAAGGCACATTCATTCATTTTCCACTTAAATGTGCTGAAGGCATAGAATAAATACCCTCTTAGGAGTTTTGACAAATTCTTACGTGGTAAAAACCCACTTGGATCACAAGAAAAAGCTTTACTGCTGGTAGCATAGGGGTAGAGTGTCATGGCATTGTCTGAAGAAGCAGGAATCTGCAAGCAGTCTATCAGAAGCAGACTTCATAGGCAAATGTGCAAGAAAGGGTTGCCAAAATAGCATGTTCCAGAAACGTTTTAGAGGCAGACTATCTGAACAATTTAACAAAAATCATCTAAGGACCTTTTCCCCTTGTATGTAAAATGGAAGTGGTAACAGTACTTGCCACATAAAATTTTTGTGAGGATTCCATTAGATAGTGCAAGTAAAGCCTTGATTTTCTGTTAATGTATTATATTACTCTTGTTGTTAATATTATTGTTTAGGTAGCTTTTCCTCCATTTTCCCATGCAACTTTCCTAGGTCAGGTACATGTTTAGGATAACTAAAGGAGTCCTTAGGTAAAGCAACTTAAAGCAAAGATGGGGACACACTCTCTTAACATTATGACAAAAATGAAATAATAATACTACTAACTACCACTTAATTAAGCACTTATTTTCTGCCAGGCATACTTCTAAGTGCTTTATGTGAATCAATGTATTTAATCCCTTCACAAACCCATGAGTTATGTACTATTATTACCTGCATTTTTTACAATGGAAGAAACTAAGTTGCAGAAGGAGGCTGGATTAATTTATCCAAGGTCACCCAGCTACAAGAACAGAAATCAAGTCCAGGAAAATCGAGATGATAGCAGGATATGAATCCTGAAAGTGTGGAAGGTCTGACTATTTTTAATAATCTAGCTCAAGGACCCTTTATGCTCTGTCCTTCCCTCTATTCTTGATGTCAAACTCCTGGAACCCACCCAGCAGTGGAATACAACAAAGCTGAATGGCTGGAAACCTAGTGGAGAGAGAAGAGCCTGGGCTTAAGGGGTTGTCTCGGTTGAAGTATTGTCTCTTCAGGTTGAGAGTGGGCAACCAGAAAGGGTACCTGAATAGGACTGGAAAAACAGCAGTGGTTTTATTTTATGCACTATATAAATGCTTTGGCTAAGAAACAAGTTGGTGATTGAAATCCAGCCTTCTCAGCTTGCCAACTCTGGATAGTTCCAACAAAAGGAAATGAAAATATAAAGGGATGACAAAGCTGTGAGACATTTTGAAAATGTGCTCAAGTGTTTGAACTCTGAAGAATTAAGTCTAGTATCTTAGAGGTCATTGTGAGATTGTATACATGGAGATCATGATAACTAACTTTGTGGAATTGGATTAATTTTCCTGCAAGTGAGTTTGGGTCAGGAAAAGACTTGGAAGGATCTGGGGGTAATAACTAATAAAAATGACACGTGGTTGAAGAAGACACAGTGATGGAAACTTAGAAGAAATGAAGAAGTAGGAGGCAAATCATGAGATGAATGTCCTAAAAATCTACTTAATGAATTTGAGTTGGGTGGTAGAATATTTTAGTAGTTCAGTTCACAATTCAGTACAAATAAGAATGGGAAAACATCGTCAGATTTTTCACTTAAAAGATCTTTGGTGAACTAAGTGGAAGCAGTTTGGGTCATGCAGAGGTGATGGACGTCTTTTCCAAGGAGTTTGGAAGTGAGGGGAAGGGAGACAGAACATTTTGTAAGAGAAATGGAGAGTGGGGTGATAACATGAGCAGTTGCTGGAACTTGGAAATTTTATTTTTAGGAATATAGGGGAAAGAGAGCCAGAAGAAATTATAAACTGTGGTTGGAAGTTGGAAAGGTGTAACTAACAGAGTCCAAGACCACAGAAAATAGCAGCGTCAAGAACCTAGATGGAGAAAAGCCTTAAAAGAGACCATTTCTTCTTGGGAAATGAAAATATGCAAGAAAGGAGAAGTGAGAGTATAGAATTCCTACTATTTTTTTTACGAAACATTAAGTGAGGATAGCTGCAAAGGGTTCCTGGACCAAGTATCAGTGCGTGTGTGTGTGTGTGTGTATGTGTGTAGGCTTCAGTACAGTAACAAACAATTTTGTGATGCCAATAGTATCCTAGAATTTAACTCAATTCTGACACTACCTACCCAGAAATAGAGTCAGATTCCTTAGGTGAAGGGCTCAGTCTGTTATATAAGGCCACCCTTCATTTCCAACACCAGTTTCAAGCCCAAGTTGTTTCCCTGTGCTGCTGACCTACTGGCTGCAAACCAGAGGTTCTCACAGCCTCCTCCTTGGTTTTGGTTAATTTGCTGGAACAACTAATGGAACTCAGGAAAGCTTGTTTACTCACTAATTGCCCACTTCTTATAAAAGACTATTAAAGGATATGGATAAATCACCCGATGAAGAGATGCATGGGGTGAGGTCCTGGACAAAGAAGCTCTGTGTGGCATGCAAGGTATTCTGGTTTCCCTCACAGAAACTTCCTGAAAAAGGGCAAGCGTTGTCCTTTTGAGTTTTTAGAGGGGCTTCATTACATAGTCACGATTGATTGATGGGTTCCACCTCCAGTCCCGGAGGTGGGACTGAAAGTTCTGTCTAATCACAGGGTTGGTTTTCCTGGCAGCCAACCCCCATCCTTTGATGGAAGCCAAAAGTCACCTTCCCTGAAGCTTTATCTGCAACTGAATGTTAAGGGACCAAATGTTACCTTTTTAACCCTTATCAATCAGGAAATTTCAAGGGTTTTGGAAGTTGTGAGCCGGAAACTGTGAATGAAGACCAAACGTCTATCATTATGTATGTATTTGGCCACTTTGTATGTATGTTATATATGTTGCTGGTAAGGGAGGGTCAAAGAGGACCCTCTCTCGCAGGCCTCAATTCTCGGTAAGGACGAGGAGAAGAATCTGAGGTCTTACCCATGGCAAAAACAAGTTTATTAAGGAAAGAACAGAACACCTCAAGGGAGAGATGGGTCAAGCCAGGAGAGGCACTGGTGCCCAAGAGACGAGGTATGGGTTTTTTTTAAGACTGGACTTTTATATACTTATTTAGGTGGATGTGAGCTAACGGTTTTAATTTACAGTTGCAAGTTACATAACAGCAGGCTCTCCTGTGCGTGTCTTTCCCATAATTGAGTCTGTTATAATCAGATGTCTGTATGTATAGAATATGACTCTTCTATGGGCTCCGGACGTCTCTTGAGGACGCAGCTGTGCATCAAGGGCGCAGGTGCCAGAGTTGGAGAAGCCCTGTGTTTAGTTTGTATCTATTGTGTGCCTAGGGTGCAATGGCAGGAGCTGGCAACATCTCTGGTTATTGTGTAGCGTATCTGTGCCCTCTCCTGGGCCACACTGTGGGGGTGTATGCCTCACTTGCTACCTAATATACACACACACACACAACTTCATATGTGTGTGTGTATGTGTCTGTATTTCTCACATATACTTGGTCATGAACAAATATATAAATTTCCTATGAATCACAGTATTGCAGTAACTTTCAGTTCTCAGTGGAGGGAGTGGCAGGTAGGGAAGTAGGCAGAGATAGGAAGACAAGGTTTTTTAGCGGAGCCATTGTGGGGAATGGGAAGAAAAAAGTCAACCAAAGAGAAGTAACGATCAGTTCAGTTCACTCAGTCCTGTATGACTATTTGTGACCACATGAACCGCAGCATGCCAGGCCTCTCTGTCCATCACCAACTCCTGGAGTTTACCCAAACTCATGTCCATTGAGTCGGTGATGCCATCAAACCGTCTCATCCTTTGTTGTCCTCTTCTCCTCCTGCCCTCAATCTTTCCCAACATCAGGGTCTTTTCAAAGGAGTCAGCTCTTCGCATCAGGTGACCAAAATATTAGTAGCAATACAGAGCATTTTTTTCTCAAGAGATTTTTTTTTCTCTGTAGATATTTATTGAGTAATATTTATCTTGTGATGTGGTACTGTGTAGCTGCAAGAGAGAAAAGAAAATAACCTTGCTTTGCCAGGGAAATCTAGTTGGGAAGCCAATACACAAAAATAGCTGCAAATAAGGAGGTATCAGATGAGAACCAAGTGAATATATGCAGCAAATGCACAATGATTTCCAAGATAACTATGGGAATATTTCTTGGAAGACAGCTTTAAGAGTGCTTCGAACTGGTTGGCAAGATGGGTGGTGGTTAGGGAAGGTTTAATGGCGAATACTAAGTTCAATTTGAGTCATAAAGTAGGGAAATAACCTTTTATAGATGTGAACTTCCAGATGTTCAAGCTGGTTTTAGAAAAGGCAGAGGAACCAGAGATCAAATTGCCAACATCCTTTGGATTATCAAACAAGAGAGTTCCAGAAAAACATCTATTTCTGCTTTATTGACTATGCCAAAGCCTTTGACTGTGTGGATCACCACAAACTGTGGAAAATTCTGAAAGAGATGAGAATACCAGACCACCTAACCTGCCTCCTGAGAAATCTGTATGCAGGTCAGGAAACAACAGTTAGAACTGGACATGGAACAGCAGACTGGCTCCAAATAGGGAAAGGAGTACGTCAAGGCTGTATATTGTCACCCTGCTTATTTAACTTATATACAGAGAACATCATGAGAAATGCTGGCCTGGATGAAGCACAAACTGGAATCAAGATTGCCAAGAGAAATATCAATAACCTCAGATATGCAGATGACACCACCCTTTTGGCAGGAAGCAAAGAAGAACTAAAGAGCCTCTTGATGAAAGTGAAAGAGGAGAGTGAAAAAGTTGGCTTAAACTCAACATTCAGAAAACTAAGGTCATGGCATCTGGTCCCATCACTTCATGGGAAATAGATGGGGAAACAGTGGAAACAGTGACATGATTTATTTTGGGGGGGCTCCAAAAATCACTGCAGATGGTGACTGCAGCCATGAAATTAAAAGTTGCTTACTCCTTGGAAACAAAGTTATGACCAACCTAGATAGCATATTCAAAAGCAGAGACATTACTTTACCAACAAAGGTCCATCTAGTCAAGGCTATGGTTTTTCCAGCGGTCAAGTATGGATGTGAATGTTGGACTGCAAAGAAAGCTGAGTGCTGAAGAATTGATGCTTTTGAACTATATTGGAGAAGACTCTTGAGACTCCTGTGGGCTGCACGGAGATCCCACCAGTCCATCCCAAAGGAAATCAGTCCTGAATATTCATTGGAAGGACTGATGTTGAACCTGAAACTCCAATAGTTTGGCCACCTGATGCAAAGAACTGACTCATTTGAAAAGACCCTGATGCTGGGAAAGATTGAAGGTGGGAGAAGGGAACGACAGAGGATGAGATGGTTGGATGGCATCACTGACTCACAGGATGAGTTTGAGTAAGCTCTGAGAGTTGGTGATGGACAGGGAGGCCTGGTGTGCTGCAGTCCATGGTGTTGCAAAGAGTCGGACACGAGTGAGTGACTGAACTGAACTGAAACATATAAGTAGGATATTACAGGCAGAGAAAATCAACAGACCCAAGGTTTTAACACCAAACTAGCTTGCTTTTACCTGGGTTACAGTTCTCATGTAATCAGGTCACATCTGGGTCTTCTTTCTTTTTCCTTTTGTAACAGGCTGGAAAAGTTGTCCTCTTTGAGATTTTAGAGAGCCATTGAAGATTTTGGACTTGGGAATATAGAGTGATGTTTAGTAGCATTAGCATAGCTGATGTAAAGTACAGATTATAGAGTTGTGGGCTTCCCGGGTGCCTCGGATGGTGAAGCAACTGCCTGCCATGCAGAAGGCCCAGGTTCAGTCCCTGGGTCCGGAAGATCCCTGGAGAAGGGAATGGTAACCCATTCCAGTTGCCTGGGAAATCCTATGGACGGAGGAGTGTGGCATACAGCACAGACTACAGAGTTACAGAAACGAGCAAAGCAAGAGTACTTGAGTACTTCTTCAGTGTTTAAAGTCTGGTGAGTGCTATAATTACCAGGAGAATCCCAGGATTTGCCTCATTATCACAGATTCATCAACTCCCCCCTTTCCTCTTTCTAAAGGTGTCTTTTGTGTATTCTATGTATGGGTCTTTAATGCCCCTAAATTTCCGGTCATTTAGAAATCTATCCTTTCCTCTTGACCTTGTTTGCTCTGCCTTGACTGTTCTTTTTGTATGAGTTGTGCTGCTCTCTCTCTGTCCTGACTTTATTCAGCCTCAATCACAGAGAATCCCAATAAACTGATGGCCTGCGCCATTCAATTTCTAAGATCAATGGTATATTCTGTAATATTTATCATGGCTACTAATGTTTGCTATCATATTATTATGTAAGTGCAATAAAATATTTCTAAGTTTTTGGTACTATGGTCAACTGTTGAGTGTATTAAATTTAGTGTGATTGTATTTGTGACTGGATAGTAGCCCTGGGAACCCTAGAAGTTTCTTACCGTTTTACTGAGTTTTCACTCAGTTTTAATTAAATCTGAAACCCTCTAGAATTCAGAGCAGAAATTCATATACATTAATTTGATCTTTATGCTCTCTTTGAAATACCAAAATGTTGTTGTTGGTTTCTATTTGGATTAATTGTTTTCTATTTAAAATCGGCTTCCCTGGTGGTCCAGTGATTAAGAACCCACCTGCCAATGCAGGGAACATGGGTTTGATTCCTGCTCTGGAAACATCCTACATGCCACAGGGCAGCTAAACCCCATGTGCCGCAACTGTTAACGCCCAATGCTCTGGAGCCCGCACGCTGCAGATACTGAAGCCTGCGTGCCTCGAGTCCATGCTCTGAAGGGAAAAGCCACTACAGTGAGAAGCCTGCTCACCAAGCAAGAGTAGCCCCACTTGCTGCCACTCGGGAAAGCCCAAGCACAGCAATGAAGAGCCAGCTCAGCCCAAAAATAAAGAAATGAACAATAAAGCGTTTCTAAAAAAACAGCTATCTGTTTCTACTTTAGTATCCACAACATAGTGGATATTAGAATATCTAGGATGAAAGTAAAGTGTGAAATGAACAGAAAGAAGTTTTAATCCTGGAATATGGATTCATCTACACACTTATGATCCTGATGCAATTTGAGTCAATAATAATTTCCATTTAAAAGCATTGTTATAGTAGTTTTTAAGTCTCTTGAAATTATTCAATTTGAAGCTACTGAAGGCTTTAGAAAGTAGAGATTCTGAGTACTTAATACAGATTTTAGCTAAAGACAACAAGAATACATCATGTAGTTAAATTAGCTATTTAATTCTGAGATAGTTTATGAATGATTCAGTCTACCCTTCTTCTTGAAACCTTTTTTCTTCAGTGAAAGAGGGCAGTCAAATTTGGTTTTATCTTGAGAGGTCAAGAAGGGGTGAAAAATGAGTCAAAAAGAGTCTGTTCTGAAAAACGGACCTAATTTTGAAGTTCAACTGGAACAAGAAATTGTTAAATTTTGTATAGAAAATTGTATCTCACTTCATAATTATCTGATTATTTGATTTATCGAGTAAACAAAGCATAATGTTTCTAAAGGCCTCTGAGTACTTTTTTCCAACCATGACAGATTAAATGAATACAGAGAGTGAACAGAAATGGGAGGGGGTCCTAGATCTGTATCCTTATGCAGGAAGAGGGCAGTGCTTTGGGGGAGTGCAATTTACATGAGCATCTGGGTCTTTTGTTGTGTTTTGGATGGATGACCTGAGTCTGATATATTGGTGAATAGCATTAACAAAGGTCTGATTATCAAAGGCTAGGAAGAAAAATGCAATTAGCCACAGCAATGAGGTGATGTCTGTGTTTGGGGGAAAAACCTGGTATCTAACTGGCTATAGAAAACACTGAAATGATACATCAGTAAAAGTCCTGATTTGTGTTTGTGTGTGTGTGTGTGTGTGTGTGTGTGTGTGTGTGTGTGTGTGTGTATTATATAGTGATTTTAACTCAGTGGAATATGACCAAAAAGAGTCATTTTTTTGGATAATATTTGGGTTATGTGATGAAAGTGGGATTATGTGATGAAAGTACCTGTTACTAACAAAATGTGATGTGATAAACTCAATGAATTCTTAATTTATAACACACCAGTTTCACCAATCTGACAATTGCAATACAGTTTCTATTTAAAGAAAATTAGAAGTAAGTAAAAGTGCATTGAAGTTCAAAAGAAGTTTGCTCTTTTTCTGTTGTTTTTTTCCCTCTATAAACCATGCCACCCAGAATAGAGAACCATATCTAATCTCCCAATTAGGTCAGGCCCTAGGATAATCAATCTCTTTAACAGCAGATTCCTTGTTTTAGCAAATGAATGCTTGGTTTCAAAAGCAGTTTTGTTTTGAGAAAGAAGTGCAGTTGGCATGGGTGATTAGAACTCTTTTAAACCCTGTAAAAAGCTTCTGTCGATTGTTTTATGCCCACACTTTGTGATCTGAAGTAAATGCTGTATATATCCATTTAAAAATGAATATGGTGGGGGCTTTTTACAGCCTGTGAGAACGTTTACATGCATAGAAATGAAATTATTTTAAGGCCAGATTTTTAATACCCATTTGAATTACACTGTGATTTTGATAATATCTAAAAGCAGTGTATATGTTTTTAGTAGATGCTCTTCATATTTATTATGTTCGTTAGTGACAATAATGTAATTATTACATTAAACCACAACAGACTGAAAATACTATGACAGATCAACCTGATTCTTATATTTGTTGTTTGGACCACATTTATATTAGTTTGTGAATGCCTTTTATTTTTATATCTGATCTTTCAGTTCATATTCATGCTTATGCAAATAGGTCATGTGAGACAACTTTGAAACCAAGAAGAAATCATTAAAAATTGAAGATTATACAAGAGGAAAGTGGTGGCAGGATGAATTGGGAGACTGGGCTTGATGTATATACGCTATTGATACTGTGTGCTCTACTCAGTGCTATATGGTGACCTAAATGGGAAGGAAATCTTCCCACACGTGTACCCGAGGGGATATGTGTATATGCTTTGTTGTACAGCAGAAACTAATACAGTTCAAAGCAACTATACTCCAATAAATGTTAATTTAAAAATAAAAATTAAAGTTTATAAACAGTATTAAGTTAAAATTACAGACTTAATTTTGCTCACAACTGAGCTCATTTAATCCAAGATATTAAAATGTAGTGAAGTACTTTTCAATATAGTACAACAAGAATTATAGGGTTTCAATAAGTTATTTTAGATAATTATTGTTTAAAATGTGATTGCTGGTACTTATCAGTGATGCTTGAAAGTGATACAAAAGTAATTCAGGAAGCCACAAACTGCCTGTTTTAGGAAAGCATACTTTAAGCATACTTAAAAATATGGTATTGAAACATTTGCAAGGTAGTTAAGAAAAAAACATTCTCAAACATATTTTGTATGTTACCGTTCAACTTTATTCTATAATGGCCAGTTCTATCAGTTTTTCTCCCCTCTTAAAAGTTGTCTCAAATGTGCTTAATTTTTGGAAAGTTAATATTTCTCATAGTGACAGTTGATATAACATCTGAGGAAAAATTGAAAGCAGATGGTCTTTAAGAAACAGTTATCACTAATTACTTTGTATCTTTCACACAAATATCAGCACATGTATGGGATTAAATTACTGTTTTAAGCAGGATTCTTTTTTGGGCTGTGCTGGCTCTCGGTTGCTGGATGGACTTGTCCGCAGTTGCAGTGTGCAGGCTTCTCTTTGTGGCGGCTTCTCTGGTTGCAGAACATGGGCTTCAGGGTCATTCGGCTTCAGAAGTTGTGGCACGTATCTCAGTAGTTGGGGCTTCCAGGCTTTTGAACACAGGCTCAAGAG
Organism: Capricornis sumatraensis; assembly: GCF_032405125.1. NCBI lineage: Eukaryota > Metazoa > Chordata > Mammalia > Artiodactyla > Bovidae > Capricornis > Capricornis sumatraensis. The sequence goes on along the minus strand of NC_091075.1, from coordinate 8,232,431 downwards.
TAGTGGCCTATGGGCTTAGCCACTCCGTGGTGTGCCGGATCTCCCCTGGCCAAGGATCCAGTCCGTGGCTCCTGGCAGGTGGATTCTTGACCACTGAGCCAAAAGGGGATCCTCACTATTGTAAGTAAGGTTCTAAGGCAAAGTTGGTAGATATTATAGTGATTCACTGAAACAAGATTTTTAAAATACAGGCATTGCTTTTTTTTTTTTTAAACAGGCATTCTTAATACCAAATACCAAAATAGAACTATGATGTTTACTCATGCTTATTATAATGCATGTGCATGCTAAATCACTTCAGTTGTGTCTGAATCTTTGCATATGGACTGTTGCAGACTTCTCTGTCCATGGGATTCTCCAGACAAGAATACTGGAGTGGGTTGCCATGCCCTCCTCCAGGGGATCTTCCCAACTCAGGGATCGAACCTGCATCTCTTATGTCTTCTGCATTGGCAGGCTGGTTCTTGATCACTAGCGCCACCTGGGAAGCCCATTCTACTGTATAACAACATTTTAATATTGTTTGTAGAATAACTTCTACATGTTAAATACTTCTGTATATTAAAAATTTTAACTGGAAGACTGTTTAATGTCTAGATCTGTTACTCAGCTATATTTTGGATTGAAAACTTAATTATTATAGCTTATCAGGCAGTATACATTTGATTTAATGAAATCAAATCACTTAGGTTTATACAATAGATTTCTTATATTCCAGTGATTTTCAGGATCCAGAGATTTCCAATCTGAAATCCTTTATTATCCTAGAACTCTTATAGCTAAATTTATATATGGATTATTTCATCCTTGCCAGGCACGCACATTAACACACACATATTAACTATAGTATGAGAAAAAGTCTGAAAGAAAATATAGCAAAATGGATATCTTTGGGTGGTTTGGGGGTGATTTCTTAAATCTTATATACTGTATTATATAGGCTTTTGATTCTTTTATAATTAGGAAAGATATAAATATTTTCAGTTTCAAACAACATACAGTTCCAGCATAGGTGATATATAATTGGACAATAATTTTATAATAAAGTTTGAGAATAACTTTTTATTTTCCTCTTGAACCTTGTAAAACCTGTTGGGTCAAATACCCTGTTCTTTCCTTGGCACTGCTGACTTGGCCATACTGTTGAAATCAAACATTCAATGGAAGGTACGCTTGGAGTAGATTAAAGCAACCCAGGAATGATCCAAAATAGCAAATAGTAAACATGGTAAACGGAGAAGGCAATGGCACCCCACTCCAGTATACTCTTGCCTGGAACATCCCATGGACGGAGGAGCCTGGTAGGCTGCATGCAGTCCATGGAGTCGCTAAGAGTCGGACATGACTGAGCTCACTTTCCACTTTCATGCACTGGAGGAGGAAATGGCAACCCACTCCAGTGTTCTTGCCTGGAGAATCCCAGCGACAGGGGAGCCTGGTGGGCTGCCGTCTATGCGTTCACACATAGTTGGACACGACTGAAGTGACTTAGCAGCAAACATGGTAAACAGAAATTTTATCTATTGAGGATTTCTCAACACTTTTACATTATGGAAAATCATTAAAGAGCTTTTATTAACATAGGTTATATCTGAGTATCACATTAGATTTTAAAACAAATATTTGAAAATTTTTATTATTATGCTTTAAGATAATAATGAATAATCATTACATGCTGGGGCTTCCCTGGTGGCTCAGTGGTGAAGAATCCACCTGCCAACATGGGAGACACAGGTTCCATCCCTGGGTCAATAAAATCCTCTGGAAAAGGAAATGGCAACCCACACCAGTATTCTTGCCTGGAGAATCCCATGGACAAAGGACGACTACAGTCCATGAGGTGGCAAAAGAGGCATGACTTAGCGACTAAACAACAACTTCACATGTCAAAATACGTAATATAGATTTTTCAGAACAACAAGAAGTAGTGAGAAAGTGACACTGTTTTACATTTAGTAAATGTCTTTAATATATATCTTAATAGACTGCTGGATTCTTATAATCTGCTTCTGCGTTCAGTTTGTTGCATTATAGTATGTAAGTTGACATATAGGAAGAAAAGTTGACTTCATACAAATATGTAATTGGAAAGGGGGCACAATGTTAATAACTTTTCCAGATAGTTCTGGATATTCTTTTTAATATTACATCAAATCTCAACAAGTAATAGTTTGTTAAAGACAAGTTGTCATGTGAAATCTGAAACCATGTCAGTAAACTTTGAATACTTTTGAATTTGACTTATTTCTCAAGGAAGGTGTCTAAAAGGAATCTGAATTTTTATTTTAAAAATAATAAAGTATAATATTCCAATAGTAAAAAAAAATCCCAAGAATATTCTGAGGATATTTTAAGGATTAATTTGCATCCAGATTGCTTTCTAAAACATTTGAGCACCACTCAAATCTCTGAGCTAAATTTCTTAATTCTTAGATGGATCAACTTTAGAGTTTACTATTTGTTGCATGGATGATGTCTTAAAGCCTTTACTTTTCATCTCTTTGAAGGTAATTATGTATATATATGAATTTATCAGATGTGAGCAGTGTGGGAATAAGGTAAAAACTTGATCAGTGGTTGTTGGCATGGTGTGGTACTTTTGCAGAGTTCTGTCCTAGCTGTAAGTATGAAAAGATAATTTCCAAACAAAATGACTGCTTGAGCTCTGAGAACCAAAATACTGATTTCCAAAAGAAAATACTTGTTTCAGTCGTAAGTTTTTATGGCAAAAACTGAAGCCAAAATACGTGTTTTAAGACACTCATATGTCAGATCCTACTAGAAATAATCTAGAAGTTCCCACACATTGCTTTTGATGATATCTCTTTTCTTTGTAAAGGTTTGTACAAAATATCTCAACGAGGAATCCATTATCAAAATTTCCTAAAATCCTTCTTTTTTTCAAAATAAAGGTCTAGTTGACTTTACTAGGAAATGTGGATGATGTGTTTTCATGTTCTTTTTTTGAGTGACAAAAACAATGTTGTCATTCTTTACTAACAAGTCCAGGAGTAATACCAGATAATTCCTGTGGATGTGACTGTCCAATCTACTCAAGATTCCAAGGAAACCATCTGTTATCCTCCCGACTCTCCCAGAATAGACCTGATTCTCCTAATGCGCACTCAATCCTACAACCTTGTGCTTGCCCACATTTGAGCCATTGCAGTTGGTAATTATCTCTTTGCACAGTCAGCTGAATAACTTCTCTCACTACAGGGTTAGCTCCTAGACAGAAAGGTCTGAACTGAATTTTCTATTTCATGCCCAGGACCTTCAGCACAGTCTTTGGCACACAATGGGAACTCTTTAAGATTTGCAGGGTAGTATATGATAGATTGGAGAAGAAAATGCAACCCACTCCAGTATTCTTGCCTGGAAAATCATATGAACAGAGGAGTCTGGCAGGCTACAGTCCATGGGGTTGCAGAGTCAGACACGACTTAGCGATTAAACCACCAACCACACGTGTGATAGAATACCGCTGAGCATTTAATGTACTTTGGTGTCCCCAGAATATTTTCCTGTATCTTTTATACTTGGGGATTCTTCATCCTTCTTGAAAGTGGCTTTTGTGATAAATCTCAGTTCTTGTTTCTTTCTCGCCTTCTCGACTGTTCCATTTTTGTCTGCTTTCATGGCCTTTGTTTTAATCTCTAGTTCCTTAAGGTGAGGGTGAAGTTCTGCCTTGCCCTTTGCTTTCTTCTCTTGTGTACACTTTCTCTCAATTACGCATAACCTCTGTGATTCTCAGATCTAAGTCTCTAATTCCAGTCTCTCCCTAAAACCATGGTTCTGTATCTTCCAGGTATTCTCTCTATGTTTCCAGCCAGAGATTAGTCTTCCATCGCCTCCCATCCTATGTCATCATTCCTTGCGGCTTCTCTGTGACCTGGTGACTTCTGTGCTGCCTCATCTTTGCTTTCACTGAGCCCCGTCAGGTCTCTCTCGCGAAGGGTCCTTGTTTCCTTCTCAGTTACCATCACACTAGCTCACACCTTGGCTGTCTCATGCCCGTCCTGTGGTTGAGGCATTCACACTCCCTTCTCTGTTCCGATTCTCATGGCATTAAAACATCGTGTATGCTGGTACGAGGGTAACTTTCCCCACATAAGTTTCCTCTTAAAATTCTCACTCAATAATTTGAATGTTGCCCTAGCATTTGATGGTATTAAGGAATTATTCATTATTTTTAGATTTGATAGTGGTAATGAAGTTGTATTAAAAAGAAGAAGAGGTCCTTATCTTTTATATTTAATACACATATACTAAAATGTTTATGAATAATTGATATGATGCCTGGGATTTGATTCAAATCATACAGAGTGAGAAAGCATGAATGGCAGCATAGACAGATAGGCTAGAGTTGATGCTGACTATTCTTTATAATCTTATGTATGTTTGAAATTCTGCATAATAAAAATTAAGTCAACTCTTTAGTTCTTTAAGTGCTCATAAAATGAAGTCCAAGCTCTTTAAGAATTGAAAGCCACAGGTCAGTCTCAGTCTATCTTCCCGTGTCATCGGCCAGTGTCTCCTACGTATATTCTTTGCTGATATAGCAGCTCAGCAGACTCCTCAGTGTGTGCACGTGACCATCTTTCCCCAGTTTTCTGCATTCCTATGTACTTCTTATCAGGAGCATCTTGACTGCAGGTTTGCCTTTAGTCTAGGCATGAGGTAGTTTGCAAGGTCTGTACATTGCTGTAAAGCCCCCAACAAATGACAGAAGTTTGGTGATTAAATTCCCCAGCTTTTTTCTCTCTTGGGTGGGTCTCCCAGAAGCCTCCAATGGACTTGAGCTCCAGTTGCCCACACTGGTATCTGACTGTTGAGCACATCAGTATTGCTTTCCTTTCCTTCTTGGTCTCACCTGTCCACTTTTGTACTAGAGCTTCTGGGAACAAGTTGCATCAAGTCCTAGTTTCAGGCGCTTCTTCTGAGGGTTGCCAAACTTATTGAGCTGTAAACTCATCCTTTTCTGGTTCTGTGCCTTTTGTGGTTCTGTTCAAGCCTGTATCTTGGCCATGTGTGTCCCCCCACTTCCCAACTGTTACTTACATTATTGTCGTTTTCAGTCTTAAATTTTAAACGGTGCCAATTTTAGAAAACTTTGAACATTAAAACATTACAGAGGAAAAAAAAAATCCATGGTTACAACACTCCATCATTGTTGTTTTCAGTCTTAAATTTTGAAACAGTGCCAATTTTAGAAAACTTTCAACATAAAAACATTTCAGAGAAGAAACAAGTCCATGAGTATAACACCCCAGAGATGAACATTCCCTTTAGTCTTTTGTGTGTGTGTGTGTGTGTGTGTGTGTGTGTGTGTATCTGTAAACATCTGACCTCTTTACTAGGGCTTGAAGATCCACTTCCAAGATGGCTCATTCACATGGTTCTTGGCAGAACCCCTGCTCCTTAATGACTTGGGCAGAAGGTTTTAATTCCTTGTGTATCGGTCTTACAGTGTATCCTGAGTGTTCATAGGAGATGGCATCTGGTCCACCAGGGGAAGTGATTTAAGAGAGTCACAGCATCTTATCAGGACTTAACCTTGAAAGTAACATATCACTTCTGCTATATTTTATTGGTCATACATTGCTGAACCCGGGAAAAAGTAGGAAGAAACTATATAGGGGCGTGAATGTCATGAGGCTGGAATTATTGAGGGCATCTTTGAAGAGCAGAGCTAGTCTGTAATATGGAGCTTTTAGGGAAGTTTTCAAAGACTGCCTTTAGTGCACCTCTTTGTTAATGTCTTTCTGGCCTGGCCTCTGAAGAGAAATCATCTTATTTCCCTTGTCACTGTGTCTCACCTGCCTTTTTAAGATCATAGGCTTTCTTCTAGTTCTATTTTAATGCTATTGTTTTTCTTTCTTTGTTATTATACTGAAACTTCTCTAATTCTGCAAATAAGACTCAAACATTTTTTTAAGCCATTCCCGTTTATTCCTAATTTCTAAAGTATATCCGATTTCTAGAATTAGATTGTTCCACAGGCAGCCCTGCTAAATTATTTTTCTCAGATTTTGTTGTCTATATTCAGAATTGTTTCTTTACCTGAAGAAGGGGAAATGTTCTTTTGTAACAGCTTCCTCCAGTTTTAGTTGTTCATTAATAAGATCTATCACTCTTCCCTTGGTGAAATGATAGTTTGGGTCACTGATGTCTAAAACTATGATCAGATTCTATGCACCAAAGACAGGCTATGTTATAGTGGTGAGAGGGCAATGCTTGAGGCCCTAGGCTAAGCTGTATGGCTCCTGAAGTGAACCTTTTCACAGATTTCTTTCAGAGATTTCTCCTTGGCCCTGAACATAGTTTAAAGCAGAGTAAGAATGAAAAATATTCAGGGCAGCTGATCTAAGCTGCCCATCAAGGGCCTGAACTAGGAATTTAAAACTAGAACTCCATCCATTACTATTGAGCCTCTATCAAACTTTTGTGGCCTTTGGGGTTTTTTGCAAGCCATGATGATATTTTCTGATAATTTATCAACACATTTCACATTCATGAAGTCATTTTAGCACTGCTGTAAATTTATAGCACACCATTAAATTTAATTAAACATTAAAAACAATAAGAATAAACATTAAATAAACATTAAAAATTTGACACTATGTATGTGATGGTCTTCAGGGGAAACTTGTTCAACAGTTTTATAATTGAGCTATAAAATTAGTGCAAACACTATACTTGTTTTATCAGTACCTGTCAATAAAAATGGCAGAGTATTGTCATTTGAACATTGCAAGTCATCATTGAACATAATGAGGCATCCCTAATGGGGGATGTGCTTTTTCCTAACAGTCCCATTTTCATAACTTTGGGCCCTTAATATTTAACTGCAGCAGCTCCTTTTCCTGCCTTCTCCAGTTTGGAGGATGATTTGTTAGTTTCTCCACCCTCTGTTTCCTGTGCTGTTCGTTTATAACTTGATTTCTTGTTCTTTTATTTGCTTTGCTTTCGTTTTCAGAATGTGGTTGAGTCAGTACCTCAGGCAGATCACTGCTGTTAATCATCTGCACTTATTAACTTGCTTTTCTCTGAGTCTTTTCTTTGATAAAGCATTGAGAGATATTCCTGTTTTATTAAATATTTGAATTTGTTTGGGCTTTGGTTATTTGACAAATTAAGAATGGTTAAATGTGAGCATGTGCTACAAATGAATTCACAGTCCTGCTTCTCTTGCTGCTGGTAAACTGCAGAAAACATTTCTTTTTCCACAGACTCATCAGTTTCATTTACTGGCAGACCTTCATCCTCAGAGTCTTAGGTGTATTCAGCTTTTCACAATTCTCTACCTTCTCTTTCATTTAACCCTTTGCTTTCTACATGAATGGAACCCTCCATGTTGGCATGATCCAGAGCTCCAACTGTTCTTGGAGTACAGAATGAAGCAAGGCAAAGGCTAATAGAGTTTTGTCAAGAGAATGCACTGATCATAGCAAAAACCCTCTTCCAACAACACAAGACAAGACTCTACTCATGGACATCACCAGATGGTCAGTACCGAAATCAGACTGATTATATTCTTTGCAGCCAAAGATGGAGAAGTTCTCTACAGTCTGCAAAAACAAGACCAGGAGCTGACTGTGGCTCAGATCATGAACTCCTTATTGCCAAATTCAGACTTAAATTGAAGAAAATGGGGAAAATCACTGAACCATTCAGCTATGACCTAAATCAAATCCCTTATGATTATTCAGTAGAAGTGAGAAATAGATTCAAGGGATTAGATCTGATAGAGGGAGTGCCTGAGGAACTATGGATGGAGGTTTGTGACACTGTACACGAGGCAGGGGTCAAGACCATCCCCAAGAAAAAGAAATGCAAAAAGACAATATGGTTGTCTGTGGAGGCCCTACAAATAGTGAAAAGAAGAGAAGTGAAAGGCAAAGGAGAAAAGGAAAGATATACCCATTTGAATGTATAGTTCCAAAGAATAGCATGGAGAGATAAGAAAGCCTTCCTCAGCAATCAGTGCAAAGAAATAGAGGAAAACAATAGAATGGGAAAGACTAGAGATCTCTTCAAGAAAATTAGAGATACCAAGGGAACGTTTCATGCAAAGGTGGGCTCGATAAAGGACAGATATGGATTGGACCTAACAGAAGCAGAAGATATTAAGAAGAGGTGGCAAGAATACACAGAAAAACTATACAAAAAAGATCTTTACGACCCAGATAATCACGATGATATGATCACTCACCTAGAGCCAGACATCCTAGAATGTGAAGTCAAGTGGGCCTTAGGAAGCTTCACTATGAATAAAGCTAGTGGAGGTGATGGATTCCAGTTGAGCTATTTCAAATCCTAAAAGATGATGCTGTGAAAGTGCTGCACTCAATATGTCAGCAAATTTGGAAAACTCAGCAGTGGCCACAGGACTGGAAAAGGTCAGTTTTCATTCCAATCCCAAAGAAAGGTAATGCCAGGGAATGCTCAAACTAAAGCACAGTTGCACTCATCTCACACACTAGTAAAGTAATGCTCAAAATTCTCCAAGCCAGGCTTTAGCAGTATGTGAACCATGAACTTCCAGATGTTCCAACTGGTTTTAGAAAAGGCAGAGGAACAGAGATCAAATTGCCAACATCCACTGGATCATCAAAAAAGCAAGAGAATTCCAGAAAAACATCTATATCTGCTTTATTGACTATGTCAAAGCCTTTGACAGTGTGGATCACAATAAACTGTGGAAAATTCTTCAAGAGATGGGAATACCAGACCACCTGACCTATCTCTTGAGAATTCTGTATGCAGGTCAGGGAGCAATAGTTAGACCTGGATATGGAACAAAAGACTGGTTCCAAACAGGGAAAGGAGTACACCAAGGCTATATGTTGCACCCTGCATTTTTAAATTATATGCAGAGTACATCATGAGAAATGCTGGGCTGGATGAATCACAAGCTGAAATCAAGATTTCCAGGAAAAATATCAATAACTTCAAATATGTGGATGACACCACCCTTTTGGCAGAAAGCAAAGAAGAACTAAAGAGGCTCTTTATGAAAGTGAAAGAGGAGAGTGAAAAAGTTGGCTTAAAGCTTAACATTCAGAAAACGAAGATCATGGCATCTGGTCCCATCCCCTCATGGCAAATAGTGGGGAAACAGTGGAAATAGTGACAGGATTTATTTTTGAGGGCTCCAAAATCACTGCAGATGGTGATCACAGCCATGGAATTAAAAGACGCTTACTCCTTGAAAGAAAAGTTATGACCAACCTAGACAGCATATTAAAAAGCAGAGACATTACTTTGTCTATTCAAAGCTATGGTTTTTCCAGTAGTCATGTATGGATGTGAGAGTTGGCCTATGAAGAAAGCTGAGTGCCAAAGAATTGATGCTTTTGAATTGCAGTGTTGGAGAAGACTTGAGAGTCCCTTGGACTGCAAGGAAATCCAACCAGCCCTCCCAAAGGAAATCAGTCCTGAATATTCATTGGAAGGACTGAAGTTGAAGCAGAAATTCCAATACTTTGGCCACCTGATATGAAGAATTGACTCATTTGTAAAGACCCTGATGCTGGGAGAGATTGACGGCAGGAGGAGAAGGGGACGACAGAGGATGAGATGGCTGGATGGCATCACTGACTTGATGGACATGGGTTTGAGTAAACTGTGGGAATTGGTGATGGACAGGGAGGCCTGGCATGCTGCAGTCCATGGGGTGGCAAAGAGTTGGACAGTACTGAGCGACTGAAGTGATCTGAGAGCTCCAATCTTACCATCTTAACTGCTCATAATACTCAAACTGCTCATGCTGCTCATTTCTTCTCATGACTCAGAAAGTCATAGAATTCTCTACAAGGGTGACTTTTTATTTTTTCTTCTTTAAAAAAAAAAAACAGAAAAAAAAACAAGGGAAAAACCGGCATCCTTTGACTTCATGAGGTTTGTCCTGGCAGCCAGATCATCTTCATTTGAGATTGGCATTTATAAATCAGTCATCATTTCTCCCTATCGCTTTTCTTCCCATCGATATCTTTCCACTTGCTGACATTTTCAGCTTCAGATTTCTTTCTATTCATTCTCTCTTCCTGTCTTGTTCCTCATTAATCTGAAGGATAAAGTCACCTTCACATAGACTTTCTGGGTAACAGAGTCGAAATCATCACCAAGAGCTGCAACAATGTCAGGATTCAAATCCAGATGAGGGCCCAAAATAGGAGCTGGTTTAGTTACCAATCAATAACTTCCTTACATTCTGTTTTAAACTCTGATGAAGGCAAATTAATTCCAGGGCCTAGAATTATCAAAGTCTCCTCTTTCTCCTCTCTCTTGTTATGTGTACTGAAGGTAATTTGGATTTAAGCATGTAGGGCCCAGATGCTTCTTTCAAATGCTTAGGTGGCCATAATCATCATCAAAGCAGTCTTCATAACTTCCTCTGTTTTGTCCACATTCTTCATCATTTATTTTCTTTGGAGGCAACAGAACCCTCTGGGGTGATTTTACATCTGTTTGCTAAAGACTCTGACTTGAATGGACCATGTGAAAAAGACACACTTTTCCTCTCTGTAAAGGACTTTTTGCCCCCATTCTGTTGCAGTGTGGGGCTAATATCAAGAAGTGACCTGAGGGTCCCAGAACAGGTCACACAGCTTGGAAGTGGACAAAGCCCGGATAGCACATTTCAAGGCCATATCATACATCTGTTCTTGGGCTTCAAAGTATAGACCTGAAGAATTGGCTCAGAAACACAATAAAAGCTACAAATATTCCATGCAGCAAGGTCTAAAAACACCTAATCCCTACCTCCCACACCTGCAGGGTTAGCCAAAGCTGTCAGGAGTCCTAAGTTAACTGACTGTGTACCCCACTCAAGCTTGAAAGTCCATATAGCCCACAAAGCCCATAAAGCCCCAGCCTTGACCCAAACACTGATTTTCCCTGCTATTTTGTCCCCTTCATCTATTTCTTATTTGTTTCTCAAGGTTCCCTGTCCATTTACCAAGATGTTGGAGTCTGAGTGATTTTTCCACTCCAGTTTGAATGATAGATCAGGAAGTGGGAATGCTCATTTGTTAGCATTCTTCATGTTCCAACCAAATTACGTGAGGGTAGTTGAAGAGTACATGTTTTCACTTCATTTTATAAGCACTGACATATATTTCTTAATTTTTAAAGTTTTCTATAGAGATAAAAATCTGAGAATTGCTTGAGAATGTTTGAGAATAATGCAAAAAAGAATCTTTGGTTTGATTTGGAAACAAATATTATAATTTAAAATATAATATAGTCTATAAAAATATGTTGATATACATGTTTAAATAACTGAATGTGAAATGATTATTGTATAAGCAGATAGAAAATTTTATCATTGTAAATATAACTTAGTGCATTAAGAGCAAGAAATTAGCAGTATGAAATTCTAAGATTTGTTTTATATATGCTTCCTGATGGCTCAGTGGGTAAAAGAATATGCCTGCAGTGCAGGAGACACAGGAGACGCAGGTTCGATCCCTGGGTCAGGAAGATACCCTGGGGAAGGGAATGACAGCCCACTCCAGTACTCTTGCCTGGGAAATCCCATGGGCAGAGGAGCCTGGTGGCTGCAGTCCATGGGGTCACAAAAGAGTCAGACATGACTGATTGACTAAGCACATATATACATACACACATAGACACACACACACAGACACAATATTCCTCTTTCTTATGTTGAGATAAACCTTGAGTTTATCATGCTTTTCTTTTTGTACTTTGAAGATGTTGCTGCACTTATCTTCTAGCTAGTGTTGTTTTCTGCAAGAAATCTGTCAGTACTATCTTTATGTTTATATATTATCTTTGTACTCAGGTTCCTTTCAAGATTTTTCTCTTTAGCACTAGTTTTAAATAATTTTGTTATAATATCCCTTGATGTATTTTTCTTTTTTTCTTCCATATTTCTTGTTCTTGGGGTTTTCTAAGTTTCTTGGATCTGTGAGTTTATGATTTTAATCAAATTTAGTACATTTTTAGCTGCTGCTGCTTTATAAATATTCTTACCTCCCACCCACCCTTTTGGAGACTCCAGTTATATGCGTATTTGGCTGCCTTTAGTCATCTCACAGTTAATGGATACTCTATTAATGTTTTCCATCTTTTTTTCTCTATGTTTCATTTTAGATAGTTTCTGTTGTGGTGGCTTCAAGTTTATTAATTGTTACTTTATTTTCAGTGTGTAATTTATTAATTTCATCTCATATATTTTTCCTCTTAGACATTGTAATCTTAATCTCTAGACATTCCATTTGGGTTACATTTATATCTTCTATATTTTACTTATTTTCAAACTTTCTCTTACTGCTTGAACATATGGAATACGGTTGTAACTGGTTTAATGTCCTTGTCTACTAATTTTATCATCTGTATTGGTTATGATGGATTTTTTATCATTATAGATTATATTTTCCTACCTCTGTATGCCTGGTAATTTTTCAGTTTTATATAAGACATTATGAATTTTATCTTGGGTGTTTAATGTTTTTATTTTCTATTAAGGTACTCTTGAGCTTGTTTTAGGACAGAGTTAGCTGGCAAATATTTGATCCTATATGGATCTTGCTTTCCAAGATGAAACTAGAGTTGTATTTATTAGGTGAAACTAGAGTTGTATTTAGTCCAGAGCTAACTTACCCCCACTGGTGAGGCAGGATCCTTCTTTGTACTCTGAACTAAGAGTATAATGAAATTTTACACTCTGATGGCTGTGGTGGTTTAGTTGCTAAGTCATGTCCAACTCTTTGCAACCCCAAGGACTGTAGCCCGCCAGGGTCCTCTGTCCATAGGATTTTCCAAGCAACAGTACTGGTGTGGGTTGCCATCCCTTCTCCAGGGGACCACCCCAACCCAGGGATCGAACCTGGGTCTCCTGCACTGCAGGCAGATTCTTTACCCTGATGACTGAGACAGGCATCGTTCCTGACCCTGCTTGGCTGCTCATACTGGCCCCGCTAATCTTTCTTGACCTCAGGTAGTTTCCTCACTATGTACGTACTGATCAGGACTCCACCTAATACACAACAAAGACTTCTGCAGAGCTCAGTCTGCACATCTCAAGAGTTGTCTCTTTGTCCCTTCCAGTACTCTGTGATGAAAATTTTAGTACCTTAATTTTCCTGGACCCCTAGCTCTGTCTCCTAACTTAAGGAGATACCTGGGCTCCATCTGACATTCCAGAAATGTTCTTCAGGCAGTAAACTAGTAATTAAAGGGCTCACTTGAACTTTAACTTTTCCCTGTCCTTCATTTCCTGATATCCAATGTTTTGAATACTGTTTTTTTGTATATTTTGTCTGTTTTTTTCCCAGTTGTTTCAAGAGAGATTAAATTTAACCCTTCTTATTTAGTCTTAAATGAAGTAGAAGTCCTGTTGCTTGATTTTTTAAAATCTTGCACCAGCCTTACATGCCGGTGTAAACGCCACTTGGTCATGATGAACCAATCTTTTTATTGCTGGATTGGGTTTGCTAGTAGTTTGCTGAAGAACTTTACATCTGTGTCTGTGATGGATATTGGTCTGTATGTTTATTTCCTCATAATGTCTTCATCTGCTTTTGGTCTCAGATAATTGAGACCAAAATTAATGAGACCTTCATAAAATGAGTTGGGGAATGTTTTCTAATCTTCTAGTGTCTACAACAAGCTGTGCATAATTTAAACTCTTTCTTTAGTAAATGTTGAGTAGAATTTCCCAGTGAAAATATATGGACCTGGAGTTGTCTTTGTTGGAAGGTTTTAAGGACAAATTCAACGCCTTTAATAGATATAAGACTGTTAATATTCCCTTTTTCCTTTTGAGTGGAATGTGATACTTTGGATCTTTTAAGGAATTGATGAATTTCATCAGAGTTGCTAAGAGCAGTTTCTGTGGAATGGTGCATGCCAAAGCCAGGCTGGAATGGATTAAGAGGTCTTTAGAGGAGTTTTGGTGCACAGGATGTGGTAGTTTCTGAAAAGATGTGGGTTCAAGAGAAGGTTTTTTAAAAAATTATTTAAATATAAATAGGAACAATAGAATATATGCTGATGAAGGTAACCCAGTAGAAAATTCTGGTTGCCCAATGTTTAATTCATATGATTAGTGTGTAATCAAATAAGATAAAAGGTACACAAACTGATTTTAAACTGTAGAATGGTATGCAAAGCGAGTTTTAACATGAATCTAGTACACATTTTTCTTAAGCTTTTCTTCCTTGCATCCTTTATCAAGGCAAATTACTGGATAGTGAAGAGCTTCTCCACCAGCTTGGAAAAAACAAGCTGCTAGGTAACTCTTGATCTTCAGGCTTAATCCCAAATGAGAATTATTGTAGTTGAAAGGGGAGATGTTTTAATATGTTATTACTGCCGCTTGGTTCCCCACTTACTCTCTCATCAGTTGACCAGTTGATATTTTGTTTCTAAAATGGGAAATAAAAAATTATGTTGATAGTTTTTACTCTGTTGTGAAAATAACCACTGAATGGAGCCAGCGAGATGCTCTAATGGCCTTAGAAAAGGAAGGAGTCTCAGCAGCTGGGATGGAAACAGTGATAGAGGGGACATGGGATGAGAGAGAGATGACCCTGCTGACTGGGATCAACAAATTATCGCTGATTTGGAGCCAGTCATCATGCAGAGATGTGGGACAAGAGTGTCGCAGGCAAAAGCATACCATAAGTGTGAAATCTGAGAGGGAAAATGCTTAATGTTATTCAATGTATAACGTGACAGAATACAGTAATAGTGAATGTCACAAGATGAGATCTCCAATATAGGACAGGATCCAAATTATTAGCGATTTGTGGACTATGGTTTAAAAAATTACATTTTATTATTTGTTTGTTACTAAAGAGAGGATTTCTGTTTTTAAACATCACTTGGACTACTGCATAAAAAGAAATGGACTGGAGCAAGCAAGAATGAAGGCTGATAGACTATTGTGGTAATTCATAAAATGGTGGTATTATATGCTAGGGTGGAGATAAATTGAGTAGATAGATTTGGAATGTGTTTTGGAGTGAAGGTCAAAATCTGAAATTAGACTGAGGTTAAAATTCTTCTGTGGCTTACTTATCGAATGACTTCAGACAATTTTTTAAAACCTTTCCTACATTTCTTCTCATCTGCAGAGTGGAGATTATGGGAATATTAAAGTAACACATGTAAAATATAAGCTTTATGTCGTGATGTCTGACATGTAGTAGTCCCTTAATAAATAGTGGTTATCATTCTTAAGTTATTGTAGTCTCATAGCCGATATTCCTGTGCCCAGTTCTCTCTTCACAGGAACGTGTCTCCATATTGCCACTAGAATTATCTTTTAAGCTACAGATTGCACAATTTCTTTGCTTCAGAAACCCTTTAAGAAATCCTTCAAATCATGTCATATACCGAGGACGCACACTTGTTGCATCTTCGTCTCTCACATCAGTCTTCTCCCATTTACCACAGACTTTGGACTGGTACTTAATGAATTCTAATGTGCCTATAGCTCACCGGGGGATCTTCTTAAAATGCAGACCCTAAATCAGAAGGTTTGAGGTTCTGCATTCCTAACAAGCCTCCGGGGGATGCTGTTTCTTCTGGTCTCTGGACCACACTTTGAGAAGCATGGTACTAGAGTACTTTAAGTCCCTGAAAGGTTACATGATGTCCCTGTAACTTTGGCTCTTCTCATCAGTCTGATGTCATTGTCCAGACTGACCTTGCCTTATTTCTGTGCTTAATGAAATCATTCTCATCTTTCAAGGTCTATCTAGCTCAAAGATCATATTCTCTATAAAATTTTCTTCAAGTGTCCATTTTATTTATCATTGCAACTTCCCAAATGTTTGCTTTCTCCAGTCCCCATGGTATTTTGTAATAGTTCTTATTACAGCATACATCATTTTGCACTGCCACTGATGCTTAGATCCATGATTTTCCTTATTGTACGGTGCTCCTTGGGGGTCAGGCACGTGTCTCTCTTTCTTCTATAAGTTGCACGGCTCCTTGCACAGAGGGCACCTGGCAGTGCCCAGTAAATAGTTCTTGAATAAATGAAGCCGATAAATGAAGCGGTGGATCACTCTATATAGCAAATGTAACTTCAAGTAAATTAAAAAGCGATTTTTAAGCTTAAAGTATTGATTTTGCATTTCTTTATGTAAAATACTTCTATACTTCTTAAATTTTCTTCAGTGTTCTAGCTAATCACCCAAAGCATTGCATATCCATAATGTATATCTATTAGTTCTTAACAGAGAAGTGTATCTTTTCGAGGTTGTAAAGCCTTAGGCTTTCTCTTAGCTAATGCCAAGCTAAAATTTATAAAATTATACACACTGTGACTAATGATTTCTCTTAACTGTGCTGTCAGAGAGTAACATTAAAATTTTTTTGCCTGAAGCTGATAAGGAATGAGAAAAAGAGTGAGAATATAACTGCTTTTCTAACATTCAAGTATATAAATAGAAGACTAGGAAAACTACTTAATATATCTTTTAATATCTATAGCCAAACCCCCAAATTTTCATTTCAAATTTTTTCAGAAATGACAGTTGTCTAATGGAGAAACTTAAGGATCACACAGGATGAAGTTTCTTAAGGGCATGTGCAGTTGCGTCAACTTCTCAAGAAGTCTTTAGCCTTTGTAAAATTTTCTCAAAGAAAGGAATCAGGTTAGCCTTCCCTCCTCACCTCAACCAGGGACAATCTCTTTGAAATCTGTTAGAACTCCTTGCTTACTTTGCATCATAAAATGAGAGCATGCCCTAAAATGGCTAAGCACGAGATATGTACAGCTATCAGTACTTGGAAGGCTCTGTTCTCAGGACTGATCGATTGTGTTTTCCACGTGCACATCTCTTGGTGTTGCTGATTTCTGTTAAGTAGACTCTCAGATTTTAATTTGCATAGCATTAACACTTTTCCCTGAGAAGCACCAGTTTTATGGAGACATTTCCTTGTTGTTCTCATGCAATTAAAAAAAAAATCCACGGGGCATTCATTAACACTTCTGAAAGTGATAGGCTGTGTTTTTATGCCATTTTCATTTGCACTGCTTCTGATCTTGCCATAGCTAATTAAAGGGGAATTTAAGGTAATATAAACAATGACTTTTTTGGCTATAATAAAGCTATTTTTCTTGTCTGGTAAAGAAGAAAAGGATACAGGGTCTCTTGAACAAAGGATAAGGATGTACGCTTCATGGCTTGACTCTCAAGAAGCCTTATAGTCCATTATGTTTGAGCTCACGTCCTTTGTGAAACTTTCTTCCTGGGTAATTTCTACTACTTAGTATTCTGTCCTCTTACTTCAGCCCAGGGAGGGTGCCCTTAAGCAAATATCTTTGGAGGGAAGGTAGGATTTCAACTGAGACTTGAAATAGGAATATGATTATAGTATTAGGAGAAAAGCTAGTTGGTTATGCTTCATTTGTAGGAGACCCAGGTTCAGACCCTGGGTCGGGAAGATTCCCTAGAGAAGGGAACGACAACCCACTCCAGTATTTTTGTCTGGAGAATCCCATGGGATCCTGGCGGGCTACACTCCATGGGGTCACAAAGAGTTGGACACAACTGAGCGACTAACACTTTCACTTATTTAGAAAGAATTGTCAGCTGAAGCCCATATATAGGGAGAAGGTCAGTAACATTCTGGAGGTAGCTCAATAACCAGCTTTGTTGGATAATAATAGATATTTTAAAAAGGAAAATTGAGACAGATTTTTGAGAAACTTCAGGTTGGAGCATGAATTTGGTACCTGTTGGACTTTATAAAGTACATATTGGTAAGCTATGAAAGTATTTTTTTTTTACTGCCAGGATGATGGCCATATTAAATTTGGATGGGCATAGTTAAGAGACATCCTGGGACTACAAGTAATTCTCAACTAATTAGGAAAAGGAGGGAAATATAATAGATGAAATTGAGTTTTGGCAAACTGACCTGCATATATGATCTTGTCCACGGCAAGCCCACAAACTCAAGCAGTAAATGGGCAATTTTAGTAACAGGAGAGCTTCCCTTGTGGCTCAGACAGTAAAGAATTTGCCGGTAATGTAGGAGTCCTGGGTTTGATCCCAGGGTCAGGACAATCCCTGGGTGAAGGGGATGGCAACCCACTCCAGTGTTCTTACCTGGAAAATTCCATGGACAGAGGAGCCTGTGGGCTACAGTACATGGGGGTTGCAAAGAGTTGAACACAACTGAGCAACTAACACTTTCACTTTCACATAGTAACAGGAATCATGGCTTTTACTGGGAAATAACAATCAAGAACACTAATCAGAAATTTTGGAAGTCAGGGAGGTGACATGCATGTCACAAAATCCTCCTATTTGGAAGCTCCCTTGCCAGTGGGGGATAAGTTCATAGTGCAGTAATCAGGGGAAGAAAGAGTTTATCATAATTGAGGCAGAGAATTAGGGACTCCTTGTTACTCACTGAGGTTCAAAACAGGATTTCAATTTTATAGTTTCTTTGTGTGTGGTGGGATGGAATATGTGGAATATAGGAGCTGGGATTTTAGACTAATTAATCTGGCAGAAAATAGAGAGGGAAAGAGAGCCAGACTCTCAGTCTGATGAATAAGGCCAACCGTATCAGTCTACATGATTTCCCCAGGCTTATACCTGGTTCACTGGACCTTAGTTTTGGTTAGTGATGGAGGTGATTGGCTTGAGGAAACCCAGCTGTTAGTGCTGGATCATCATATCCAATCCAACAGTGGCACTGATGTTGTAAACTACTGTGGGGATGGACCTACAGTCATCGAATCAACTTTGGGGCAGAAGCAGAGAAAATGAATCAGGCTATAGCAGATGTTTCATTTAATGTCTGTCCCCTCTGGAAAACTCTTTAATGGGCTTTATGACAATGTGCAGATGCAATGATCTGTTATTCAAGTCCCCATCCAATACCAATTAAATGCCTCTGTCCTATATTATCTCTTACCATTCCCTACATTGAGTTTCCTTTGCAAGCAACTTAATTTACACACTAACCTCATTCATGTCATGCTTCTCATTTCCACTTCTTTTTTTATAGTTCTTTCTTCCTGGAACATCCTTTTTAAAGGTTTTCTCTACTACAAAATTGTGTAAGATCCAAGACAGTCTTTTTGTGTAGCTTTTGTTTATTTCAGCACAAAGTAACTTCTCTCCCAGCATTGATCTTATCCATAAAACATTTGCTTATCCTTCATTCCTGTGAGAATTCTTAATTCTTGATTCTTCTTAATCCATATTATTGCCAGTTTATTGAGAGTCTACTATGTAGACTTTGTAACAAGTTCCAACCTTTGGAATTCCTAATCTCTGTCAAAATATATCACTGGGTATATTACTCTGCTCAGTTTATCATAGACTGGGGAGGCTTAAACAACAGAAATTCATTTCTCAGAGTTGGAGAGACCGGCAAGTCCACGATCAGGGTGCCCTTGTCCTGGCTTGCGGATGGCTGTCCTTTTGCTGTGCTCACACATTGCAGAGACAGGAAACTGAGATGTCTCTTCCTCTTCCTTAGAAGGGCACTAATCCCATCATGGGAGCTTCACCCTCATGACCTCACCTAAACCTAATTACCTCCCAAAGACCACCGACCCCTCATACCATCACTTTGGGGATTCAATATATGGATCTGGGAGGGGACACAAATATTCAGCCCATAACATTCTACCACAGGCCTCCCACAATTCGTGTCCTTCTTGTATGCAAAGAGCATGCATCCCAGCATCCCTAGAACTCTCAACTTGTTCTAGCATCAACTCTAAAATCTAAAGTCCAGTTTCATCTAAGTATCATCTAAATCAGATATAAATGAAACTCAAGGTACAATTCATCCTGAGGCCAAATTCTTCTCTAGCTGTGAACCTGAAAAATCAGACAAGGTATTCTTTTCCAAACTCCAGTAGTAGGACATACTATAGGGTGGACATTCCCATTCCAACTGGGAGAAATAAGAAAGGAGGGGGGGTGATAGGTCCCAAAGGTTCTGAAACCTATCAGAGAAATTCCATTAGCTATGATGGTGCAGGAATAATCCTTCTTGGTTCAATGCTTTAGCCTCCAAGCCTACTAGGGTGCAGCAGTCACCTTCCCAGTTCGTCTGGTTGACCCAACCCCTGGGGCTAGGCAGGGCCAAGGCTTTCTGCAGAGGCCCGAACGACACTGGGGCTTTATGTGGAGGCAGTGGGCCCCTCCTCTGAAAACACGTGGAGACACCTTTGCCTGCCTTTTCCCAGGGCCTGTGCACTGGGCCTGTGGTGGGAGTGGGTAGGCCTGACGATCTCTGAATCATCTTTGGGATCCTTCTTCCCTTCACTTTTCTTGAAAAATATTCACAGTGTAAAGTTCAAGATGTTTTACAGCCTTCCTTCATCCTCCCCCACTTTCTTTGTCCCCTTTTACTTCAGTTTACAGTGCCTTTGCTGATTTAATCCTATCGATATCTCTGGTCTCTGCTGAGATGGCTGATAATTTCATGAGCCATACTCATGATCTCTTTATCAAATGATGGCTCAGACGCACTGGGTGTTCTCTTCAGAACAAGTTTTCTCACTTTGGCAATATCGATAGGCTGTGATTTTTTTTTTTTTTTTCACAGCTCCAAGTTCTGGTTCCTTTTTCCTTAGCAATTATGTTTTAATTTATTTCTTCCTTTTCCATTTTACTGTACGTAGTCAGGAATGATCAAGCCACTCCTTCAGTACTTTGCTTAGAAATCTCTTCTGCTAAACATCCAATTCCATTGCTTGCAAGTTCTATCTTCTATAGAAACACTAGCACATGAATACAATTTATACAAGTTCCTTGCCACTTTATAGCAAGGATTGCCTTTCCTTCAGTTTTTGGTGTGTTCCTTATTTCTGTCTGAGATCTTGTCAGAGTGTCCTTGGCTATCCATGTTTCTACCAAGGTTCTAGTCATGATTATTTATGTATTCTTTAAGAAGAACCTTTTCTTTCTGAGCTTTCATCAGAATCACCCTTAATGTCCATATTTGTATCATGTACCTCAAAATTCCTCTAGCCTTTTCCCATTACTCGGTTCTAAAGTCACTTACACATTTTTAGGTAGCTGTTAAATCCTAGTGGCTCAGACAGTAAGGAATCTGCTTGCAATGTAGGAGACCAGAGTTTGATCCCTAGGTTGGGAAAGTCCCCTGGAGAAGGGAATGGCAACTACTCCAATATTGTCTGGAGAATTCCATGGGCAGAGGAGCCTAGTGGACTATAGTCCTTTGGGGTCACAAAGAGTTGGACACAACTTAGTAACTAACACTTTCACTTTTCACTAAAGCAGCATTCTACTTTCTGGTGCCACTGGCACATAACAATTCCAAATGTTTATGTACTCAATAACAGAACTTCCAAATACATGAAACAAAAACAGAACTGTAAGGAGAAGTAGATAAATTCACAATGATAGTTGCAGATTTCAACATTCATTTTCAATAGTTAATAGAATAAGAAGACAGAATATTAGGGAAATTATAGAGTTGAACAGTATCCTCAACCAGCTTGATGTAATTGACACTTATAGCACCCTCCAACTAATAATAGCAGAATACACATTCTTCTTTAGTGCACAGGAAGTGTTTATCAAGATAGACTGTATGCTGAGTCAAAAAATAGATTTAAATACAATTTAAAATGTTAAAATCATATTAAACATGTTATCTGACCACAAAGGAATTAAATTAGAAGTCAGTAATAGAAAGAATTTTTGATAAATCATCAAAAATTAAACACACTGTTAAATAAACCATAGCTCACAGAAGAAATGAAAAGGGTAATTAACAAGAATTTTGGCTTGAATGAAACTAAAACATAGCAGTTAAAATTTATGGAATGCAGCTAAACAGTACATAGAAAAAATTTTGTAACACCGATTTCACATTTTAGGAAAGAAGGATCACCAGTGGCCCAAGGTTTAACCTTAAGAAGTTAGAGAAGGAGAAGATGAAACCCAGAGTTAGCAGAAGAAAAAGAGTAATGAAAATGCTAGCAAAAGTCCATGGCTTATAATACAAAATAACACAAAAATCAGTGAAACTCAAAGCTGGTTTCTTGAGAATATCAATAATGTTGATAAAATTCAATATTTTGATCAGGAAAAAAAGAGGAGATGCATATTGCAAAAATCAGGAATAAGATAGATGACATCACTGCAGATTATACAAATATGTTAAAGAGATGAGAGAATACATGCATATGGCCAGCAGATACATGAAGAGATACTCAACATCCTTAGTCATCAGGGAAATGTGAATCAAAACCACAATGACCTCACATCTGTAAGATGGCTATTATCAAAATGATAAGAAATGTATGGGCAAGCATGTGGAGAAAATGGAACCCTTGTGTATTGCTGGGGGCAGGGGTGTAAATTGGTGCAGTGATTTTTGGAAAACAGTATGGAGATTCCCTCAAAAATTAAAAATAGAACAATCATATGGTTCAACAACTCCACTTTTGGGTATATAGCCAAAGGAAATAAAAACTCTAACTTGAAAAGATATCTGCATCTCCATTTTCATCGCAGCATTATTTTAAACAGCTAAGACTTGGGAACAATCTAAGTCCATTGACGGATGAAGAAAGATGCGATATATCTCCTTCACATATATAAATGAACTATCATTCAGCTATAGAAAGGATGAAATCTTACCATTTTTGACAATATAGACAGACCTAAGTGAAATAGTCAAATAGAGAAATACAAATATTGAATGATCTCACTTATATGAGGAATCTAAAAGGAAAAAAAAAACCTGAACTCATAGATAGAGAATACAGATTGGTGGTTACCAGAATTAGGGAGTGGGAGGTATTAGAGTGGTGATATGAGAAAAGATGGTCAAAAGGTACAAACTTCCAGTTATAAGATAAATAAGTGCTGGGGATGTAACGTACAATATTGTGACTATGGTTTCCCTTGTGGCTCAGCTGGTAAAGAATCTGCCTGCAGTGCGGGAGACCTGGGTTCGATCCCTGGGTGGGGAAGATCCCCTGGAGAAGGGAAAGGCTACCCACTCCAGTATTCTGGCCTGGAGAATTCCATGAACTATATAGTCCATGGGGTCGCAAAGAGTTGGACACGACTGAGAGAATTTCACTCACTCACTCACTCTTGGTTAGCAACACTATGAAAGCTAAGATAGTAGATCATAAAAGTCATCATCAACAGAAAAAGTTCTTTATCACTAGTGCCACCTGGGAAGCCTGCACCTAAATGTGGCTGGCTAAATTATTGTGGTGGTCATTTTGATATATATATATATATATATATATATATATATATACACACACATATATATATATATATACATACATATATATGTATAAAATCATGGTGGTGTACACGTAAAACCAATTCAGTGCTATATGTCAGTTATATCTCAATAAAGAAAGATAGTAGGGGAATATTATATACATTTTCACACTAGTAATTTAGATAAATGACACAGACCAAGTCCCTAAAAGCTATCAACCCTCATTCAAAAATTCAGCCCTATATATTAAAGTAAATGAATTTTTAGCTAGAAACCTCCCCTGCTCCAAAAAAAACAAAAAACAGAAAAAAAACATGCCCAGCCGGTTGCACTGCTTAATTCTAATGTAAAAAGAAATAATACCAAATTTGTGTAAATTCTTTCAAAATTTAAAGAGGAGATACAGCTTGCCAGACGATTCTATGAGGCAGGAATTCCCTGATATTAAAAGCAGACAAAGACATTACATGGAAAGAAAATCACAGACCAATATCTGTCTTTAATGTAGATGCAAAAAGTTTTAACAAAATTTTCAAAAATCAAATACAACAATGTGTAGAAGTGATAATACATCATGACCAAGATAAACCCAGGAATGCAGGATTAGTTTTAACATTTGAAAATCTGTCAATTTAATATACCATGATCAGCTCAATATATGAAGACAAAAGCATTTGACAAAATCTAGTATCAATTCCTGATTAAAATCTTGCAGAAAAGTAGACGTAAAGAGATACCTTCTTAATTTGATAAAGAGTTATAAGAAAAAACTACAATTAAAATTATACTCCATGATGAAGAGCTGAGTATTTTCCTCACTAAGATCATGAACAAGAGAAGGTTTTCTGCTTTTACCACTTCTATTCAATATTATAGGTTCTAGCCATGGAGGGAGGAAGAAAACCCAAAGGCATACAAATTGCAAAGGAAGAAGTAAACCTGCCTTTATTGACTGATGGCAGGATCGTCTCTGTACAAGATCCAGTGAAATAATAAAAATAAAACTTATTTACACTAATTCAAAATGTATTAAGTGAATTTCACAAGTTTGCAAGACACAAAATCAATATACCAACAAAAAAATCAGTTGTGAAAAGGCCTCTATCAGTAGTTTTGTTAAATTGAATTGTATTAGGATTAACAAAAGAAGAAAGATAAAAAACCTGTTGATAACTGCTCTGTTAGTATGGATCACTCTTTCATGGATACCATGTTGTTAATAGCCTCAGAGGACGAAATCTGCTTTGTTTTCTCCCTTCAGACTATTAAGTATGTCCTCTGAAACAGCAAGGGTTGGAGTTACACTTAGGACTCTGAAACTCTCCAACTTTTTATTCCATTTAATTTTGTTCTTTATTTGTCCTACCTAATTCTTGCATTCCACGCTATTGTATTGGCAAATATATGACCTCCCAGAAATCAAGAATTGTTATCTAATGTAGAGATTCATGATGTTCTTCATTCTTCAGTCTTTTGTTTTGTCTAGTTAGCATACTTCACTCAAATGTTCTAAATAGCCATATTCAAGGAATTTCTATGTTAGATATTGAAACCTAAAATAAAATTCCAAGAAGTAAATAACAATTTTAGCTGCATCACGTAATTCCTGCTTCTACACTGGTTCCCAGGGTTTGATTTGACACAGGTGGGGCTTAAAGAGTTGGCCCATTTCCAAGCCATCTCCTATATAAACATTGACGAAGAAATTGGTTGCAGTGTCGGTGATGGTCCACACAAGTGATTATGCTTAACTGACATCAAAAATATTCTTTTTTCTGTATTTCCATCCAAATGGTTAAAAAATATGTGACAGATTACCCATGCATTTGAGTGAGAATAACACTAAATGACTATAGTTTTTAGGATAAGAGAGAAAGTTTTTTGGTTTATTTCATGGAAACATTTAATATTTTAAAATGTTGCAATGTGTTGGAAAATACTGAGTCAAAGGTTGGAATAATTTAGAAGTGTATGTTTCTAAAAAATAAAAATGAGAAAAGTAACATATATATTAGATAAACATAACTCTATGCCTATTTTAAAATCGCTTTAATATTCTTTGACCCTGAGAATTTAAAAACTAATGACAAGAATTCTTAGAGAGTAAAATATTATATAGTAAAGCAAAGATGTCCCAATTCTAGCTTTCTGGTATTACCTCTTTTTTTTTTTTTTTGGTATATATTCAATCTTAGTAGGCTAACTTCTATCTTAAATATTGTGAGAGGCATACTGTTTTGCCCAGTACTTCTACTGATTCTTGGTTTAAGGTGGGTCATTTTTAGTGTACTCTAAATTCCAGCCTCAATTCCTATTTTTCTTTTTCTCTAGCTTCTGTCATTTTCCTACTCTGCTTCTTTCTTAGGTATAAACTCAGCCATGCTTTTTTTCTCCCCATTTCCCCAAATTATGCCACAAGAAGACTGTCATGTGTCTTAGATTATATGGTTGATACAGAAAGCAAAAAAAGCAAGTTAAATTAGAACTAAACGTCCTCTGCTCATGCTGGCTGGAATTCCTCATTGGCCATTTGTCTTCACTGTCATTTTTCTGAGTTCCTTTTCTCTCCCTCTACCAGATTTTTCTGCCCTCCCTAGTAATTCAAGTACCTGGTCACCATATCTGCATCATCCTTTGCCCATTAATGAAAAAGGTTCACAATTTTTTTCTGAACAAATAAAATCAGAATTTTCCCCCTACATTAACTGATCAGTCCAAAGAAATTAAAAAAAAAATCTTCTGGTAAGTAAACAAACAATAAATAACTTAAATTTTTCATTTTTTTGTTTTGTATATTAAGATACTGAGTAATTTTGTAGAGAATATCTCATGTTGGGGCTTCCCTGGTAGCTCAGCTGGTAAAGAATCCACCTGCAATGTAGGAGACCTGGTTCAATTCCTGGGTCAGGAAGAGCCACTGGAGAAGGCATAGGCTACCCACTCCAGTATTCTTGGGCTTCCTTGGTGGCTCAGATGGTAAAGAATCTGCCTGCAGTGCAGGAGACCTGGGTTGGATCCCTGGGTTGGGAAGACCCTCTGGAGGAGAGCATGGCAACCACTCCAGTATCCTTGCCTGGAGAATCCCATGGACAGAGGAGCCTCACGGGCTACAGTGCTGGGGCCGCAAAGAGTCGGACACGACTGAGCAGCTAAACGCAGTGCAGCATCTCTGTGGGTGTTGGCTTGGTGTCAGTTGATGCCACTGGGAAGCTTGTTTTGGTTCTTGACAGCAGTGCCACTGTCATTAACTGGTGCCTGTGCCAGGTAGTGGGCTTCCCAGGTGGCGCTAGAGGTGAAAAACTGTCCGCCAGTGCAGGAGACATAAGAGATGGGGGTGGGGAAGACCCCCTGGAGGAGGGCACGGCAACCCACTCCAGTGTTCTTGCCTGGAGAATCCCATGGACAGAGGAGCCTCATGGGCCACAGTGCTGGGGTCGCATAGAGTTGGACGCGACTAGAGCAACTTAGCATGTATGTATGTGATCAGTAGATATTAAACACTTTGAATATCACCCCTAACTATGTCTATTTTCCTATCTGAAATAAAGGACACCATTAATGTAGTTTTATTTTTAGTGTTTTATAGTTATTATGATTCTCTTTTCTTGGTTGACCCATTTCAGATTGCTTTCCTTTCATGCTTTCAATCAAAGATTGATAATATCTTCAAGAAATGATATACTCATAAAGAAAAATATCTAGTGAGGCATATTATTTTCTGTTTGCTTTTCTCCTAATCTCCTTACCTCAAAATCTAGGTGCAGTTATATGTGATTTTCCCAGTGGTACATAGATCAGAATTTAGCTTTTAAACACATTTTTACCTATAAATTCTAGAAAACATTTCACTATTTCTGTGTTTTCTGCTTTATGGGATTTTTGGTAAGTAAAAAAATAAAATCTCTAAGTTGATCTGTGTTGTTACTGCCATTATGAAAGCTGAAAGACTAAAACTTTAGTGTATGTAATATATTCAGACATAATATTTATTTAGATTCATCTTGTAGCTGATTTTCTCTGGTTTAAGTATAAACTTCCAAAGATGAACACAGCAGTGCCTTAATCATATATATCATACTAGTCTGAATCCTAGGATGTTTACTTCAGGAGTATGTACTTGACCCAGTGTTTATAGCTTCAGAAAATTTGAACCTAATTTTCAGAAATCGGCCTATAAACTTTATTTGAAATAAGAAGACAATATTTTCTCAAAATAAAGCCATCTCTTTTAGATTTACTTATAACAGGTGAGAACCAAGGACTTTTTTGAATCTTGGGAATGTGAGAATAGGATGATTTCAGTTCTGTGTAGACTTCATAGCCCCTCAGATGGAGGCGCAAATAAAATGATGGCTTTGCTGCAGCTGGTAAAAGTGCCAGTGCTGGCATCATCACTTCCGTAAAAGAAGCAGTAGAAAGACTGCTGTTTACTTTTTTTAAGCTCTAACTTAACCCTTTTAAGGTGAAGATAACAGTTTTTCAAATTCCAGATTTACATGCTCAGATGAACAGTGAAGAAATTCCAAGATGCCTATAAGAACCTGGAGCTGTAGACCAAATTTCTTTACAAATCTTGGCACTTAAGATATACCACAATTCTAAGAGTCTAACATTTAAATTTTTTTCCTCATGCTTTAACATCTCTGGAAACAGGTTGTATCTTGTGGTAGTCCCGATGGATTTGTCCTTGCTTGTCTGTGTGCATGAAAACAGGCAGAATGAGTGTCAGCAACTTGCAATATAATTTTAGAGACAGTCCAGCGTTACCAGCACATTTGATGGCATAGATGACAGTATGTGCAGAAAAACATGGTCACCCATTGCCCCAGGACTTTCAATTAAATGTATTTTGAAAGACTGGACTTCGAATGGGACTGAGCTTTCATTTCAGTTCAGTCACTCAGTCATGTCTGACACTTTGTGATCCAATGGACTGCAGCACGCCAGGCCTCCCTCACTAACTGCTGGAGTTTACTCAAATTCATGTCCATTGAAGCGGTGATGCTACCCAAGCATCTCATCCTCTGTTGTCCCCTTCTCCCCCCTCCTTCAATCTTTCCCAGCATCAGGGTCTTTTCAAATGATGTCAGTTCTTCACATCAGGTGGCTAAGTATTGGAGTTTCAGCTTCTGCATCAGTCCTTCCAATGAATATTCAGGACTGATTTCCTTTGGGATGGACAGGTTGGATCTCCTTGCAGTCCAAGGGACTCTCAAGAGTCTTCTCCAACACCACAGTTCTAAAGCATCAATTCTTCAGCGCTCAGCGTTCTTTATAGTCCAACTCTCACATCCATACATGACCACAGGAAAAACCATAGCTTTGACTAGATAGACCTTTGTTGGCAAAGTGATGTCTCTGCTTTTTAATACGCTGTCTATGGTGGTCATATCTTTTCTTCCAAGGAGTAAGTGTCTTTTAATTTCATGGCTGCAGCCACCATCAGCAGTGATTCTGGAGCCCAAGAAAATAAAGTCTGACACTGTTCCCAGTGTTTCCCCATCTATTTGCCATGAAGTGATGGAACTGGGTGCCATGATCTTTGTTTTCTGAATGTTGAGCTTTAAGCCAACTTTTTCACTCTCCTCTTCACTTTCATCAAGAGGCTCTTTAGTTTTTCTTTGCTTTCTGCCATAAGGGTGGTGTCATCTGCATATCTGAGGTTACTGATATTGGCTGGTGTGCTGCAATTCATGGGGTCGCAAAGAGTCGGACACGACTGAGCAACGGAACTGAAGAATGACGTCAGATAAAAACCTACACCTTAATAAATATTAAAAAGTCTTATCAATAAGTATGCAGTAAAAGTTCTGAGTTACCAAAAACGTTGTATTGTTACTTATATAGCAGTGTTTGTTTTCCTATCTCTGTGGTACATAAAGTAAGAGCATCCTTACAATCAATTTGGTATTATGTTTCTGAGATGGATATTAATTGTGGGATTGTAGAATTTTTGAATTACTAAATTTTGTTTGTGAATTGCTGATTTTAAAGAAGTTTTTTTTGTTGCTGTGTTTTAAAGGGGGTGTTATGAATCATATCAAAAGAGTCATTAAAGCATTTCTCAAAGAGAATTAAAAATAAAATTTTTAAAGGATTTAATATAGCTTTTCATTCTCATAAGTAACATTCTTTTTGAGAACTACTTCCAAATATGTTCTTTAAAGGCAAAGTTCAAAATCTAATTCTGATCCCTAAGTAAACTATTTTGGCTTGTTTATTGTGGACAATCATCTTTGAGGTTTTTGAAGTTTGGTTTGGAAGAGGATTTAGCACTTTGCATGTTTATATTTGAGGTTGCAGTATCAACTGACTATCTTTCCTAGAAGGAAATAGACATCATAAATAGCTTGTAACACTCAGTATTTTGAGAATGTTTGCCATTGTTGTACTTGATGATGATTATTATTTTTTTTAATCTCTCTGATCCCTTTTCCTGAAGAGGAAATCAAAATTACCTTTCAATCACTTCACTGTCTATGTATGTGCATGCATGCTACGTTGCTCAGTCATATCTGACTCTTTATGATGACATGGACTGTAGCCCGCCAGGCTCCTCTGTCCATGGGATTTTTCAGGCAAGAATACTGGGATGGGGTGCCATTTCCTTCTCCACAGGATCTTCCTGACCCAGGGACGATCCTGTGTCTCTTACATGTTCTGCACTGGGAGGTGGTTTCTTTGTCACTAGCACCACTTGGAAGCCCATCTATATGTAATCTATGATTTAATGTCACTAAACCAATGAGGAGACACCTGATCTTCCTAGCATTGTCCAAGAAGGATCGTTTTATGTCAGTGAACTTCTCAAATAATGGAGGCATAGGCAAATAAATGCCAAACCTAACATTTTCGTTTACTATTTCTGATAGAACTATTTCTACAAAATGCCTTTGTATTATTTCAAAGAGTACTGGAAATTGAAGCCTTAAACATATGTGTTCTATGGCAATCTTGGTCTTTCCTGGTGGCTCAGATGGTAAAGAATCTTCCTGCAATGCAGGAGACCTGGGGTTCGACCCCTGGATTGGGAAGATCGCCTGGAGAAGGCAATGGCAACCCACTCCAGTGTTCTTGCCTGAAGAATTCCATGGACATAAGAGCCTGGCAGCTATAGTTCATGGGGTCACAAAGAGTTGGAGGTGACTGAGCGACTAGCACACGCATGGCAATCACAGGAGGGAAATTGCCTTATTTGTTAATGGGTCTTTAGCACACAGTGAACAATGAGATAAGAGGGATGGACGGATTCTTTACCAGCTGAGCCACAAGAGAAGCTTGAGAGTGGACTATCCTCAACACTAAATGAGTGTTCACTCTTTTTAGACTTGTTATTCTGAATATCAGTTACAGCAGATGACGTGTTTTGGCCCCTTGTGCTGTGTGCCCAGCGCAGGGGCCTTGGTCTCCAGGGGTCTGTTACAACCCCAGAAATGGGACTCTCAGATGTGTATTTTGCTTTCTCCAGACAAGCGGTTTCATTATCTCATGCACAATTTTGTGTGTGTGTATCAGCTATTTAGTGCAGTATAAATCAACATGGCAACAGTAACAGCAGACTTCTGCTGCTAGATGAGCTGGGATTCTAAGCTCTTGGTTCTCCAGTCTTCCCCAGCATCATACTGAAAGCCAGAACCTTCTTTATTTTTTCCATCTCTCCCTGAGAGTCACTGCACTATTTTTGACAGAACTTCAATATTCTGATCAATAATTGAATTAAGCATCACCTTGCTAGATACCCTGGGTTGGGAACATTCTTTACCCATCCTAATATTCTTGGGGCTTTCCTGGTGGCTCAGACGGTAAAAAATCTGCCTGCCGTGCAGGACAGCAGGGTTTGATCCATGCAGGAGACTGGGGTCAGGAAGATCCCTTGGAGGAGGGCATGGCAACACGCTACAGTATTCTTGTCTGGAGAATTCTGTGGACAGAGGAGCCTGGAGGGCTATAGTCCATGAGATTGCAAAAAGTCAGACACAACTGAGCAACTAACACTTTCACATTCAGCCTAGAAAATTTTAGTTTGCCATACACTTGGTCTTTAGGCCTCCAGTTTCTTCAATATCCATTTTATTAGATACAGAATTGTCAGTGTTTCCCTGTTTAAAAATCTCCAGTGGTTCCCTATTTTTTAATTAATTTTTTTTTGCCAACTATTAAAATACAGTTGCCAACAGAAGCTTGGTTCTGTAATGTCACAGATGGATGAAAGGATATCAAATTATTTTGACTTTAAGAATCACATTTCCTTTCCCACCAATCATTTGTATGACAGTCTACTTTAAACTCTCCTTGAGTATCAGGATTGAATGCATCAATATATCCATCTTGATGTGTCCCCAGTCAATTCTTGGGAAATCTCTACACACTTTTCTGAAAACAATCATTGACTATTTTAAACTTATCTACAGATACTTCAAGGACATACTTGTACATTTTGTTAGCAGCTTGAGATGCCAGTGAGTCCTTTTAAAGTACTTGATCCTGCTTTAATTTCCATTTTCGTTGAGCTATAATTGACATATAACATGGTGTAAGTTTAAGGGGTGCATGTGTTGATTTAATATGTTTATATATTGCAAAATGATTGCCACCGTAAGTTTGGCTGGCACCTCCATCCTGTCACAGAGTCACCATTTCTTTTTTGTGGTGAGAACATTTAAGGTCTAGGCTCTTAGAAACTTTCCAGTGTATCATGCAGAATTAGTTACAAGCGCTGTGCTGTGCCTTAGCACCTCCATGCTAATCTTACAGCTGGCATTTGTATGCTTTGACCAGTATCTCCCCATTCCCCCACCAGCCCTCTCACCCAGTCGCTGGTAGCACTCTTAACTTTATTATTGTGTATTTGTTTCTAAATGCATGTTTGTCACTACCTTAGCTGAGATACCATGATGTGCTGCTGTGCCAGGTGCTATAGACATGGTGGTACACAGAAGTGGATATGGTTTTTATTCTTACCTAGCTTATAAACTAGCTTTCTTCACCATTTGGAGCGGAAATCTATATGCTTCCATTGTATATTCTGTTTCTAGAACTTGAAGATCATTTTTGTTGCTGGAGGAAAATGAAATTCTGTTGAATGTTAGCAAATTGCTCTCTTTTCCTGCCTTTTCTTTCCTCATTGCCTAAAATATGATGGAAAAGTACTTTATATTGTCCTAAGTATTTTTTACAATTCTGAGTTCATTTTGAACATAGCACTTTTGACACTGATGTAAAACATATTGTATGTATAGCTGTGTATTTTTTTTTACTTTACAATATATTATATGTATTTTCCCATTTAATTAAGTATATTCTGAAAACATGTTATTTAATGTCTGTTTAACAGTCAATCTTATTTAACTGTCCCCTATTTTGGGCTATTTGGTTTGTGTCCAATATTTTTTTATGTTTTTGGCTTGTTTTACAATTTTGACTAATGCTTCTGTGAACATCCTGGTACATAATTCTTTGCCTGCATTTCTGATTATTTCCTTATGCTGTACTCCAGCCTCCAAATACTGTCCATTTTTTGTGCCCAGGGACTATGTAGATGGACTGTTTTTTCAATCTATGTCCATTGAATATACTTTTCACTTAATGATTTTTGGGCCTTTTTTGATGACCAGATGGAGTGCTTCCCATCTGCACCTGAAGATCTTCCACAGTCTATTCCAACATACCCTCTTAGAGCAAGCTAGGCTGCTGTAAAGACAGGAGAAGGAAGGTAAAGGCCTGTATACCTTGCTGGGTGATGACGGTGGGGCACATAAACTCTAGTCCTCTGTCTTGGGGCTGTACCCATGTGCATGTCTGTGTGTGTGATGGGAGGAGAGATGGAGTGGGCTGCTTGCTATAGACTAAGTGGTAACATGCCCCCCTCACCACTGCCCAGCATCCTAATTGATATGCTATGGTCCTAACGACTCCCTCCCCAGTGTGATGGTATTTGGAGATAAGGCCTTTGAGAAGTTTCTCAAGTTTAGATGAAGTCATGAGGGTGGGGCCTTCATGATGCAATTAGTGCCCTTATAAGAAGGGGCACCAGAGAGTCTGCTTTCCCTCTCTCTCTACCATGAGACAGTGAGAAAGAGACCATCTGCAAGCCAGGAAGGGAGCTCTTACCAAGAACTCATTTGGCCCACATCTCAATCTTGGACTCCCCAGCTTCCAAAGCTGTGAGAAAATAGGTTTCTTTTCTTTGTTACCCAGTTTATGGAATTTTGTTATGGCAAATGTGCTGTTGAAGACAACTAATTTATGATTCCCTGTGAGCTGGAAAAATGGCAATACACAGATGTTTTATACTAACACTGAGTATTAGCTTTAGAAAACCTGAAACTGCAAACTCAAGTGGTTAGCCAACTATAGTAAAATATTTTGTCTCATTTTTATTACTATTTCTTTAGTTTTGCTCCTTTTTTCTTACTTTTTTTCTTTATGCAGTATATTATAGATGAGCTGCATATTACAGCTCAAACTCATGTCCATTAGGCATGTATATTATACATGCTATTTCAACTTCAATGTTTCATTATGGATTTTAACCAGTAGTTCAGATCAGGAGAGAACTGATAATCATTTCAAAGAGGGTCCTTTTTAAAGGCATATATCCACTCATCTATAAAAGTAAGTGCTACTTTCAATCCTCACTAACTAAAAAAAAAAAAAAAAAGAATACAAAAATATCCCTTTTAGTTCCTCTTTTTGGTTGACTCTTTGTTAAGTTATGATATTGTAACTTTTCATTTTTATGAAATTTCTGAAATGTAATGTTTCAGCTTTGTTTACTTTGTGATAGAGGAGTTGTTCAGTTGCTAAATCGTATCTGATTCTTTGTGACCCAGTGAACTACAGCACACCAGTCTTTTCTGTCCTTCACTGTCTCCTGGAGCTTGCTCAAACTCATGTCCATTAGGTCAGTGACACCATCCAACCATCTCATCCTCTTCTCTTTCTGCCCTCAATCTTTCCTAGCATCAGGATATTTTCCAATGTGTCACCTCTTTGCATCAGGTGGCCAAAGTATGGAAACTTCAGCTTCAGCATCAGTCCTTCCAATGAATATTCAGGGTTGATTTCCTTTAGGATTGACTGGTTTGGTCTCTTTGC
This sequence comes from Capricornis sumatraensis, assembly GCF_032405125.1. NCBI lineage: Eukaryota > Metazoa > Chordata > Mammalia > Artiodactyla > Bovidae > Capricornis > Capricornis sumatraensis. The sequence goes on along the minus strand of NC_091075.1, from coordinate 8,198,096 downwards.
TGTCCAAGAGACTCTCAAGAGTTTTCTCCAGTACCACAGTTTGAAAGCATCAATTCTTTGGCGCTCAGCCTTCCTTATGGTCCAACTCTCACACACATACCTGACTACTGAAAAACCATAGCCTTGACTCCATTCACCTTTGTCGGCAAAGTGATGTCTCTGCTTTTTAATACGCTGTCTAGATTTGTCATAGATTTTCTTTCAAGGAGCAAGCGTCTTTTAATTTCATGGCTGTGATTACCATCTGCAGTGATTTTGGGGACCAATAAAATAAAATATGTCACTGTTTCCACTGTTTCCCCATCTATTTCCATGAAGTGATGGGACTGGATGCCATGTTACTTACGTGTTATCAGTGGGTTGTAAAGAGGAATTATTTATATTGAACCACTTTTCTTTCTTTATGTTGATTATTTTGCCTTGTTAGACATGCTGTTGTAAATACATTTCTGGATTTAATCATACCAGGAAATATTTGTCTTTTGTGATCACTGTGTTATGTGGGATGTGTGAGCTGAATAATCTATTGGGTTGCACATTTTCCTTTGAAATGTTTGAAGGACCCTTATGTGCTGTTGAAAGTGAAGGATAGAACTGCTCTCAGGAAAACAAAGGTTTTGTTACATTTTTCTCAAGTAATAATGATATCTAGATAAAATAAAAACAAAGCAGTAAAAATTGCACACATAGTGCCATATGCTGCTAACAGAAAATACTGACCAAACAGAATAGTCCCCGGTGGGACCCTGCTAACTTCTATGAAGTAGTGGGTCTTTCAGAGGGGAAATCAAATGCCCTGACTCACACCAAATATATGTTCCCCTCCTCACTGTGAATCCAGACTCCATTTTCAAATAGAGTAGGCTGTATAGGTAGGAAATGAAACCTTGACTGGCATCAAATGATGTCTCAGATGATCAACAAAGCAACTTCATAGTCATTATTATCCTCATCTTATTTTACATTTAAAAATTAAAAGCAGCAATGGCCAAATATCACTGGTGGTTATGTGATTATGTGAGATACACACACACACACACACACACACACACACACACACACACACACACACACACACATATATATATATATATATATATATATATATATATATATATATATATATATATATATAGAGAGAGAGAGAGAGAGAGAGAGAGAGATGTACAGGCATTGAGTCCAGGATTGCACCAAAGCAGATGCTTGCAAATTCTCAGGTATTTTTATTGGCTGAAAAAGCCTGGTAGACTTAAAGTATCATGCTACTATGATAGTGTGTGCATCTATGTTCCTCTGGAATGGCAAACTAATGGAATTGTCAAAGATGGAACTGAAGGGGAATTTTAGTTGTTATGGTTTGCAGAATATGGAGGCAGTTAGGCTTCCTAAGATGCCAAGTGGAACATTTTGGATATATTGTAAATATTTGAGAAAATAAAGAGTATATTTAGGATTCTGCTTAATGGACTCAATTAACTCAGCCTTGTAAATTACCCCCTTTTTAAAAATTATCTCCTCACTCCTATACTTGGATTAAGATTAATTTTTTTCCCTTTCAATTCTACTAGAGAAATAGAATACTTTGGAGACTCAACAAGCAGTCTAATGGGTGGTATGTGTACTTGTATTTGTACTAACTGGCTTCAGTAGGAAACACACTGAAATAAATGTGGATGAGATGGAAATTGTAATCTCATTTAACTGGCAACTCGCTGATGATGAAGCTGAAGCTCCAATACTTTGATCACTTGATGCAAAGAGCTGACTCACTGGAAAAGACTGTGATGCTGGGAAAGATTGAAGGCAGGAAGAGAAGGGAGTGGGAGAGGATGAGATGTTGGGATGGCATCACTGACTCAACTGGACATGAGTTTGAGCAGACTTTATCAGTGTTATTTGCTCAATCATGTCCAACTCTTTGCGACCCCATTGACTGTAGCCCACCAGGCTCCTCTGTCCATGGGACTCTCCAGGCAAGAATACTGGAGTGGATTGCCATTCCCTTCTCCAGGGGATCTTCCTGACCCAGGGATCAAACCTGGGTCTCCTGCATTGCAGATGGATTCTTTACCATCTGAGCCACCAGGGGAGCACAGGAGATAGTAAAGGACAGGGGGGCCTGCCGTGATGCAGTCCATGGGGTTGCAGAGGGGACATGACTTAGCACCTGAACAACAACAACACAAAGTCCAACTTCTCAGTGTAAAAAAGCAACTTGTGATTGTCATCAGAAAACACAACTTATTCTCCTGTGCACTTGATTATTCTTCATAAAAGTCTTACTTCCTAACAAAATGCAATAGAAGGTATATTTTCCCCGGCGCAGTGGCTACTACAGCAGAGTTTGTAGTATATACACATTTGTGTAGTTAACTGAGTGGAGTTCTCAGATTAGACCATAAGTTTGTACATTCTTGGTAAAGTCTCAAGTTACAGAACCCCATCAGTTATTTTTATGAATAGACTTGTCCTGCTTTAAGTTCTGAACTTCATCAGTTGTTTCTAGGAGAGTGATGTTCTTTTCCAGTATCCTTTGTATATCTGTTTGCTCTCTTTTTATGTGTAAATTCTGCAATGGTTCAGTTAGGAGAGCTCTTGTTCTCTCACCTGAGTTTCTAATTATGACCTGTTACCTTTGAAGGTTGTGGATCTCCGTCAGGCTTCATATGTGGCAGAGCCATGGTGAGGGGAGAGATGTTTAAAGTCCCCTTTGGCGGGAGTCACTTTGCATTTGAAGTCTAACCTGAAATGTCTTCACTGGTTCCCAGCACCATAACACTTTCTGTGTTAACAGCAGTAAACTGCCAGAAAGCAGCAATGCTGGACAATGTTATTTCAGTGCTTGGTGACCATACCATGCATGCTGTTAGTGCCACTAGTAGCTTTATGAAAAAGACACTGGAATTTGCACATCGTTTAAGGTACCCTTACCTAGGTAGAGGGAAATTGGAAAAGTGACTGATGCAATTTCAGAAATAGACTCTGGGGCCATTTATTTCCAGTAGAAGGAGTGGGTGAGGAAGCTCACGTTTCAAGATTCAGGAGACAGTTTGATGAACAGCAGGAAGTACTTTCATATAGAAGCAACATTATAGATTTTTTGGCATCAGGGTCAAGCTAAATATGTTACCAGAAAGAGTATCTAGGTGCCAGACAAGATCAAATCCTAATGAGGTAAGTGAAATTTGTGTCAAAGAACAGAGTGGGTACTGCAAGACGCAGGCTATGCAGTCAAGGATGGCGCTGAGAATCTAGTCAAAGTGTGTGCCACTTTCCCAGTTGGGAGGTGATGCGTGGTCTCCACGGTGAGGGAAACAGGACACTGATGTACAGTAGTTCCCCCTCATCCACAGGGAGCTTTGAGGATCTGCAGTAGATTCTGAAACCTCAGGTAGTACTGACACATATTATTATATTTATGTATATATTTATTATATATAAATATATATTAATATGTTTATATTTATCATAATAATTATGTTCAATATTATGATTATGTTAATATATGTATTATTATAATTATATTTATTATTATAATCATGTGTATACTATATTATTTATGTATATATGTTTATAATATATAAAATATACTAATATATATTTATTATTATTATTACTATTATATTTATATAGACATATATCATTTTTTCCTCTGTATCATACCTATTGTACAGTTTAATACAGTTTAACCGTGAACTTCCAGATGTTCAAGCTGGTTTTAGAAAAGGCAGAGGAACCAGAGATCAAATTGCCAACATCTGCTGGATCATGGAAAAAGCAAGAGAGTTCCAGAAAAACATCTATTTTTGCTTTATTGACTATGCCAAAGCCTTTGACTGTGTGGATCACAATAATCTGTGGAAAATTCTGAGACAGATGGGAATAGCAGACCACCTGACCTGCATCTTGAGAAACCTATATGCAGGTCAGGAAGCAACAGTTAGAACTGGACATGGAACAAATGACTGGTTCCAAATAGGAAAAGGAGTACATCAAGGCTATATATTGTCACCCTGCTTATTTAACCTATATGCAGGTCAGGAAGCAACAGTTAGAACTGGACATGGAACAAATGACTGGTTCCAAATAGGAAAAGGAGTACATCAAGGCTGTATGTTGTCACCCTGCTTATTTAACTTCTATGCAGAGTACATCATGAGAAACACTGGGCTGGAGGAAGCACAAGCTGGAATCAAGATTGCTGGGAGAAATATCAATAACCTCAGATATGCAGACGACACCACCCTTATGGCAGAAAGTGAAGAACTAAAGAGCCTCTTGATGAAAGTGAAAGAAGAGAGTGAAAAAATTGGCCTAAAGCTCAACATTCAGAAAATGAAGATCATGGCATCTGGTTCCATCACTTCATGGCAAATAGTTGGGGAAACAGTGGAAACAGTGGCTGACTTTATTTTTCTGGGCTCCAAAATTACTGCAGATGATAATTGCAGACATGAAATTAAAAGATGGTTGCTCCTTGGAAGGAAAGTTATGACCAACCTAGATAGCAGATTCAAAAGCAGAGACATTACTTTGCCAACAAAGGTCCCTCTAGTCAAGGCTATGATTTTTCCAGTGGTCATGTATGGATGTGACAGTTGGACTATAAAGAAAGCTGAGTGCTGAAGAATTGATGCTTTAGAACTGTGGTGTTGGAGAAGACTCTTGAGAGTCCCTTGGACTGCAAGGAGTTCCAACTAGTCCATTCTAAAGGAGATCAGTCCTGGGTGTTCATTGGAGGGACTGATGTTGAAGCTGAAACTCCAATCCTTCGGCCACCTCATGCGAAGAGCTGACTCATTGGAAGACCCTGATGCTGGGAGGGATTGGGGGCAGGAGGAGAAGGGGATGACAGAGGATGAGATGGTTGGATGGCATCACTGACACAATGGACATGGGTTTGGGTGGACTCCGGGAGTTGGTGATGGACAGGGAGGCCTGGCGTGCTGCAGTTCATGGGGTCGCAAAGAATTGGACACGACTGAGTGACTGAACTGAACTGAACTGATACAGTTTAATTTATAAATTAGGCAATGTAAGAAGAGATTAACAGCTACCTAAAATACAACATGGGCTTCCCAGGTGGGGCAATGGTGCAGAATCTGTCTGCCAGTGCAGGGAATGCAAGAGATATGGGTTTGATCCCTGAGTCAAGATGATCCCCTGGAGGAGGAAATGGCAATCAGCTCCAATATTCTTGCCTGGAAAATTCCACAGACAGAAGAGCCTGGAGGGCTACATCCCATGGGGTTGCAGAGTCGGACATGACTGAGCACACATATACACAATAATACCATAGAAAAATTACAACTGTATACTATAATGAAAGTTATGTGACAGTCCTTTCTCTCCTCAATCCGCTTCTTCTACTCTGTTGCAAATGTGGTGACTTCTTCATCTGCAGATGTAGCCGCTCTAGCAACTTTTGTGTTTTTCAGTCTGAACCTATTCCTGAATCTGTGTAACTTGCAGTTAATGGCCTGGTGTCACTCAATTCAGGGGATTCCTCACTGAAGTTTCTGTAGAGGTTCTGTGCTTTCTGGAACAACATGTTGCTGTCAGTTGGGCTATGTTTTCTATTTATGTCCTGCACCCATAGCCTTAACGTCTTTTCTGTCCTCATTAAGCATTCACCGTGCATCGTGGCTGTAACTTTTGCAGTTTGAGGTGAGACATCAAAACTAGCGCAGATTTCTTTCTCCTTCTTTACAGTTTCATGCACAGGGGAAGGTTCATGCCTACTGTAGATCTTAGTAACTTCAGCCTACTACTAACATTATTTTCTTTCCTGATTATGTTGAGAACTTTGACGTTTCATTTTAAGGACGCTTTTTGGTATATCTGAATGGCCAGCCTCGTTACTCTTGTGTTTTGGTGCCATTATTAAGTAAAATAAAGGCTACTTGAACACAAGCACTGTGATACCACAACTGTTGATTAATCAAGCTGATGTTGGAGAAGCTAACGAGTGACTAATGCGTGGGATATGCTGGACAAAGGAATGATTTGCATCCAGGGGCAGAACAGAGTGGGATAGTTGATCATATAATTCAGAATGGTGCCAAAAATGAATTGTTTGTTTCTGGAATTTTACAGTTAATAATTTCAGGCGTGTGTGTGTGTGTGTGTGTGTGTGTGTGTGTGTGTGTATGTGTGTGTGTGTATTGGCAGGGGGTGGGGTACTGGAACCTCCGAAAGCAAAACTGTGAAGGACTTGTTTATCCTGCTTAACTGAATATGGTCAATTCTTGTTAAACAAGGATGTAGAGACAGTTCAATTGTGAAAAGTAATTTTTGTAACGTTTTGTAAAATTTGTAACAAATGGTGGTGGGATAACTGTATATTCACCTGCAAAAGAATGAAGGTGAAACTCTATATCATAAAAAAATGAAACTGAATACGGAGGAACTACTGTAACCTTTTTTTTTTATTGGCATGCAGGATCTTAGTTCCTTGACCAGGGATTGAACCTGTGTCCACTGCAGTGGTAGCATGGAGTTTTAACCACTGGACCGCCAGGGAAACCCTATGTAACCATTTTAAAAATTCATTTTGATGCAGTCATTTTGACTGAAGAAAGATATCCCTTCTACTAACTGTCTCCTTATTCCATGCTTATTAGGAAGATTTTTACTTTCTGCTTTATCGTTTTATTTTTAGACTTTTTATATCTATGTTTTACTGGTATTTCAAATCTTCAACATGTTTTAAATTACAGAAGTAATATATTTTCCTGGAGGCATATGAAAAAATACAAAAATGTAGTCATATGTATAGGAATGAAGTAGAAATCTCCAATCCCCTGCATTCCTACCTTCTTGAGTTAACAATTAGTAATTTACTACAGGTATCCCAGGAATAGTCAGGGGAAATTTCTTGTGTACCTTTGAAAAACAAAGTTTAAGTCAAATCCTTAGGAGATAGCCTCCTAGTGAAGTCTTTGTTTTGCGGCACAAAAACAATTAAAGTTAGATTGAAATTTTTGGCTTATGCACTGGAGAACACACTGTTCTCCAAAGTGAAGTCAGAAGAATCTTGATGCCAAATTTTCAAAGGATGTGTCATAAACCATTTTTAATGTTTTTAAGTTTCTCACCTCTATCAAAAAATATTAAGTATTTAGGAGAGTTAAAGATTAAGAGGAATATTTGAGAGGGGAGTATCTGAATGCTGTAATAACTCTTCCAACTTGTCGGGTAGGAAGAATGGAGATTTTTCCTTTTATACTCATTTGAGAGAGAGAACAGCCCCTTGAAAAGACGTTTCAGAACTGGATATATGCTGGGCATAGTGAACTGGGGTCTGACCCTCACCTGAGAAATTTAGTGGATGAGAAATTAAGTTTAATAAATTGTATGTCTTAGATGACTTGGAGTTAGTAAATAATTTTTTTTCTAAAGTGATTTAAAAATTAATGATTTCATAATGAATAATATCACATTCATTGCTTAGTAATACAGAAAGTTCATTTTATTAATGTTTTTAATTTTAACTTTTTAGCCTAATTCTTTTTTAATTCCTCCATGTAGCTTATCTTCTATTTCTCTAAGGTGAAGCTCTTAACGGGCAAAAGACTTATGTGCTTTTGAAAATTCACTTTAAAGAGAAATTTTTGATATGCAAGATTACAGTTCATGTGATTTTTCTTTTTCATAAAATTTACAATTCTATTTTAAAGGAAAAAATATGTCAAAATTGCATTATAAGTAATTGAATTACATATTTAAAATTGGGTGAATTTTACTATATATGATTTATATTTTAATAAAGCTGATTAAAAATGTATTATCTGGAAAAATTGGTTAAAAGTTATTAGAGGAGAATAATGTAAGTTCCTGAAGCATAATTCAGAAATACCCAGTAAATGTGTGTTCATGATATTCATATATGAAAACCTTGATAACCACATTACAAAATGTAAAATTTCCTCTTGCTTTGGGCCTATACTAATCATTTATGTTTGCTGTCTTTTAGTTTCCCACTGATTTAACATTGAATCCTGGCATATTATATTTGGAAACTGAGTGATCACTTTTAAGATATATGTCCTGTGCTTGCCAGATGGATTTGGAAGCTCTCCCAGTAATGCTTTCATTGTCATAACCCACTTCACAATTCTATCATGAACGAGGTCATTAGGGAATGACATCATTTTCAGTACCTCCCAGATTGCAATTAAAAAAAAAAAAGCAACCTCTTTAAAAAAAAATTTGTGTCTCTTACGTAATCATGTGTTAAGTAAGACATAGTTCCTAAATCACGCACATGTACATGCACACTCACACATGCAAACAATGCAGCTCGAAATTGTGCAACTAGTGGAATTTCTGAGACATGTTTGTTTGTGGGTGGTCATAAAGTACTAAAGGTTCAGGAGATACTAAGGAATATTTAAGGTAAGCCAACAGGATGGGGCCACCAAGAGTGGGTAGATGAATTCAGAAGGGAAGTAAGAAAGTACTTAGGAACTTTTCTGCCATTTTTCCTCCTTCAGGAGGCTATGTAGAAAGTTGCTGCTCTTTCTAAAATGAATTGTGTAGCAAGATGGATAAAATTCCCATTTATATACTCAGTCACACAGCCATATATTTGACAAATATGTGATGGTAACCACATAGGATAACCATCTGGTATACAGTTGTGAAGAAGTCAGATGTGGTGTCTGCCCTTATGGAGATAAAATTCTAGCTGGAGAAACAATCAATCACTAACCAATTACAGAGATAATTTAAAATGTTCAAATATGGTCAGTGTTAGGAACAAGAAGCATGTGTTTCTAGAAAAGTCTGCATCAGAAGGTGATCTAGCAGGTCATGAAAATCTTTCCTTGGCTTAGCTTTATAAGATAATTAGGAATTAATTATTTAAGGAAGTGTGGAGTGTGGAAGAAAAAGCTCTAGGAGGAACCTCATGTCCCTGGGATAGAAAAGAACGCCCTGTGCAGTAGCAAGCTGTCAGGACAAAACTCTGAAACTGAGAGGGAAAAGCAGCTCTCTCTAGACAATGTTTTCCCTTACCAGAAAAAACTTTTGAATAAAAATATTTCCTCTTTGAAAATAAAATATCTTTTGGAAGGATGAAATCAAGTCCATCTTCACACAAATTATTTTTGAAAGGAAACAGCATCAATATATAATTAGGTTCTAAGGCAGTTGCTCCAGAGAGAGAAGGCAGTGAGGGCCACAGTGGAATTATGTTGCTTGTATGCTCAGACTCAGCGGATAGGCCCTATGGTGGGGACCATGTGAAGATTCTATCCCAGTAACCTTGTCTGACCTGCATAGAAGCTAATACCATGGTATCAGCTTTTGAGAAAAGAAAGAGCTTTATTGGGAGGTCAAGGGGGTAAGGAGACAGAGGCAAGGGTCTCAAATCTGTCTTCTTGGTCCAGGATTTGGGGAAAATTTTTAGTAGTTAGAGGAGTTTCAAATTTGGAAACTGAGTAGCTAGTCTGAAATCAGTTCATATAAGCTAATTTTGCTGCTGTAAGCCAAATGTTCTTAAAGAGCTCTGACGGCAATATTTCTCTCCTTTGAGTTCCATAGACTGATAATTCTTGGCTTTAAGATATCCTGGAGATATAGTTCCTATCCTGCGCATGTGCAGTGCTTTCTCTGTAAGATAACTGAAAGTTTAATTAATCGATCCACCTGTTTGAAGAGGCAGAACCAGTTTAAGCTGGTCAGTGTTTTATGTGCTATTTCTATCTGGTAATGTTAGATAGTTTAACAGCATTCAAGAAATGGTGATAGAATGCCGGTTATGCCCCAGCCACTGGCTGGCCTTGAGGTCCTGGCATGTCTCACTGCAGTGCCTGTTTTGGTAATGACAGTGATAGCCATGAAGATTAGAATGAACAAGAATGACAAAGTTATGACCCCTGAACTCCCTTCTCTTTCCTGCTGGTTGGCCCTCATCTTCCAGGTGTGTGCCAGAGGTTATTGTAAATGTGGTCATTGTAGTTGCAGTTCTGATCTGGCCCAATTGAGATAGGAGAATGGGAGGTTTTCTTGAGCAGAGAAATAACTTCCTAAACAGTTCCTACCAATGAGAGAAATCTAAAACGAGGTTTAATACCGTTTTTTAAAACAGAGGTTATGTTTGAAGCTCCATAAACGATTTGATTTTCTGGGAAAGTGGAATGAGTCTTATTTTTACTGGGGGTGTTTACATCATAGACCATGTTAAGAAACTGCTAAACTATAAATCACTGTAGATGGTGACTGCAGCCATGAAATTAAAAGACGCTTACTCCTTGGAAGGAAAGTTATGACCAACCTAGATAGCATATTAAAAAGCAGAGACATTACATTGCCAACAAAGGTCCATCTAGTCAAGGCTATGGCTTTTCCAGTAGTCATGTATGGATGTGAGAGTTGGACTATAAAGAAAGCTGAGTGCCGAAGAATTGATGCTTTTGAACTGTGGTGTTGGAGAAGACTCTTGAGAGTCCCTTGGACTGCAAGGAGATCCAACCAGTCCATCCTAAAGGAGATCAGTCCTGGGTGTTCTTTGGAAGGAATGATGCTAAAGCTGAAACTCCAGTACTTTGGCCACCTCATGCGAAGAGTTGACTCATTGGAAAAGACTCTGATGCTGGGAGGGATTAGGGGCAGGAGGAGAAGGGGACGACAGAGGATGAGATGGCTGGATGGCATCACCGCCTTGATGGATGTGAGTTTGAGTGAACTCTGGGAGTTGGTGATGGACAGGGAGGCCTGGCGTGCTGCGATTCATGGGGTCGCAAAGAGTCAGACATGACTGAGTGACTGAATTGAGCTGAAACTGCCTTTGGTAGGTTGTATTTCTATGCACAGTTATACAGTGTACCCCTTCCTCATATCAGTGTATGTCTTCCATCCTGTTGCTATGGGGCTTGCATGCTTCCTATTGTGGGGAGTATGCATTTTCCTTCCTTCTCCACTGTTTTTGAATTTAGCCATGCAATTTTCTCTGGTCGTTGGAATGTGAACAGATATGACTACACTATATACAGTTAGCAGCTTTAATGAAACTCTAAGGAAAAAGCCTTTTCCTTTTCAAAATGTTAGTTTGAAAAATGGTATGCTCCACATAAAGGCTTCAACCTCAGGCCCAAACCTTCCAACAAGACCCACAGAGCCAAGCCAAGCAGAGCCACTGTAGCTGCATCCATCCAGCCGCTGCCTCTTTGAAACATTAAGAATGAGATGCTTGTTTTTGTAAGCTCATGAGATTTTACATCTGTTATGCAGAAAAGTCGAAAAGTACAGAATCTGATACTTAGACAAGGAGTGTTCCCATATAAAAACTTAAAATATGTGGCCCTGATTCTGGGAGCAGGAGACCTAGCCATGAGGAAACTTGATGGAGGCTGGAAAATTGGTGACACTTTTTATTCAGTAAATAAACATTTGGTAAAACGTTACTTGAGGTAACTTGAAAGGCAAGCATGAATACCATGTTCTCAAGGCTTTCTGTAAAGAAGATTTGAAATATTGCTAATGTGACTTGGTTGTTAGAAGCTGTGTTTGATAAGATAACACAAGAAGGAAAATGACCTCAAATGACTTGTTTAGGATAAACAGGAAATTAAAATGAGAAACTACAGGATTCACAGGGTTAGAAAATCAAACTGTTTTTCATCTCTAACTGGTTAAAATAGAAACACTTTGAGTCACAAAGGCTAATTAAGACACAGATTAAGAGTCAGTTTAGGGACAAAGCCCAAATTATTGGCATGTGCACAAGCCTTTTGATTGGCTTAAGATGTCCCTCAGTAAATCCTTTCAACTGGACAAAATGGTTCAGGAAAAAGAAACCAAAGGAGTGATCTCTTGAAGCCAAGAATGTGCTTCAGTTTAGAGAGAAAGATTGGTAAAAGAATAGTGAACATGTCTTTTAATATATGGAGCAGAATAGATGAAATAAATAGAAGAGACGATACAAAAAAAATTGACATGAGTGTTAATGCAGAGTATCTCCAGCCTGATATAGCAGTTGAGTGGCTTTTTTTATATCTTAAACTGACATGTGGACCTCCAACTTTCTCTAGGAATGAAGCAGGCCAAAAGTGCTTCTCAGCTCCAGGGAGGGCATGTTTTTCCATATTCTGTTCAGGTGTGGTCAAGGAAGGCAAAGGAAAAGGGAAAGAAGAGGTGGTAGCCAAAAGTGTTGGGGAAAATTGTTGTTTAGTCCCTCAGTCGTGTCTGACTCTTTGCAACCCCATGGACTGCAGCAGGTCAGGCTTCCCTGTACTTCACTACCTCCTGGAGTTTGTTCAGACTCATGGCCAATGAGTCGACAATGTCATCCAACCATCTCATCCTCTGTCACCCCTTTCTACTCATGCCCTCAGTCTTTCATGAGTAGAAGACCCTGATCTTCTTTTCCAGCGAGTCAGCTCTTTGCATCAGGTGGCCAAAGTATTGGAGCTTCATCATCAGTCCTTCCAGTGAGTTTTCAGGGTTAATTTCCTTTAGCATTGACTGGTTTGATCTCCTGTGCAAGAGACTCTAAAGAGCCTTCTTTAGAATCACAGATTGAAAGCATCAGTTCTGCACTCAACCTTCTCTGTGGTTCAGCTGTCACATCTGTACATGACTACCGAAAAAAACCATAGCTTTGATCATATGGATATTTGTCAGGAAAGTGATGTCTCTGCTTTTTAATATGTAATATATAATATATAGTATATAATATATAAAATTATATATACTATATATCATATATCATACTATATTTGATATATTCATTAATATATCACCATATATTAAATTCATAATGAATATCAAAATTATTAATAATTATATTATTTATATTATAAATATACTTATAATAATGATTATTTATAATTATAATGAATATAAATATCTATTTAAGTATAAATATAAATACACATATATTTAAGATATAAATATATAAATATAAATATTTGTTTATATATTAAATATATATAATTTAAATATATTATTAACATTAAACATATACTTTAACATGAAATATATATAATATAATTTATAATTATATGATTACATAATAAGAGTGATAATTATAATAATAATGACTATAATTATAAACTAATTATATAATGCATATAAATATATACATTTATATATATTTATTTATAATAAATATAAATATTTATTTAAATATAAATATATATTTAAAATATAATATGCAATTATAAATATATAATATAGTATATTAATAATATGATATTATTTAATATGATAATGTATCATATTAAAATTAACTTTTATTATCATTATTATTAACTATTTTTCTAATATACTCAATTGTTAATATTAATATTGTGTGATTATTATATATTAATTAAAATATATGCATAATTATATAATACATAATATAATATTGTATTAACATATTAATGATATCGATATATTAATATAAATATATAATAGTATATATTAAACATATAATATATAGTATAATATATTGTATATTGTTACATATGTTATATATATCATATACTTATACATATGTATATATAATATATATTATACAATATTAATTATAATATAATTATATATCCAAATATATAATTATATGTATTATATTTATTAGTAATATTATGTATTATATATCATTATTACTATATATAATATGTATAGTTATATATAATTAATTATATTTAGTTAATTGATTATATTATAATTAATGACATAATTAAGTACATTATATTAATTATAGTATAGTATATTATATAAATATTTATTTAGACCATGTCTCCTGTGTGTGCGTGCTAAGTCACGTCTGGTTTGTCCGACTCTGCGACCTTTTGGGCTGTGGCCTGCCAGGCTCCTCTGTGGGATTCTCCAGGCAAGAATACTGCAGTGGACTGCCATGCCCTCCTGCAGGGGGGTCTTCCCCACACGGAGATCAGACCCGCGTCTCCTATGTCTCCTCCTATGTCACATGGGAATTTAAACCTGATTATTGAGATCTAAAAGACAGATATACAAAGACTAAGAAAATGCCTTGACTTCACTAGCAATCAATATTGATGGCCTATATGCAGAACATTGTTTCTAAGGGTAAAATACAGTCTTATGGTCAGAATGGCTATCCTCCATGCTTTGATTGATGTTAAATGTCAGACTGTCTAAGGCCGTTTAGCATCTCCAGGAGCTCTCACTGAGTTGTAGTAAGAGGTACAGAATGTCACTGATGAAGTCCACCTAGAAACTTCAAATTGCTTCTGTTTCCTTTGCTGCCTTTAAAATCTCTGACTAACTGCTCAGGAGAGATACCAGAGATACCAGAAACAAATGTGGGAGATAGACACAGAGTGGAAGTCAATGAGTAATAAACAGTGTATTTATTTGGGATAAGCAAAGAAAAGAGATGACAGCTAATCACTTATAATTTTAATCTTTTGCTTTCTGTTTCTAAAATCCAAGCACTTTTTAGTTTTATTTTCCTTCATATTTCTAAAATGTATTTTGTGATATCATCCAAGTTGCAGCTTTTAAAATACTTGTCAGATAATCTTGACAATTTTTATTTGGCTTCAGGTTAACCCTTCACTTGTATTATACAATCAAACATAATATACAGTAAAACAAATACATAATTCATAATGTAAATCTTTAAAAATTTAAACTTTTCATTCAGATAATAAAGCTTGTTTTATTCAGGAAAATGATACTATGATTCTAATGTAATACAGCATTATTATTGTATAGTTTTATAATAATAATAAGCATACAGATGATACTGTATATATATTTTAAATATTCAAGATGGCTTGAAATTGTTAGGAAAAACTTAGGAATTTGGGAAAACAAATGCCATGTTGTCAGAGAGTCATAGAAAATATTTCCATGCTCATAAAAATCTATTTCTAAAAGGGAATGTATATGTATACACACACACACACACACACACACACACATACACACACACATTTATATTTCCAGGCACAATAAAAAGGCATTGATATTCAGAGGCAATCTTTAGTGAAATTTTTACTATTCTGCCTTGAATGAAGATCTTTGTAATATTTGACCATATTTAAATTAATTGGAGGTTAAATACTGAAGATACTAATGCCAACAAGAATTACCACTTATCTTTTGTTATAATCTAGAGTTTGAAATATTGTTTTCTAGGAATTTGTGGGTCTTCTTGGAAATATGTCTTTTTAGAATTACAGATTTGGAAAATTAGTATGTAATACCAGTAGGGCATGAACTCATAAAAAGATTTTTTATAAATCTTACCTTACTTTGATTTGTCTGGTATGCAGGTTAAACATTTTTGGTGGAGTGAAATCATAGGAAAGAATTCTGCTTATCTTTGACATTTATTTCACTCAGTATAAAGTATGGATGTTATACTACATGCTTAATTCAAAAATGAAGAAACCTAAAATTTTCCAGAGACTTTTCAATTTCTACTGCAAAATTTTTCCATGAAACTACTTTATTATTTTCTTGCAGAAAAATATATTTTCTGGAATTGGATTTACTATGTTGAGCCTTCTCAAATATGATTGTTTCTTACCATTGGTGCCTCTTTTCACAGTGAACTTAGCTAAGAAGCCCCAGAGGCCACTATGGTCTCAGTTATGTGCTATCCATGAATGGTGCCATGTATGAAGTGACATTTTGAGAAAATTTTCTAAAGATTTTCTGAGGACTTTACAGAGATTCAGTGGGTCTACAACCACCCAAAATGGGCTGATACATTTTAAGGGTTTATAGTTGCTTTGGCTACTGAAAGATGGGGTTTGATTACCAGCTGTATCATTTGGTAGCTCATTGGGCTCAGATAACTTTCTTGCTTTCTCTAAATCTCAACTGCCTCATCTGAAAAAGAACAATAAAATGTCTGACAGCTCTGCTGGAAAGATTAAGTATTATACCTAAAAGCACCTACCTATTGTGCCTATTACATGGGTTGAAACTCAGTTCAGTTCAGTCGCTCAGTCATGTCTGACTCTTTGAGACCCCATGGACTGCAGCAAGCCAGGCCTCCCTGTCCATTACCAACTCCCAGAGCTTGTTCAAACTCATGTCCATTGAGTCAGAGATGCCATCCAACCATCTCATCCTCTGTCGTCCCCTTCTCCTCCTGCTTTCAGTCTTTCCCAGCATTAGGGGCTTTTCCAACGAGTCAGTTCTTCGTATCAGGTGGCCAAAGTATTGGAGTTTCACCTTCAACATCAGTTCTTCCAATGAATATTCAGGCTTGATTTCCTTTAGGATTGATTGGTTTGATCTCTTTGATGTCCAAGGGATTCTCAAGAGTCTTCTCCAACACCACAGTTCAAAAGCATCAATTCTTCAGCACTCAGCTTTCTTTATAGTCCAACTCTCACATCCATACATGACTAGTGGAAAAACCATAGCTTTGACTATTGAAACTAGTTTTGTTTATTGAAACTCAGTGAATAGTAATAATTATTTGTTTTCTTAGTTATATCTTTAGGTCTCATTTGTTTATTCAATGCTTATGGTTAGTTGTTTAAGATCTTAGAAGAGTAGTTATAAACAGATTACTTTTAATGATCACTTAGCATGTTGCCCATTAACATATATTATGAATATCATAGAGTTAGTAAGTAGCAGAAAATCAGTTTAGAAAAAGGTCCTTCTTTCTCCAAACCTATGTGCTTTCTTCTATTCTATGCTGCCTCCAACTTCAGATATGTGTGTGTGTTTATATATATATTTTTAATTGCATTGACATGACTAGCTCATAATCTATAAGTTTTGTGATTGAACATCTACAGTAAGTATTTATAAGACAAAAGCAATAAATTTCAAATGCTGGAGAGGTTGTAGAGAAAAGGAAACCCTCCCAAAGTGTTGGTGGGAATGTAAATTAGTGCAGCCACTATAGAGAAAGGCATGGAGGTTCCTCAGAAGACTAAAATTGAAGTTACCTTATAACCCAGCAATCCCACCCCTGGGCATACATCCAGACAAAACTATAATTCAAAGAGATACATGCACCCTAATGTTCACAGCAGCACTATTTGTAATAGCAAAGAAATGGAAACAACCGAAATGCCCCCCAGCAGATGCTGCTGCTGCTGCTTCTAAGTCACTTCAGTCGTGTCTGACTGTGTGTGACCCCATAGATGGCAGCCCACCAGGCTCCCCCGTCCCTGGGATTGTCCAGGCAAGAACACTGAAGTGGGTTGCCATTTCCTTCTCCAATGCATGAAAGTGGAAAGTGAAAGTGAAGTCGCTCAGTTGTGTCTGACCCTCAGCGGCCCCGTGGACTGCAGCCTTCCAGGCTCCTCCATCCATGGGATTTTCCAGGCAAGAGTACCAGCAGATGAATGGGTAACAATACTGTGCTGCATATATACAATGGAACATTACTCAGACCGAGAAAAAAAAGCCATTTGCAGCAATATGCATGGACCTAGAGATCAGAATACTTAAGCAAAGTAAGTCAGAAAGAGAAAAACAAGTACCATATGATATCACTCATGTGTGGAATATAGAATATGACACAAATGAACTTAACTATGAAACAGAAATCAGCTCAGCTATAGAGAACAGATTTATGGTTGCCAAGAGGGAGGGGGCAGTGAGGGAGTATTGGATTGGAAGTTTGGAATTAGTAGATGGAAACTATTCAATTGGGAATAGGAAAACAGCAAGGTCCTACTGTATAGCACAGAGAAGTATGTTCAAAATCCTGTAATAATTCATAACCTAAAAGAATATAAAAAGAATATGTGTGTGCATCACTGAACCACTTTGTTGTATACCAGGAATGAAACAACGTTGTGAATCAACTATATTTAATAAAGTTATGAATTTCATTATTTATTAGCAGTTTTCCTCTTAGAATGGGCTTCCCTGACAGCTCAGCAGGAGACCAGTGTTGGGAAGATCCCCTGGAGAGGGAAAGCATAGAGAACTATGTCCACTCTGGTATTCTGGCCTGGTGAATGTCACGGGCTGTATTGTCCACGGGGTCACAAAGAGCGGACACGACTGAGTGACTTTCACTTTCACTTTTCCTCTTAGAATAGACTATCCCCATCTATCATCTGTCTATCTATCTATATCTATTTATCTCTCAAGATCTGCCTTTAGTCTAAAGGCTTGTAGATGATTTTACAAGGTTATGACCAGCTTTTTTTGTGATGTTAGATATTTATCTTAGTGAACAGGAATTAAAAAAATAAGTTTTGTTTTCTACTTTCTAAATTATTTCAATGAAAAATATCTTTGGAATCTACACTTTATTTTCAGTTTTTTTTTAACTAAATACATTTATTCTACCTTCTGGAATAGCTGTATTATTAAATATTTTAGTAGTGAAACTTGTATTCATTGACTTCTGACTTTATTATTTTAATTGGCTTTCTTTTCAAACTAAAATCAACATACGTGTTACCTTTTGTCGCATGTGGTTATTATTGACACCATTTTTAATCTTTAGTGCATCGCTATGTAATCTGGCTGGAGAGGCAGTGGCCCCCCACTCCAGTACTCTTGCCTGGAAAATCCCATGGACAGAGGAGCCTAGTGGGCTGCAGTCCATAGCGTCACTAAGAGTCGGACATGACTGAGCGACTTCACTTTCACTTTTTACTTTCCTGCATTGGAGAAGGAAATGGCAACCCACTCCAGTGTTCTTGCCTGGAGAATCCCAGGGACGGTGGGAGCCTGGTGGGCTGCCGTCTGTGGGGTCGCACAGAGTTGGACATGACAGAAGCAACTTAGCAGCAGCAGCATGTAATCTGGCTATCTTATTGCACCTTTTTAAAAAAAATCTTTCTGAGAATAGGGGCTAATTCAACTACATTTCCAAAAGAAACTGGTGACTGATTCAGCTTCTGGCCCCATGGGATGCTTAACAGAGCTTCTTCTGTTCTCTTTCCAGTTCCCCCCAAGAACAATACCTCTGACCTTGAGGCTGGCTAGAGCCTTCCTTCCTGACCACCTTCAAGTCTAACTTCAAGTGCTGACAGAATTATACAATAGTTGCCAAAATTATGTGATTTTATGGACTAACAAGTCATTTGTCATAAAAAGGAAATTAAGTGAGAACCTCAGTAACAAGGGGAAAGACAGGAGCCCTTTGTCATCTGAATATTTGTCCCAGACAGGGTTGAACTACTTACAATTATGAATATTGAACAGTTTTTGCAGCGGTCCAGGGCCCTCTGCTCAGTTCCAAGTAGGCCGCATTGTCTCTTTGAGGGATAAAAGCTTTTGATAATTTCTCAGTGATAACCTTAGCATTTTATGGTGAGGACAGTGCAAAATTTCCTTAGATTTATTACATATTGTTGTCCTAGAATGTTTGTTATACATTCTTTTTCTTTTAAGGTAAATTCTTTCTTTCTCAGAGACCTTATTTTCCTTGAGTATTTAGTTCATTTTTGGGAAGTCAGAAACTACCTCTGAGGAATAATTTTATTAGAAAAGCAAACCATTTGATCATACCTCTAAAGATGTGGCAGAAAACGGACTTTTCTTCCAGGGAAAAGGACATTGTATAAATGACTCCATCCACATTAGGTAAAACATTTCATATAGCTACTTTTCAATTATTAAACTACTAATTGTTGGCAAATCTCTATGTCAATGTATAAACAATTAGTGAAATGTTAGAGTCTCAGAGAGTCAAAGAAATTACCTAGACCAAAAAGAATTTAGATTGGGAGAAGGTAAAATTTAATCACTGGATGCTGCTGCTGCTCATCCAAGGCAGAATGGTACGGTGTTTAAATAGGTGGACTCATGATTTCACATCACCTGGATTCGAACCCTAGCTGTGTCACCGAGAACTGTGTGTCCTTGGATAAGTTACTTTTTCTCCCTGTAACTCAGTTTACCCATATTTAAATAAGAGGTAGTAATAGTATTTACCTCAGGAGAATGCTTAGTTATCATAAAGTACTTATGACTAAGTTTTACACAACACAGGTGCTGTGTGAATGTGTCATAGGTTCATATCATATCATCAATCAATGTGCAATGTTTGTAGGCCTACTGTATTCACAGATTCTGATCTGCACTGGTGGTCCCTGCTGAGAAGGAGTGTTTCATCAGGACAAATGGATGCCATTTCTTACAGTAAGGTGGAAGCTGCATGTGCACTCTTGGAGATAAGGATATAAAATTTAAACTTTAATTTTAACTAGAAAATTTTAAATGGTTACTTTTTGTTGTAAACTCCCTAAGGGCATAGACTACTCATTATATATATATATACTCTAGAGGGCAGAACAGAGGATTACATATAATTGTTCTTGTTTTTTTTTTTAGTCGCTAAGTCCTGTCTGACTCTTTGTGACCCCGTAGACTGAAGCCTGGCAGGCTTCTCTGTCCATAGGATTTCCCAGGCAAGAATACTGGAGTGGGTTGCCATTTCTTTCTCCAGGAGATCTTCCCAACCCTGGGATTGAACACGTCTCCTGCATTGGCAGACAGATTCTTTACCACTGAGCCACTGGGAAGCCCACATATGATAGTAAGGAGCAATTAACAATTACTTTTAAAAATTAAACTTTGGTCATACAGATATCAAGCTCTCTTATTTTGTTTTATAAACAGAGTAAATACAGTCCCTGGAATGCAGACATGACCCTTAATTCTCACATATTCGGTTGTTCTATAGTTCAGAGAGTAAAGCATCTGCCTGCAATGCAGGAGACCTGGGTTTGATCCCTGGGTTGGGAAGATCCCCTGGAGAAGGAAATGGCAACCCACTCCAGTATTGTTGCCTGGAAAATCCCATGGATGGAAGAGCCTGGTAGGTTACAGTCCACGGGGTCACAAAGAGTCAGACATGACTGAGTGACTTCACTTATAGTTCAAGTTATAGGGGACTTGTTAAAAATGATAACCAAAATGCTATATGTATGCTGTCTAGAACTAGAATAAAGTGTTAACAGTTTGTGCATGAGTCACATTTAAATAATCTATATTTATAAAATAATATCAAGAATTGTAATTCTACCAAGTTTCAATGGAAGCAACTGCATATTCACTTAACATCAGTGAAACAAAAAATTTAAAATATTATTTTAAAAGATAGACAAAAGAAATTTAAAACAGAGCAATTTACTCTTAAAACGAATCACCAGTCTAGGTTCGATGCAGGATACAGAATGCTTGGGGCTGGTGCACTGGGATGACCCAGAGAGATGGTATGGGGAGGGAGGTGGGAGGGAGGTTCAGGACTGGGAACACGTGTACACCCGTGGCGGATTCATGTTGATGTATGGCAAAACCAATACAGTATTGTAAAGTAAAATAAAGTAAAAAAATAAATAAATAAATAAATTTTAAAAAAAGACTCAAGCTTAAAAATTCTACATTTGTAAAATATTACCTGAGTTGTAATTCTGTTAAGCTACCGTTTGAACAATGGTATTAGACCCTAATGCTGGGACAGATTGAAAGCAAAGGAGAGCAGGGTGGCAGAGGGTGAAATGGTTAGATGGCATCAGTGACTCAATGGGCATGAATCAGAGCAAACTCTGAGAGACAGTGAAGGACAGGGAAGCCTGGTGTGCTGCACGCAGTCCACGAGGCTGCAAACAGACACGACTGAGTGACTGAACAACAACAAATATTCACTCAACAGCAATGAAGGTAAGAGAAAGCAAACTTCCTTAGAAAAGAAACAAAAGTAATTTTGCTGTGGTACAGGATCTTCAGAAGGTGGCCCAGTTGGGGGGTGGATTATTCAGCTTTCAGAATGTGGGGTGGGAAATATTTAGTGCTTGGTGTAGACACTTCTCATTGCTGATGGAGAATGTGCTGGGCTAGGGCTGTCTCTTCATGATCACTCTTCTTCGCGATGCCCATACTTCCCTTGGCCCCTGGAACTCATATTCAGCATCTGACTAGAGGATGCAGGAGAGAAAGGCTGAAGCTGAATCAGGTTGCATAAATGGCCAAACTCGTTTTCAGTGTCGTTTGTACTGGATTCCATTTTTGAACATGTATAATCCAATGGCATTAACGAAAGTGCTAAGTCGTGCTTCAATCGTGTCCAACTCTTTGTGACCTCATGGTCTGTAGTCTGCCAGGCTCCTTTGCCATTGGAATTCTCTAGGCAAGAATAATGGAGTGGGTTACCATTTCCTTCTCCATGGCATTAACAAAAGGCATAGTAAATCTTTACGTTCTGTTCCACAGTGAGTCTGCCAAATTAGACACATGAGGATACATTGCATATGGCATTTGTAGTAAAATTATTGAAAAAGTACAACAAATTGATGGAGGGAACATTCTATGAATTTGATCCCATGGAAGTGACATTTGGTCCCCAGAGGATACACTTAGATACTCGATCCCTCAGCCATTGCAACTTAATGCTCTTTTTATCAGATTATCGATGATCTGGTAATCCAGTAGAGGACTTGGTGGTCCTCTCAGACCTTTGACACATGCTCTTCTTTAAACATTGGGGTGTAAGAAACTCCTTTTCATTTGACAGATTAAATTTAAGCTCTGCCTAACTGAATTTTTCCCGTCATATGTATTTTTTGTTATTCTTGAGTTTTCTCTTGGCAAATAGAATTTTTGACCAATTATTGTAAGTTTTGTTCCTCGTGGGAAATCATTTGGCTTTAAAAAGAACAAATGCTTCTTTCTCCTTTTTCTATAAGGATTTTTCCTTAGTTTCTGTAGGTGTGCAGCTGTTCACAATTACGACTGATTGTTTCATCTGCTTTGGACAGTTTCTCCTCTGTGGTTAAGGGGTGAATTCTCTATTAAATGGACAATCCAGTATATTTAACTTCATTTTCCCAATGAAGGTCAGAAATGACTAAGTTTTTGAAATTTTCAAATACTGCTTTCAAACTATGTATTCTCTATCTTCAATGAAGTCAGTTCTCACCTTGAAGAATTTAATTTTGATCCGTTAATTCCTCATATGTAATTTCTTATATTTGAAGAGCTGAAAACCATGGAAGAAAATACTTTCAATAAATGCTGAGTTTTCAAAGAGAAACTTTGGAATTCATAGAGTCTTTCTAAATCAGCTTAATTTTTTTGATATAAATATAGCTGAAGATACTTGCTCAAATGTAAACAGGACTTGGATAATTTTCCCGAAGCCTGTGTGTAAGCTTTTCCTTCGTATTTTGCAAAGTAGTCAGTCGTTAGTAAATCATTCTCGAACGACTTAAGTTTATATGCCTCTGTGAACTAGCTCTGTGTGTGAGTCTGTATATTTGGCAAAAGGCTTTAATATCTTTGTTATCAATCTCACCGTCAGTAGACCTGCTTTATTCAGTTGAATAGTGGCAGTCTCATAATCTGTGGCTACATTTGCTGGGAAAACCAAGTAGCATTGCTTATCAGAGTCTGGCATCGCCATAAGAGTAACTTTTTGCTTCTCTTCAAATATGATGAAATATGGCAACAATTAAACACTCTTGTAAAATGAGCCATTTTTCTAGTGTGTTTCATTATGGGAAAGAAAAAATTTTAAGACATTTTCAAAAGTCTATGATATATTTCACCTAAATAAGCCCCTCTATTCAAAGACATGTATATACAGCATATGTATTTATGTATACACAGAATTTTTGTTTATGTTTGTGTACACAATATCCTTACCTCTTTTCATTATAGGATAGAATGCAAATCTAGGAAATCCTCTGAAGGGGATTGTCTTTTAACATATTTGAGTCAATTTTAGGAAAATAAACCACAAACCTGATTAAATTACCAACTTTATTTGGTTTTGTTTATTTTTAATGAATTCTTTAGTGATTTCTGTCTAGATAAAATTCAGACTATATACTGTATCTTTTGGAACATACCCATCAACAAATTGCAAACTTCTGTAACTTCCACCATTTTGGGATTATCTTCTTTTGTTAAACTCTTTACAAAAATCACCAAAAAATCAAGAAAATATCATCTAATATGGTCTCCATATAACTTATATGTGCTTATATTTCTTAACGCAAATATATCTGGGAATAAATAGATTCCCAACGTATGCCAAAATATTGTTTATTAAAACATGTTTCCGTTAGTGTGAGTTCTTGTCCATTTACCATTTTCTCAGACTCTAGAAGAACATATATGAATAGAAGAAGAAGAAATACTATGTCTTCATAAGATGATAGTAACTTGGGTTTTTGAGTCATCACTGCCATTGTCAGCATCAACATAAGCATCTATTATTGAACAGCACTTTATACTCACCATATGCCTTTAGTACAAAGTAGTCCTTATTAAAAACATATGAGGCATGACAAAAACAACACCCAGAATGTGTCTGTTTTACTGATGGTGATGCCAGTTAACTGATGGCATAATCAGGCCAGTACTTCTGAGCTGGGATTCACTACACTATTCCTTAGACTGCGTCTCAACAGATATCTGTACTTTTTAATATTCAAAGTCTTAACTGACTTTGTACAACATGCAGAGAAGCATACTTATCATGGTGTTCAAAACCTTAAATGATCTAATTCAGTGTGATTAAATGTTCCCAAGGTCCATGGCATCTAGTCATTTGTAATTTTGTTGCAACATATATTTGTCCTGCAAGAAATATTAGCTAGTGGGAATATGAAAAGAGCACCCAGACAGTGCAGTTTTGTATCTGCTATACCCAAGTGTGGGTTTCCCAGGTGGCTCAGTGGTAAAGAATCCACCTGCCAATGCAGGAGATGCAGATTCCATCCCTGGGTTGGGAAGATCCCCTGGAGCAGGAAATGGCAACTCACTCCAATATTCTTGCCTGGAAAATTCCATTGACTGAGAAGCCAGGTAGGCTACAGTCCATGGGGTTGCTAAGAGTCGGACACGACTGAGCAACTTTAATTTCTTTTTCTTTCTTTAGGGATTCTAGTGTATATGTGAATAAAATAAGATCAAATGCCAACCTTCTTTATTATCGTATCAATTTTTTATTCATTCTTTTTATATGCACCAGTCTGCATTCATCACAGACCTACTGTGCATTCGCCAGACATTCATACTAGTCTACTATGTAAGCTTATAATCTAATGGAAAAGGGCATACATTAAATCAGTTGCAACAAACATAAATGTATGACTAAAAAATGTGAGAAGATTTTGAAATACTTTTTCTCATTGCTTTTTATTCTTTGGATGTTATTACTTAAATTAAGATATAATAGGCATATAGCATTATATTAGCTTCAGGTGTACAACTTAATGATTTAGTATACCTGTATATTATGAAATGATCACCACAATTAATCTAGTTAGCATCCATCACAACACATAGTTGCACATTTTTTTCTTGTGATAAGAAATTTTACCATTTACTCTCTAACAAGTTTCAAAATGCAGTATTATTAACTACATTCATAATGCTCTACATTACATCCACAGGACTTTATTTTACAACTAGAAGTTCGCACCTTTTAACCACCTTCATTCATCTGCTCACCTCCCAGTCAGCCTGTTCTTTGTATCTTTGTTCTTCTTCTTTTTAAGATTCCACATGTAAATGAGTATTTATCATTCTAGGTCTGACTTAGTTAATGGCTTCAGGATCCATCAGTGTTGTTAAAAATGGCAAGATTTCTACTTGTTATGGTTGCATAATTTTCTATTTTGTGTATCACGTTTTCTTTTGGATATTTTCTTTATTGCCTGTTACATGCGTTCACTTTTACTAGTATTTTTACCTTCACTTTGTTATCTGTAAAATAACCAATAAGAAATGATTGTGTAGAAAGAGGAAATCATGAAAACATCACTAGTTGATCTGGGTTCTGGTTTCAGGTTTGGCACCAACTAGCAATATTATTTTAATAAGGTATTACAGTTTTAGTCTTAAATTTCGCAGTTGCAAAATTGGTCAGTTGTCTAAAGTCCCATAACTAGTTTGTTCTGTGCTGTTTTTGAGTAGGTAATCTTTGCATTGGTTTTTCACAAGAATGATGGAATTATTCTGTGACATCATTTTAATTGTATTATATTTATTTATTGAAACCTATCAACCCATGAGAGTATAGGTATCTTGAAGGCCAGTCCCTGAGTCCTTTACATCTTGTGTTCCTAGAAAACTCAATGCATGCTTTGTTGAATGTTGAATATACTTTATTTTTTTAAATTTTTAATATAAATTTATTTATTTTAATTGGAGGTTAATTACTTTACAATATTGTATTGGTTTTGCCATACATCAACATGAATCTGCCACAGGTATACACGTGTTCCCCATCCTGAACCCCCCTCCCACCTCCCTCCCCATACCATCCCTCTGGGTCATCCCAGTGCACCAGCCCCAAGCATCCCGTATCCTGCATCGAACCTGGGCTGGTGATTCGTTTCATATATGATATTATACATGTTTCAATGACAAAGAGAATACATTTGAATCAGTTCTAATGAGGTGGATGAAACTGGAGCCTATTATACAGAGTGAAATAAGCCAGAAAGAAAAACACCAATACAGCATACTAATGCATTATATGGAATTTAGAAAGATGGTAACGATAACCCTGTATGTGAGACAGCAAAAGAGACACAAGTTAGACACAGTCCAAACAGTCTTTTGGACTCCGTGGGAGAGGGAGAGGGAGAGGGAGAGGGTGGGATGATTTGGGAGAATGGCAAATATTCCAAGATGACTTTTCATTGTAATCTGTCCCAGAATGACAAATTGAAACATAGGTCTGAAGATAAATATTTTTCAGGTACATTAAAAAGAATAATGAGTGTTTTTACAAAGATTACATTTTTAGGAACAAAGTCTATAGTTGTTAAGACTTTAGGCAGAACAGCAGTTATGAGTCTGTAATTGTATTTGTGTCCAGCAGATGCCACCAGTGCCTCAAATAAAACTCATGTGGCTAAATTTAGAAAAAGCCCACATTTAAAAGTAAGCAGATGTTATTAAAATCCAAGAGAATATTACACAATCATTCAGATCTTCAGTTAAATGCAAAATAAAACGACATGTTTATCTTTCTAAAAATGTCTTCAAATTTTCAGTTTGTAATTCTTTGCAGTTATTCTAGGAAAGTAAAGACTACATAGAAAAAAAGTAACACAAACTGGGAGATTATTTCAGCAAAAAGGCTTCCTCTAAGGTCAGGATGAGTTCCAAGATGCCTTTTTTAGATGTGTTTTCCCTGAAAAGATTATAAAAACAATCAAAAAAGGAATAAAGACTATTGCGTTTCTCCTTTTCCTAAGCTGTCCTCTGCCTCCATTGCAGCTGGCAGCTTACTGACTGTTCGCAGCTAATGAAGAGACGTGCATTAGGCAGAGAGGAAACGGAGAGGAGAGCCGGGGCAGCCAGCACTGACAAAACTCAACTCGAGAAGGTCAACGTTGTTCAGAGCTTTCTTGGCATTGAAAGCTTCGATTCATAATCATAACACCCTCCTTCCTGAATATTGTTCTGTTCTTTTTCCCAATGGACCGATTAACAATTTTTCTTTCCTTTTAAAATTAAAAATGAACAAATGTTTACTCACAAGTTCTTGAATATCTTTTGGTTTTCTTTTTTTTTTTTAAAACCCCTTACTGCCTTCCTTTTTTAATATAAGAAACTAGACTATCTTAGATGTTAACTATTTACAGCTTAACTAATTTAGATTCACCATTTCCTTTATTTGAAAACTTATGCTTTATCCAAACTTAATGGATTTTATTAACTGATTAAAAGTCACAAATCATATTAAAAAGTAGCATTTCTTAATATTTTTGTGAGGTATGATAGCTCTTTGTTTTAACATGTTATAGTAATTTTTCTCACTTTAATTTGATCAAATTAATGATTTGAAACACATAACATTATTAATTTGTCATTACATAGGTCTTTAATATATCATCCTACTTAAGAGACTTAAGAAATACTCAGAAAAGCTATTTGTTTAGAGAAATTTTATGGTTCTAGAATGCTTTTGATGAAATATGTAATTGTTAAGGATTAACATCTAAAGCAATGTGTGAAAATGACAGAATTTTAATTTTTAAATTGCATAATTTAATAACGGATTTCAAACAAAGGAACAGGGTAGCCTGTTGTGACTCCCCTGAGTCTCTGAGAAAGCACTCCTTCTCCTCACCCACTGTGACTCAGTACTCATCCATTTCCACATCCATGTCTGGTGTCCTCATCCTAAGTATGGAGAGAATCAAGGGAAGGAAAGCCAAGAATGAGATTCTCTGCCTAAGAACCGCATAATCTGATACTGAAAATGAAAGCCACATAGCCTGTGAGTCGATGCAGGCATCTACGTGGCGTGCAGTTACAGGCTCTACATTGGCTCATTGTCTTGCAGTCATCTGAAGAAGAATTTACCTGGAAC
Source organism: Capricornis sumatraensis (assembly GCF_032405125.1). Taxonomy (NCBI): domain Eukaryota; kingdom Metazoa; phylum Chordata; class Mammalia; order Artiodactyla; family Bovidae; genus Capricornis; species Capricornis sumatraensis. The sequence continues at coordinate 8,169,844 of NC_091075.1, read as the reverse complement.
AGTGCAGCGTGGTTATGTGCCCTGTGGGACTCATCCACATAGACATGTATGCCTTATGCTTTTCTTTGGAATCTTGAGTTTTTCTTTTTTCAGCTTCGATTTGTCATGAAAACAGACACATAATCACGGGTTCAGTGCTTTAAAGAATCAAGATGGCGCTCATGAAAAAAGAGGACTTTCCCGTACTCTGCCTCACACTGCCCTATGTGTGTTCTGTAGTAACGTGTGAAATGGGGAGAATCCCATGTGTCTGCTGCATGCAAGCAGCTACTTTGGAGGGGGCAGTTACAGAAGGAAGAAGGGTGGTTGGGAGCAGCTGGAAATAGCACTGGGAAATGTGGGTAGAGCTGGTACAAATTTTGTGAGGTAAGTAGAATTCTGGTGGTTGGGATGTTTTTTCAAGCTATTGCAGAAGTTTATTTACATTGTTTCCCAGAATAGGCTCCATCCGCATTCCATCTCCCTCTTAGATGGCTTAAAAATTATTTTTCTCCATTTCACTACTTGATCTGTGAAGCAGTAGTAAGGCTTCTATGACTTTACTAACAATGTTTTGTCACGTGAACTGAAATTGTTTTACATGTCTCTCTTTTTTTAAAAGCAACTAAGATTTTTCAATACAGAGGACACCTACCTTAAAATAATAATTTTAAAAACTTACTATCTAGGGTATGCTACATTTTCATAGAAGTCTTGGGCAGTAAGTAAAAACTGGATTCATTTTAAAGGTGTCTTTGCTTCAAGGCACATCTTATCCAACGGGGCTGTTTATAGCCTACCTCGTATTTCACTGCTTCCAAGCTCTGAGCAAACAGAATTTGCTCACAGGGTGAAACACGTCTATGGTCCTGAATAAACTGCTCAGATTCCAAAACTATTTGTGTGACAGTGCTAGACGAAGGAATGCTGGAGCCAAATGGGATGTTTGTAGCCTGTATTTGCATATCAATACCCAGACTCCCCTTTAGGAATACTACTGCTTCGTGACAATGCTGTTGTCTGAGGTCTGGGGCAAAGAAAAACCATAAAAGTTGGGACTCACTTTTCAATGCCCTCGATTCTTTCCTTGTGCTTTGGAAAACTGTGAAACAAGGTCACCAAGTTCCATTCTCCATAGTTTTATTATGCTTTCAATGAAGCAATTGAACCTGCACGGAACCCAGACAGACGGACATCACAAGGCCACTTTGTAGAAAGGCAGCTTCTTTAGAACGTGAATGCTGAAGCTCGATTTGTGAGTTTCATGGGTTTGGGGCCTATATACTGTTTAAAGAACCAAAGGGAACCAAACCTTTAAACAAAATATGTAGAACCCTTTTGCCTGCAGAAAAAAAGTATAAAATTAAGGATTCTTTTAGCCACAAAGAAGTCAACCTAAGAATGTAAAAGCTATTTGGAAATCTGGCCATGGGTACTGAGGTTATTTTGTAAGGTGATGTCATTTTCTACCTGGTTGGCAAACGGAAGTCTGTTGTCAGTCTTTTTTTTTTAATTTTTAAAAATTTTTTAATTTTTTTACTTTACTGTATTTTAAACGGGATCACAGAGCCTGTTCATAGTTTTGCTGAGGTTTTACTTGGAGAAAGATTATTATTTTTTTTTTTTCTGACAACACTTTGGACTTCCTGATGGGAATTTTAGTATATTTTACCTTATATTTTAGAATGCAGTTGATTTCTTTAGTTGGTTAAACTCTATAGAAACAAAGATTAAAGAAAAATGCATGTTTTCGTATTACTGCCTTTACCCACTACTGCATAGTTAAAAACACTTTGTGAGAGTGCTATGATTGGAAATGTCAAGTTTAGCAGGATTTCTTCATGGATAAATTTTCCCACACAACTACACTGTATTGTGTTCTCAGACATTTTTTTTTGAACCCACTTCACTTTACCAAACATATTGTTTTGCTTTTGGATTTTATCATTAGTTTGCTTTTTCTGTGTAGTTCAGACATGTTTCTCCTGAATATTCTTTTATAGCGATCTCAAGAATGACTTACACCATCTAAAATTATCTTGAATATAGAAAATGCTGCTAACAATATTTCAATTGCTTTGCCCAGAGCTCTGAACAATTTTCCTGATTCACTTCCAATTATCTATTCATGCTGTGCTAAGTTGCTTCAGTCCTGTCTGACTCTTTGCAACCCCATAGACTATAGCCCACCAGGCTCCTCTGTCCATGGGATTCTCCAGGCAAGAATACTGGAGTGCATTGCCATGCCCTCCTCCAGGGGATCTTCCCAACCCAGGTATCAAATCCATGTCTCTTACAACTTTCTTATCCCTTTGTCTGCCAATGGACATCTGGGTTGCTTCCATGTCCTGGCTATTGTAAACAGTGCTGTAATGAACATCGGGGTACACGTGTCTCTTTCAGTGCAGGTTTCCTTGGTGTGTATGCCCAGCAGTAGAACTGCTGGGTCGTCAGGCAGGGTTTTTTTTTTTTTTCCATTTTTTAAGGACTCTCCATGCTGTTCTCCATAGTGGCTGTATCAGTTTGCATTACCACCAACAATGTAAGAGGGTATCCCCTTTCTCCACACCCTCTCCAGCATTTATTGCTTGTAGACTTTCTGATAGCAGCCATTCTAAACAGTGTGAGATGGTACCTCACTGTGGTTTTGATTTGCATTTCTCTGATAATGAGTGATGTTGAGCATCTTTTCATGTGTTTGTTAGCCATCTGTATGTCTTCCTTTGAGAAAGGTCTGTTTAGTTCTTTGGCTCACTTTTTGATTGGGTTGTTTATTTTTCTGGTATTGAGCTACATGAGATGCTTGTATATTTTGGAGATTGATTCTTTGTCAGTTGCTTTGTTTGCTATTATTTTCTCCCAATCGGAAGGTTGTCTTTTCACCTTGCTTATAGTTTCTTTCATTGTGCAAAAGCTTTTAAGTTTAATTAGGTCCCATTTGTTTATTTTTGCTTTTATTTCCATTACTCTAGGAGGTAGGTCATAGAGGATCTTGCTGTGGTTTATGTCAGAGAGTGTTTTGCCTATGTTTTCCTCTAGGAGTTTTATAGTTTCTGGTCTTACATTTAGATCTTTAATCCATTTTGAGTTTATTTCTGTGTATGGTGTTAGATCATGTTCTAGTTTCATTCTTTTGCAGGTGGTTGACCAGTTTTCCCAGCACCAGTTGTTAAAGAGATTGTCTTTTCTCCATTGTATATTCTTGCCTCCTTTGTCAAAGATCAGGTGTCCATTGGTGCGTGGATCTATCTCTAGGCTTTCTATTTTGTTCCGTATTTCTGTCTTTGTGCCAGTGCCATGGTATCTTGATGACTGTGGCTTTGAAGTATAGTTTGAAGTCAGGCAGGTTGATTCCTCCAGTTCTCTTCTTTTTTCTCAAGATCGCTTTGTCTAGTCCAGGTTTTTTTGTGTTTCCAGACAAATTATGAAATTATTTGTTCTAGTTCTGTGAAAAATACCATTGGTATCTTGATAGTTCAGTTCAGTTCAGTCGCTCAGTTGTGTCTGACTCTGTAACCCCATGTACTGCAGCACGCCAGGCCTCCCTGTCCATCACCAACTCCCGGAGTTCACCCAAACTCATGTCCATTGAGTCGGTGATGTCATCCAACCATCTCATCCTCTGTCATCCCCTTCTGCTCCTGCACTCAATCTTTCCCAGCATCAGGGTCTTTTCAGATGAGTCAGCTCTTCACAACAGGTGGCCAAAGTATTGGAGTTTCACCTTCAACATCATTACTTCCAATGAATATTCAGGACTGATCTCCTTTAGGATGGACTGGTTGGATCTCCTTGCAGTCCAAGGGACTCTCAAGAGTCTTCTCCAACACCACAGTTCAAAAGCATCAATTCTTTGGCACTCAGCTTTCTTTATAGTCCAACTCTCACATCCATACATGACTACTGGAAAAACCATAGCCTTGACTAGATGGACTTTTGTTGACAAAGTAATATCTCTGTTTTTTAATATGCTGTCTAGGTTAGTCATAACTTTCCTTCCAAGGAGTAAGTGTCTTTTAATTTCATGGCTGAAGTCACCATCTGCAGTGATTTTTGGAGCCCCTAAACATAAAGTCAGCCACTGTTTCCACTGTTTCCCCAACTATTTGCCATGAAGTGATGGGACCAGATGCCATGATCTTCGTTTTCTGAATGTTGAGCTTTAAGCCAACTTTTTCACTCTCCTCTTTCACTTTCATCAAGAGGTTCTTTAGTTCTCACTTTTTGCCATAAGGGTGGTGTCATCTGCATATCTGAGGTTATTGATATTTCTCCCGGCAATCTTGATTCCAGTTTGTGCTTCTTCCAGTCCAGCGTTTCTCATGATGTACTCTGCATAGAAGTTAAATAAGCAGGGTGACAATATACAGCCTTGACATACTCCTTTTCCTATTTGGAACCAATATGTTTTTCCACGTCCATTTCTAACTGTTGCTTCCTGACCTGCATACAGATTTCTCAAGAGGCAGGTCAGGTGCTCTGGTATTCCCATCTCTTGAAGAATTTTCCACAGTTTATTGTGATCCACATAGTCAAAGGCTTTGGCATAGTCAGTAAAGCAGAAATAGATGTTTTTCTGGAACTCTCTTGCTTTTTTGATGATCCAGCAGATGTTGGCAATTTGATCTCTGGTTCCTCTGCCTTTTCTAACACCAGGTTGAACATCTGGTAGTTCACGGTTCACATATGGCTGAAGCCTGGGTTGGAGAATTTTGAGCATTACTTTACCAGCGTGTGAGATGAGTGCAATTGTGTGGTAGTTTGAGCATTCTTTGACATTGCCTTTCTTTGGTATTGGAATGAAAACTGACCTTTTCCAGTCCTGTGGCCACTGCTGAGTTTTCCAAATTTGCTGGCATATTGAGTGCAGCACTTTCATAGCTTCATCATTTAGGATTTGAAATAGCTCAACTGGAATTCCATCACCTTCATTAGCTTTGTTCGTAGTGATGCTTCCTAAGGACCACTTGACTTTGCATTCTAGGATGTCTGGCTCTCGGTGAATATGAAAAAGCTTGATAGGGACTGTGCTGAATTTATGGATTGGTTTGGGTATATGCTTATTTTCACTATATTGATTCTTCTCATCCATGAACATGGTATATTTCTCCATTTATTTGTGTCATCTTTGATTTCTTTCATCATGTTTTACAGTTTTATATATATAGGTCTTTTGTTTCTTTAGATAGATTTATTCCTAAGTATTCTATTCTTTTTCTCTCAATGGTGAATGGAATTGTTTTCTTAATTTCTCTTCTGTTTTCTCATTGTTAGTGTACAGGAATGCAAGGGATTTCTGTGTATTAATTTTATATCCTGAAACTTTACTGTATTCATTGATTAGCTCTAGCAATTTTCTGGTGGTGTGTTTACGGTTTTCTGCGTAGAAGATCATGTCATCTGCAAACAGTGAGAGTTTTACTTCTTTTCCAATCTGGAAATATTTTATTTCTTTTTCTTCTCTGATTGCTGTGGCTAAAACTTCCAAAACTATGTTGAATAGTAGTGGTGAGAGTGGGCACCCTTGTCTTGTTCCTGATTTTATAGGAAATGCTTTCAATTTTTTTGCTATTGAGGATAATGTTTGCTGTGGGTTTATCATATATGGCTTTTATTATGTTTAGGTATGTTCCTCCTATGCATCTTTTCTGGAGTATTTTTTATCATAAATGGGTATTGGAATTTGTCAAAGTCTTTCTCTGCATCTATTGAGATAATCATATGGTTTTTATCTTTCAATTTGTTACTGTGGTGTATCACATTGATGATTTGTTAATAATGAAGAATCTTTGCATCCCTGGGATAAAGCCCACTTGATATTATCTTTTTAATATGTTGTTGGATTCTGTTTGCTAGAATTTTGTTGAGTATTTTTCCATCTATGTTCATCAGTGATATTGGCTTGTAGTTTTCTTTTTTTGTGGCATCTTTGTGTGGTTTTGGTGTTAGGGTGATGGTGGCCTCATAGAATGAATTTGGGAGTTTACCTTCCTCAAAATTTTCTGGAAGAGTTTGCATAGGATATGAGTTAGCTCTTCTGTAAATTTTTGGCAGAATTTCACCTGTGAAGCCATCTGGTCCTGGGCTTTTTGTTTGTTGGAAGATTTCTGATTAGTTTCACTTTCCATGCTTGTGATGAGTCTGTTAAGATTTTCTCTTTCTTCCTGATTCAGTTTTGGAAGGTTATACTTTTCTAAGAATTTGTCCATTTGTTCCAGTTGTCCATTTTATTGGCATATAGTTGCTGATAGTAATTTCTTATGATCCTTTGTATTTCTGTGTTATCTGTTAATCAAAGTTTCTCCAATTTCATTTCTAATTTTGTTAATTTGATTCTTCTCTTTTTCCTTGATGAGTCTGGCAAATGGCTTGTCTATTTTATTTATCTTCTCAAAGAAGCAGCTTTTAATTTTGTTGATTTTTGCTGTAGTCTCTTCCCACCCCCACCCCTTCATTTATTTCTGCTCTTATTTTAAAGATTTCTTTCCTTCTACTAACCCAGGGGTCTTCATTTCTTTTTCTAGTTGCTTTAGGTGTAAAGTTAGGTTATTTATTTGATTTTTCTCTTGTTTCTTGAGGTGAGCTTGTATGGCTATGAGCCATCCCCTTAGCACTGCTTTTACTGAATCCCATAGGTTTGGGGTTGTTGTGTTTTCATTTTCATTTTTTTCTATTCATATTTTGATTTCTTTTTTATTTCTTCTGTGATTTGTTGGTTATTCAGAAGTGTGTTGTTTAGCCTCCATAAGTTTGTATTTTTAATAGTTTTTTTTTCCCCTGTAGTTGACATCTAATCTTGCTGCATTGTGATCAGAAAAGATGCTTGAAATAATTTCAGTGGTTTTGAATTTACCAAGGCTAGACTTATGGCCCAGGATGTGATCTATCCTGGAGAATGTTCAGTGTGCACTTGAGAAAAAGGTGAAATTCATTGTTTTGGGGTGGTCTAACTGGTCCATTGTATCCTTTGAAGTTTGTGTTTCCTTGCTAATTTACTGTTTGGTTGATCTATCCATAGGTATGAGTGAGGTGTTAAAGTCTCCCACTATTATTGTATTACTGTTAATTTCCCCTTTCATACTTGTTAGTGTTTGCCTTATGTATTGCAGTGCTCCTATGTTGGGTACATATATATTTATAATTGTTATATCTTCTTCTTGGATTGATCCTTTGATCATTATGTAGTGTCCTTCTTTGTCTTTTTTCAAGGTCTTTATTTCAAAGTCTATTCTATCTGATATGAGTATTGCTACTCCTGCTTTCTTTTGGTCTCCATTTGCATGACATATCTTTTTCCAGCCTTTCACTTTCAGTCTGTATGGTCCCTTGTATGTGACCTGGGTCACTTGTAGACAGCATATAAAGGAGTCTTGTTTTTCCATCCATTCAGCCAGTCTTTGTCTTTTGGTTGGTGCATTCAGCCCATTTCCATTTAAGGTAATTATTGATAAGTATGATCCCATTGCCATTTACTTTATTGTTTTGGGTTCAAGTTTATAACCTTTTCTGGGTTTCCTATCTAGAGAAGATCCTTTAGCATTTGTTGAAGAGCTGGTTTGATGGTGCTGAATTCTCTCAGCTTTTGCTTGTCTGTAATCTTTTGATTTCTCCTTCATATTTGAATGAGATCCTTGCTGGCTACAGTAATCTGGGTTGTAGGTTTTTCTCTTTCATCACTTTAAGTATGTGCTGCCATTCCCTTCTGGCCTGAAGAGTGTCTATTGAAAGATCAGCTGTTATCCTTATGGGAATCCCCTCATGTGTTGTTTCTTTTCCCTTGCTGTTTTCAATATTTGCTCTTTATGTTTGATCTTCATTAGTTTCATTAATATGTGTCTTGGGGTGTTTTGCCTTGTGTTTATTCTGTTTGAGACTCTCTGGGTTTCTTGGACTTGGGTGGCTATTTCCTTTCCCATTTTAGGGAAGTTTTCAACTATTATATCCTCAAATATTTTCTCATGCCCTTTCTTTTTGTCATCTTCTTCTGGGACTCTATGATTCGAATGTTGGGGCATTTAACATTGTTCCAAAGGTCCCTGAGGTTGTCCTCATTTCTTTTAATTCTTTTTTTCTTTTTTCCTCTCTGCTTCATTTATTTGCACCATTCTATCTTCCACCTCAATTACCCTATCTCTGCCTCAGTTATTCTATTGGTTCCCTCCAGAGTGCTTTTGATCTCATTTATTGCATTATTCATTATTGATTTGCTCTTCTTTATTTCTTCTAGGTCCTTGTTAAACTTTTCTTGCATCTTCTCAATCTTTGTCTCTATTTGTCTGTAACTCCATTTTGTTTTCAAGATTTTGGATCATCTTGACTATCATTACTTTGCCAACAAAGATCCGTCTAGTCAAGGCTATGATTTTTCCTGTGGTCATGTATGGATGTGAGAGTTGGACTGTGAAGAAAGCTGAGCGCCAAAGAATTGATGCTTTTGAACTGTGGTGTTGGAGAAGACTCTTGAGAGTCCCTTGGACTGCAAGGAGATCCAGCCAGTCCATTCTGAAGGAGATCAGCCCTGGGTGTTCTTTGGAAGGAATGATGCTAAAGCTGAAACTCCAATACTTTGGCCACTTCATGTGAAGAGTTGACTCATTGGAAAAGACTCTGATGCTGGGAGGGATTGGGGGCAGGAGCAGAAGGGGATGACAGAGGATGAGATGGCTGGATGGCATCACCGACTCGATGGATGTGAGTTTGAGTGAACTCCGGGAGATGGTGATGGACAGGGAGGCCTGGCATGCTGTGATTCATGGGGTCGCAAAGAGTCGGACACGACTGACTGAACTGAACTGAACTATCATTATTCTGAATTTTATTTCAGGTAGACTCCCCATCTCCTCCTCTTTTGTTTGGTTTGGTGGGCATTTATCATGTTCCTTTACCTGCTGAATATTTCTCTGCCTTTTCATTTTGTTTAGATTGCTGTGTTTGGAGTGCCTTTTCTGTAGGCTGGCAGTTTGTGGTTTCTCTTTATTGTGGAGCCTGCTTCCTGTTGATGGGGTTGGACTAGTGGCTTGTAAAGATTTCCTGGTAAGGGGAGCTTGCATCTGTGTTCTGGCAGGTGAAGCTGGATGTCTTCTCTCTGAAGTACAATGAAGTGTCCAGTATTGAGTTTTGGGGTGTCTATGGGTTTGGCATCGCTTTGGGCAGCCTATCTTTTAATGCCTGGGGCTGTGTTCCTGCTTTGCTGGAGAATTAGTGTGGTACATCTTGCTCTAGAACTTGTTGGCTCTTGGGTGGAGCTTGGTTTCAGTGTAGGTATGGAGACTTTTGGGTGAGCTCTTGTCTATTAATGTTCCCTGGAAGCAGGAGTTCTCTGATGTTCTCAAGTTCTGGAGTTAGGCCTCCTGCCTCTGGCTTTCAGTCTTATACTTATGGTAGCCTCAAGACTTCTCCATCCATACAGCACAGATGATAAAACATCTAGGTTAATGGTGAAAAAATTCTCCACAGTGAGGGACATGCAGAGAGGTTCATAGAGTTACATGGAGAAGAGAAGAGGGAGGAGGGAGATAGAGGTGACCAGGAGGAGAAGAGGGGGAGTCAAAAGGGGAGAGAGCAGGCTACCCAGTAATCAGTTCCCTACGTGCTCTCCACAGCCTGGAACACCCAGAGAGATTCACAGAATTAAGTAGAGAAGAGAAAGGGGAGGGAGTAGATAAGGGTGACTTGGGGGAGAAAAAGGACAGTCAAAAAGGGGGAGAGCAATCAAGCTAGTATTCACACCCCAAGTGAAAATGGATACTAAAGGTTAGATTCTTAAAGGTACAAAACTGACAACAAATATCAAAAAGAAAGATTAAAAATCTAGAGTAGAGGTTAGACTCTCAAAAAATATTAAAAATACAAAACAAAATCAATCATAAAAATTATAAAATATATATATTGAAGTTTGCTTTAAAAATGGGGTCTTTTTTGCAAGGTAATAGTAGGTTATAAAAATGAAAATTGAAGGAGTCATAAAGAACTTAAGTTAAAAAAAATTAAAAAGTGATAACAGTAAAACTATATCTAGGAATTTCTCTGGAGCTGCTGTGGGCAGTGTGGTGTCAGTTCAGTTTCAGATGGTTCCTTGCTCCAGCTTGTACTTGTTCTCAAGGTCTGTAGGCCCCCTCCAATTCTTAGTCACTGTTAACTACAGGGTTTTAACCTGTTGCACCTGTCACTTCCAGAGCGGTTCCCTCTTGGTTTATTTTGGCTTCCTCTTTTTGCAAGTCTCTTCAGTGTCTAATTTCTGCCCTGACACAAGGCAGCGAAGGTGTCAGGCTTATTGAGGCTCAATTGTTCAGTTGTGTTGTGGGGAGGGACACTGCAAACAAGTATTGCTGGCGTGTGTGGGGAGTACTCACAGTGTATGGACCACACTGAGTTTTCCCCAGCTCAAGGTGGTGTGTTTTTCCCGGGTCTTCAGTGCTCAGGCTCCCGGGTGCTTTGCAGGGGCCCTGTCCAAAGTGGGCCCTGCGTTTCGTGCACTTCCCAGGCATAAGCTGCTCAGGTTCTCGGGTACTCAGCAAGGGCACAGGCCCGGTTGGGTGTGTGTTTTGCGCACTTCCCAGTTCTAAGCTGCTCAGGTTCTTGGGTACTTCACAAGCACACAGACTCATGTGTTTTGTGCCCTTCCCAGGTCTGAGCAGCTCAGGTGGCCAGGTGCTTGGCGAGTGCACTGTCCCAGGTGAGCTGTGTTTCTTAATGACCTCCTGGTCCCGGCTGCTCAGTTCCCCGGGTGCACCATGAAAGCAACATCTGTGGTGTGCTGTGTGTCTCCTCTGGGGAGATGATCTCAGGCTGTGACCCTTCTGGCAGATGTCAACCATCCAGGATCCCAGGAATACGTGGTTAGCAACTGGGAGCCTGCTCGCAGTTTGGTGGAAGATGCCACTCTCTGGGGCTGAGAGTGCAGCAGCCCCTTGCCTTCTGGCCCTGGCTGTCACATGCCTGCCTCTCTGCCTTTGGAGGGGGTTGGGGAGGGGCCTACATGCAGCCAGCTAGCTCTCCTTTGGTATTCGCTCAATCCTTTGTTCTGTGAGCAGGCCAGGCTGCCCGTTAGAGCCTTTCTTGGGAAAGTTCTTTCTTTTTTCTCTCTCTGGCATCCAAGTTTGGGTGGCCGTCTCATGCTAGCTCCCTCATATTGTCTTCAGGGCGTTCGGTAGGTCCTTACCCTAAGCACCTACGTTTGTCAGTAACTCTGAGGATAGGAATGATACCTTCGTATTCCCTGGCATATCTTATTTGTATAGTAGATCCTCCGATGTTTAATAGGCTCACAACAGGTTTACAAGTGGAAGAGGCCACGATGTCAACTTTAAAGTGGAACTGCTCAGATCCAGAGGGGTCCAAAGACAGCAAACATGGCTCTGCAGTTAGTGAAGAGCAGGGTCTGGAATTCAGGACCTACCACCAGCCTCTCAGCTACAGTGTTTCCATCACTTTAGTGGTGAATGTGGAAATTGAATGTATCACCCTCACGGCTGTTACTATATCTTATTTTTTTAAGTTATTAAGCTGTACCACAGATATTATCTTATTAGGTATCTATGGTACATTTCATTGAATTTTCAAGGTTCACTTATATGGTCATAGAGCTATTAAGTTAACTGAAATAACATTTTATTGAGAGGTTTATTAATGCCTGAATTTGCCTTCAATTCAGGTCAAACAGTATATTCTTTAAAGTATTAATTGCGTAATCATGTGTGACTCTTTGCAATCCCATGGACTGTAGCCCACTAGGCTCCTCTGTCCATGGAATTCTCCAGGCAAGAATACTGGAATGGGCTGCCATGCCCTCCTACAGGGGATCTTCCCGACCTAAGGATCGAACTCAGGTCTGCATTGTGGGCAGATTCTTTACAATCTGAGCCACTAGGGAATCCTCTTAAAAAAAAAAAAAAACACCTTAAAATTCTTTTTTTTATTGGAGGACCATGTTGACTTGTACCACACACACATCAACACGAATCAGTCACAGGTATCCATATGTCCCCTCTCTCCTGAGCCCCCTGTCCTCTCCCACCCCATCCCACCACCCCTAGGTTGTCATCTTTTAAATAATGTTTTAGAATGGAACCCAAATGCCACAGAAAGGCAACGACTGCAACTAGAGCAAGATTCTAACTATAGAAAGAAAAATGGTTACCACAAAAATGATATACCAAAAAGGGAATAGAAATCTAGGATTCTCAGTGTGACAAAACGCATTTAACATTGTTTTGTTTCTTATTGATTAAGTGAAAAATGTTTAAATGTTATATTTGTGTGTGTGAGAATGAAAAATGTGAACATATTTATGATTAATCTAATTGTACATACTGTGTTTGTCTTTATTTTCCAGAAACTCAGGAGTCCCAAGGACATATCCAAGACCCATACATCTGTTTGTCCATCTATCAGATCAGGCTGTGGAGGTGATTTGCTGCTCTGTGGTAGGTACACAACGTGTAAATGACTGGAGTTGGAATGGAAACCATTGAAACTACCCCTGTAAAGAAAATGGCAGGGTCTTTTACTATTATCAGGAGCTATTTTAAATGCTAAATCAAAAGAATGCCAACTGGTGGCCTTGTTGATAGTCTCGGTAGAGAAGGAAATGTTTAAATTAACATGAAGCTTCAAATCTATTTCCACTTCATAGAGAGGTCTGAAATTGATCATGACGGTAACATGTGAAGACTTGCGCAGCTGTGGTTGGTGGGGCTTTTGTTTAATGGATAAATAACACTTACAAGTTGATGGTGCAGTTTCTCATTTTTATTTAGTTATGCATCCAAAACATAGACCAATAAGTTAGACCACAACATTTCAGGCTCTTTTTCTGTTTCAAAAGTGAAGGCTTGAATCACATGGACGTGAAACCAGCAAAACTCCACATGCAAAAAGGCAGTATGGCGTGGTGGAACAGGCGCTGGCAGGGGGGCAGATCTCAGGTCCAGCCGAGATTCATCCCTTAGAGCAATCAGAGGCCCGTAAAGCAACGCGGGGCCTCAGGGAAGCTGTTCTCTGTACCAGGTTCACAATAAAGTGCTTGCTTAACTGCAGACAGTGTTGTGAAAATCGCGTTTAATAATACCATTTACATTTGTATGATCTTTTATAGTTCACAAAATCCTTCCTCTTTTTTTTTTTTCTCATAAAAATGGGACTAATTAAGAGAGGCAATGCTCTATTTTTCCCATTTCAGTCACAGAGAGGCTTGGAGACTTAGGTGTGCTCAAGGCAAGGAACTGAGAGCAGAGGTCCTTGTCACTGTCATCCAGTAGGGTTCTCTGGTGGAAAGTGCAAATGAGTACCATGTATGTGAGGGGCAAACACCTGGCCACGGCAGCTCCTATGGTGAAAATAATCTGTTAACAACAATCAATTATAACATTGGGCTTAATTCAAAACTGTGTAATACAATTTATTTTGTCACTTACCCCAGTTTTGGTATGGGTAGATTATAGAATTTATATGTTTTGTTTTCCACATCCATAAGATGGGGATAAAAAATACAGAATAAATGAGATATTGTGATAATTAAATCATGTAAATGCTTAAAACTTACTTAGCATATGGCAAGGATTCAATAAACATAATCATTATTATCATCAAAATTGGATAAAGAAAAGTTACACTTGTATGGGATGGATTTCAGGGCTTCTAAGATGGCTCAGTGATAAAGAATTTCCCTGCCAATGCAGGAGATATAGGAAATGCGGGTTTGATCCCTGGGTTGGAAGGATCCCCTGCAGTACAAAATGGCAACCCACTCCAGTATTCTTACCTGGAGAATTCCATGGACAGAGAAGCCTGGAGAGCTACAATCCATGGGGTCGCAAAGAGTCAGACACAACTAAGCAACTGAGCCCACACGCACTCACAGGATGGGTTCTAACCCTGGGAAACCACTTGTAACTGAATTGTCATTTCCTGGTAGTTTTATGAAATTGCCTTTATAATCCTGTGACTGTTCCTAGTTTGCTGTGAAGATAGCCTGATGTAGGGGATGGTAGTAGCTCACTAGACTAAGGGCCCAGAAATTGAACTGCATTTCATCACTGAGTTGTTAAACTGTACACCTTCTATCATAGCCTTGATTTCTTTGTACACAAAATAAGAGCACTGGTATTTTTGTTCTTGCCTTATTTAAGATTTAGGCAATGATCCATTCACTCGCTAAGCAAAGAGACAATGTGCTAAGATAATGTGCTAAGAGTTAAAGAAGTAAAGATTAAAAAGAGATAAGCCTCGACCTCACAGATCTTAAAATGTAGTAAGGGGAATTCAATCTGTAAAGAGATGATTGTAAGAAGGTACTATATACATACAAGACCTGAGATGTGTATAAACTGTTGCATGAAAAATAGAGGCAAAATTAATGACTCCTTTTCAGTAAAATGGTGTGGATATAAGAGTTGGTTTCTAAGAAAGATGACATTTGAATTGAATCTTGAAAAACAAGAATGCAAGGATGGGCTTTTAGACAAAGGGGCTAGCATGTACAACTTTACAAAGACTTATACAAATAACCCTTCAAGGTCTGCACTTTTGGAATTCTGCACAGATGTATTTACAATGTTTCCTTAAAAATTTATCAAACCAAGGCAGAAATTCAAAATTAACTGGGTCATTATTGTAGCGTTACTCACAACAGCCAAGACAAGGAAACAACCTACCTGTCCATTGATGGATGAATAAATAAAGAAACACACATGCACACACACAAACACATCATCTGGGAATATTATTCAGGCACAAAAAAGAAGGAAATCTTGCTGTTTGAGACAACATGAATAGACCTTGAGGGCATTGTTCTAAGTGAAATACGTCAGAGAAAAGCAAATACCATATGATCTCATTGTATATGTGATCTTAAAAAAACAAACTCATAGAAACACAGAGTGGAATGGTGGTTGGCAGGGCAGAAGGATGATGGAAATCCTGAGGTGTTGGTTAAAGGATACAAATTTCAGTTATGAGATGAATAAGTTCTGGGAACCTAATATACAGCAAAGAATGGCACATGACTAAGCAACTGAACAGCAGCAACTATGAAGCGTGGTGACTGTAGTTAACAACGCTCCATACTTGAAAGCTGCTGTGAGAGGAGAACTTCAGTGTTCTCACTGTAACAACAATAACATGGCAGTGATGTGAGGGGAAGGGTGTATTAACTAACTTTATTGTGATTAATGCTTGTTGCTTAATTACTCACTTGTGTCCAACTCTCTGAGGCTCCATAGACTAGAGTTTGCCAGGCTCCTTTGTCCATGGAATTTTCCAGGCAAGAATACCAGAGTGGGTTGCTGTTTCCTTCTCCAGGGGATCTTCCCAGCCCAGGGATCAAACTCGCATCTCTTGTGTCTGCTGCACTGTACACCTTAAACTTACACAATATAATATGTCAATTATGTCTCAATAAAACTGGAAGAAAAAATAATAAGAAAAGTAAATTGAGAAAGTCAAAGGGAAGAGACAGGGAACCTGAGAAGAGATAAACTTCAGAGTGATTTATGTACTTTGTTGTTGTTCAGTTGTGTCCAACTCTTTGTGACCCCATGAACTGCAGCATGCCAGGCTTCCCTGTCTTTCACTATCTTCCGGAGTTTGCTCAAACTCATGTCCATTGAGTCAGTGATATAATGCCACTGTCTCATCCTCTGTCACTCCCTTCTCCTCCTACCTTCAATCTTCCCCAGCCTCAGGGTCTTTTCCAATGAGTTGGCTCTTCGCATCAAGTGGCCAAAATATTGGAACTTCAGCTTCATCACCAGTCCTTCCAAATAATATTTAGGATTTAGTTCCTTTAAGATTGACTGGTTTAATCTCCTTGCTATCCAGGGGACTCTCAGGAGTCTTCTCCAGCACCACAGTTCAAAAGCATCAATTCTTTGGCACTCAGCCTTCTTTATGGTCCAACTCTCACATCCATTAAGAGTACTACTGGAAAAACCATAGATTTGACTATATGGACCTTTGTTGACAAAGTAATGTCTCTGTTTTTAATACACTGTCTAGATTCATCATAGCTATTCTTCCATGGAGCAAGCGTGTTTTTTTAATTTCATGAAGGGAAATGTGAGCAGGGAAGAGCCATGTATAAGCACGCTCAGGTGGAAAAATGCAACGTGTAAGGTGTGTTCAATTTATCAAAAAGTGTGTCAGATATGCAGATGACACCACCCTTATGGCAGAAAGTGAAGAAGAACTAAAGAGCCTTGATGAAAGTGAAAGAGGAGAGTGAAAGAGTTGGCTTAAAGCTCAACATTCAGAAAACGAAGATCATGGCATCCGGTCCCATCACTCCATGGGAAATAGATGGGGAAACAGTGGAAACAGTGACAGAATTTGGGGGGGGGCCTCTGAAATCACTGCAGATGGTGACTGCAGCCATAAAATTAAAAGATGCTTACTCCTTGGAAGGAAAGTTATGACCAATATAGACAGCATATTAAAAAGCAGAGACATTACTTGTCAACAAAGTTCCATCTAGTCAAGGCTACGGTTTTTCCAGTGGTCATGTATGGATGTGAGAGTTGGACTGTGAAGAAAGCTGAGTGCTGAAGAATTGATGCTTTTGAACTGTGGTGTTGGAGAAGACTCTTGAGAGTCCCTTGGATTGCAAGGAGATCCAACCAGTCCATCCTAAAGGAGATCAGTCCTGGGTGTTCATTGGAAAGACTGATGCTAAAGCTGAAACTCCGATACTTTGGCCACCTGATGTGAAGAGCTGACTCATTTGAAAAGACCCTGATGCTGGGAGGGATTAGGGCAGGAGGAGAAGGGGATGACAGGATGAAATGGTTAGATGGCATCACCGACTCAATGGACATGAGTGTGAGTGAACTCCAGGAGTTGGTGATGGACAGGGAGGCCTGGTGTGCTGCGGTTCATGGTGTCGCAAAGAGTCAGACATGACTGAGCGACTGAACTGAACTGATGTTGTATAGGAGCCGTGGAAGAGTCTAGGTCATATTCTGTAGCAGTGGTCCCTAAGTGCTTCACTGGTAATTGCCTCATAAACAGTGAGAATTCTGGTTGCTTTTTGAGTAGGTAAGCACATGAACTCATCAGTGGTTCAGTTTTCTTTTTAAAAAATAACTGTTGGGTGCACCTATGTGTGCATAGTGAAAGTGAAAGTGAAGTCGCTCAGTCGTGTCCGACTCTTTGCGACCCCATGGACTAGTAGGCTACCAGGCTTATCCCTCCATGGGATTCTCCAGGCAAGACTACTGGAGTGGGTTGCCATTTATAAGTGAAACTTTAAACAGCCCTTTCACTGTTAATTCCAGAAAAATTGTCATATATTTAAATATTACTGGTTACTAATTCACATAGACTTAATATTATAATCTGGCTTTCATACTTTTTAAAGCACAAGATTGGTGGTGTCAGTGTCCATTTTGTGATTTGAACTTATTCAGTGTGAAAACTTAGAATAATTTTTTGGTGACATTATCAAAATGAAATAGTATATAAGCAACATTATCAGAACTGCATAGTAACCTTCTTTAATCATTCCTTCCAAATATTCAGTGATTTATTCCTTAGTAACATTATTCAATATACATTCTTGAACTTCTTTAGTAATTAGCTGATTAGTTAATGGATGAAAAACCTAGATTAAGTCAGGGACTCAGCTAGGTGCTAAGAATTTAGAGATGATTCAGGCTTGGTCTCAAAGAGAGAAGTACCTGGATAAAACATAGGTTAGACGTACTGTGTTCATGGAGGAATGACTGAGAAAATGGCTGTTCTATCATATTGCTGTATCATAACTTCATTCTGGGTGGAGTGATTGACAGAGCTACCTCTTCCTTCTCCTCACACCTGGACAAACCGGACATCATCCTGACCTCTGTAAATTACCTATCTGCAGCCTGAAGGGGCTGCTTCATGCTGTCATCTCAGTGTGGCAAAATCACAGCCATGTCTCAGTGAGCTGTCCATTTGCGCTCACTGCAAGGATCTTTGCCATCAAATCTTTCCACCCCAAAGTAGTATCCTCCATGGGAGAGATATATAATAACTGCAGAACGTTTTGGAGGAGACTCCAAAAAATAGAGGGAGAAGTTTAAAGATGATTTTTTTCACTTCTCATTGGGAATCTTAGGGGCAGCTTATCAGGTCTAAGTAGAGCAGAGGTCCAGAGTTCCCTTCACACATGGAGGAGATATGAAGGAGGCCCAACAATGGACGTAATGTAGACAGTGAGTGCTGGACTGATGAGAGAGAGGAATGAAGGAATTTTTGACATTCCAGCAAATGCCAGTGTGATGACCAAAAGCCATGACATTAAGCTGGTCACAATTTAGGGGAGGTGGTTATTTTTTAACGTGTGATTGAATATGGGAGTTGAAAACATAACTGGTATATAGATCAAATGTCTCCTCCCTCAGAATTCTCTATTAAGAAATTATCTGTCCTTTTTTATGTCTGCCTGAAGGGAAAGTCACTCAGTCATGTCCGACTCTTTGCGACCCCATGGACTGTAGCCCACCAGGCCTCTCTGTCCATTGGGATTCTCCAGGCAAGAATAGTGGAGTGGGTTGCCATGCCCTTCTCCAGGGGATCTTCCTGACTCAGGGATCACACGTGGGTCTCCAGCATTGCAGGCAGACTCTTTACCATCTGAGCCACCAGGGCCTACTCCTTGTTTAAATCTTTCTCATGGCACTATTTTTTTGGTGGGGGCTAAGAATACTGAGGGTCACTGTGCTCCTTCCATCTTATGAGTGGCAATCTTCTCATCTAGTGTCATACTTGTTTTGTTACATCCTTCTCTCCAGCAGGACCTGACACAATGCTTTGTACTTCTCACACAGTAGGTACTTTGTATATAACATCTTGTGAAATTAACTGAATTGTATATAAAATGCCATTTAGTTTGTATTCTGGGAAAGAACCTTCTATACACCGCAGCATAGGACAACGTGGAGTCACATCACTCTTCTCATGTATCTGAGTAAATTCTCACACAAACACTTAACCAAAGAGCAGGAGTGTTGGTGATATTCTCTTGGTTACAAGTAGAGTTTTTCAGAGAATGTACCCTGAGTTTTGTAAAGCAGATGAGGCCATCTTGTGGTTCCATATGGGTATTCATTATGTCTTCAGAATGACATTATACTTATCCATCATCATATAAGTTTCTAATGGCAGGGTACTATTTTAAAGAATATGTAAACCTTCCATAAAGATTTAGATTTTCACTCACAAATAGAGTATGTATAGGAAAACTCTGGCTATGATTCCTCAATAAACATTAAGAAAATGAACAGAATAACTTTAGCATGGAGTCTATAATTCTAAGAACTTTCTTCCTTACTTGATCCTGGCTTCATTATGTAAGATTTTTCTTTTATGATTTTTATTTTATTCTGTTTTCATAATTGACATTATCTAATTTATTCATTCTTATTATGTGACTTGAAAAATCAGTGAACTGTTGACTTACGCTTATTTTGGTCACCAACATCTCCATGAGTCTGTATGAGACCCCAAAAGTGGCTACCTCATACTGAAAAAATGAGATATTGGTTCTTTTCCATATTTTAACATGTTAAAATAGTTTTGTTTGTAATTGAAGGGAACTGCAACTATGGGGATATGATTATGAAATAGGTGCTGGAGAGTCTGAGAAAATAGAAACTACTCACCCTATTTAAAATAATTTTTGTACCTCAAATGTGAACCATAATGACCATGAAATCCAAGTTGTATTTTTACAATAAATGTATTGTAGAATACATTAGATGATACATTAAGAAGAAATATTTATGTGTTAATTAAGGTATATGACAAACCAAAACTTTATAATCTGGAACTAAAAGTTTCAATATTTGACATTTTATATAAATTTATACATTTCATATGTTACACTGATATATGTATATTGTATATATTTTATATTTTTCCAATATGTACTTACATATTTATTTCCCAAAGTATTTGCATTTTATTATTATTAAAAGACAAAAACAAACAAATAGAAGAACAGCACAAAATATTCTCCAGACTGAAAAAGGACTGGCCATTTACACAGAGTATTTCAGCCTCTCTTAACCTGTATCCCACAGCATCAGGCTAAGCAGGACAAATACTTTGAGTGGAAGCAAATGCCTTTGCCAGGCTCTTACAAATTTATGTTCTCATTAATACAAAAATACTGGGAAGAGAGTATATTTTAAATTTTAGTATCACAGCTATATTTTCCATCTCTTAGTTAATATTAAGATTTAATCACTATTGGGAATTGAGGTTCACAAAGAAGGAGAAAAAATAGTCCTTCAATGACCAAATGTGACTTTCAGAAATCACACTTGGTGATTAATGTGATTAATTCTGCATTTAAATAGAGTCAGAAAAGAATAAGAACATCTTACTTCTTTGAACTGTATTTCGTATCACAAATGCTAATATCAAACAAAGAGTAGAGAGTCATGTGAAAAAACTGTAAGAGGTAATTCAGTACAGAAAGTTACATGGAATTATTTTCTATTAACTAATCAAAATCATCATTAATGTAAATGAAATCTATTTTAGCTTCAAGGAGTGTTGCTGATTCTTTAACGAATCTGAAAGAATAAAGAACAAATGTATAAGAATAGTAATAGAATGGTAATGTATAATAATTATACATTGACCTAATTGCACAATATAGTACAAAGTGTAATCAGTACTGTGAAGAGCAATTTAGTAATCACTGAAAATTCTTAGGTGTTTCCTTCATGGTCCAGTGACATAAAACAAATGTATGTTTTATGCCAAAGTCAGTCATCACTTTTGAACTGGTTTTTAAGTTTATCCCTTTTGAGTAAAAAAAATTATCTATTGTTGATTTCCAATAAATATGAAAGTACTTTGACATTATATTGCTTAGGGTGTACTTAAACTACATGCTTCAGCCTTTCAGCCTATACTGTTTTCCCCCTTATATACAAACTGAAATGCTCTTTGAGTAAAATATTCCTTAGCTGATATATTTTTGTTAATACAGAGATATGCTAATTCCAGAAAAAATGAAACAAGAATCGTAATCACTAAATCAGAAACATTTTTTTATGAACAGTATTGAGTAACCTCCAGATACTATCTATCTTTGTAATGTAGACAAATTTCAGACAATAGATTTTTTTTTTCTCCCACTTTAAAGAAGTAATTTTTACCTTTCAGAGGTTTACAAATAGCAAGCTAGATAATCAGGGTTTTTTTGTACTCCAGTGGCACTAATAAATGAACAACAGCCTCTTTGCTAAGGCTGTGTGTGTCTCTTCTGCTTTCTAGGCACGGTGGTGGTTTAGATTCTTAAGTCGTGTCCGACCCTTGTGACCCCATGGAATGTAGCCTGCCAGGCTCCTCTGTCCATGGGATTCTCCAGGCCACTGGAGTGGGCTGCCATTTTCTTCTCCAGGGGCTCTTCCCAACCCAGGGATCGACTCTGGGGCTCCTGCATTGCAGGTAGACTCTTTACTGAGCTGCAACAAGGGAAGCCCTGCTTTCTCGGCATATTCCATTTAAATGGTTCCTTGTCCTCTGTGAACATGCATGTTCACAGTCTTGGCATGTGGGTTGGACCAGGGGCCGTCTCTAATGTTGTGGCATAGATTTGTGAGGGGAGAAAGCATTGTTCTGTTTATCCCCACTTCTTACACCTCTTATGCATCACCTGGGAATCTTGTTCAGCTACAACTTCTGATGCAGGTGGGCTGGGGTGGGGCCTGCGAGCCCCTATTTTTTTCTTTTTTAAAAATACATATTTTATTATAGTTACACAAGAGAGTAGCTGGGAGTTAGGCCGGAGGTAACTGCAACATTGAGATGCCGTTAAACTTTTCTGGACTGTGCTGGGTCTTCACTGCTGCACACAGCCTCCCTCTAGCTGCGGTGCGCAGGCTTCTCATCGTCGTGGCTTTTCCTGTTGCGGAGCCTAGGCTCCAGGGCGAGCGGGCTCAGTAGTTAAAGCGTGCGGGCTCAGTAGTTGTGGTGCTTAGGCTTCGTTGTCCTGTGCCATGTGGAATCCTCCCGGACCAGGGATGGAACTCATGACCCCTGCATTGGCAGGCGGATTCTCAACCAGCAGACCACCAGGGAAGTCTGACAGTCCATATTTCTAACTAACTTCAGGTGACCCAGCGGCTGCTGGCCCACTGGACCTCATTTTGTCTGCCAGGCATCCCCTATGTGATGTATTTTCATCTCTTCTCTTAATTAAATGAAAGCTCTTGAAACCTATTGTATCTTCATGTTTTCCCAGGAGGACCAAGCACAGCACTGTGCATATAGTGGGTACTGAATAAATGTTTGTTACTTATCAGAAAATAAGCAAGAATAAACCTGTTGCCCTCTGGTGACCTAACTTTTGTTTCCTTTCACAATGCGTGAACAATAGCCCTCTTCTCAAACTGTAAGTTGATAGCGCACAGCTCTGAAAAGTGGTATTGCTGAGAATATAAAGTTAAAATTTTAAGGCTATGCTGGAAGTCACAGGACCAGATGACAAATTTGTAGCTGGTTCTTTTTTTGCGTATCCTCTGCCCTCCTTGTCTTGGTATGTTCTAGGTGTATTCTGGGATGGGTGCCCTTTTCAGCTCACGGAAATCAAAGCACTGCATGGCATGAAGTTCTAGAGTGATAGCCTCTCAAGGGAAGGGAAGGTGAACAGGAGGCTGAGGACTATGACTTGAAAGTTCTTTCTAATCTGAAAGCATCAGTGGATATTCACGCAGAACTGCACGTGCGTGCCTTTGACCTATGTCTCCTCTTTCTAAGAAGTGAAATTGTATGTCTTTGAGGTAATATGTTTACTGTAAGCAATAAACAAATTGTTTTCTCCTAAGCATTTTGGAATGCTGAAAAGGTCAAAAGTGTGGCTATTTTGTTTTGCTCTGAGATCACTAGGCATCTTATTGCCAAATGTGTGAAGTGAAGTCATTCCGTGGGTCATTTGGACAACTTGACTTTTCTGTATAAGGGGTGGGTAACTCTGCTTAGCATGTAGCCACTTTTTATAGGCTCTGTGCTTAAAAACCATTGTTTCTTTTGTTTCTCCTAATATTCTGTGTAAGTGATGGCTTAGCTAAATGAGAAGAATAGTTGAAAGCATATTAGAATCAAGTCTTAACATAGATTAAATGACCTAAGGTCAATATACTAGTTATTGACAAATTTTTACCATCTCATCTCAAATCTCCAAGATACTTAACCAAGGTAGCTCCTTCTTTCTTCCTAGACACTTTATTTCCAGGAAGTAGTTAAGGTCTATAAAACTTTTGAAAATAAGAAATATATTTTATTGTCAGAACTGAGAGTAGAAAAGCAATGGTTATACTGTTTTAAAAAATTACAACTTATAGCAGAGTTTAAACTGGTCTATGTTTAGAACCCTGAGAAGATAATGGCAAGTCATTCTTCTTTAGAAATAATGTCATCATTTATGGACAGAAAATAGTTCTCCATTCTAAAGAATAGGTCCCTTTAGGAATAACTGAGTTTTCTATAGAGAGAGTTACTAAATAAAATAAATGATGTCCCAGAATATTCTGTTGCCTTTGATTTCAAATAGTGTATTTTACTATGGTTTTTCATTCCTGGCTACCATAGGAGGCAGGAAGAAAACCTCTCTTTTGAATCTAGTAACTAAAAAACAAACGTTTGCAGATCTTGAAGTCAGTGAAAATTCAAGGTACAAAATAACTTTTCTCGCCTTCATATACTTTCCCAATGCTTCTCTTTATTAAACATGAATCATTTAAAAACATCAAGTTTTTGAGTAGGTTAATGTCATGGGCCAAAAGAATGGAATCACAAAACCCGAGACACATTTCTGTCACTGAAAGTCTCTCTCAGAAACTTGTCTTCCCACTTTCCCTTCTTTAACCATTCTGCCCTGCCAATACCCAGAAAATATCAAGTGTTCTTTTCTTTATTGGTTTAAATGGGGAAACCGAAGGACAGAAAGCTTAATGAATTTGTCTTTTTAAGAAAGCTTTTGTAGAAGCCATAGTTTAAAAAACAATACAAGTGAACTATGCAGAAGACAGAATTAAACACATTAACCTGTTAAAAATACAGTATATTTACCGAAGGAATATTAGCAGGTTTATCTCTAGATGATGGGTCGTTGATGCTTTTATGTTTCTTTTATACATTTTCTACATTCCACATTTATTGTCTTTGTTATAATAAAAAACAACAAAAATAGTTTGTAAAAGATTAAGATATATACATATTTTAAAATTATGCTAACAGTGTTATATACATTTAGAGAGGAACAAAGGAAAAATCTTGAGAGGCAAACTGAGTAGAAAAGTACCATTAAATTGTAGCTTTGATAACAACCCCTGCCGTTTGGAGGGTAAATAGCTCCTTCTCTCTTACCCACCTCTCTGTCCCAGCTCATTGCTAAATGCATCAGGATGGTGTAGCTGTGTGAGGCCTGAAGCCCAGGCAGGTGGATCCTTTGCATTATTTCTCAGTTCTCACAGGTGTCCTCCCTTCCAGGATCACCAGGCTGGCGCGTTTCCTGTCTCCTTTCACAGTTACCGCTATATCATATAGACTGTCTCAGCTGGAGGCCTTTATTCCATCAACCCATCTCTGTTACATCAAAGATTTCTTCACCCACACTGTGTTAAGGAATCCCACAAAGTCTCTATTTCTTGTTTTCTATTATTCCAAGTTTAAATTCTTTTCATGCTCTCTAGTTATGCTATAATTGGCTACCAAACTATGTCCCTGAGTTCATTTTCCGCCATTCACCGCCTCTCGATTCTCATTAGGTAATTCTCTCACTCTCCCGTGTGAATCACGCACAGTTTCATATTTGTTTGTTCCGCTGTGTATCTTTCTCTTTTCAATTGACTCAGATACTAATGACCCTTGCATTTGGCCCAGGTCCCATGGTCTGTGCAAAGCCTGGTGGACAAGTCAGCTTGCAGAGAACTCTTTTACTGATCCTCACTTGCTCTTGAAATCTGAAGATGAAGATTTATATGCAAAGCAGGAATTGACTACAACCACTTTTCATATACTAGACAAGTTACTTTTTCATGTAAGGGGAGAGGATTCTTTTTTTAGGGGAAAAACTCTAATTGACTCTTTGGGAATAGTGAAGCTTCCTTATAGCATAGATTACTGAAAGATTGCCAAATTCTTCAAATTAAAGAGCAGAAATATGGATTACCTGAGGTTGTGTATGAGAGAGGGTGCTGCTGCTGCTGCTAAGTCACTTCAGTCGTGTCCAACTCTGTGCGACCCCATAGACAGCAGCCCACCAGGCTCCCCCGTCCCTGGGATTCTCCAGGCAAGAACACTGGAGTGGGTTGCCATTTCCTTCTCCATGCATGAAAGTGAAAAGTGAAAGTGAAGTCGCTCAGTCGTGTCTGACTCTTAGCGACCCCATGGACTGCAGCCCACCAGGCTCCTCTGTCCATGGGATTTTCCAGGCAAGAGCACTGGAGTGGGGTGCCATTGCCTTCTCCAATGAGAGAGGGTAGGAAGTTGGAAATACTGGAGAAGAGATGACATGGAGTCTGAAAAAATGTAGCTAATATCGCTAAGGGAGCGTGGACAGTGAGATGTTACCCATGCCTGGGACAGGCTGAAGAATATATACAACTATCAGCTTTAAGTTAATGTCTGTCCTATGCCGAAAGCCCCACCTTCCGCCGTGCCAGATCTTAAGGAAACCTCTGTCCTGTGTCAGCGGTATCCTGAAGGAGTGAGGGAATCCAGGCGGTGGCCAGCGGGGAGCAAAGCTGTGCAGACCAAGGGTAGCAGCTGCAGAAGTGAGATGTTGAATGTAAAAATCAGAAAACTGAAGCCAAAGGACACTAGGGGAAATGCTTCACCAATGATTCCCATCTAGTGGAGTGGTGATTGGGTTTTTCATAGCACATGAGAAAAAGTAAAGTTACAGTATTTACATATTAAAAGGAAGGGGGCACCAAAGAGTTGGGGGCACCAAAGAATTGGGGGCACCTAGGTAGCTGTCTGGGGGCGCTCCCTCAATTTTAAGGCAACTGTAATTCATCTCTTAAGTCTGTGATAGTTTCAGATATGTAAGCATTATTTCCTCCACAGATTATAATCTGAGGGAGGAAGTAACTTTTATACTCTTTCACATCTCCACAGTTGCTACTTTGAGGCAGCTGCTTAATAAATACTTGCTAGATTGCAGCTAAATTAAGTTGAAATAAAAGAGTGGTTCTTCTTAATTACAGGAAAGCTCATCAAATATTATTGCCAATGTTGTGTGTCAAGTCATTTTTATATACTAATTTGTATACAAATTTTTAAAAGACTTTCAGAATACTTATCTTGAAATTTATGTGGAAAGATAAATGAAACTGTATTTTCAGAATTTATATAAACTAGACCAGTCAGAAAACATTTTTTTCTCTGTACTGAATGGAGAATAATCACAGGGGTTTGCATTTCTTGCTGTGGGATTGTGGTTCTTAGTATTTGAATAAATCATAAACTAGGACTCTTCTAAAGTAATCTTTCTCTGTAAGTTACACAACCAGGTAAGTTATATAAGAAAGGTGGCAAAATTACTTTTATTCAACTTACAGTCTCTGTTTGTTTTGGCTATAATAAATTAAGGCAAGATATATGCAAGTAGTATGTAGTCATTTAGGATATTTGAAGGCTTATAATTCCTACCATTAAGAAGTCAGCCTGTCATTTTTAAAGTGCAGTTTAGGGAAGAAAGCAAATATAAATAATTTTATATAAATTATATAAATACTAGTATATTAAACCACATAGCATAACTTTCATCTTGCCCCAAAAGGCTATCTCAATGAGTACATATCTGTTCATGAAATCACTCTTAAGCCTTTAGAAAGTGAAATTAAAACTGAATATAGGTTGGGAGAACTTTATTCTTAGAGGCTAATGGAAGAAATGTCATATTCTTTAAGTTTAAATTCCTTTTATGGAATCTGAACTTGATTCAATTGGAAAAGTGGAAACTTTCTGTAAAAACTAATTTGATGGGTGAATCTGGAGAAGTCAGGTGTAGCAGAGATAATAATCTTTAGACAGTTTTGCTGATGGATATTGAAGTGAGGCAGGATTATCGTTCTAAGATGATTCAAATGTAATTAATGCTTTTCAGAAAATTCCATTTGAATGTGATGTCTGTGATACTTTGAACACAAACAGTGCATCCCCTGGAACTTTATATAAAACATCATATGATTTCTGTAAGTGTTCAAAAGTATCATCCATTATTTGTTACCTGAAAATAGACAATCATGTTGTGTTAAGGAGGACAAATATATAACCAAATCACATGGCTGTGATTACCTGAAATGAACACAGCATTGTAAATTAACTATGTTTCAATATAAAATACTTTTAAAATTAAAAATACGAATTAGTAACTAAGCACTAAGAAAATTAATGCCCAGTGGAATATCCTTCCTTTTTTAACACCAGTATTGATGTCAGTCAGCATCTTGTCATAGAATGTCAGTGCTTTGAAGAGTATCAGTTGCTATGTTATCCAACAATACAATTCAGTTTGATTGAAGAGTGAAAGTGCAAGAGTCAAGGTTTACAAAGTGACCTGGGAAAACCACTTGGCTCTCATACACAGCCCATAAAATGTGAGACTCAAGTCGGAGGGAAGAAGCAACATGGTTTGTATGTGATGGGCTTTGCCTAGGGAGTGATATGAAAGCCAAAAGGCTAAAAGGTGAATCTTGAAAACAGAAATGAGCCTCTTTGCTTCTGTGATATGAAATTCAGATTTGAAGGGTAGAATATATCATTCCACAATTTTTTTGGAATAAATATTTCTTATACAAACCAATGAACAGTTGAGTCATTATATGAAAAATTAGTGCAAAATTACAATTATAACAAGAAATTTAAAGATACAAATTAAATCACCTTATTTTCATAATTCATAGTTACAGTTTTCAAGGTTAAAGATAATTGATCTTTTTACATAATGTAATATAAAATTATTCATTCTCAATATAGGTGGACTCACTTAAAATAATCGTTTTTGGTAGCTCAAATTATCCTTGAGTTCACTTTTGCACTTTTTGTTTTAGTTTTTTTTCTTAGACATTAAGATAAATATTAAAGGGCATTATTAAAGGGAAATAATTTTTTGTTTAAAAAGATGGCACATTACATATTCTTTGTAATTCCTCATTCAAAATGGAAAGTATAATTATATTTAATGTTTGAGCTGTAAGACTACAAGAGTTTCCATCAAGCATGTATTTAGTTGGTTTTCTCAGGGCAACTCCTTACTGAAGGGGCTTCCCAGGTGACGAAGTGCTGAAGAATCTGCCTGCCAGTGCAGGAGAGGCAAGAGACGTCAGTTTGATCCCTGGGTCAGGAAGATTCTCTGGTATAGAAAATAGCAACACACTCCAGTGTTCTTGCCTGGAAAATTCCATGGATAGAGGAGCCTGGCAGGCTATAGTCCATGTGGTCACAAAGAGTCGTACACGACTGAGCACACACACACACATACACACACACACACACACACACACACAGGAACTTACTGAACACCAGATCCTTCACAATGCCAGCCTTCAAACAGTGAACCAGCACAACCCTACCGGCCTCCTTTTCATGTTCTTGGGCAAATTTCCTGGCCTCTCTAATGCTACACATTAGAGAATAGAAAGGAGTCTTTAATTTCCTTTCCAACTCTAACTTTTGATTGTTTTTGATTCTGAAATGGCCCACATTTAACTCTGATAGGAATCCTATTCTAAAATATGAAGACTATGAAAATACACTATAGCTTTCCATTCTCCCAGAGCTCTTTTCCTGGATGCTGCTAACTAGATTTATTTATCTTAGATACTACTTCTTAACACATGGTACTGATACCTTAATAGTTGATATACTATATTAAATTATTCCTGGCAGGGTCATTATTAAGTATATTGCTGTTAACTCCTCATCTAGTTGTAAGCAATGTGGACCAATTACATAGTGGCATAAATATACTGGTGCCCCAACTGTCAAGTCAAGAAAGCGACAATTTAAATGTCAAGTAAAGC
Source organism: Capricornis sumatraensis (assembly GCF_032405125.1). Taxonomy (NCBI): domain Eukaryota; kingdom Metazoa; phylum Chordata; class Mammalia; order Artiodactyla; family Bovidae; genus Capricornis; species Capricornis sumatraensis. Next base: position 8,140,844 of record NC_091075.1, on the reverse strand, counting down.
TACTATACGCTGTGTTTTGTGAAATCTACTGTAGAAGCTTTAGAAGATGGAAATATTTTAATATCTGTAAAGATTTAATTCTCTTTATATTGCAAATGATGCATGTTTATTAAGAAACATCCTGTGACCTTTATAAATACTGTCTATGCCCCATTACATTTAGAAAGTAAAACAACATGCCCTCAGGATGTAACAAGTAGGTTTTCCTTGATCTTCATTGATCTGGAGAAAGTCCCATCTGATGTGCTCTGTGTACCTTTAGTCATATTGAAACAGCAAAAAATAAGATCAAGAGCCAAAACTACCAAGTGTGAGTAGTTAAAACGCTTGATTTTCAAAGACTTTCAAAATGTGTATACATACTTAGGCAAAAAGTCCTGTATCTTTCCAAGGGCAATTTTCCCTTTGATTCCCTTAATTCCCTTCTGCCTCTTTAGTGCCTGTTCCATCAACTAATCCCTTGTTATCGCTTTTCAGTAGCACCCACTTCATTCCCTACATTTCATCTGTTAGTGTATTAATTTATTCAGAAGACTTAATATCTTTTATGTGGTAAGCACTACACAGAACATGTATCAGTGAAAATTAAGAGTGGCATAATCATAACCATTATTAACATTTCTTGGGTTTTTCACGCATTATATCATTATATCATTCTCACACCAAACCATGTGGCTGACATTGCTTGTATCCCCCTTCCACAGACAGAGACACCCAGAGAGGAACTTGCTAGTATGGGATGGGGCTGGCATTTGGACCCAGACCTTCAGACTGCAGAGCAGTATGGTGTGTGACCTCAAGGAGAGACAGCTCCGTATAAGAAGGCAGACACAGACAGGCAAGTATAATGCCTTATATTCCTATTTCTTTCTCTTTCAATTATCACACAACTATCCTAGATCAATTCCTTATTGCCTGTATCCTGGGTTACTGTAATAGCCTATTAACTGGTCTCCTTGTCTCCAAATCTTTCTCCTCTTCAACCTATCGTACAAAAAGTGATTTTTTTTTTAAACAAAGTCCTAGTGTTATCACTCACCTCCTCAAAGGCCTTCAATGGTTTCCTTATTTCCCTAAGAGCAAATACCACAGCATTCAGACCTTTCACGCCATCTAGTCCCAGCGTCCTTCTAGCTTCCCCACTCAGTTCTCCTTCCACCTTGTCATCCTGTGCTTCTCCTTTCTGCTAGTCAATCTCCATGCAATTGACTGTCCCTGCATCTAGAAAGCCCTGCTCCCTGTTTCCAGATGTCTGAACTTTGCTAACCCTACATATCTGTATCTTGTGTCTTTGTCCCAGGAAACTTTTCTGGATCCCCAATTCTGAGCCTTCCTCACGATTTATATCGCTCTCAGGATTCTGAGCCCTCACTTTTTGCCATAGTCATTTATGTATAGGACTTGTGTATCCACAGCACTGGTTTCTTAGGGCTGCCATAACAAAGTGCCCGTAACTGGGTGCCTTAAAACCACAGAAACTTTTTCTTTCACAGATCTGGAGCCTAGAAGTGTAAAATCAAGAGGTCAGCAGGGCCATGCTCCCTGCGAAGCCTCCAGGACCGGGACCTTCCTTGCCTTTTCCAGTGCTTTGCAGCTCCAGTTACTCCCTGGTTCATGGCAACAGAACTTCAATCCCTGCCCCTGTCTTTACATGGCATTCTCCCTGTTTGTGTGTGTCTAAACTTCCATCTTCTCTTAAGGACACCAGTCATACTGAATTAGTGTTCACACTAATGACTTCTTCTTGTATTGATTACATCTGCAAAACCACTATTTGCAAATAGGATCACGTTTAGGTAGCAGGAGCTTGGATATTTACATACCTTTTTCAGGGAGGGGGCACAATGAACTCTTACGCTGAGTGTATTTGAGTTTAAGCACTGAGTCTTTAGCTTAGTACCATTCTAACTAGCAAAGCACCCCCAGGACAGGGATGATATAGTCTTCATTTTGTATCTGCTTAGCATATAGCTTTATTGTTCAACCTTATGCTGAAATGAATCAAATTATTTAAACATATTTGGAAAGATCATAAAAAAGTTCTGAGGCTGCCAAGAAAGATCTATTAAGCAACAATTGTATGGGGTCTTATAAAGCCTCAAACATGGTGGTGTTTATTAATCAACACATTAAAAAATATCTTAGTTTGGCAGAGAGAAAAGTCCCAAACACACCACCGGAGACTGGCAAATTCAATTTGAGGCAGTACGTGTGAGGGAAAAAACAATTATCAGTTGGATATACTCTCAGATGAGCTAATAAATTAGCTAATTTCGAAAATTAGGTTGAAACTATTGTGTTATCTTCTGTTTTTAAGTAGTGAACTTAAAAAAAAATGGAAATAGAGTTGCTTCACAATGTTGTGTCAATTTTGGTTGTACAGCAAACTGAGTCAGTTATATGCATGCATATATCCACCCTTTCTTTAGATTTCCTTCCCATTTAGGTCACCACAAATCATTGAGTAGTGTTCCCTGAGCTGTACAACAGGTTCTCATTAGTTATCTGGTTTACACATGGTCATACGTACATGTATGGGGCCTCCCAGGTGGCACTAGGGGTAAAGAACTCACCTGCCAATGCAGGAGATGCGGGTTCTATCCCTGGGTCAAGAAGATCCCCTGAAAGAGGAAATGGCAATGCACTGCCATATTCTTACCTGGGGAATCCTATGGACAGAGAGCCTGGAGGGCTACAGTCCGTAGGGTCGCAAAGAGTCAGCCAGGACTGAAATGACTTAGCACACGCACGATATATGTATATATATATATCTACTATATATAGTGCATAGGTCAACCCCAGTCTCCCAATTCATCCCGCACTTTTCCTCCCCGCTTGGTATCCATACGTTTATTCTCTACATCTTTGTTTCTATTTCTGCTTTGTCAATAATTCATCTGTATCATTTTTCTAGATTCTACATATAAGTGACGTTGTATGATATTTGTTTTTCTCTTTCTGGCTTTAGGGAGTGGACTTTTGAAGAGAACACCGAAGCCTCTCATGTCCAGAGTATGCTTATTGAGGATCAAAAAAACGGGGTTATGAAAACCAAAATGTCCAGGAAAGAACAGACAGTTTCCTTGTTAAAGTCAAGTGCTGTGAGGCTCACTGATCTTTTCAGTCAAGCTCCTTTCTTAGAGAGAACAGCAGTCAGGACACTTTCCTGACAAGCAAAGGTCAGGACAGCAATGTCTGAATGACAGTTATTCACAAGAGAAGCCGGTAAGTGCGTGCACGTTTGCCGTAGTGCAGGCTGTCACCGCAGGAGGCCAACGGACAACCCGGCTGCTGGGCCCACAGAGGCCACTAGGGGGCGCTGAAGAGGGCAAGGCTGTGAATTTAACACAAGGGCCTTGTCTGACAGAATTAAATTTGCTTCCAGTCATCAGTTGGACCACTGGATCTCCTTAACCAGCTTGTTAATGGCAGTTTTTATCGAAAGAAGACTGAGTAGAGGAGTGAATGATACTTGAAGCCAGAAACCGTAAAGAAAAAGTGATACAGTTTACAGGGGAGACCTGAGTATTTGGGTCTTGGATCTGCCACTTACGAACCACAACTGTGAGCAAGTTCCTTGGTCTTTCTGAGCCCCATTTTTCTCATCTATAGATTGGGAATAGCCCTACCTTGTGGGGATGTCATTAGAGGTGAGTGAAAATATGCATTTAAAATGCTTGACATTTGGAAGGAACAGCTACCTGCTGTTACCGTGATTATTCTATTGGAAACAATATTGGAGCGATAGTGACATCTTTTCATAATCCAGGTACATATTTCAGAGTAAACAAGGCATGGTGATTGACTTCTACTGGTTTGACTTGCAACATTTAGATGACTTTTTACTTTACCTGGTAAATTGAATGGAAACTTGGCTTGTTGAGTTTAAAAAATAATAATATTGAAATCGTAGAAGTAAATCCTAGCAGCAGCTAAAAGTACAATTTCAAATTATACAAGGTTACAAATGAGGAGATTAGCTATCACTTAGATGGTGCTTACTGTATGTCAGACTCTGTTCCTGACCTTTACATACATTGTGTGTGTGTTTTAGTTGCTCAGTTGTGTCCAACTCTTTGCAACTCCATGGGCTATGGCCCACCAGGTTCCTCTGTCCATGGAATCCTCCAGGCAAGGAATCTGCATTGGTTTGCCATTCCCTTCTCCAGGGGATCTTCCCAACCCAGGGACTGAACCTGAGTCTCCTTCATTGCAAGCTGATGCTTTACCATCTGAGCACCAGGGAAGCCCTCTATATACAGCCACCCACTCAAATTAAGTAATAGTTTAATATTGCTTAATATTAAGAACCCTAGTAAACATGTTTGATGAGTTTGAGTTCTGTGTATGTTCAACCTGGAAGTTTCCTACTAGATCTAGGATTGTCAAATTTATTCTGTAAATGAATAGATGGCAAAAATATTGGGCCGTCAGGGTCGTATGGTCTGTTGTAACTACTTTGCTGTAGTAAGCTACTTTTATAAACAAGTAGGTATGACTCTGTTCCAGTAAAATTTTATTTCCAGATATTGACAATTTTATATGATTTTCTTTTGATTTGTTTACAACCATTTGGAAATATTGAAACAATTTAAATTGGCAAGCTGTAACAAAACAGGCAGGCAGCAGTTTGGATTTGGTTCAGGAGGCATGGATTGCCAAATCCTGTGTCAGAGATGCAAATATTGACATGTTAAGTAGCCATGAAGAAGACTACAGTACATGATGGAAAATAGCGTTACTTCTTTTCTCAGGTCTTTCTCTTTACCTCTGTAATCCTGAAACTTACTGACTGCTTCCTGTATCTAGTTAGAGAGCAGCTGATCTACTCGAATTAGTCTTTCATACGTGAAGTGAGTATGAGATTGGGCCACAAGCATGTGCAAAAACGGCCATTTTAGGACAAATATATTCTCTGTAACAGATCTTCCTGACACTTCAAGATCCACCCTGTGGCCACTGAGCAATTCGGGATTTTCCCTCTCCCCTCTCTCCCGGGTTGTATCTCACTTCTGGGTGACTCCATAGCACTAAGGCCGAGCCCCATGGGTGAAGGCTGGTCCTCACGTGTCACGTGTCTGTAATCGCATCTGTGGTCTGTGGTCCAGTGTCCATTCTTGGTCACTACCAGCCCTCCATGCTGACACGCTGGGCATTCAGTTTCCAATCTTGTCTGTAGTCATGGCTGTGTTTATTTCTACAAACTTGTCGCTTGTCATTTGAGGCCTCTTCGAGTTCACCAAAACTTTTTAAAAAATTTATTTATTTTTACTGAAGGGTGATTGCTTTACAATATTGCGTTGGTTTCTGTCATACAGCAACATGAATCAGTCATAGGTGTACATATGTCCCCTCCCTCTTGAACCTCCCTTCCACCTCTCACCCCATCCCACCCTTCTCATCTAAATCCTGCCCCCTTTGGGGGGCTTGGGCTTCTCAGATAGCTCAGTTGGTAGGATGCGGGAGATCCCAGTTCTATTCCTGGGTTGGGAAGATCTGCTGGAGAAGGAATAGAGTCCTCACTCCAGTATTCTTGGGCTTCCCTTGTGTCTCAGCTGGTAAAGAATCCACCTGCAATGTGGGAGAGCTGAATTTGATCCCTGGGTTGGGAAGATCTCCTGGAGAAGGGAAAGGCTACCCACTCCAGTATTCTGGCCTGGAGAGTTCCAAGGACTATATAGTCCATGGGGTCACAAAGAGTGAGATACGACTGAGCAACTTTCCCTTTTCGCTTTCAGGGGCTTATAAGATGTTGCCCTCCTCTGCCACACTATCCTAGGACTGACAGGCCAAACGTTTCTGTCTCCAGCACTGCCGTCCATCTAGCCATCTCTATGCTAACACTTGCACACTAGGTAGTGGGTGAGAATCCTGCAAGGCTGCCACTTCCAGGGCTCATCATGGGAGGCAGAACACAAGGCCCTTCTACTTTTGGGCCTCAAACCTATCAAGGCTTCTGCTGCCCCATGTTTGTCTCTTCTCAGAGCCCACATCACTCTCTCAAACTGTTAATTTGTAAATTCAGCTTCACCTCTGCTTCAGAGGGATATTTTAAAATCACTGGAGTAACAGAAATTTGGTCTTCTATATTCTCTAGTCTTCCAAATATGTTCTTTTTGGCATTAACTTTATACTTTGATTCCTTAGCCTCTGTCCCCCACCCACTTTTTTTTAAGCCTCTGGCCTTTGGAGAGTCAAAAACCTTTTCTTTGAAACTCTTCCCTCCAATGTATTTCCAGAGTTAATTTTGAAACTCAGAAGTTGAAAATTGACTCCCACCCACTCTTGCCCACTCCCCGTCCCCCACACCCTTGCACCTGTATGTACATCACTTCAATGGTCCTTTCCTGAGGGCACAGAGGCCAGGCTGAACCCTCCCTTCTAGGTGAATGGAGGAAATACACGAGGCCCGTAAATAGTTTCTTGGCTAGTGTACGGCATTGCTGACATAACGCTGCTGTGTCTGCCCTGAGCCCTGTTGAACTGGTTGTACACCCAACATACAGTGAGACAAAGTCCACCCCAGAGTCCACAGGAACATTCCTTTGAAATGGTTTTACTTGAGAGCCCAGAATTTAAATTTAAATCCTTGAATGGAAGAATATATTTGGAATATATTATATATATTTAACATATATATATAATATATATATTATATATATTTAACATATGTAATATATATGTTAGGTTCCCTGCCACATCTTCCAAGGAGGCAGATAGCCAAACTTTCTATGGCGTTTCTTCAGGTTTTGTCTTTGGAAGTTAACATTTCCTGTAACTGAGTTTAATTTATATATTTCCAACATCAATTTGTATTTTATCTTCTATGTTAATTAGCTGGGTCCTTGGTTTTGAGAGCAAAAGCAAAAGAATGTTGTCCCATGAGCAGCATGCCTCAAATAATGTTGCCAAAATTAAGAACAGAAAAACAGAAAACATTGTCTACTGAGCATGAAATGTCAAAGACATATGGTGTTTTTCTTCGAGTCTTTGAAGGTCAAAAACTTGTTTCATGTTTTAAGCCATGAAGGAAGAGCTGACAGACGGTTCAAACAGAATTTTAATGTCAGCCTCCCTTGTAATCTGACCTTAAGGACCAGTATCAAAAGCACTATTCTTATTCTCAAGTATTATGAATTTACCAAAATTGTGTAACTTTAGGTTACCATGTAGAGATCTCACATGAGCTTCAGAATGTTTGTGGAGACAGAAATTTGCCGACCTGCTTTCAGTTGTCAACTCAAAACCGAGCAACACAAGTTATTGCCACCTTCAAATAAGAATGCTTAACAATTAAAACAGTTTTTAAAAAATGTTTTTGAAATAAGCAGGGTAATTTTTTATCCTTCAGAAATCCCTTTGGTTCCTGTATTCACTTTTGTCAATCACTGTAAATGTGAGTGGTGAGTTTGTTTTGTATAAATTTTATTTATAGCCTAAAAAGTAAATCAAAGACAGAAGGTTCACAAACTTTTCCTATTATCTTAAATTAACAACTCCATATATATATATAATTATATAAATTATTAAAAATAAATAAATAAATAAATTAACAACTCCAGAAAGTCTTGCAGTTCTTGGGACTTGGTGAAAAGAGATTTGAGCTTTTCAAAGGTTTTTACAAAGTTGACTTTATTTTTACAAAACTGCTTCTAATTTAGAAAATTATTTATCTTCTACTCAACATCTAAATGCTCCATCCAATTAACAAGACTTTTGCCACCAATGACATAGTTTATCCACTGGTTATCTCACAAAAGTGAATTTGATGGAATGTGTGATAATCTCTGGTTTCTTCACATTATATTCAATCTCTAGCCAATTTCAGAATAAAAGTTAAAAGAATATTCTGTGATCTCTAACAACTGATTGATTAGGGATGACGTTTCAGGCTTTGAGCTGGAGATTCAGTGATTGGGTCTTGCCCTGGAGGTTTAAATTCTCCTGTCCTTTTCTGAGCAGCAGCTAAAAATGTAACAAAGCTGCCTGGGAGGCTGACATAGATCATCCACATTCTGGGGCATTCTACTTCACTTACCCATCCTTTGGCAAAGATAGGCACAGCCAGGCCTAGTGTGTGAAGCCGTTGACAGATAAACAAGGCCCGATGCTGCAGAAGTCAGAACACAAGAGCTAATAATTGTCTGTGGCAGTGAAGATGAGGTCACTTGACTTCCTCCCTAAGTAAACAGATAGAAAGAATTTGCAGTTCATTTCTTTCCAAGGTAACACTTTATTTCATTTCTGTTTTGCAATATTGAACCAAAAGTTGTTCTCTTGGGGAAAGTTTATTTTTCTTTAATTATTCTACCCAAATGACAAGAGAGCTGAGTCTTCTGGGGATAGGTGCAGTGAAGTCAAAGTTAATTAGTTTTCTCACAGTGCACTGCATTTGGGTAAAATATCACTGCAGGGGAACACCAGCATTCAGATTCCTTGATTAAGTGGTGTGCTTCTCGAAAGGCAGTATTCTATCAGAAAAAAATCTATGTAGAAATAATATTTCAGCCTACTTGAGAGTTGACAGCATTTGATACTCACCTTGGAGTTTTCCTTGGAATAAGTCCTTTCATCTCCACTTTATCTTTCCTTTAAGGTGTCAGACGGCAAGAGAAAATGATGGAGTGCCCTGCAGGTCCCTAGAGAACCTGAGAACCATGTTCCTATTTAACTGCAACATAAAACTCAGAAATCAGTTTATTTTTCTCTTGTGATTGTCCAAGTTATAAGTTCTGCAGAATTTCAAGGCTAAACAAAGAAATCTGCCTCAGTGATCTTTTGTCATTTCATAGATGGGTATTCAGATTAGACTAAGAGCATTACACAAATACACCTATCTATGGCACATAAATGAGCTCTCAAATTAAGTGTCTGTTCTTTTCTTATCTGATTACAGGCTGATTACATGCAAACATGCCAAGTATATGATTTACATGTTTAAAATATAAAGTTTAAGCATTGATATTATTTCAGGTGACCCTATTATTAATTTAGTAAGCACAGGTCTTGTAATGGAAAGAATTCTGTCTCACAAAAGAATAGCATCCTTATGGACTAATGAAATTGGCAAAGTATAAACCTCAGAGTTATACTTAAGACAAGTTACACATTGATATCCTCAAGTCAAGGTATAAGAAAGATTGCCCTTTAATTCAGAAAAAAATTCTAGAGATAATCACCTCAAGAATGTCCCTGCTAATTAAAGAAAAAGTAATTAGCAATTAAAGATACCAGGTAAGTAGCTAAAAATAAATGTTTTCTTCAGCAAGCTCAATGCCTCATTCATTACATTTCTTCCTTAGAAAATAGCAGATATAAAGTAGAAACCAAGAAAACAAGGGTCCTTGTCACAACTTTCCTAATTAAAGCCTTTTCCCCCCATTATTGGCTCCATTTCATATAGCGATAAACAACTTGACCATCTAAAGTCTTCACTGAAAGAAAATTACTGTCTTCAGTGAGGAAATTTCAGGCCTGAGGACTGATTTTCTTTCTTGTCTGTATTTCTGTCTTTGTCAAGAAAGAAGCATTTCCCACAAAATTATGGCCTGAAGAGCATCCGATGGCTTTTCCTTAGAGTTCACCTATTTAAGTCATGGATGGATCACTAAAGGATGAGATAAAGGAGAGACACTGTTCATAAGAGGGTCAAGCAAGTGCCTTTTGCTTATTTTCCTTACATGGCTGACAGTAGCAAAGGTACAAAATCATAAAGTCAGTGCCACAATTACATATGCTTTCTTTCTATGTTTTCCCAAATAAGTTCAGCTTTTCATGGTTCAATTTTTAATGGGATCATTAGCTCACACCTTAATAAGGATTCTAGTCATCAGTGTTTTTCACAAATTCTGGTAGACAAAGTGTGAGATTGTTGACAGCCTGATTTGATGATATGAATTCTATTTTGTTTGTTTGTTGATATGAATTCTTATGATGATACAGTGGGGCAAACTTGATTTCTGCTTCCAATTGTGGAATAAAATAGTAGATTTTGTATTGTTTTTAAGATGAGAGTTAATTCACCATTATGGAATACCTGAAATCACTACCCTAGGCCCATGTTTTGAATTCTTACAAATTATTAAAACAAGTCTTTCATTGAGAGACCAATGGTGCAACGGGACATAGTAGTAGGAATGATAGAATTGAGCAACTCAGAAGATTTAGGGCTAATTTGGTGGTTGCTTCCCACAAAAGAACAAATATAGTACTGGAGTTTTAAAACCTGTGCCTATTTTGAATTAAATTTACATTCAAAGACCGAATGTCAAGAAAAAAAATAACAGTCAGTGGTAATACTGCATATAAAGCTACCAAATTCTCCTATTAGCCAAGGCTAGAGCAAGATGTATAATCACACGAGACGCCAATAAACAATGTAAGGATCAAAAAGACAAAGATCTCTGTGCTCTGTAGGGACTTTCTTCTTGTCTTTTCTTAGAACTGTGTGCTTGATTGCACTTATTTATTTATTCATTCAGAAAATATTTTTTGAGAACCTGTATCATGCCAAGTACCAGACTAGGCTGTGAACATATGTTAATGACCTCAGGGAGGTTAACAGTTGTCTCCCTCTCACTAGTTTTGATAACATAATGCCAAGTTTAAAATTAACTACAGCCATGTTAGGGCTTCCCAGGTGATGCTAGTGGTAAAGAACCTGCCTGCCAATGCAGGAGACATAAGAGACATGGGTTCAACCCCTGGGTCGAGAAGATCCCTTGCAGGAGGGCATAGCAACCCACCCCAGTATTCTTGCCTGGAGTATCCCATGGACAGAGGAGCCTTGCAGGCTACAGTCCATGGAGCCACAAAGAGTCGGACACGACTGAAGTGACTTAGCACTCCTGCACAGCTACGTTAGGTGCTATTACACGTAAAACAACAGTTTAGTGGGAGACTAGAAGGAATTTACTTAGTCTGGGAGGTCAAAGAAAGATGTCCTGAAGAAGTAACTTTGAAGGAGAGCTAAAAGCTTATGCAGAATGTCTATGGCAAGGGAGAGCTAAGTCATGTGAGAGATCCTAAAATACAGAGCCCTGCTTAGCTGTCCAAAACTGTGAGAGCTGAGACCAGAGAGGCAGGCTGGGCAGCACAGGGCTCTTCTACAAGGAACAGGGCTGTTAGGCCCTTATCTCAAAAGCAATGCAAAGTCATTGAAGTATTTTAAGAGGGCATATAAGTTAAATAAGCAGGGTGACAATATACAGCCTTGACATACTCCTTTTCCTATTTGGAACCAGTCTGTTGTTCCATGTCCAGTTCTAACTGTTGCTTCCTGACCTGCATACAGATTTCTCAAGAGGCAGGTCAGGTGGTCTGGTATTCCCATCTCTTTCAGAATTTTCCACAGTTTATTGTGATCCACACAGTCAAAGGTTTTGGCATAGTCAATAAAACAGAAATAGATGTTCTTCTGCAACTTTCTTGCTTTTTCCATGATCCAGTGGATGTTGGCAATTTGATCTCTGGTTCCTCTGCCTTTTCTTTGAACATCAGGGAGTTCACAGTTCACGTATTGCTGAAGCCTGGCTTGGAGAATTTTGAGCATTATTTTACTAGCATGTGAGATGAGTGCAATTGTGCGATAGTTTGAACATTCTTTTGCATTTCCTTTCTTTGGAATTGGAATGAAAATTGACCTTTTCCAGTGCTGTGGCCACTGCTGAGTTTTCCAAATTTGCTGGCATATGAGTGCAGCACTTTCACAGCATCATCTTTCAGGATTTGAAACAGCTCAACAGGAATTCCATCACCTCCACTAGCTTTGTTCGTAGTGATGCTTTCTAAGGCCTACTTGACTTCACATTCCAAGATGTCTGGCTCTAGATTAGTGACCACATCATCATGATTATCTGGGTCGTGAAGATCTTTTTTGTACAGTTCTTCCGTGTATTCTTGCCACCTCTTTTATCTTCTTAATATCTTCTGCAGAAGATTAAAGATAACTTAATTTGAGAGTGACTGTTTTCAGATTGGCTAGTCAGGAAACATTAGCCATGGATATGTGTGACATCTTTAAAAATTGTGATACACAGATGTATAGAACAGTCTTTTGGACTCTGTGGGAGAGGGTGAGGGTGGGATGATATGGGAGAATGGCATTGAAACATGTAAATTATCACATGTGAAACGAATCGCCAGTCCAGTTTCAATGCATGATATAGGGTGCTCGGGGCTGGTGCACTGGGATGACCCAGACGGATGGGATGGGGATGGGTAGGGAGGTGGGAGGGGGGTTCAGGATGGGGAACACATGTACACCGCCATGGAGCGGATTCATGTCAATGTATGGCAAAACCAATACAATATTGTAAAGTAAAGTAAATAAATAAATGGAGGGAAAAAAAGAGCCAATCTGCAAGGTGAAGCATCAGCTCTTTTTGCTATTCCAATTCTAGAATGTGAGCAGGCAATGAAGTCTATGTCCCCAAGGGTGAAAGAAAGTATTCTTCTTATGTAAATGGTCACAGAAAAACCACCTTTAGATACTGACAGAGAAGGATTTTTTAAAGTTAAAAAAAAAGTGGGGAAAGAAAAATGGCTTGTCACATGAGGACCTTATAGTGAAGCCTTAAATTAACAGTCACCACCTCTAGACACAGAACATCGAATCAGCTTTGTAAAGCTTTGATTTTAAATATGACTGGTCAGCCAAAGTTAACCATATAGTCTAAGGGTGCTTCAGTCAAGACAAAGAGATCAAAACAGAAAGATCTGATATAAAAAAAGGAAAAGGCAGATGGTAGGAGAAAAATCTTAAAAAACCTTCTTGAATTAATATCCCAGACACAAGAAAAAAGTCAAATAAATAACCTAACTCTACAACTAAAGCAACTAGAAAAGGAAGAATTGGAGAACCCCAGGGTTAGTAGAAGGAAAGAAATCTTAAAAATTAGGGCAGAAATAAATGCTAAAGAAACAAAAGAGACCATAGCAAAAATCAACAAAGCCAAAAGCTGGTTCTTTGAAAGGATAAATAAAATTGACAAACCACTAGCCAGACTCATCAAGAAGCAAAGAGAGAAAAATCAAATCAATAAAATTAGAAATGAAAATGGAGAGATCACAACAGACAACACAGAAATACAAAGGATCATAAGAGACTACTATCAGCAGTTGTATGCCAATAAAATGGACAACGTGGAAGAAATGGACAAATTCTTAGAAAAGTACAATTTTCCAAAACTGAACCAGGAAGAAATAGAAAATCTTAACAGACCCATCACAAGCACGGAAATTGAAACTGTAATCAGAAATCTTCCAGCAAACAAAAGCCCAGGTCCAGACGGCTTCACAGCTGAATTCTACCAAAAATTTCGAGAAGAGCTAACACCTATCCTACTCAAACTCTTCCAGAAAATTACAGAGGAAGGTAAACTTCCAAACTCATTCTATGAGGCCACCATCACCCTAATACCAAAACCTGACAAAGATGTCACAAAAAAAGAAAACTACAGGCCAATATCACTGATGAACATAGATGCAAAAATCCTTAACAAAATTCTAGCAATCAGAATCCAACAACACATTAAAAAGATCATACACCATGACCAAGTGGGCTTTATCCCAGGGATGCAAGGATTTTTCAATATCCTCAAATCAATCGATGTAATTCACCACATTAACAAGTTGAAAAATAAAAACCATATGATTATCTCAATAGATGCAGAGAAGGCCTTTGGCAAAATTCAACATCCATTTATGATAAAAACTCTCCAGAAAGCAGGAATAGAAGGAACATACCTCAACATAATAAAAGCTATATATGACAAACCCACAGCAAACATTATCCTCAATGGTGAAAAATTGAAAGCATTTCCCCTAAAGTCAGGAACAAGACAAGGGTGTCCACTTTCACCGCTACTATTCAACATAGTTCTGGAAGTTTTGGCTACAGCAATCAGAGCAGAAAAAGAAATAAAAGGAATCCAAATTGGAAAAGAAGAAGTAAAACTCTCACTGTTTGCAGATGACATGATCCTCTACATGGAAAACCCTAAAGACTCCACCAGAAAATTACTAGAGCTCATCAATGAATATAGTAAAGTTGCAGGATATAAAATCAATACACAGAAATCCCTTGCATTCCTATACACTAATAATGAGAAAGTAGAAAAAGAAATTAAGGAAACACTTCCATTCACCATTGCAATGAAAAGAATAAAATACTTAGGAATATATCTACCCAAAGAAACTAAAGACCTATATATAGAAAACTATAAAACACTGATGAAAGAAATCAAAGAGGACACTAATAGATGAAGAATTATACCATGTTCATGGATCGGAAGAATCAATATAGTGAAAATGAGTATACTACCCAAAGCAATTTACAAATTCAATGCAATCCCTATCAAGCTACCAGCCATATTTTTCACAGAACTAGAACAAATCATTTCAAGATTTGTATGGAAATACAAAAAACCTCGAATTGCCAAAGCAATCTTGAGAAAGAAGAATGGAACTGGAGGAATCAACTTGCCTGACTTCAGGCTCTACTACAAAGCCACAGTCATCAAGACAGTATGGTACTGGCACAAATACAGACATATAGATCAATGGAACAAAATAGAAAGCCCAGAGATAAATCCACACACATATGGACACCTTATCTTTGACAAAGGAGGCAAGAATATACAATGGAGTAAAGACAATCTCTTTAACAAGTGGTGCTGGGAAAACTGGTCAACCACTTGTAAGAGAATGAAACTAGATCACTTTCTAACACTGCACACAAAAATAAACTCAAAATGGATTAAAGATCTAAATGTAAGACCAGAAACTATAAAACTCCTAGAGGAGAACATAGGCAAAACACTCTCCGACATAAATCACAGCAGGATCCTCTATGACCCACCTCCCAGAATTCTGGAAATAAAAGCAAAAATAAACAAATGGGATCTAATTAAAATTAAAAGCTTCTGCACAACAAAGGAAAATATACGCAAGGTGAAAAGACAGCCTTCTGAATGGGAGAAAATAGCAAATGAAGCAACTGACAACTAATCTCAAAAATATACAAGCAACTTATGCAGCTCAATTCCAGAAAAATAAAGGACCCAATCAAAAAATGGGCCAAAGAACTAAATAGACATTTCTCCAAAGAAGACATACGGATGGCTAACAAACACATGAAAAGATGCTCAACATCACTCATTATCAGAGAAATGCAAATCAAAACCACAATGAGGTACCACTTCACACCAGTCAGAATGGCTGTGATCCAAAAATGTGCAAGCAATAAATGCTGGAGAGGGTGTGGAGAAAAGGGAACCCTCCTACACTGTTGGTGGGAATGCAAACTAGTACAGCCACTTTGGAGAACAGTGTGGAGATTCCTTAAAAAATTGCAAATAGAACTACCATATGACCCAGCAATCCCACTGCTGGGCATACACACTGAGGAATCCAGAATTGAAAGAGACACATGTACCCCAATGTTCATCGCAGCACTGTTTATAATAGCCAGGACATGGAAACAACCTAGATGTCCATCAGCAGACGAACGGATAAGAAAGCTGTGGTACATGTACACAACGGAGTATTACTCAGCCATTAAAAAGAATTCATTCGAATCAGTTCTGATGAGATGGATGAAACTGGAGCCGATTATACAGAGTGAAGTAAGCCAGAAAGAAAAACATCAGTACAGTATACTAACACATATATATGGAATTTAGAAAGATGGCAATGACGACCCTGTATGCAAGACAGGAAAAAAGACACAGCGGTGTATAACGGACTTTTGGACTCAGAGGGAGAGGGAGAGGGAGAGGGTGGGATGATTTGGGAGAATGGCATTCTATCATGTATACTATCATGTAAGAATTGAATCGCCAGT